>NC_084584.2:21552500-22200000 GCF_033978685.3 Nerophis lumbriciformis | reverse complement strand
GTTGATGTGATCCATTTTAATAGCTACGGCAGTAGCATATAGCATATAACAGTTAGCATCTCACAATGCACTTCTGCCATGACCCTCCCCCGCCAAATTCTTATTGGTTAACGTGTGTGTGATGATTGCTGCCATTTGCTTCGGCTCTTACGTGAATGAGATATTTTACGGTAATGTGTTAATAATTTCACACATAAGTCGCTCCGGAGTATATGTCGCACCCACGGCCAAACTATGAAAAAAACTGCGATTTATAATCCGAAAAATACGGTAGGTCAGTATTTTCATTTTCTCAAAAATATTTTTAGTTTTTGTGATTTACAAATCCAGAGCATAATTCCTTGGACACGGATGGACTTTGTGGTAAAAAAAAAAAAAAAAAAAGATGTAAAATAGTAGCAGATATTATGTTTTATTTAGTTATAGTGTACTATTGATTTTGTTTTAATCAAACTTTTGTATATATCCATTCTTCCATCCATTTTCTACCGCTTGCCCCTTTCGGGATCGCAGGGGTGCTAAAGCCTATCCCAGATGCTCTCAGGCAGGGGGTAGGGTGTCTGTCTAATGAAATAGAATACCAGTACATAATTTAAACATTGTGTTGATATTGAAAAACAAATATCACTCACCATTAAACTTTTTTTTTACATGTGATCCCACTCGATGATAGGAATCGGCATCATAAAATCCTGATCACAACATCCCTGAAACGTATTTCGAACATAAACTCACTTCTGACATCCCATCCATCCATTTTCTACCGCTTATTCCCTTTGGGGTCGCTGGAGCCTATCTCAGCTACAATCGGGCGGAAGGCGGGGTACACCCTGGACAAGTCGCCACCTCATCGCAGGGCCAACACAGATAGACAGACAACATTCACACTCACATCCACACACTAGGGCCAATTTAGTGTTGCCAATCAACTTATCCCCAGGTGCATGTCTTTGGAAGTGGGCGGAAGCCGGAGTACCCGGAGGGAACCCACGCAGTCACGGGGAGAACATGCAAACTCCACACTGACATGTCTAAGATTATTAAGATCATTTTAAACATTTTGTTGGATAGAATACATAGTCTGTCCTTTGTTCAGCATGGAGCTGAGTGTTGAAGTTGCTACAGGCGTATTTAACAGGCTAGTTTCACGTCTTTTAGCATGTAGACTAATTAACACTATCAAAATTGTCTCTTATTACGATCGAAAAAAAGTTACTTATTGACATATATTGATAGCCCTACTACTACTGTATTTTTCGGACCATAGGGCACACCAGAATATAAGGCGCACTGCCATTGAGCGGATTTATTCACGTCTATATTCATACAAAAGGCGCACTGGATTAGAAGGTGCATTAAAGGGGTCATATTATGATTTTTTTTTCTACATTTAAAACACTTCTTCGTGGTCTACATAACATGTAAGGGTGGTTCTTTTGTCAAAACGTTGCTTTCTGACCGTCTCTTCAGGATGAGCCGTTTTGTGGACAGTCTACTTTGACAGCATCTTTTATCCGTCATCTTTGTTGTAGCAGTAGTTTTTAGCGCTTCCATAGCGAGGCTACTGACAGATATAAGTAAGAACTAGATGCTACTTTATAAATGACCAACAACAAGAGGATAGAGGGGGGGAAAGAGGCTTATTGACTAAGGTGCAGACTTCAACGGCAGACGCGCACACATTTTTGTGACTTATGCCATCCCAAATACACATCAGCAGGTACCAATAGGTAAGAAAAGTTGGTTTTGCATTATACGACTAAACAAAACGCCAGATAATGAGTCCCAATAGGTGCCATTTTGGGGTCCTTACAACATAATACCCATATGTTGAAGCACAGCCGTAATGCGCAGACAAGCGGTGCGGTTTCGTAGCCTACCAAAGTACTACTAAAACATTTTGACAGATTTTTGAGCACCGTGTGTAATGTTCTATATTCTCAATGAAACATCAAAGTTTTGGTCTTGTTTGCTAACCTGTACTTGCCAGCGTCATTTCTTGAACAAGGAGCGTCAACCTGCAGTCCACACGTATCGCTTTTGTGGCTGCCATCTACCGGTCACATTCATAATTACACATTGTACCAGATAAAATTGCTTCGAGGTCGGTAAGCACAACCAGAATGAATCCAAACATTAGGCGCACCGGGTTATAAGGCGCACTGTCAATTTTTAAGTGAACCTTAGAGTTCGAAAAATACGGCACTACTTTACTGGGTGCTACAAAAGCACTTACAGGTTTAAAGATGGCTTCGTAAGACTCATCATCGATGCCGTCTCTGAGCGGGTAGTTCACAGCGTAGTACTTCCCTTTTCCGGCGCCGATGTCCTGCACACAACAAACACGTGTTAATAATCGTGTGTGTGTGTGTGTGTGTGTGTGTGTGAACAATTAAAAGCAAACTTACTCTCAGATCTCCAGTGCCTGGGAAGTACTCGCCGTACTTGTGGAAGGAAACGGTCATGACTCTGTCTGTGGTGTAGAAGGCCTCCTCCACGCCGTCGCCATGATGAATGTCGATGTCAATGTACAACACTCGCTGGTGGTACCTGCGTTCACAAACACACCAAAGTAAGCATTTGGAATTTAGTTCATCATGTTTATGCACATTTTCAAACCCCAATATGTACAGCGGAACCTCGATTTACGAACTTAATTGGTTCTTGAACAGGATTCATAAATTGAAAAAGTTCGTATAGTAAAGCTAATTTCTCCATTAGAAACAATGTAAATATAAATAATCGCTTCCATCCTTAACAAAAGTCCATATTTTAGTTAAGGTTGGTACACTTTGAACACAATATGCAGTCCTATAAAAGTACTGTATATCAAACATAACAAGGAGGTGGTGAATTAACCTTCTCTTTATTAACAGCCAAAGCAATAACGACAATCTGAACTGTTCTTTATGCGCAGCTCTGTCAACACACGCATATACACTGAAGTCCCCTTGATGCCCTCACTAATGATCGAAAATCACAAAACTCCTTAAATTTAACAACCATATTGTTATAATAATAAACAATTAAAAAAGTAAAAACCACCCACATTAACAAAGGTGCAGCTAACGAGAAAGGAGCAGACAGAACACATTTTACATGTGTGCGCTCTTGGAATAGGTGCTACTGAACAAGAGGTTGCGTCTTCTCCGCTGTGAAATAGGTCCACTTTGGCATATTTTCCCAGAAAGGTCCGGTCTCATCACAATTAAAACTTGCTGTGGCACGAAGCCTGCTTCGTCGATTCTTCCTTACTTGCAAATGCTATTAATGTACACCTCGCAAATTATCTTTTTTTTTTTTTTTTTTTTTTAAACTTAACAGTGATTCCCTTTCTTTCCACGTTGGTCCCTTGTCTTTGTGGGACTCATATTTAGTTAGCAAAATTCGTCAAGAGGCAAAAAAAACACAGCAAAGGCACACGCCTTTGTAGTGACCAGTAGTGTACTCTCCTGCGCATCAAGTGACAGAGGACTTTGCCTTTCCAAAAAGGCTGCGCCCTGCAGCACAAAATGACTGCAGGCAGGTTCGCACACAGAGGCATATTTGGCGTGATCTAAACTTTTGTAAACCAAAAAGTTTGCAAATAGAAGGGTTCACAAATGGAGATTTCAGTGTATAAACGTATTGGACTAAAGCGAACACTGTGAGCGACTTAAGTGACATGAAAAGCAACTTAGCTTACTTGAGCAGTTCCAGGATGGCGAGGACAATGTCGTTGACGTAGCAGAAACCAGACGCTTCCGATTTTTTTGCGTGATGGAGTCCTCCCGCCCAGTTGACGGCGATGTCAGTCTGCTGTTTGTTTAGCTTCACCGCGCCAGCTACGAGGACAAATATATAAATAATATACATATCCAGCCATCCATGTTCTACCGCTTGTCCCTCTCAGGGTCGCGGGGGTGGATGGAGCCTATATTATACATATAAATGTATCAATATACTGTATAAGGGCTGTCAAACAAAAAATATTTTGCCCCGATTAATCGCAGTTTGTTCATAGTTAACTCAAAATTATTTGCGATATTGCAGATAATTATAATTTTACGTCATTAATAAGTGTACCCGAGACCGATCATTTTCAAATTGATATTACCGTATTTTTCGGACTATAAGTCGCAGTTTGTTTTTTTCATAGTTTGGCCGGGGGTGCGACTTACACTCAGGAGCGACTTGTGTGAAATTATTAACACATTACCGTAAAATATCAAATAATCTTATTTAGCTCATTCATGTAAGAGACTAGACGTATAAGATTTCATGGGATTTAGCGATTAGGAGTGACAGATTATTTGGTAAACGTATAGCGTGTTCTATAAGTTATAGTTATTTGAATGACTCTTACCATAATACCGGTATGTTACGTTAACATACCAGGCACGTTCTCAGTTGGTTATTTATGCGTCATATAACGTACACTTATTCAGTCTGTTGTTCACTATTCTTTATTTATTTTAAATTGCTTTTCAAATGTCTATTCTTGGTGTTGGGTTTTATCAAATAAATTTCCCCCAAAAATGCGATTTATATATGTTTTTTTCCTTCTTTATTATGCATTTTCGGCAGGTGCGGCTTATACTCCGGAGCGACTTATACTCCGAAAAATACGGTACCATGACTGGGCAATTAGTTTGCTTTAATAAAAATGTTTTCAAATATTATTAATTTTTCAACAGCTCAACACAAAAAGGACAAACACGCTTTTAAAGGGAATTAAAAAAAACACCTGCAATGCGTCAGTGTCTTGCCAGATTTTGTAGGAATACAGAATTTGTATTCCTGCTGTAGGAGCATTCAGAGGAGCAACACCATGTGTAGATGTCGGTTTCACGCATTAACACAAAATGTGAATTGTTACGATCATGCTTTGTTTGGTAATGTAAAATGAGAGATTTATTCCTTAATAAATACTTCTGATATTCAGCACATTACATGTTGTACAAGTTGACAGTCTTCTTTATATATTTAAATGGCAATGTTTTAACCTTCTCTATTCATTAGTGAAAAGTTCAGCCTGCTAAACATTCCGTAATTGTAGACTTTTATTCAGAACAGGTTATAAAATAATACACTTTATTTCAATCTGCCAGAAAACATTAATTTGTGTAGAAATATTAAAGATCACAGAACAACATTAAAAAACATCTTAGACAAAGCATGATCGTATTGTAAGACGATTTTTCATTGTTTTGGTGGTTGAACAGGATGTGAAGCGTAGCGCTATTATTGTGAAGCCACAATTGTGTGACGAATGAGGACAGACTTGACATGTTTTAAAGGCCTACTGAAACCCACTACTACCGACCACGCAGTCTGATAGTTTATATATCAATGATGAAATCTTAACATTGCAACACATGCCAATACGGCCGGCTAGCTTACTAAAATGCAATTTTAAGTTTCGCGCGAAATATCCTGCTGAAAACGTCTCGGTATGATGACGCCGGCACATGACGTCACGGATTGTAGAGGACATTTTGGGACAGCATGGTGGCCAGCTATTAAGTCGTCTGTTTTCATCACAAAATTCCACAGTATTCTGGACATCTGTGTTGGTGAATCTTTTGCAATTTGTTCAATGAACAATGGAGACAGCAAAGAAGAAAGCTGTAGGTGGGAAGCGGTGTATTGCGGGCGGCTGCAGCAACACAAACAGAGCCGGTGTTTCATTGTTTACGTTCCCGAAAGATGACAGTCAAGCTTTACCATTGGCCTGTGGAGAACTGGGACAACAGAGACTCTTACCAGGAGGACTTTGAGTTGGATGCGCAGACGCGGTACCCTGAGTACGCATGCAGCTGCGGCTTCCAAACATTTGATCGCTTGCCCGTACGTGCTGCTATGTGCATGTCACGTACGTAACTTTGGGGAAATATATGTGCTGTATGAACTTTGGGGAGGTGAACGTTACTTTGGGCTGTGGGATTGAGTGTGTTGTGCAGGTGTTTGAGTTGTATTGGCGGGTTATATGGACGGGGGGGGGGAGGTGTTTTTATGCGGCATTAATTTGTGGCATATTAAATATAAGCCTGGTTGTGTTGTGGCTAATAGAGTATACATATGTCTTGTGTTTATTTACTGTTTTAGTCATTCCCAGCTGAATATCAGGTCCCACTTGCCTCTCACAGCATCTTCCCTATCTGAATCGCTCCCACTGCCCTCTAGTCCTTCACTCTCACTTTCCTCATCCACGAATCTTTTAAATTAATGGGGAAATCGTCGCTTTCTCGGTCCGAATGGCTCTCGCTGCTGGTGGCCATGATTGTAAACAATGTGCAGATGTGAGGCGCTCCACAATCTGTGACGTCACGTGCATATCGTCTGCTACTTCCGGTAGAGGCAAGGCTTTTTTATCAGCGACCAAAAGTTGCAAACTTTATCGTCGATGTTCTCTACTACGGTAAATCCTTTCAGCAAAAATATGGCAATATCGCGAAATGATCAAGTATGACACATAGAATGGACCTGCTATCCCCGTTTAAATAAGAAAATCGCATTTCAGTAGGCCTTTAAAGAAAGTCTCTGATAAAAGTGACTCTAGACTTCCTCTCTACCATCTTTTTTCCATCTTACTAAAGCAGTTTTTGAGTAACAATCTACATTTTATATTAACGCACTCAACTGTAATGTAATGTAAACACGGACGTAAAGCTCCTCTTTGCAAGCAGCAAAGCACGCCAGCGGACGTTCGCCCCAATGTCGTCGTCTCACGGCGATTGGAAATAAAATTGCCTTATTGAGCTTGTGGTTTAACAGTAACTGGACGCCTTTACATTTCCTCATGCTATTGGCCTGTGACGTCACGGATTGTAGAGGACATTTTGGGACAGCATGGTGGCCAGCTATTAAGTCGTCTGTTTTCATCACAAAATTCCACAGTATTCTGGACATCTGTGTTGGTGAATCTTTTGCAATTTGTTCAATGAACAATGGAGACAGCAAAGAAGAAAGCTGTAGGTGGGAAGCGGTGTATTGCGGGCGGCTGCAGCAACACAAACACAGGGCTGTGGGATTGAGTGTGTTGTGCAGGTGTTTAAGTTGTATTGGAGGGTCAAAAAGGAGTCAGGACGCATGCGCATTAATCACACGTTGAAACAATTTGTGCCGTTAAAGGGACTTATAGTTAACGCGTTAACTTTGACAGCCCATTATCTATATAAATATATAAAATCAAGTACCGTATTTTTCGGACTATAAGTCGCAGTTTTTTTTCATAGTTTGGCCGGGGTGCGACTTATACTCAGGAGCGACTTATGTGTGAAATTATTAACACATTACCGTAAAATATCAAATAATATTATTTAGCTCATTCACGTAAGAGACTAGACGTATAAGATTTCATGGGATTTAGCGATTAGGAGTGACAGATTGTTTGGTAAACGTATAGCATGTTCTATATGTTATAGTTATTTGAATGACTCTTACCATAATATGTTACGTTAACATACCAGGCACGTTCTCAGTTGGTTATTTATGCCTCATATAACGTACACTTATTCAGCCTGTTGTTCACTATTTCATTTATTTTAAATTGCCTTTCAAATGTCTATTCTTGGTGTTGGTTTTATCAAATAAATTTCCCCTAAAAATGCGACTTATACTCCAGTGCGACTTATATGTTTTTTTCCTTCTTTATTATGCATTTTCGGCAGGTGCGACTTATACTCCGGAGCGACTTATAGTCCGAAAAATACGGTAATGTTATTGGACGTAAACACACCCACAGAGCCGCCTGCAGAGAGCTGGCAGAATTCAAACAGGCCATCAAACACCGGACAATCCTCCCCGACATTGACTGCAAAGAAAAAAAATGAGAGTTTCGAGCCTTTGTGTTTATGTGTGAATAATATGGTGAATAACGCACATCTCTGCATCTGTTTGCTGTGTTCCGACATGTTGTCCGGTCGGATGGACCGGAGAAACTTGATGTAATCGTCACTGTGGTATTTGGTCATCTCCTCGCCGCTGGCTTTGTGTGGCCTCTGCAAACACACATTCACGGTTGTAACTTTAAAAATAAAGCTTTTTAAAGTGTGGAAAGAAGATTGATTACTCACGTAGATCTCCATCTTCCTGTAGAGGCCATAGTTGAGGAGGAGGTTGTGAGTCATGCGGATCCTGTGAGGCTTCATAGGATGGCCCTGGCCATAGTAGTAGTTACCCACATCACCTGTAAGAAAACAATATGCGTAGAGGATACGGTTATTTCAGGATACATGGAGTGGTGAGGGTCATGTTTCCTCATTAATTTAGTCATACCCATAAGCACACTTATAATTCATATGTAAACGTGTGTGCACTTGCATTAATGAGACACAGACGACGGCCGCCATATTTGCCAAGAAAAAGCCAATCGATGTTACAACGAGCCAATTTCTTCACACTGACCAATTAAATACAAGTTAGAAACAATATCAACTGCTGTATTGAAATAAAGTGGTTTGGTGATTTAATTAGTCTGAGTGTAATTATTATCGCGTGTACGTTCAAGCTAGCAGCTGCAATAGTTTAGCAGGCGACTAGTTAATAGTTAGCCGCAGGGGGCTAACGCCGGCTTGCTCGATCAGTGTGCGGCACACTTGAATGGGATGTACATATCAAGGCACGCCTACACCGCTGTACTAACTCGAGGAGGCACAAAATGGATATTTACCGTCATAGTAATAGCAAACTTTTCTTTTGGTTCCTTGAGACAGCGCCATTTTACGCCAATTAAGTCACCAGTCCACTACCGATTTGGCACACACCGGTTCCTGGTTTGCCAACTGAGTGTGGGCGGTGCTAAGCCAATCACAGCCGAGGATGCTGCACCGCCCGTGTGGGAGGCGCTGGTGTGTAAAAACAATATTTGTATTGTCTTATCCAATTGTATATATTAAGAATATGTTATTAGAAATGTACTTTTTTGGTATGTATGGATGTATTTCTTAATGAACAAAGACAAAATAAAAAATACATTACAATATTTAATTATATTTACTTTAATCTATTAATATATTTAATAAATATATCAATACATAAAAGTAAATATAATTAATAATTATAACTTTTATGTATTGATATATTCAATAAATATATCAATACATAAAAGTAAATATAATTAAATATAGTAATGTATTTTTTTATTTTGTCTTTGTTCATTAAGAAATACATCAATACAGCAGGGATGTCCGATAATGGCTTTTTGCCGATATCCGATATTCCAATATTGTCCAACTCTTAATTACCGATACCGATATCAACCAATACCGATATATACAGTCGTGGAATTAACACATTATTATGCCTAATTTGGACAACCAGGTATGGTGAAGATAAGGTCCTTTTTATAAAAAAAAATAAAATAAAATAAAAGATAAATAAATTCAAAACATTTTCTTGAATAAAAAAAGAAAGTAAAACAATATAAAAACAGTTACATAGAAACTAGTAATTAATGAAAATGAGTAAAATTAACTCTTAAAGGTTAGTACTATTAGTGGACCAGCAGCACGCACAATCATGTGTGCTTACGGACTGTATCCCTTGCAGACTGTATTGATATATATTGATATATAATGTAGGAACCAGAATATTAATAACAGAAAGAAGCAACCCTTTTGTGTGAATGAGTGTAAATGGGGGAGGGAGGTTTTTTGGGTTAGTGTACTAATTGTAAGTGTATGTTGTGTTTTTATGTTGATTTAATAAAATAAAATAAATTAATAAAATAAAAAACCGATACCAATAATTTCCGATATTACATTTTAAAGCATTTATCGGCCGATAATCTCTAATATTTATTCATGAGAAAAGATCAAATACAAATTAATTTGAATATTTTATTTACTATTCTGTAGCTATTGTTATATTTAATCAGAAAATATCAAATACAAATACATTTGAATATTTCATATATTTTCTTTTTGTATGCATTATTTCATAATTAGAAAAACAAAATAAAAATAAATGAGCTCTAGATTAACAACAAAAATCCCCAAAAGATGATTCAAACTTCATTTTTTAATTCGCAACCCATACATCACATATCACAATCTTCTTGGAAGACAACAGCATTTTATTTCCTATCTTTTTCTTCTTTTGGCCAAGGGGAATTGGTCCAAACAAGGCTTGAGCTCGGTGAGAGACGTGGAATGTGTAAAACATGATTTCGATCATGGTACATTAACATGTACAATTGAGAGGTATACAAAACCGTGCACAAACATTGTGAAGAATACAGCCATTGATAAGCACAGAAGGAAATCATATTGAGGTAAATAATCAACCTAATGGAAAAATAATAACGGTGTAGTAAGTGCTCCCAGAGTCAATCCATCAAAATGTACTGTTAATTGTTTCAGTGCATAACAGAAGAATAGGCTACATGTCACTACATTTGGTGTCTTTTTGGTCCTGTCAGTCAACAAAATAATATACCAGGTAGATGAAATAGACTTGCACCAAATTTGACATTCTGAGATGTTTCCATGTTGTTTGGGAACTCGCATTAAGTCGACAACTATTCTTTTCTCACATTCTGGTCTGTTGGGCACTCTGTGCGAACAAGCAGGCTCAAAAATACTGAAGGAATGATCTTTAGGCTTAAATTCAGTCAATGCCTTGATTAACATTTACATAGTAAAATGCCAAATTCCCTGAAAACACTTGATTGTGGAAAAAAAAAAAGAGCAGGAACAAAAAAAATATGTAATATAAATGCTACTACTGTGAGAATAATAACAAGCAGTGTGTAAGTGCAACAGAAGGCTGAAAGAAAGATGTTATTAAGACTGAGTGATGATAGCGACGTGCAGTAGATTATTTAAACCGAGCTTGGTCAGCATCATTTTAACATTCAGACACCACGCTGGCTCCTAGTGTACAAAGATGGGAAAGCGGTGTGTGACTGCGTGTACTCAGGTTATTTGGCTTTCTTCATGATGGCGTTATGGAAGTGGCGTCAGTGTGGTTGACGGGACGACACGGACATTTGGGAAGCGGCTTCTTCACGCCAGCTTTAGGAATTGTTCCACCGTGACTGCCTCCACCGCCTTAGAGAACATCTCATAGTCCTGCAGAAGGGGGGGGAAAGTGCAGTGGTCAGTCAATATAGAGAGAGAGAAAATTACACTGCGTTGAAGTAGGTTGAAGTCGAAGTACGGAGACTCATTTTTATCGAAGGGAAGACTTAGGGCAGCAAGTAAAAAGGGCGCTGCAGCAAAGTGGATACAAAAGTCACACTCAGGAATTTGTGGCAATGATAACTTCTACCGCACTGAAAAATAAACAATCCATTCAGTCAACCTCTAAGGTGCATTCACCCTTGGACGCTCCTGTTGACATTTATTAATCATAATCGCTACTTTGCACAGTAAAAACAGAAAGAGTTTAACAAATCAACAAAATGCTCAAAACAATCAATAGTCAAAGCCCATATACAGTCATGCACAGTGCAATATCATTAATTTAACTTCTCATGCCAGGTTAATGATAGGCCATCTTGCAGAATAAAAATAAATACGATAGATGAGTTGCAGTAATTTCGCACTGTATAATGGGGTTAATGTGAGGCTCATAAATAGCTACAATAACGTAGCACAGTTAAAATGGTAATATTTCATGAATATATGTAATGTCGGGTTGTTAAAAACAGACACTCCATTATTTAAAAAAAATACATTTGTGTCTAAAATTAGCCAAATGACTAATTGTTGTTTCATATGGTTGTAATACCTCAAGTCCACCACAAGTAGGGGCTAGTCACGCATGTGGTATAGTCAGTAATGAAACAACTGAGGAAAAATAAAAAATAGCTTATGCTGGAAGATGTTTTCTCTATTCCAGTATAGAGTATATTAATCAGTATAAAGTATCCATGAATTACAAGAGCAACGTTAATAGTAGAGATGGGATTTATGGATCTTTGTAGGGAGCTGGATCTTAAGGAGCCGTTCCTTTCAAAGAGCCATTCAAAAGACTGGCTTGTTATTATAGCCATTGTTTTAAACAAACAAACAAAACAAAACAATCACTAATATCAGTTATATGATATGTAGATCAGAATAATTTAATTTACACAAATATTATTCTAGTGGTGGGAATTATTCTGAAATATTGGCTATTTTTTTGTTGTATTTTCAATGTAAACATTAAGGCAATGCCATATGTCCATGCATTGGTAGTGACATTACAGGTTTCAATTATCCCTCACCTTAAAAAATGTGTAACATTTTAATGATATAGAAATAAATTACACAAATACAGTAATAAGTAGGAACAAAATGCATTACTGGATATAAAAAAATACATACAACTACAATAAAAATTGAGACATAATACAAATGTGAGTACAAAATTGTACTAGCACCTGGCGTGTGTACGCTTGAACTTCTACCCTTTAGAATAATGAACCCGAAAAGTGAATCCAATTTAAAATAATAATAAAAATACATTAAAAAATAAAAATAAAAAAATATACCGGTATATATACAGGTAAAAGCCAGTAAATTAGAATATTTTGAAAAACTTGATTTATTTCAGTAATTGCATTCAAAAGGTGTAACTTGTACATTATATTTATTCATTGCACACAGACTGATGCATTCAAATGTTTATTTCATTTAATTTTGATGATTTGAAGTGGCAACAAATGAAAATCCAAAATTCCGTGTGTCACAAAATTAGAATATTACTTAAGGCTAATACAAAAAAGGGATTTTTAGAAATGTTGGCCAACTGAAAAGTATGAAAATGAAAAATATGAGCATGTACAATACTCAATACTTGGTTGGAGCTCCTTTTGCCTCAATTACTGCGTTAATGCGGCGTGGCATGGAGTCGATGAGTTTCTGGCACTGCTCAGGTGTTATGAGAGCCCAGGTTGCTCTGATAGTGGCCTTCAACTCTTCTGCGTTTTTGGGTCTGGCATTCTGCATCTTCCTATTCACAATACCCCACAGATTTTCTATGGGGCTAAGGTCAGGGGAGTTGGCGGGCCAATTTAGAACAGAAATACCATGGTCCGTAAACCAGGCACGGGTAGATTTTGCGCTGTGTGCAGGCGCCAAGTCCTGTTGGAACTTGAAATCTCCATCTCCATAGAGTAGGTCAGCAGCAGGAAGCATGAAGTGCTCTAAAACTTGCTGGTAGACGGCTGCGTTGACCCTGGATCTCAGGAAACAGAGTGGACCGACACCAGCAGATGACATGGCACCCCAAACCATCACCCAACCATGCAAATTTTGCATTTCCTTTGGAAATCGAGGTCCCAGAGTCTGGAGGAAGACAGGGGAGGCACAGGATCCACGTTGCCTGAAGTCTAGTGTAAAGTTTCCACCATCAGTGATGGAGATTTCAAGTTCCAGCAGGACTTGGCGCCTGCACACAGCGCAAAATCTACCCGTGCCTGGTTTACGGACCATGGTATTTCTGTTCTAAATTGGCCCGCCAACTCCCCTGACCTTAGCCCCATAGAAAATCTGTGGGGTATTGTGAAAAGGAAGACGCAGAATGCCAGACCCAAAAACGCAGAAGAGTTGAAGGCCACTATCAGAGCAACCTGGGCTCTCATAACACCTGAGCAGTGCCAGAAACTCATCGACTCCATGCCACGCCGCATTAACGCAGTAATTGAGGCAAAAGGAGCTCCAACCAAGTATTGAGTATTGTACATGCTCATATTTTTCAATTTCATACTTTTCAGTTGGCCAACATTTCTAAAAATCCCTTTTTTGTATTAGCCTTAAGTAATATTCTAATTTTGTGACACACGGAATTTTGGATTTTCATTTGTTGCCACTTCAAATCATCAAAATTAAATGAAACATTTGAATGCATCAGTCTGTGTGCAATGAATAAATATAATGTACAAGTTACACCTTTTGAATGCAATTACTGAAATAAATCAAGTTTTTCAAAATATTCTAATTTACTGGCTTTTACCTGTATATATATATATATATATATATATATATATATATATATATATATATATATATATATATATATATATATAGTTTGGAATATTATTGTATATACCGGATTACTTTTTCCTATGTTTTGAACCCTGCGACTTAATAAACGGTGCAGCTAAATGATGGATTTGTCTTTACTGACAGCCATAATGTAAATAATAATATAAAAAAAAAACAAAGACACTGAAAAGTGTGTTATTGTTTGTGCTGTGGCGCCATCTATTGGATGGTTCACTCACTGCAGGTGCTGCATTGCCCTTCTGTTGAGACTGAGCTTTTAACCAGATGTTCCGTCTTCTCGGTGTCCATAGCGTTTCTACTCGTATGGATTCATCATTCATCACTCCAAGCAACGTTGGTAAGTTTACAATATATTTAAAACAATTTTTACTTACTAACTTGTCCCCTGTGTGATGTCGGTAGGAGTGTTTTCATGCACATTTGTACATGCTATGGTAATGTAATGAAGCTAGCGTCGTTAGCATTAGCGAATATGCTAACACGTGTCTTTGTTCGTAATATTAACTTAAAGTGGCATTCTTTTTGTATGGTTTCTGTTTTGTAAATTCACCAAAACGTCATTGTGGAGTTATTAAGTCTGTTTAGCTGATTGGAGAGCTAGCTTCCGCAGCTAATGTGGCCTAGTGGTTAGAGTGTCCGCCCTGAGATCGGTAGGTTGTGAGTTCAAACCACTGCCGAGTCATACCAAAGACTATAAAAATGGGACCCTGCTTGTCACTCAGCATCAAGGGTTGGAATTGGGGGTTAAATCACCAAAAATGATTCCCAGGCGCGGCCACCGCTGCTGCCCACTGCTCCCCTCACCTCCCAGGGAGTGATCAAGGGTGATGGGTCAAATGCAGAAAATAATTTCGCCACACCTAGTGTGTGTGTGATAATCATAGGTACTTTAACTTGAACTTTTTAATGGGTCCATGATGATGACGTCTGTTTTGTTTGATCAGCCGTTTTACTGCCGTGTTACAGGCACCGTTTGGAAAAAATTATGGTATGTCAATAAACATTTACAAAATCTTTTTGTGTAAATAAGTCATTTCACAACGTATATATCTGCAGATTATAGCCCAGTGCGGCGAATATATGGAAAACAATTTTTTTCCTTATCTAAAACTTTAGTGGGTGCGGCTTATATACCCGTGCGTTATATAGTTTGGAAAATATAATCTAAAATAGCAAATGACCTATAAATTTGTTCTACTATTATATATAGTCAAGAAACATTTGCGTACAATCCCGCTTCTAGTAAGTACCGTGCTGTGGAACTGGAATCATCATTATGATAGTCAAAAGACTAACCCCACAATACTGGTCTTCGTTGAAAAGCTGCGGAGGAACAGCTGCGGGATTTCCCGATTTGCTTCTCATGTCGTCGCGCACCTCGCTGCCCACGGAGATGTCGATGAGCTCATACTGGATGCTCTTACTGTCCAGTATGCGCATCACTTCGCCCTGTTGGGACTTCACCTGCAACCACAGCACTTAAATTAACCTGGAAATACACATTTTGTATTCTTAAAATGACATCTAGCAGTGTTGTGAGGAAGTTTTTTTGTGGCTTAGTAGACTTCTATCTTTCTGAAGGACACAGGAAGTTGGGTCGACCACACCCAAGCGCAGCAGTGAGTGGAAATTGTGACAGAACTGGCAAAAAAAGGAGGGGAACTAAAAAAATGTTGTATGGACAAATTGTGTGATAACCAAATGAGCAGTAATGCATTCAGGTTTTAATTAGAAATTTAAAAATATATATACATCAAATTTGATGATTAGATACAGATGTATATAAATAGGGGTGGACTACTTCACTCTTGTACATGTGCCAACGACAAACTTACAACTTACGCTTAGCCTAGGTTAGCGCGTTACTTGGAATTAATGTTTAAAACCAAATTTTCTCCACATAATTACGCTTATTTGGAATAAGCCCTATATTCTGGTTAAAATTCTGGGTTGTGAGTTTTTCCTTGCCCTTTTGTGGGCTTTGGACCGAGGATGTCGTCGTGGCTTGTGCAGTCCTTTGAGACACTTGTGATTTAGGGCTATATAAATAAACATTGATTGATTGATTGAATAGAAAATTCACATATACAGGAGAATGCAACTGTAAAGGAATTCAGGAAGTTGTGGCATTTTGTTAACAAAGATAACCAAAGCACTACACCACTACCTTTAAAATTATTTCTAGAAAATATATTTATTCAAAATTATATATATATATATATATATATATATATATATATATATATATATATATATATATATATATATATATATTAAGGCTGCAGCTAACGATTATTTTTCTATCGATTAATCTATAGATTATTTTTTCGATTAATCGGTTAATCTATAGATTTTTTTTTTTTTCGATTAATCTATAGATTATTTTTCCTTTTACCGATTTTTTTTTTTATTTAAAATGAAGATGAAAAAATAAATGTAGGCCAGTTTTTTCAAAAGGCATGGCTTTTATTTACAAAAAAAAAAGTATGGCCACTCAGTCAACATTGACAACAACATGACAAAATATTCTGTAACAATGTAAACATTTAACAAAATTAAAAGTAGCTTATTTGCTTTTAATGTGCAAATATAAAAGTAAACATCCAGTGCAAATCTTAATATTCTGCAATAGTATAAGCATTTCCAAAGTAAAAGTATTGCTTATTTTGCTTTAAAATGTGCAAAAATAAAGATAAACATCCAATTAAAAAAAGTGCAAAACGGAAATATTCTGTAACAACAGTGTAAACATTTCAACAAAAGTAAAAGTATTGCTTATTTGCTAAAATGTGCAAAAATAAAGATAAACATCCAATACAAAAAAGTGCAAAACGAAATATTCTGTAACAACAGTGTAAACATTTCAACAAAAGTAAAACTTTTGCTTATTTTGCTTAATAACACAACAATGATAGTATGATTAAAGTGAAAGTTAATTGTTCGTTTGTACATAGTATACGTAATTGTTAATGTTGTAAAAGGTATTTGCACAACTAATTAACGTTAGCGTTAAAGAGGAGCGCGTCTTTGTAAACACTGAACAGGCACGCCAAACGCTCCTCTCAGAGCGAAACGGTGCTTTAGTTTATGAATTTACAACGCAGATACAAATGACACATGTTTTTGTGTAATGATGACAACGTATACTCACGCGGACGATTGACTAGTTGATGGTGATGGCAAGAACGCTGCCGTTGTGCTGCTATGATAGACCATTTCCGCTCGACACAGTGTGCATACAACAACATTATTAGCAGAGGTGGGTAGAGTAGCCAGAAATTGTACTCAATAAGAGTACTGTTACTTTAGAGATTTATTACTCAAGTAAAAGTAAGGAGTAGTCACCCAAATATTTACTTGAGTAAAAGTAAAAAGTATGTTGTGAAAAAACTACTCAAGTACTGAGTAACATACATATCACATATCATATATATATATATATATATATATATATATATATATATATATATATATGTGTATATATATATATACACACACACACACACACATACATACATATATATATATATATATATATATATATATATATATACATACATTGATATATACAGTATATAATTTATATTTATTTATTTTGCCGTTTTTGTTTACATGTTAAAGGTGTTTTAATAATTATACATGCATGTTTAACATATAGATTCCTTTCTTTCATGAAGACAAGAATATAAGTTGGTGTATTACCTGATTCTGATGACTTGCATTGATTGTAATCAGGAAGCAGTGCTGGTAACGTCCACGTTTTCAAATGGAGGAGAAAAAAAGTTCCTCCTTTCTGTCTAATACCACATGAAAGTGGTTATTTGGCATCTTATTTGTCCACCTTCCATATTCGTTTTTATACCCTTTACAAGAAATACATTGGCGGCAAACTCCGTAGCTTGCTAGCTTGTTTGCGCTGGCTTTCGGAGACTCTTATTTTGAAAGCGCAGGCGCGATGGAGCGGGACTTTTATTGTGAAGACAGGAACTGTGCAGTCAGTCTTTACGGTTGAAATAAAAAAAGGGTCTTTTTTCCTTCACACTTTTGATTGATTGATTGGAACTTTTATTAGTAGATTGCACAGTACAGTACATATTCCGTATAATTGACCACTAAATGGTAACACCCGAAGTTAGCTCGGAGCCAGTCAGGTCATGTGACCCCTGGCTCTGTTTGATTGGTCCAACGTCACCAGTGACTGCATCTGATTGGTGGAACGAAGTGAAACGTCACCAGTAAGGCAGGCACTTTGAAGGTCTGTCTGACAGACCAAAACAAACAAAGCGTGCATTAACAGATCGATAAAAATTAGTAGCGAGTAGCGAGCTGAATGTAGATAAAAGTAGCGGAGTAAAAGTAGCGTTTCTTCTTAGGCCGTTTATTGAAATACTGCCACACTTTTGACGACTTTTGGCGTGCTTTTTTCCCCTCGCTCGCACAGCTCGCATCGTCTGCTTTGCGCTCCGCCATGACGGTAGTGTGACGTAAATATGCGACACGTCGACGAACAAAAACGTCCTCGACGTATTTACGTAACCGATGACGTCGACTACGTCGACGCGTCGTTTCAGCCCTAATATATATATACATACCGGTATATAAAAAAAAAAAAAATTCCTCGTCTCCTTTACATTGAAAATGCAAATTGGCAACATAGAAATAAATGATTATGTTGCAAACTCATTGTTTCATATATAAAAGTTGATTTCTTAAGAGTGAAACTCAAAGTCTCGCATTGGATTTGTGATTTTAAATTATTAATTAAATCTTGGAAAATGTAAAAAATAATCATAGAAAATCCCTTAAATTATTTTATTTGGTCAATTCAAGTAGTTTTAAATAAGCCAATTTTTTTTAATATATTTGTAAAGTGTCTTACTTATACGTTCTTGAACAGATTTTGTTTGTATATGGATGTTGATATAAATATACAATGTTTGTAAATATTGCAATGTCTTGGAAGTGCCTAAATTTATGTAGGCGCCTTTCCGCCACTAACATGATATGCCAATGGTCATAATTATATGGAAAAAAAGTCGAAATTATGAGATAAGAGTCAAAATTATGAGCTAGAAAGTCATTATGAGATAAAAGTCTAAACTGTGTCATAAAAAGTCACAATTATGAGAAATTAGTGGATAAGTAAAGTTAATTAAAAGTTAATTTGTTTGTACATTGTAAATATATATTGTCTGTGTGTTCAATTTTTCAATTAAGAAAAAGTTATCTTACATAAACGGGAGGTTATTTTTCTACAATTTATAAACAACAAATATTGGTGACAAGCTAACAATGCTAATGCTAACGCCAAGGGCCCACCGAGGCGCAGGTCAGCAGGAAGCTAACACGCTTGGGTGTGTCTTCTGCTTGGACTCGCCACTCTTTACTTATAATTAAAAAACCCACACAAAACACGACAACAAACTTACGGACGTAAATGTAAGAGACTCACCGTCCGTGAGGCGGTAACAGTGGTGTAGTATAGTTTAATCCCCATATTTGGTCCTTCTTCTCCTTCTCCTCGGCTCTGCTTGTTCTCCAGAGGTCTAGGAAGGAAGTCAAGTCGGTCGGTGTGATTTTCAAAATAAATGTCGTGGTGAGAATTGACAGCGCATGTACAAAAAATTTTGGGGGGTTTTTTTTTTTAGCCTTTTGCCATTATACAGCACGATTATGCTGTTATAATTAAACAATGTAAAGAGGTCCTGTATTGAAAAAGAAAAAGTCCCAGTGAGAGAATCAGCAGTGCAGTGAGGCGTTAATGCCAATTGTGCAGCTTCATTATGTCTGCAGTGATGACATTTAGTTGGGGTTTTACTGCCAACAGTCCCATATTATTTATCCAAACTGGCTCTCATCAAGTAATGTTCGCAATAAACGTGAGAAAGTCATCATCACCTCGATAAACAAATGTTAAATACATACATAGTCCTTATCTAATAAAAGAAAAACAAAGAAAAAATAATTTAATTCCACATATGGACATGCTAAAGGTTTTAAGTAGAGATGAAGATAAAGATCAATGCTTTAAAATGTAATATCGGAAATTATCGATATCGTTTGTTTTTTTTATCGGTATCGTTTATTTATTTTTTATTTTTTTTATTTTTATTTTTTTTATTAAATCAACATAAAAAACACAAGATACACGTCCAATTAGTGCACCAACCCCAAAAAATCCACTCCCCCATTTTGATTACACTCATTCACACAAAAGGGTTGTTTCTTTCTGTTATTAATATTCTGGTTCCTACATTATATATCAATATATATCAATACAGTCTGCAAGGGATACAGTCCGTAAGCACACATGATTGTGCGTGCTGCTGCTCCACTAATAGTACTAACCTTTAACAGTTACTTTTACTCATTTTCATTCATTACTAGTTTCTATGTAACTGTTTTTATATTGTTTTACTTTCTTTTTTTATTCAAGAAAATGTTTTTTATGTATCTTATTTTATTAATTTTTTTTTTAAAAGGACCTCATTTTCACCATACCTGGTTGTCCAAATTAGGCATAATAATGTGTTAATTCCATGACGGTATCGGTTGATATCGGTATCGGTAATTAAGAGTTGGACAATATCGGAATATCGGATATCGGCAAAAAGCCATTCATAGATATCCCGAGTTTTAAGTGTTGTACGAGCATACAAATGTTTTAAATTACATTTTCCTCTAAGGTTGTATTTCCTGGAACTCCTACTAATATTGATACTGTTGATATTATTCATTTTTTGTTTGACTCTTTTGGATTTTTTGTGTCATGTTTGTGTGTCTTCTCAGTTGCACTGATGATTGCTATTCGGTGTGTTGCTGGTGGTTGGTTTGGAATTGTATTATTATTGTTTTTATTATGTGTTATTTTGTTGGACTAATTATAATATTAAAACATAAAAATAAAAAATAAAAAATCTTCTATTTGGTTTAGTAAATAATAATATAGATGGTGGTGAATACTTATAATTGAGTGGTGGTGAATAGAGATGAATAATACCATCATAATACTCTGTATTAAAATTATAGTTATGATTGGTACAATATGTCCAAAATAAATTGTTTACTTACTATGGTATATTATTTATTTATTATTGATTCACTGTTATGTTACAGGGAATAAGCGGTAGAAAATGGATGGATGGATGGATGGATGTTATGTTACAGAAAATGGGATACAATTGGTGTGGTATGAAAAGGGGCAGGATTTAATAAGCTCAGCTTCTTCCTACTCCTTTTCGGACGTGCTGTAAATGAAACAACTGGAAATATCTGATGCATTACATTGTATAGTATGCATGTTCGCAATAAACTGAAACTGAACTGAACGTTTATTTACGTCAAATGTACCGTGTAGTGAACAGCACCGCCACTAGGGGGCGACAGAAAGGCACAGTTGGTCGCCCAGTGTGGCAAACAAACATCTTAACTTTAACACACATTGATACCTTCATTAATCATTTTTATTTCAGGCATCTTTGCGGACAAAAAAAAATTATAGAAAGTGTCAATCGTTACAATACTTACAAAGCATCACCTTTATCATCACATACACTCCCTTTGCATGACTTGTAAACAAGATTAAAAAAACAAACATTTTGTCTTCCTCCTGATTAAGTGTCCTTGCTCAGGGGCACTCTGTGAAAAAGGCACACATTCCCACATTAGTGCTAATCACAGAAACACGATAGTACATCAATATGCAGATTGGGGTCCTGCAGCTGAACACTGCTTTAAAAGGTTGCTATGGAGACCAAACAAGCAGTGTGAGACAGCCAATCCCATTCCCCAATGTGAGCACTGCACTCTGCACTGACTATAATAGCATAACATTATTTTATGTCGCCTTATTGCACAGCCCCATACTGCAGTGTCATGAGAATTAACCTTAAATGATGATAAAATATAATACTGTCGAGTTTTAACGCAACACAAACAAAAAGAAACTCGACATGGTTCAGCTGTTTTACATGTTGGCAAAATACACCTTCATTTGGGCTGTATAGACTATCAAGGATCAAACATACTGGAAAAAAGTTCCTTAATTATGCCAGCAGTAGAACAGATTGTATCGCAATAAACCAAGTTGCAACATTTGCATGGCACATTTTCCCCATTTAAAAAGTATGGAGGTTAATTTGTGTTTCTATGTGAACGTTGTTTTTAACATTGGATTTATGTAACTGCATTGTTTGTGTTTGGATTTTCCAAATAAAATGTGTAAATTATGCTGACAATTTTATTGAATAAAATTGTCTCAGCAAAATTTGTTTCAAAATTCAGTGTGTAAAAAATAAAATAAAAATCAGTGCATAACGGGTGTCCAAAGTGCGGCCCATTTTAAAAATATTACGAAAAAAACCCATTAAAACGTGGAATAAAAGCGCAAACTGGTGTAATGTAATGAGAAATTGTTGCAATATTGACATAACACAAAGCTGCCTTGCAGGCAGGTTTTTTAAAACTCTCATTGCTCAAAAAATAATAAAAACCTGTAATTGACGGATAGATCTAAAGTTGATCTAGAGAAAGTTGAAAGTAAAAATAACATACATTGGTGTATGACTTGTTTTTAACACTTTTATGAGTGGGGGCCTTTTAGATCCCTGGGAGCTTAAGTCTGTTTTTTTTTAAACTGTCATTGCTCAAAAAATAATAATGAATTGAAAGCACTGAATTAATAATTGAATAACTCAAATATTCCACATTGATCATTTTTGTTGGTAAAACATTGCACATTTTGTGTTTTTCCTGTTAAACTTTATGTCAATGGACAAATCTGAAGTTGAGCAATAGATATTTAAACATCGAAAGTAAAAAAAAATAATAATAATATATGACTTATTTTTACTTCAATGGCTGAAACTATTTTGGGTACCCAGGACCTTTAACACACCAGAATTAAGGAAAGCCCTAAGGGTTATATCACATTGTTGGTTTTGAAAATGAAAAATATCAAAATGGACCATGCATGCTTTCATTTCCAGTGTGCAGCACTCGGTGAAAAAAGTTTGGACGCTCTTTGTGTATAAAATTTTAGTAAAAAAAAACCTTGTTTCTTCAAAACTCAAAACTTACTTCAGGTAAATTAAGACGGAAGCACCTTATTGGCTGGTTCTAAGTCAGGATCGATTGCTTCAGTCTTAATTTACCTGAAGTGAGTTTTGACATCTTGAGTTTTGACATTTTTCTGCTTTGAATTTTTATTAAATTTTTAAAACAATATATGTAAACTAACTGAATTTTTAAACACAGATTTTGCTCACAAATGTTTTTTCATTGTAAGCATGATGTGATGTAAAAAAAAATTCAGTTCACAAAACTCAAACACAAAAAATTCTGTTTCATAAATTCAGTGTGAAAATGAATGACACAAATTCATCACCATAAAAATGCACATTAAAAGAGTATGGCACAGAATCGTCCCCATTTAAATAGTAAGGAGGTAATTGTTTGTCTTGATTACAAGAGCTTTTTTGGGGGGGGACATTTAACTGAATTTGTTGCGTTTAAATTTGTGTGTTTTCAAATTCAGTGTAAAAAAATAATTGTATAAAAATTCAGCTTCAAAACTCAAGACTCTCTTCAGGTAAATTAAGACGGAAGCACCTAATTGGCTGGTTCTAAGACAGGATCGATTGCTTCAGTCTTAATTTACCGGAAGTGAGTCTTGAGTTTCGAAGCAACACATTTTCTGTACTGAATTTTAAAACCCTGTAGTTTGACGAGCCACATTTTTAAACACATATTTTGCTCACAAATTATTTTTCAATGTAAGCATAATTAGATGTAAAAAAACAAACAAAAATCAGTTCACAAATTCAAAACGCAAAAAAAATCAGTTACATAAATTCTGTGTCAAAAAAAAGAAGCTTGTGTAATAAGGACACAAATTAACCTCCATAAAAAGGCACATTATGGCATAGAATTGTCCCCATTCAAAAGGGCACATTAAAACACTACAGCTTTAAAAAATAAACAAAATCCCCTCCAGATAATTTAATATGCATATTAGAATTCTAAATATTGTACCATGGCTTAAATTAGAAGTAATGTTACTAGCATCTACAGTCTGACAATTCTGGTCCGAGTTCATTTAAATAATTCCAAGTAATATAAAGTACTGGTCAGTAGGAAATACACAAGGCAGCCAGAGTATTAGGCACATCTAAGATCCAATATAGTTAAAGTACCAATGATTGTCACACACACACACACATTCACACACACGAGTTCTGGCAAAATTATTCTCTGTATTTGACCCATCACCCTTGATCACCCCCTGGTCAGGTGAGGGGAGCAGTGAGCAGCAGCGGTGGCCGCGCCCGGGAGAGCTGCATCGGTAAGTTTGCGATATTTTGGTGTGGATTTCAACCAAAATTTCCTGGCAAAACAAACAATACTTGGGGGTGCCAAGTTTGAAAGGTGATGATGACCATAGAAGCAGAAATGGAAAGATTTCTGCAACACACCACTAGGTGAGTGTCGCTATGGCAACTGTGAGATGCGCTCAAAGGAAAAGGAAGACAATTTCTGGTTTGGACCTTAATAGATAGTGCAGGTGCACCTAATGATTGTACAGTAGTACCATTGAAAAACTACAATGTTGCTCCACTTTCATTTCAGCTTGGCCTGGCGGTCAAGCAAGCGTTTGACCTTCCACAGCATGACAGCGGCGATGAGGAGGCACACGAGCAAGGTGAGCACGTAGACGCCCGCCAGCAAGGCGGCGTCGCCGCTCCCGTGCAGCCGCTCATACACCTCCCTGCGGCCCACGTAGTCCAGGTGGGCGGCGTGGATCTGGAACATGGTGCAGCAGGACAGCAGCACGTGGAAGAGCTGATGGCTCTGCCCCAGGATGTCGCAGCGGCCGGGTAAGATGCGCTCCAGCACGGGGAAGGCGAAGAAGAAGGCACAGCTGATGAAGAAGCCGATGTGGCCGAGGTGGTAGACGGCGGCCGGGTCGTCCTGGCCCGCGGGCGTGGAGAGGAGTCTGTGCAGGACGGGGCTGATGTCCCACATGTAGGCCAGGGAAGAGGGCGTCACCTGGCCGACTTTACGCACCCAAGTTGGCAGCGAGTGGTTCCGATATTTACCGTAGCAGCAGCCTAAACACGAGCACCAGCTGAGAAGCACCGCCACAGGGATGAAGACGCGGCACACTCGTGAGTAGAAGTCTTCCTCCACGGCGTAGTAATAGTGCACCACCACACTCCCGTACTGGTACTGCGCCACGCCCACGTAGTCAAAGAAGAAGAAGGTGTAGTGACACAGCTCCGACTTACTGCCCAGCAGGTGAGCCACCACGCTGCACGCCGTGTAGTTGATGGCCGACACGATGAGGACCAACAGAGGCCAGGAGTGACGGTCCCCGGCGAAGTCCACCATCTCCGCCGCTTGTCTCAGCTTCACCAACAGGACCAAGAGCGCCAGCAGGTGAGTCCAGATGTTGACCGTCTCGTTGTGGCGCCGGAAGGCGGACAGGAAGTAGTAGCGCCACCGCTGATGGAGGGGACGGTAGCCCGTGCGGACGAAGCGCTCCCTGAAGAATTGAGGGACCTCGGTGTCTCGCATTGTGTTCGGCGCGGACGGCGCCGCCTCGGCGAGCATGCGAGGGACCTGCTTGATCTGCTGCAGGCTGATGAAGAGGCGGCCAATTCGGTCCATGGCGATGGTCGTCATGAGGGCAGGGGGCGGACTTGGGAAACAAGACTGAAAAATATGTGATTGACACCATCAGGGTTTGCCAACTTTAGGCATGTTTAGCATGTAAACTACACTTTGTTTACATTCAATTTGTGTCTTGTTAGCTAATGATAGCGATTTAGCTCGCTATGGTTGAATATACATTATATCATAACAACATGACTGAAAACGGCTTTTGTGTATGTGCACACGCTGCCTGCGGTGAGTGACAAGCATGAACGCCAGGTATGCGTGTCAGACCGACACGCAATTGTTATTCAACATAATTAGTAATTATGAAAAAAATATTTATTGTTCTAAAAAAAAAAAACTTTGAATACAATGATTTGCAAATCCTTTTCAACCCATATTCAATTGAATGCACTACAAAGACAAGATATTTTGATGCTTAAACTCATAAACTTTTTTTTTTTTTGCAAATAATAATTAACTTAGAATTTCATGGCTGCAACACGTGCCAAAGTAGTTGGGAAAGGGCATGTTCACCACTGTGTTACATGGCCTTTCCTTTTAACACCACTCAGTAAACGTTTGGGAACTGAGGAGACACATTTTTTAAGCTTCTCAGGTGGAATTCTTTCCCATTCTTGCTTGATGTACAGCTTAAGTTGTTCAACAACTCCGTTGTGGTATTTTAGGCTTCATAATGCGCCACACATTTTAAATGGGAGACAGGTCTGGACTACAGGCAGGCCAGTCTAGTACCCGCACTCTTTTATTATGAAGCCACGTTGATGTAACACGTGGCTTGGCATTGTCTTGCTGAAATAAGCAGGGGCGTCCATGATAACGTTGCTTGGATGGCAACATATGTTGCTCCAAAACCTGTATGTACCTTTCAGTATTAATGGCGCCTTCACAGATGTGTAAGTTAACCATGTCTTGGGCACTAATACACCCCCATACCATCACAGATGCTGGGTTTTACACTTTGCGTCTATAAAAATCCGGATGGTTCTTTTCCTCTTTGGTCCGGAGGACACGACGTCCACAGTTTCCAAAAACAATTTGAAATGTGGACTCGTCAGACCACAGAACACTTTTCCACTTTGTATCAGTCCATCTTAGATGAGCTCAGGCCCAGCGAAGCCGACGACGTTTCTGGGTGTTGTTGATAAACGGTTTTCGCCTTGCATAGGAGAGTTTTAACTTGCACTTACAGATGTAGCGACCAACTGGAGTTACTGACAGTGGGTTTCTGAAGTGTTCCTGAGCCCATGTGGTGATATCCTTTACACACTGATGTCGCTTGTTGATGCAGTACAGCCTGAGGGATCGAAGGTCACAGGCTTAGCTGCTTACGTGCAGTGATTCCTCCAGATTCTCTGAACCCTTTGATGATATTACGGACCGTAGATGGTGAAATCCCCAAATTCCTTGCAATAGCTGGTTGAGAAAGGTTTTTCTTAAACTGTTCAACAATTTGCTCACGCATTTGTTGACAAAGTGGTGACCCTCTTCCCATCCTTGTTTGTGAATGACTGAGCATTTCATGGAATCTACTTTTATACCCAATCATGGCACCCACCTGTTCCCAATTAGCCTGTTCACCTGTGGGATGTTCCAAATAAGTGTTTGATGAGCATTCCTCAACTTTATCAGTATTTATTGCCACCTTTCCCAACTTCTTTGTCACGTGTTGCTGGCATCAAATTCTAAAGTTAATGATTATTTGCAAAAAAAAGTTTATCAGTTTGAACATCAAATATGTTGTCTTTGTAGCATATTCAATTAAATATGGGTTGAAAATGATTTGCAAATCATTGTATTCCGTTTATATTTACATCTAACACAATTTCCCAACTCATATGGAAACGGGGTTTGTACATATACATATATATATATATATATATATACTGTATATACATATACATATATACACACACACACACACACACACACACATTGTATACATACACACATATGCATACACATTCGTACTGTACATACATATATATCAGGGGTCACCAAAGCGGTGCCCGCGGGCACCAGGTCGCCCGTAAGGACCAGATGAGTCGCCCGCTGGCCTGTTCTAAAAATAGCTCAAATAGCAGCACTTACCAGTGAGCTGCCTCTATTTTTCAAATTGTATTTATTTACTAGCAAGCTGGTCTCGCTTTCCTCGACATTTTTAATTCTAAGAGAGACAAAACTCAAATAGAATTTGAAAATCCAAGAAAATATTTTAAAGACTTGGTCTTCACTAACTGACAAAGAAACAGATAACAGATTTGGTTTCCAGTTCAAAGTGTGACATGATTTATTTAAAAATGTGAGAGTTGACTTTTGTATTTTACATGAGTTATTATTTGTACAAACATGGTGCAAAGTAATTCATGATTTGTTAAAAAAATGTTAGTGGGATATTGTGATTTCACAAGACTCTCTTAGAAGTGATCATTTGAAAATGTTCAATTTGAAAAATGTGCATTTAGAGAAAATATAAAAATAAAGTCTTGCATATTGATATTTATTTGTTTCTATATATATTTATTATGAGGAATCATTAAGATGTTCAGTGTTCCCACAAAGATAAATATCATTAATTATTAATAATAACATAGAGTTAAAGGTAAATTGAGCAAATTGGCTATTTCTGGCAATTTATTTAAGTGTGTATCAAACTGGTTGCCCTTCGCATTAATCAGTACTCAAGAAGTAGCTCTTGGTTTCAAAAAGGTTGGTGACCCCTGATATATATAAATATATATTACACACACATGTATACACACACATATGCATACACATTTATACACACACACATACATACACATGTATACACACACCTATACACATACATACATATACATATATATATATATATATATATACAAACATGTAGATATAGATATATATGTATACACACACACACATATATATACACCTATACACACACACACATATATATATATATATATATATATATACACACACGTGTATATATGCAGTATTGTTTTACACAAAGGTTTAGAAATAAATCAACCAATAAAGAAATCAGCATAGACTTTCAACTTTCATCCATGCTGATTTGTTTAATTATTTAGTTCAAATTGTGGTTGTGTAACAATGTGTAAACTGTAAATGGCAAAAGCCTAATAAAAACTTTCTCACTACACAAATAATTCTGACCTGACTGTAGCTGTGCTCACGACAAAAACATCGATAGAAAAGAGTGTAAAAGTTGTGGTTAAATCCATGTTACCACTCAAATACATACTTAATTACTGATATAAATGAGGTGTTGTAAAACGTGTGTCCAGTCGTGCATATTATTTTATTTTTTTTAAAATCATATTTTATTTTATTATCTAATTATTTTATTTGTCTAATTTGACATTTTAGGCACTTTTAGGTAACTACTGATAAATTAATTAAAATGCACCTTTTGAATGTGATTAATTAATTAATTAATGGTTGCAAATATGTGACGAATAAATAATTTGTGATGATTTAGTTCTTGTTAAAAGGGACAAAGTATACATTTGTTCAATTACTTTTCTCTTTTGATTTTGCAATTCAATAGGTATACCTATACCCACGGGTGACGTCACACTGACTCCGCCCCCTGCACGGGAGACCGAAGATGATTTGAAGGACAGAAATGAATATTTCGTACGTTTTATTACTTTTCCCCCCAAGTTTTAAATCGAGCAAAGTAAGTCATCACGTTGTTAAAGACGGCGGATAATTCTTCCTGGTGAGAAGACTTGTTTTTAACACCAAACGTAAGTCGTGCCCATTTAGTCGATTGAGGGGGGAAAGTTGTAAAAAGTTCTATCCCACTTTCGGATCCTTCCAGAAGCTATAGTTTAGTAGTTAATAAATATTTCTCTCACCGTGTTGGCCGCCTTTCTTGCTCTCGCCGCGCCGTATGAAAACCTGCTCGCAAGGTCTTCCTCCTCGCCCACTGGCCTCGATGGGAAATATGCAACAGATGAGTCTTTTGACGCGTCGAGTTCTTGAACGGAAAAGAACCGGAAGTTATGTGAAATGTCGTAGAAAATAAAAGCATACGTCGGAACTCTAGTGTGGAGGAAAGTGTTGGAATTGACCAAAACGTATTATTCTAGTGTACAGCTCCACTAATGGACATTGGAGTGTTACTTGCAAAGGCAAAATTAAAGTATTGCTAGAAACATAATTTTATATGGGACTTTATTGTATTATATGTATAGTACATGTTCCAAAAAGAAAAAAAGCATAAAACACAGTATATTTAAATATACTAAATGTAAAAAAGGGAATAAATATTCAAAATAATCTAGTTTGGTTACGCCATCATGAGCGCAACACAAGGTTGTAAAAGTTTCAACTACAATTCCAAATAAGATGTCAAAAGCAAACTGAAATCAAATACACACAGCTTAAAGATTGATCAATAGCTATTTAAATTGAGTAATACATAAATATGATGATTTATCAAAATATAAAAGAAATATACCTGAACAGAACGCTCATGATGGTTACACCAAAAAGTAACGCTATGAATCGCGTTTTTTCAAGTTTTTGGGGCATTTTTATGCTATTTCCAAGCATCTCCTTTTTACAAACCCCGTTTCCATATGAGTTGGGAAATTGTATTAGATGTAAATATAAACGGAATACAATGATTTGCAAATCATTTTCAACCCATATTCAGTTGAATATGCTACAAAGACAACATATTTGATGTTCAAACTGATAAACATTTTTTTTTGTGCAAATAATCATTAACTTTAGAATTTGATGCCAGCAACATGTGACAAAGAAGTTGGGAAAGGTGGCAATAAATACTGATAAAGTTGAGGAATGCTCATCAAACACTTATTTGGAACATCCCACAGGTGAACAAGCAAATTGGGAACAGGTGGGTGCCATGATTGGTTATAAAAGTAGATTCCATTAAATACTCAGTCATTCACAAACAAGGATGGGGCGAGGGTCACCACTTTGTCAACAAATGCGTGAGCAAATTGTTGAACAGTTTAAGAAAAACCTTTCTCAACCAGCTATTGCAAGGAATTTAGGGATTTCACCATCTAAGCTCCGTAATATCATCAAAGAGTTCAGAGAATCTGGAGAAATCACTGCACGTAAGCAGCTAAGCCCGTGACCTTCCATCCCTCAGGCTGTACTGCATCAACAAGCGACATCAGTGTGTAAAGGATATCACCACATGGGCTCAGGAACACCTCAGAAACCCACTGTCAGTAACTACAGTTGGTCGCTACATCTGTAAGTGCAAGTTAAAACTCTCCTATGCAAGGCAAAAAGCGTTTATCAACAACACCCAGAAACGCCGTCGGCTTCGCTGGGCCTAAGCTAATCTAAGATAAACTGATACAAAGTGGAAAAGTGTTCTGTGGTCTGACGAGTCCACATTTCAAATTGGTTTTGGAAACTGTGGATGTCGTGTCCTCCGGACCAAAGAGGAAAAGAACCATCCGGATTGTTATAGGTGCAAAGTTGAAAAGCCAGCATCTGTGATGGTATGGGGGTGTATTAGTGCCCAAGACATGGGTAACTTACACATCTGTGAAGGCGCCATTAATGCTGAAAGGTACATACAGGTTTTGGAGCAACATATGTTGCCATCCAAGCAACGTTACCATGGACGCCCCTGCTTATTTCAGAAAGACAATGCCAAGCCATGTGTTACATCAACGTGGCTTCATAGTAAAAGAGTGCGGGTACTAGACTGGCCTGCCTGTAGTCCAGACCTGTCTCCCATTGAAAATGTGTGGCGCATTATGAAGCCAAAAATACCACAACGGAAACCCCCGGACTGTTGAACAACTTAAGCTGTACATCAAGCAAGAATGGGAAAGAATTCCACCTGAGAAGCTTAAAAAATGTGTCTCCTCAGTTCCCAAATGTTTACTGAGTGATGTTAAAAGGAAAGGCCATGTAACACAGTGGCGAACATGCCCTTTCCCAACTACTTTGGCACGTGTTGCAGCCATGAAATTCTAAGTTAATTATTATTTGCAAAAAAAAAAAAAAAAAAGTTTATGAGTTTGAACATCAAATATGTTGTCTTTGTAGCATATTCAATTGAATATGGGTTGAAAAGGATTTGCAAATCATTGTATTCCGTTTATATTTACATCTAACACAATTTCCCAACTCATATGGAAACAGGGTTTGTATTATCGTTGATTTTAAATGGTCAAACTAATGCATATTATATATGCATGCCCTAGTAAACAAAAAAAAGTCATATTTATTTTTGGATTGTTACATTTTGAAGTACATTTGTGCAGGTGGGTGCGAATGTACCCATTACCAGAGCTGTACACTCTATCCTCTATTGCCAGCATTTTTGTTTTATTACATCCACAAACTGCTCCCTCCAAAAATGTTAATGCTGTTATTCCTGACTATACATTTTATACTGTGACCTTTTAAATTACAATTCCTTCATATTTCCTCCTGTAAATTATCAAAAGGTATACTTAAGTTTATTTTGTATTAGAAAGACTACTTGTTTATTTTTCATTTTGAATATTTCAATAACACCGAAACCAAATTCTTAGAAAAAAATGTAACTACAGAAAATGTAAATAATGAAAAAAATAAGGATTTAAGAAGGAATAAAGAGTAGAGATGCCTGCCGATATTATTGGCAGATAAATGCGTTAAAATGTAATATCGGAAATTATCGGTATCAGTTTTTTTATTATCAGCATCGTTTTTTTTTGTTTTGTTTTTTTAATTAAATCAACATAAAAAACACAAGATACACTTACAATTAGTGCACTAACCCAAACAACCTCCCTTCCCCATTTACACTCATTCACACAAAAGTGTTGTTTCTTTCTGTTATTAATATTCTGGTTCCTACATTATATATCAATATATATCAATACAGTCTGCAAGGGATACAGTCCGTAAGCACACATGATTGTGCGTGCTGCTGGTCCACAAATAGTACTAACCTTTAACAGTTAATTTGACTAATTTTCATTAATTACTAGTTTCAATGTAACTGTTTTTATATTGTTTTACTTTCTTTTTTATTCAAGAAAATGTTTTTAATTTATTTATCTTATTTTATAAAAAAATTTTTAAAGTACTTTATCTTCACCATACCTGGTTGTCCAAATTAGGCATAATAATGTGTTAATTCCACGACTGTATATATCGGTTGATATCGGTATCGGTTGGTATCGGTAATTAAAGAGTTGGACAATATCGGAATATCGGCAAAAAGCCATTATCGGACATCCCTAATAAAGAGCATGCCTTTTTAGGTTTATATGTAACTCTCAGCACATAAGCAGACGTGACAAAAGACCAGAACACTAACAACATCAGAGTGGTATTTACTTGGAAGGGTGTTGGTTTTGACTGCGTTATATCAGGGTGACAGCACGGACGAGCTTTTCCGGCCATGTCAGTTCGGTTCAGTACCTGGAATTGTATGGCATTAACTTGTTAAACAAGTTCAGATGAATGCTCATGAACTTAGTTTTGCATTACTGACGGGGACGGGAACATGTTGCAACATGTAAATGTGCCACTTTTGTGTAAATTTTCTGAAGAACGTATGAAAATAAGGGTGTTAAAGGTTGCAACCTCTTTGCTAAGGTCTTAAAGGGAAACTGCACTTGCTTGGGAATGTTGCCTCCCATTCACAATCCTTACGTAAGACAAGCACACATGTTTTTCTTAAATGCATTCTAACTTGTAAATAAACGCTAGCAAAAGTCAGCTCACAATGGCGGAGGGGAATTCGATCCATTCTGCCTATTAAGCGCTCTAAAAACCTCCAAAAACCTCCATCAGTGTTTTATATACAGCACATGTAAGTATTTTATTATTATTAGGGATGTCCGATAATGGCTTTTTGCCGATATCCGATATTGTCCAACTCTTTAATTAGCGATACCGATATCAACCGATACCGATATCAACCAATATATGCATATTATGCCTAATTTGGACAACCAGGTATGGTGAAAATAAGATAAATAAATTAAAAACATTTTCTTGAATAAAAAAGAAAGTAAAACAATATAAAAACAGTTACATAGAAACTAGTAATTAATGAAAATGAGTCAAATTAACTGTTAAAGGTTAGTACTATTAGTGGACCAGCAGCACGCACAATCATGTGTGCTTACGGACTGTATCCCTTGCAGACTGTATTGATATATATTGATATATAATGTAGGAACCAGAATATTAATAACAGAAAGAAACAACCCTTTTGTGTAAATGAGTGTGAATGAGTGTAAATGGGGGAGGGAGGTTTTTTTGGGGTTGGTGCTCTAATTGTAAGTGTATCTTGTGTTTTTTATGTTGATTCAATAAATAAAAAAATAAAAAACGATACCGATAATTAAAAAAAACGATACCGATAATTTACGATATCACATTTTAAAGCATTTATCGGACATCTCTAATTATTATTATTATTTTTACATTATTATTTTGTGTGAATGAGTGTAAATAGGGGAGGGAGGTTTTTTGGGTTGGTGCACTAATTGTAAGTGTATCTTGTGTTTTTATGTTGATTTAATAAAAAAAAACAAAAAAAAACGATACCGATAATAAAAGAAAACGATACCGATAATTTCCGATATCACATTTTAAAGCATTTATCGGACATCTTTAATTATTATTATTATTTTTACATTATTATTTTGTGTGAATGAGTGCGATTGTAGCTGAGATAAGCGGTAGAAAATGGATGGATGGATGGATGGATGGAGTGTGAATGAGTGTAAATGGGGTAGGGAGGTTTTTTGGGTTGGTGCACTAATTGTAAGTGTATCTTGTGTTTTTTATGTTGATTTAATAAATAAAAAAAATAAAAATAAAAAAAACGATACCGATAATAAAAAACAAACGATACCGATAATTTCCGATATCACATTTTAAAGCATTTCTAATTATCTCTAATTATTATTATTATTTTTACAGACACATCACAACGTTCGCCGTTTTCTTTGACTACAACAACACTACTGCTCATGGCAGACTTCATGATAGACAACAATGACTACTAAAGGACAAATGTTGATACAGAACCTTATATTTTGGAGCATGTATATAAGGAGGGTGAGCTACAAGTTTTAAAAGCTGAGTGATAAGCAGAATCAGCGAGTGGCAGTATTACTAAGTGCTAAACAAGAAATACAAACTACAAATATAATAAAACAATCACTCACTGTACAATGTCTGCTCTCACTGGGATGCCGACTAATGGAATGTTTATATCTTCCCGTTTAGCTGAAGACTTAACCATAATCCTCATGCAGATAAAAAATAAATAAACTAGCGTTTTTTCATGTCTTTTTCGCCATCACTGGGTCGAAGTTGAATGTCAAAGTTGACCAACTTCTCGGTTTATGGCCACAACTTTCTGCTGTACAAGTGAGATGCATTGATTTATAATCTAGATTTCACTTCGACCAACTCAGAGACGATGCAGCAGCTCACCGGCTCAGTATGTCCATAGCTGCATAAGACAGTTGCTGTGATTATGGCACCGCTAAAAGTGGTTCCTCAGCTTTAGCGCTTATAATAACAATATCGCTAATATCTGGTTAATATACAGGTCAAGAGATGTACTGTTGGCAGGTTTTGGGTGATTTTACAGGGCTTTATAGGCACAATAGAGTACTCCCATTAGCCTCGTTGTTAACCATATCTAACAACTCAGAATGCAAAATACAAATAAAAAACATGTATTCTTGTCTGACGTAGGGATTGAGAATGAAAGGCAAAATTCCAATTAAAGTGCGGTTCCTGTTTAAAGTGCAAGCATAGCAAGAACTAAATCAACTATTTAGATAGGTTGATTGGCAACACTAAATTCCGCCCGATTGTAGCTGAGATAGGCTCCAGTGCCCCCCGCGACCCCGAAGGGAATAAGCGGTAGAAAATGGATGGATGGATGAATTTTACTGATTGATTGGCAACACTAAATTGGCCCTAGTGTGTGAATGTGAGTGTGAATGTTGTCTGTCTATCTGTGTTGGCCCTGCGATGAGGTGGCGACTTGTCCAGGTTGTACCCCGCCTTCCGCCCGATTGTAGCTGAGATAGGCTCCAGCGCCCCCCGCAACCCCGAAGGGAATAAGCGGTAGAAAATGGATGGATGGATGAATTTTACTTGTCTGATGCGGTAATGCTTGTTTAGATGAGTGAATTCACAAATTGGGCTACAACTCCATGTCAACAATGTTATTCTGCTTCGTTTTGACTTTTTACCAACAACAGCACACAACTTTTGGTTTCTTTTTTCTTCTGTTCCAAGTGTACATTCCCAGATGTGTTTCATTCCAAACAAGCAAGACACCTGACATTTCCCTTTGCAAACCTTTGACTGGAAAAGGATTGCACGTTCCTTCTAGCAGCACATCTTCCACCCTAATTGGGTTGAATGGCCCAGTCACATATATTGAGGTGGCATTTTGGGGAAGAATTCCCCAGAGCTCTCCTATATGGTGCCCACTGTGACTTCACATATTAATGTCCGTCTCTTTCTGCTGAGCACTTTGTTTTTGCTTTTTGTGCAATATATCACCTGTCACATCTAATGGGAGCCAGGATGGAGTACATGAGGCCCCGGCGGGTCCCATGGGCACGCCTTTGTTTCCAGTTGTAACGTAAGATAACGCTTCTGTTGCAACTTTCTACCCACGTTGTATTGAGCGGCTCCTTTTGTGCTGTTGAAGTATTTTAGGGACAACATGCTGATAACATCAATAACTAAACAGTTAAAACATACAATTAGTGTCAAAAATGATACATTGCACCTAAACATATTGTAATATGGTTTCAGACACCACAAATAAACCAGTGCGATGTAACTACAGTATAGTTACACCAACCAAACCAAATATTAATTGCAATTGAGGTGCCTTAGACTTACTGATACCCTAACTTTATAACAACGAAAATGTGGTTATTGCACAGGGAGAACATTTTCAAATAAATAATCGGCTCATCTATTAGAAACGATAACGACTGTTTTTTTTGGACTTAGGGACACCGGAAGCTGCATATATATAACGATGGTTGCATCTTTTTTTTTCTTTTGATTTGATTTGATTTTGGGGTTTTTAAAGTACAAAAACAGTACAAAACAGCGCCAGGGGGTTGTAAACTCAATAAAGTAACTAAAATAGAATGGCTTTGCACTTTGTTTTATATATATGTATATATATATATATATATATATATATATATATATATGTATGTATATATATATATATATATATGTATAAATATATATATATGTACATATATATATATATATATATATATATATATATATATATATATATATATATATATATACACACACATATATATATATACAGACATATACATATATATACACGTATATATATATATATATACACATATATATACGTATATATATGTATATACACATATATATATACGTATATAAATATACGTATGTATATACGTAAATATATATATATATATATATATATATATATATATATATATATATATATATATATATATATATATATATATATATATATATAACAAAGTGTAAAGCCATAGGCTCACAGAAGTTCAGTAGATCATTTAAATGTGGAACACAGCATCATCGTTTTCACAGCTTTTTGGTTGTTAGAGGGAGAGAGTGTTTTAACGTAGAGTTCTAATTCTTTTTAAAGGCACAAATAACAGGTCGGGTATTGAGAAACTTGCATTTAAGAATATAAAACGTAGCCAATACGATGATTGCATCTGCCAGAAACGAAACAACAGCAGTGACGCGATAATGACTGTTTCAAACTTCCGACAATGTCCTTCAAAATAAGAAAACATTCTCAACTGGCGGAATGATACACATATTTTACACATTTAAAAAACATTTCTTAGCCCCTTAATTTAAGTAACATATACAGCAAAATTTGGTCACTTATGTTAACGATACATGATGCTCACATTCAGCATTAACACGAGAGATTAATTTTATTTTGAATTTCACATCCCCGAGTGTATAATTCTCCGCTTGGCTGTGTTGCGTGTGAGTTAGGTGAGGTGGATGTCGGTTGAAGTTCTATTTCTCGTAGCTGGCTATGGCGGATGTTAACGAGAAAGAAACCATGAAGAACTATCACATAGCGTCGGAGAAAATCAACCCAGAGGCCAGTCGTTACCCTCACTGTATCGTCTGGACGCCAATACCCGTGTTGTCGTGAGTTGCCCACCACTGACTCTAAACACCCGGATGTAGGACCAAGGAAGTGATATTAGCTTAGCTAGTTAGCCAGCGCACACAACCCTGTGGCTAATTCACATACATCCTAAAATGTTAATATCATAATGTATTTTATGTGTGTAAAATGTTAATATCATAATGTATTTTATGTGTGTAGACCTTTGATACAAGTGAGTATATATTAGCTTTTGAAATAGCTGTTATTATTATATCTGTAAATCTTAATTTACGGATGGATTATGCTGACTAAACACTCAATTTTGTCAACTCGTGACTTTATGCCTTTAGTGTGAAATAGTTACTGCAGATTGAGTCAAAATGTTACCTTAAAAGAGTAAAAAGGAAGGAGGCATCGAATTATTCATGCTCTACAGCTTCCGGTAACCCCCGGAAGTGCCCGCGTCCTACCTTGCATAGGTATGTGACAAAAAATGTCAAATGCCAAATATCTCAAAGCAATTGGAAATACCTTGGTAAAAATGTTGCAAAGATACTTGCACCATTGCGATAAGCCAAATATTACTGGATCTACACATTTTTGGAAGTTCAAGGATCAATGGCTTTTTTGTCTTGAATTATCCATAAAGACAATAAAGAAATGTGTGACCTATAATTTGGAAAATTAACTTCAAAACATCATAGCGCCTTTATTAGTCATTAATGCATGAAATAAAAAGCAAATGGTTTAATTCAGTTCTTTATTTTTCGGAGTATAAGTCGCACCGGCCGAAAATGCATAATAAAGAAGGATACAACATATATAAGTCGCACTTTTTTGGGGAAATTTTTTTGATAAAACCCAACACCAAAAATAGACATTTGAAAGGCAATTTAAAATAAATAAAGAATAGTGAACAACAGGCTGAATAAGTGTACGTTATATGAGGCATAAATAACCAACTGAGAACGTGCCTGGTATGTTAACGTAACATATTACGGTAAGAGTCAGACAAATAACTATAACATATAGAACATGCTATATGTTTACCAAACAATCTGTCACTCCTAATCACTATATTGCTAATCTTATATGTCTAGTCTCTTACGTGAATGAGCTAAATAACATTATTTGATATTTTACGGTAATGTGTTAATAATTTCACACATAAGTCGCTCCTCAGTATAAGTCGCTGCCCCGGCCAAACTATGAAAAAAACTGCGACTTACAGTCTGAAAAATACGGTAACTCAAAGAAAATAACTTCATGTAAAAAAGAACTACTTGATTAATTAGCCAATTTATTTAGATTAATTAGGAACGTTACAATTAACGGGAAAAAGCTGTAATTTCCATAATTCCTGGAATTGTTTCAAATAGGGTTTTCAAAAGATGATACCTTTTTGAAAGGGTAATCTATTTTCTTTCAATCTAATTAAGTATTTCATCAATCAATTGAAATTCCCTATAAATTTTGTATTTTTTGAGGCAGTTATTTTTTTTTTTTTTTACAAATTATACCTTAGAGGGGTTCAATATAATGATCAATTGATTTCATGCAGTGTTGTCACTACGACAATGTCCACACAGATGGCATCAGCGCCAAGAGCAAACTAATCCTATGGTACAGACCAGGGATCTCAAACTCAATTCACATGGGGGCCGCTGGAGTTTGAGCAGCATCAGGTATTTCACAAGAAAAGCTTTGATAAAAAAATTCCAATCTTCTTAAATGTCTTTATTTATTTATTTTTTTTAACACAAAATAAGATGAAAAATACATAACAAATTGGGAATTGACAAGAAAAAAGTAAATAATTATTTTGGGATGTAGAGTATATTTTAACTCCACTTGGTGTCACTGTCGTGTCGATGCACATCATTTCCGCTTCTTTTTCTTGACAGTAACAGCAGCACAGCGGTCTGCCGACAATAACCTGGTAGCAGTCTCCTTTGTTTTTGCACTCAATGTTCAAGTTTTTCATGATGCCATTAACTTCATGGCCTTTGTAGATGGTAGAATGTACTGGGATAGCGAGCGCATAAAGGCGACTGCTTCCGGAGTGTTTGTTATCCGCTGTGCTGTTTTAATCGTAGTCATAGAAACAAAAACAAATGACATCAATTAATTGTTAATTGTGTGAGGCAATGCAAATAACAAATAATGACCCAGAAATAACGGTGTGGGTTATGGGGGACTGATATTGCAGACGGACAAGTGTCTCTGTGTGACAGTAGCTGTGTCCCAATTTAGGGTTTGCATCCTTCGAAGGACCCAGCCTATGCGGTCGACAAAGTGTGGGTCCTAGCAAGAGTCCTCCAGCAGCGGCTTGAGCGATATGAATTGGGACAGTGTAGCCTACGGCAGTGGTCCTCAACCTTTTTGTAGCTGCGGACCGGTCAACGCTTTAAAATTTGTCCCACGGACAGGGGGGGTATGGTATTTTTATTTAGTTTTTATTTTATCTTAGTGACATCATGCACAAAAGTACACTCATAGCTTGTTTTAAAATGTCTCTGACAATCTTGCACTTTCTGTTTTGAAATGACATGAATGTCTGTGCCACTGCTTTATAACTGTTTAATAAATACAGTTTTGGTCAATTGACTTAGTTGTGATTTCCCTCTCTGCATGAAAGTTGAAAATTAGCATATATTAATGCAGTATGAACAAGAATGTTTTAATGTAGACACATAGAATGATCATACTGTGGGTGTATATGCATCAAGTGTTCATTCAAGGCTAATGCAAAATATCGAGATGTACATCGTGTATCGTGACATGGCCTAAAAATATCGAGATAATAAAAAAAAGGCCATATCGCCCAGCCCTACCCCACTGTGATTGGTAGGTTCGTTCAGCTCCACACATAACACTGTAAAGTGCCTTTCATCTAAAACACAAAATATCGTCTTGGCCAATTGTGCCCTGTGGGCCGCGACTTTGAGATCCCTGGTATACACATACTGCTTTGAATGCAAACTGTGAATGGTTTAAAACATCACAAAACGCCATTTAGAGCGAATATTTCAGCATTACTCAATGACCATACTATGTATATTGTTTTGTAGATGAAACATTACACATTTTTTGTGTATTTTCATAGCTGCGGCCCCGGACAGAAATTTTTACTAAGCACAAAAACCATAATTGACTTAATTGGCTTAAATTGACTTAATATTTTCAGTTTTATAAATACACATACAAACAAATAAAACCAAGTAAAGATATTAAAACTTACTTTCGGGTATGATTTTGTATGAATGATGTAAAATTGTTCATGTTGATTTTTTGCACTTCTCAATATCAAGTCCGGAAATTTTGGGAAATTCTAACTACAGCATCAACCTTAGTGCTCTTTAATAAGTTAAATAATGACCTCCCTACACAGAAAATAATGACACACATTGCCAACCTCTTCGATCATTGTGCAATGGAGATAAGAAGGTCAACGACCGATTGTCACATACCTACCTTGCACTTATTATGGTAGGATAGGCATCTCTATTCTCCGTCAAAACCGCAATAAAAGTACACCTCCAGACAACTTCAACCCTAAACTAACACCCTCCCCGGATTGTTAATAATCAAATGTAAACAATCAAATGTAGATACTTTTCTTATGCCTTCTGATCTCTCTCTCTCTCTATGTCCACTACTTGCTGTACATAGCCTACCAAGTCAGACCTACACTGTTTCAATATCCATTTCTCTGTTCTCAATTGTTGATGACTGATGATAACAACCAAACCTAACCCCCCCCCCCCTCCCCCTCCTCACCCCGAATTGTAAATAATGTAAATAACTCAATGTATACACCCTGATGATTATCTTGTGTGATGACTGTATTATGATGATAGTATATATGATAGTATATATCTGCATCATGAATCAATTTAAGTGGACCCCGACTTAAACAAGTTGAAAAACTTATTGGGGTGTTACCATTTAGTGGTCAATTGTACGGAATATGTACTTCACTGTGCAACCTACTAATAAAAGTCTCAATCAATCAAAAAATAGTATTTGTTAATGAGTGTTTGCATAGTATATGCTCTACCTACCACTATAGATTATTATTTCATGGCATAATCACAGTCAAATCCATGCTCTAATGTGTTTTGCTAGATGGTTATTTCCAATTATTGGACACATGGGTATCTGCACTTCCACTGGGATCATTCGAGACTTTGCTGGACCCTATTTTGTTTCAGTAAGTAACGCCATTACGTCTTTTTGAAATGATTATTTAATCACTGGAACCTAATTTCCTGTGTTTTGCTTTGAAGGACGACAACATGGCTTTTGGGACACCCACAAAGTGAGTAAATGTATGGCAAGTGATTTTAAGTACGACTTAAGCATTTTGTTTTATTTCTCTTTCAAGGTACTGGATGCTTGACATTAGCAAAGTCTATGCAAGTGGCTCTAATGCCTGGGATAGAGCCGTGCATGACGCTTCAGAGGAGTACAAACACAGGATGGTAAATGGCTTTTTATTGTTGTTGTTTCAAGAAGAAAACACAGTCGTCACCGTTTTGTGTATTTCCAGCACAACCTATGTTGCGACAACTGCCACTCGCACGTTGCTATGGCTCTAAATCTGATGCAGTATGAAAACAGCACTTCATGGAACATGATCAAGCTTTGCCTACTCGTGTTTATCCACGGGAAACATGTCAGGTGAGACACAAACATAGTAGTTGTTACTAGAGATCGACCGATTTTTACAAAGCCGATACGATTATTAGTAGTCAAAGAGGCCGATAGCCGATATTCGGAACCAATTTACAGTAAAGGTTATTTAAACATGAATAGATTACGTCAGTAAACAGATGGACAAGGCTTTGAAGGGGAAATGCACTTATTTGAGAATTTTGCCTATCGTTCACAATCAGTTCACAATCATTATAAAAGGCATGACAACGTATGTATTTAAAAAAAAAAAAAATTCTAAATAGGGATGTCCGATAATATCGGACTGCCGATATTATCGGCCGATGAATGCTTTAAAATGTGATATCGAAAATTATCGGTATCTGTTTCAAAATTATCGGTGTCGGTTTTAAAAAGTAAAATGTATGACTTTTTAAAACGCAGCTGTGTACACGGACGTAGGGAGAAGTACAAAGCGCCAATAAACCTTAAAGGCACTGCCTTTGCGTGCCGGCCCAATCACATAATATCAACGGCTTTTCACAAACACAAGTGAATGCAAGGCATACTTCGTCAACAGCCATACAGGGCACACTGAGGGTGGCCATATAAACAACTTTAACACTGTTACAAATATGCGCCACACTGAAAAACACATTTCGTGAGAACATCCGCGCCGTAACACAACATAAACCCAACAGAACAAATACCCAGAACCCCTTGCAGGGGTCTCTTCCGAGACGCTACAATATACACCCCCCGCCCCCTTCAACCTCAACCCCACCCCCCCAAACCCCGCACTTTCTTAGACTTTGTGAAAGTCAAAGTATAGTATTTCCCATAGTTGTAGTTGGTATCAGGATTATCTCAGGGAGAGCATGTCCCAAATTCCAAGCATGTTAAAAAAAATAATGCACTTTGTGACTTGAATAATAAATATGGCAGTGCCATGATGGCATTTTTTTCCATAACTTGAGTTGATTTATTTTGGAAAACCTTGTTACATTGTTTAATGCATCCAGCGGGGCATCACAACAAAATTAGGCATAATAATGTGTTAATTCCACGACTGTATATATCGTTATCGGTTGATAGCGGAATCGGTAATTAAGAGTTGGACAATATCGGAATATCGTATATCGGTAAAAAAGCCATTATCGGACATCTCTAATTCTAAATATTAAATACATTTGGTCAAAAGTCCTCTTACTTTTGAAGTTGCTCTATTCCGCCGATAAAGCCCTTAAAAAACATACAAACACCTTCATTGAGGTGTTATATACATGATGTAAGTACCGGTATATATGCAATGTCGTAGCGGGCACATTTATAATAACATTTCATATTTACGCATTTTGATCATTTTAAACATACACGGCACATTAATTTCAAAAACGCATCACAACGTTTGCCTTTTTTATAAGATCACTAATTACTACTCATTGCAGACTTTATAAGAGCCAACAAACATAATAAAACATCACTTACTGTACAAAGTCTGCTGTCATTAGAATGCAGACGACAAAGATGTTCATATATTTCCATTTAGATAAAGAATTACTCATAATCTTTGCGGAGAAAAGGGAGGTGGAACCAATCGTCTTTTTTTGTCGTTCTCGCCATTTGTGGGTCTAATTTTGCTGTCAAAGTGTACTAACTTGTCGGAATACGTCTTTGTCCTTCTATCCAGGTGAGAGGCATTATATATGATCTAGAATAAAGTTTGACAAGCAAGGAAATGAGGAAGCAGCTGATCAGTGGATCATGTCAACATTGGCTCACACGCTTGTGATCACGGCGCCGCTATAGTTTGTCTGCGTTAGCGCTTATAATACCAATATCCCTAATACTTGGTCAATATTCAAGTCACGAAATGTAAATGAAGTATTGTTGGCGCTTTTTAGATGTTTTTTTATTGGGTTTTATAGGCGGAATAGAGAACCTCCCATTGGCTCTGCTATTATTTGAGTTAGAATGCATTAAAAAAAAAATACATCTGTCACCATGTCTTTCATAAAATCCTCTAAAGGCCTTATTGGCCACATGCGTGGACAGCACCTTTTAGCTCTTATTTCCAAAATTGTTTACACTACTGAATTGGGGTCTTATGCCGCTTATGTGGACACTTATACTGCTATCTGGTGGTGTCAGAAGAGTATAACATACAATGGAATTTGGAAAAAAAGTGTAAAAATAAAAATTAGCATGTCACTACACATGAAGTACACGTTTGTGTACTTATGGACGAAGTACATCATATCAAAAGATGATTTTTAGTTTTTATTCTAATTAGGGTCCAATAAGCCCAAATAGCAAAGAGAAATAAAAAAAGCATGTAAACAAACAGCTTGGGCCTTAAGAGGTTTATAATGAATGTGAACGATAGGCAAAATTCCCAAATAAGTGCAGTTCCCTTGAAGTTTTTTTTTTTTTTAACATTATTTTTTACGGTAGCAACATAATGTTTTATGCGGCGCTAATGTTGTGGTTCATTTAGCACCAAAACACATTGAGGAGTTTCACAAACACCTTTATTACGTGTGTCTAAGAGGAGCATCAATATTTGCATTTCAAAATATGGGAAATCTCCTTGGAAAATTGGTAAAAATATGGGGTTTCTCTACATTACAATACCTCGCCATCTACTCAATTTTATAGCAGTTTATGGATTTAATACATTGTAAGTTTTCCTCGTGAGGAACCCTGAAATATTGCGAACATTTAAATAAAAACTATCTGGGGTTCAAGCTGGCGGACATAATTTATTTCTGGATGTCACAGAAAATATGAGAATGTGTGAGCTGCTGCCTGCTTTTCTTTACTTATATAATAAGTCTCCTATTTGTCATCCATCTCTGTCGCGTTATTTGATTGAATCACAGAACATGAAACTCTGCGCGCTCCTTTAACGAGCCCATGCGCCGAGTGTTGCAGACGGAGGCTTGTTTACTGATTTGATCTCTGTAGTAGCGAAAACAAACAAAACGGGACCTGGAAGACGCCAGGAAAGAAGGACAAAAACTAGATTTGCGGGCAAAAAATGAAGGTTTTGACAGGTACATGTAAGCAGAGGAGACGTACTGTAGGCGACTAGAACTGCAGGAGGGTGATAGAGAACTCAAATAAATGCCATGTCAGATGTCAAAACATATTAAGGGATAATTATTGACAATGAGAGTAATTTATATTCTTAAATTAATTTAAAATAATAATTGGGCTCCAGCAAAAAGGAAACTTTTCTAATGTAGGACTTCATTTTTTGGGGGTAAACACTAAGTATTGGTATTATATGTGTTTGTATTGTATCTTCTGATGTAGTTCTTTTGGGAAAAAAAGGCAGATACCGATATACGCTAAAATGCCAAATATCGGTGAGGATAATCGGCCCGGTCGATCTCCAGTTGTTGTCGCTAAATAAGGGTTAAAAGTGCAGTATGATGATACAGTGCTTGTTTCACCTGCTGCAGCTGCGCAGGCTTCCTGAAGTCATGGCTGCCCTTCCTCATGCTGCTGGGCGTCATTGTGACGGTGGTCCTCGCCATCAACCTGCGGTGACCTGGGACTCTTCCTCAGACGTGGGAAAACAATGCGGGTGCGATGCCTTGCCTATGAGACTTTTAAAACCTGTAAAAGCCACTATGTCCAAAACGTTTGTTAGTTAACACCTCTTGATTTAGAGCAGGAGTGGGCAGGCTTTTGGGCTCTTTTATAAAAGTGACAGATGAGCCAGGCATAAAGTCTAAAATATACTTGAAATGTATGAATCATTTTAAAAAGGGAGGCCAAAATGCACTTTAGTGTATGGCTTGACAGATTAGAAAAGTCACTTTTTCATTTGTAAATGCTTGTTTTCTATTTTGTGATACTTAACATTTGAAATCTAGTGGAACTAAAAAGATGGCGTTCATTACGGGAAGGTGGGAATAACAAAATAATTACACTATCGGACCAAACTAAACTGCAAAATGGGTCGTACTGTACCCCAGGGCTGGGCGATATGGCTGAAAACTATCACGACATAAGCGTTTTATATCGTTCGATAACGATACTCATTGATAATTTTTATGACGTGCTAAAAATAAGGACCAAGATAAAAGTATATTAAATGTAAACATTTGTATTTAACCTGGAACCTTCCTTAGATTACAATCCCCTCATCTATCAAGGCAGAAAGGAAAGGAAATGTCAACACAACCATGAAAAACAATCAATGTGAACCAAATTCCAAAATCACATTGAACACTTAACAATAACCTTTAAAATGAAGGAATATGTAAGAAATGCTTAATAAAGTGTAACAAATAGTGCAAAGTGTGAAATTGCAAATGTAGAGAAACCTGAGAAAAACAATGTTTTGCAGTTTTAATGCCAGGCAGTAACGGCCGTGTTCAGGTAACATTGATCTGACTATGGTCCGTTTTTTAAAACATCAAAAAAACTGCCATACTGTCGAGGTGACTTTTCCTGTTCTATTGACAACTTCTTTGCTCTCTGCAGCACTCATTTTCACTTTCTATTCTCACTTCATGGATAGAATCAACCGTGAAACAACAAGATTGCGCAACCAAACCTGATAGTTGATACTGTTACTTGATTGGCTGTTATTGTGTCACTCCTACAGATCACTTCCTGCGTTGCTGGGTTAGCATGGCTCGGTTGCTCATGAGTGACGTCATACAACATCCCAAAAAAATTATCGAACATGTTATCGAACGCATTTTTTATTGATATAAATTACCGTATTTTTTGGACTATAAGTCGCAGTTTTTTTTCATAGTTTGGCCGGGCTCCAGTACGACTTATATATGTTTTTTTCCTTTATTATGCATTTCCGGCAGGTGCGACTTATACTCCGGTGCGACTTATACTCCGAAAACTACATAACGTGTCTATCACGATATATATTGATATCATTTTATCGCCCAGCCCTAGTCTGCACTTCCTGATTTAACACATCGCCAGCACCACTAAACACAATGAAAGTACCATCTTTGAGAAATACATTTATGCCTTCACTCACAAACTAACTTCCTGTTTGCTCGTTTTTCTACCAGGGAAATCTAAAAAAACAAAAACATGCCTAACGCATTTGAAGCTGTCGGTGTGCCTCTGCAGGACTACACGCGACGTTGTTTGTGTGCATTTTCTTACCGTATCACTTTGCCATCATCGTGCCTGACGCGTGTCCACAGGGTGAATGTCTTCTTGCCTTTTAACTGCAGGTCAGTGCAATGATTGTGTCACAATTAGTAAATGTGCCAAATGTATGGGCGAGGAATGAAATGTACTGTAATTCCTCCTTAGCAGCACTTTTACTATAATTTTTCCGTTCAAATGTCAGCTTTACAGATGCCACGTCTGCTGTTGTGCTAATGACGTCTACTATGACTAATGGGCACATCAGTAGTTACCTCCGCCAGGAGGTTATGTAAGCAATGCTGTTTAGTCAGAAAAATAACTCCGTTTTTGGCGGATATTCATAAAACTTTCAGGAAATAAGGAACAACTGAGTAGATTTGAGGCCTGATCTGTACAATTCTTCTGCGTTACTTTACGTTGCCGCTGCTCTGTGTGTGTGTTTATGACAGACAAGAGCGTTCACTCCCGTTTATTTCAATCTGCCATAGATAACTCAAAAAGTTGTGGGTGAATTTTCATGAAACTTTCAGGAAAAACAGATTTTGGGCTTGAACTGTATAATTTCTACTACACTACTTACAACAGCGTTTACTCCGTTTCTTTTATTCCGCTATAGATAACGCAAAAAGTTATGGCGGATTTTCAATTAACTTTCAAGAAATGGGATAAGGAACAAGTGACGACATTTTTGCGTTGATCCGGATCATTTACACATTACCTTACGTTTACGTTACGAGCTTCAACTTCTGTGTATGCTCGCAGCCACGCCACAGACAGTTGATTACTGACAAGAGGCTTCACTCTGTTTCTTTCATTGCGCTATAAAAAGCTAAAAAAGTTATGAGCAGATTTTCATCTACCTTTCAGGAAATGTAAAAAGGAACAAGTTTTGGGGCTGATCTGTATCACCGTCTGGATGTAGGACTTTTGTTTTTTTTTTACTATTTGGAGGTCTGCGTGCTTTTCTTATGTTATTGTGACTACAAGTAGTTTAAAATGAGGCGTTTATTTCCAAAAGGACCTGGCGTATTTGAAAAGAGGCCGCTATGTAAAGAAATACAAACTAATGATAGTAAAAAAAAAATTTGCAATGCCAGCACTCACAAGCTAAATTCCACTCGAAGGCGGCTTTCTCCCAACATCAGTTGCTATGGCTGTCACACATCGCAAATCCTCCCATTGTTAACGATCAAACAGAAAAGGTTTTTAAGCAGCAGGTAGCTGGGATGGCTCAGGTTTTCAGGCTTGTCGCACCCCCCGCGTCGTTGAATAACCTTCCTCCACACACACCAGACTAGTGTCACTCCTGCTGATTTCCACCTCTGCAGCAGAGACCTCAAAGTCAGCACGCAACATGAGTGCTGTGATGCGATGCTGCAATAATAATCCAGGGCCAAGGCTAAAATTGACCCAAATTAAATCACGTTATTTTTCTCACCCAATTCAGTACGTGTCCATGCATTAAATTAGTTGAATTTGGGCTCTAAATAAGCCTCCTACAACCCATGGAACCACCTTAATCCGATTGTGTTCGGTTTTGGAAAAGTCGGACTAACACACCTGGATTATGCAATTGAAAACCAGATCTCTCGAGTGGGTGTGTGCCACCGGACAGGACCCTTCGTATCGCGCGTGCGCTAGTCTCAAAACACGGCATTTTACCCGGAAGGAGGTACCATTCAATTTAAATATAAGCAACAATTGCAATGAAGAGGAGACTTGTTTATTTGCTTTACAAATAAATTTAAAAAACCTGAATATTTCGAAATGCATCGATGGGAGAAAAAAAGCAACTGATTTAAGAAAGTAGCTAAGGAAATGTAGAATGCCGGCTTATTTCGGATTCCCGAACGTAATACGAATGAAATGAAAGAGAATGAAGCCGGTATATTAAAAGCGACTGACAAAGCGTACACTAACCTCTCCACAAAACGGATTAGCAATAACTTTGTATTCCATACAACAGGCAAAATAGTCCAGAAAAAAAGCAACCTTCATCTGGAACAGTATCAACAAAGGTTTTTTCCTTCAAATATAAAACTCCCGTCAAACTATAGAGCTTAGTTTGACGGGACTACTCAGTGGCCTAGTGGTTAGAGTGTCCGCCCTGAGATCGGTAGGTTGTGAGTTCAAACCCCGGCCGAGTCATACCAAAGACTATAAAAATGGGAGCCATTACCTCCCTGCTTGGCACTCAGCATCAAGGGTTGGAATTGGGGGTTAAATAACAAAAATGATTCCCGGGCGCGGCGCCGCTGCTGCCCACTGCTCCCCTCACCTCCCAGGGGGTGAACAAGGGGATGGGTCAAATGCAGAGGACAAATTTCACCATACCTAGTGCGTGTGTGACAATCATTGGTACTTTAACTTTAACTTAACTTATGAGTGAACCCAGAGACATTGGATAGTTTTGTTTTCATGATTCTCCGTCTGAGAATTCCTTCGAAAAAAACTATTTCCTGCCAGTCATCTGGTCCAAAAACCTTCCTGGTGGTAGCGCAATATAAAATAATCTCTTGATGCTGTCTATTTACATTAGCACAGCCATTAGAGATGTAATATTGCTAGTCCATGCCAATATTACAGCGGACATCAGGTACAACGGCGCTAAACTCAGCCGCAGTTGCCTTGTGTTATGTAATAGGTCCACCGGAAAAGCAATACATTTATCTGCACTAAAAATGAAATAAGTGCCCCCCACTGTACGGAAAACACCATGTATGACCAATAGTCGCATTAGAGTGTGTGCATGGACACTGGGACTTCACACGCAGGTCAAAATACAAAAAAATTATCTATTTGAGAAATCAGACTAATTTAGTGCATGGAAAGGTAGTATGTCCGATAAGTAGATAAGGCATTAAGTGACCTCCAGCTCTGCCTCAATTCATAAAGCAGGATCTATTTTGTGAGCCTTTTACTTAATTTTGTCCAGGGTGTTCTGTGTGGATGCCCAAACCGCAAATACAGTTACAGCTGGTCATTTATTTATAAACTGTAGCTACATTTTCACAACCAAATATAAAATATGGGGTTTTACTTAGTTAAATATCTGGAGACAATGCACTAAAACATAAAAATGTGTTTAGGAAACTAACTTGTATTCATTTAGCTTCTAACATGCATGCAAAATCGAGCGTAAACTCGTAAAATGTGCGCACGGGTCCTTTTTAATTACGTAGCAATACTGGTGGAAATCATTTTGAGAGGTTCTTAGAAGCTGCCCGCTGCTGTGCCTTGTAACCAGGAGCCTGGTCGTGGAATGCGGAGACCTGTGGTCCGCTGACAAAAGACAGTGGGGACGCCATTATGAGTGCCACTATCAATATATACTTAGGTCTAGTCTGGAGAGTTCTAAACTCTTTTATAGTCTAATCCGGAGAACATGTCACATGCTGCACACCATAGCTCCATGCAGAGGTACTCTGTGATTAAGAATGTATTTATGAACACATGTATATATACATATATATATACACCAATAAAGATTTCTATTGTTCTACAACTTGAGTACATTTTTTTTTTTTTTGCAGATTTAGAACATTAAGAATCTTTTGACTTGTACCCTTATTATAAAGTCAGAATACACATTAAGGAGAAAAGAAACCTCTCTCACTGCTTTGATATTTAAAGCCGCCTCCTCCAAATTCTCACTCTGGGGGCCATTATCCTGCACATGAAAGGAGGCTCCTTGCAAGTCTGGCCCCTGATCCATCCCCAACCCCCTAACCCCCTAGTGCTGCTGACCACCTGGGTAGGTGGCAAAGAGCCAATGAGTGCAAAGCAAAAGTCCAGCTATGCATTTGAAATCCACATCAAGAAGCATGTCAGCATCAAAGGGAATTAGCAGGACGCAAACGGCGGATGCAACGGGATGTGGTCATCATGGCCGCTCAAGCACAAACTCATGGAAGAAATGTATTTCCTAAATTACTTATTCATGTATATATTGCATCGTTTTTGTCTAATCTCTTAGATTTTGACAATTATCCATACGTTAATTTGAATCCAGATCTAATACGGATTGTACATTTAAGTAACCATTTTAAAAGTGAATCAAATAACACATTTACCTATTTCAATTGCATAGCTGATGTCGATTGCACATGTTGTAGCAATTTAAAATTTTAATCTGGATCTAATCCAGATTGCACATTTGGCTGCAGTTGAGAAATATATTCCAGATCTATTGATAATGTACATTTCAAATCCTGATCATATTTGGCAGCACTTTAAATTGCACATTTTATCAGAGTGCACATTTCGCTGCAGTTGAAACTGCAGATCTGATCGAGATTTCACACTAAGTAGCTATTTAAACTCTTAATCTGGATTGTATCCACATGTAAATCCATCATTTGAATCTTCATACTTGCCAACCCTCCTGATTTTCGCGGGAGACTCTCGAATTTCAGTGCCCCTCCCGAAAATCTCCCGGGGCAACCATTCTCCCGAATTTCTCCCGATTTCCACCCGGCCAACAATATTGGGGGCGTGCCTTAAAGGCAATGCCTTTAGCGTCCTCTCTCACCTGCAAAGGAGACTATTATATATATCTCCGTTATCCATAACGAAGGCAGGCACGGAGCTATTTTTTCAGCGTGTGTTTATTCCAGCCGGCACGTTAATACACTGACTCACAACATCCGGATTCCCATCATGCATTGCTTCAAAACTACGGCAAGTAGTTATGTCCAGAGGTGGGTAGTAACGCGCTACATTTACTCCGTTACATCTACTTGAGTAACTTTTGGGATAAATTGTACTTCTAAGAGTAGTTTTAATGCAACATACTTTTACTTTTACTTGAGTATATTTATAGAGAAGAAACGCTACTTTTCCTCCGCTACTTTTATCTACATTCAGCTCGCTACTCGCTACTAATTTTTATCGATCTGTTAATGCACGCTTTGTTTGTTTTGGTCTGTCAGACAGACCTTCATAGTGGCTGCGTTTCAACAAATACAGTCACTGGTGACGTTCACTCCGTTCCACCAATCAGATGCAGTCACTGGTGACGTTGGACCAATCAAACAGAGCCAGGCGGTCACATGACCTGACTTAAACAAGTTGAAAAACTTATTGGGGTGTTACCATTTAGTGGTCAATTGTACGGAATATATACTGTACTGTGCAATCTACTAATAAAAGTTTCAATCAATCAATCAAAAGTGTGAAGGAAAAAAGACCCTTTTTTATTTCAACCGTACATCCCGTCAAAAGCCTAAAGACTGACTGCACAGTTCCTGTCTTCACAATAAAAGTGCCGCTCCATCGCGCCTGCGCTTTCAAAACAAGAGTCTCCGAAAGCCAGCGCAAACAAGCTAGCAAGTTACGGAGTTTGCCGCCAATGTATTTCTTGTAAAGTGTATAAAAACGAATATGGAAGCTGGACAAATAAGATGCCAAAAACCATCCACTTTCATGTGGTAATAGACAGAAAGGAGGAACTTTTTTTCTCCTCCATTTGAAAACGTGGACGCTATCAGCACTACTGTCTGATTACAATCAATGCAAGTCATCAGAATCAGGTAATACACCAACTTATATTCTTGTCTTCATGAAAGAAAGGAATCTATATGTTAAACATGCATGTATATTCATTAAAATACCTTTAACATGTAAACAAAAACGCCAAAATAAATAAATATAAATTATATACTGTATATATATATGTATATGTGTATGTATATATATATATATATGTATATATATATGTATATAAGTGTGTATATATATATATATATATTTATATATATATATATATATACATATATGTGTGTGTATATATATATGTGTGTATGTATATGTATATATGTATATGTATATATATATATATATATATATATAGTGTGTGTATGTTACTCATCAGTTACTCAGTACTTGAGTAGTTTTTTCACAACATACTTTTTACTTTTACTCACGTAAATATTTGGGTGACTACTCCTTACTTTTACTTGAGTAATAAATCTCTAAAGTAACAGTACTCTTACTTGAGTACAATTTCTGGCTACTCTACCCACCTCTGGTAATGTCCAAAAACATAACAGAGATGAAGCAGAAGAACGAAGAAGAGACATGGCGACGACGAGTAAGAACACTGCAAAAACTGAAATCTAAGTAAGATTAAATATCTCAAATAAGGGTGATATTTGCTTATTTTCTGTCTGATAAAATAATTCTTCTCACTAAGCAGATTTTATGTTAGTGTTTTACTTGTTTTAAGGGTATTGGTTCTAAATGATCTCAGTAAGATATTCCAGCTTGTTGCTGAGATTTTATGACCTATATTGAGTAAAACATGCTTGAAACTAGAATATCAACTAATGCAAAGCTGTGTCATTAACACTCACAAGTAAAAAACTACTTTTTTAAAGTAATAATTTCTTACTTCAAGCATGAAAAAACAAATCATGATACCGAGCGCATATCATTATGTCAAGATAATGGCACGAGCATTTAAGAATATTTTTCAACATATTGAGCAAAAAGGTCTCATTTGTTTTTCTACCAAGAAAAGTGCACTTGTTATTAGTGAGAATATACTTATTTTAAAGTATTTTTGGGTTCATTGAGGTTAGCTAATTTTACTTGTTTTGGAAAGTCTTGACAAGCCAAATTTTCTTGTTCTATTGGCAGATAATTTTGCTTAGTTCCAATAAAATACCCCTCATTTTTTTCTTCTTGTTTTTGAACACTGACTTTTTCCAGTGAAGAAGTTTTTTTGATTGAAACTTTTATTAGTAGATTGCACAGTACAGTACATATTCCGTACAATTGACCACTAAATGGTAACACCCCAATAAGTTTTTCAACTTGTTTAAGTCGAGGTCCACATAAATCAATTCATGGTAAGTACGCTTGCAAGTTCCAAAATGATTGGAAAAAATAATTTCAGTTCATCCAGGACAGCTCGAAGGGGAAGGGGTATGCTGCCTGCAAATTTTGTAGATCATACTCATTCATGAACGGATTATATATATATATATATATATATATATATAAATATATATATATATATATAGGGATGTCCGATAATGGCCTTTTGCCGATATTGTCCAACCCTTTAATTACCGATATCAACCGATACCGATATCAACCGATATATACAGTCGTGAAATTAACACATTATTATGTCTAATTTGGACAACCAGGTATGGTGAAGATAAGGTACTTTAAAAAAAAAAATTAATACAATAAAATAAGAAATAAATTAAAAACATTTTCTTGAATAAAAAAGAAAGTAAATCCATCCATCCATCAATTTTCTACCGCTTATTCCCTTTTGAGGTCGCGGGGGGGGGGGGGGGGGGGGGGGCTGGAGCCTATCCCAGCTACAATCGGGCGGAAGGCGGGGTACACCCTGGACAAGTCGCCACCTCATCGCAGGGCCAACACAGATAGACAGACAACATTCACACTCACATTCACACACTAGGGCCAATTTAGTGTTGCCAATCAACCTATCCCCAGGTGCATGTCTTTGGAAGTGGGAGGAAGCCGGAGTACCCGGAGGGAACCCACGCAGTCACGGGGAGGACATGCAAACTCCACACAGAAAGATCCCGATCCCGGGATTGAACCCAAGACTACTCAGGACCTTCGTATTGTGAGGCAGATGCACTAACCCCTCTGGCACCGTGCTGCCCAAAATAATATAAAAACAGTTACATAGAAACTAGTAATTAAAGAAAATGAGTAAAATGAACTGTTAAAGGTTAGTACTATTAGTGGAGCAGCAGCACGCACAATCATGTGTGCTTACGGACTGTATCCCTTGCAGACTGTATTGATATATATTGATATATAATGTAGGAACCAGAATATTAATAACAGAAAGAAACAACCCTTTTGTGTGAATGAGTGTAAATGGGGGAGGGAGTTTTTTTTTGGGTTGGTGCACTAATTGTAAGTGTATCTTGTGTTTTTTATGTTGATTTAATTGAAACAAACAAACAAAAAACGATACCGATCATTTCCGATATTACATTTTAACGCATTTATCTCTCTCTCTCTCTATATATATATATAGGAAATACTTGAAAATATATACACCCCTCGCTACCCCTAACCCCCCCGAATTCGGAGGTCTCAAGGTTGGCAAGTATGTGAATCTGGGTTATTCAAAATGTTAATTAAAATGTAATATTGCAAATTCAATTGTAGCATAATCCGGTGTGTATTTTGTAGAAACGGTTCACATCCCATTGTATCACGGGGTAAAGTGTGAAAGCTAGTTAAATACTGTATATTAAATGATTATTGATTGCGTAGTTAAGGGAGTTCCGTAACTTTAGGCTCCGCCCCTAATATCTGCGATGCAGGCGATTATTTGCAAAGAGGCGACGCCCTCTTTTCTTTTTGCAAGGGATCCAAAAGCTCACCCCTCCTCCCACAACACACACACACACACACACCTCCTATGTGATCTAAGCGACCCCCACTCGTGGCGGGTGCTTGTTCACATGAAGTGCTCCGCTGCTCCGCACTTCGTGCGAGGACGCGCGGCTGAGGCGCACCGCCACTCGGGACAGCAGCCGGCGAGGATGCGTTGCAGCAGGAGCTGATCCTTCTTTACTTCATCCCCCTCTCTCTCTTATTCTTCCTGGAAGCAAACATGCGGGACTTTAGTCACAGTCTGCTCCTTTGCGCGCTCCTGACCTCCGTTTACGCAGCATCGGCGGCGTCGTCTTCCTCCTCCTCCTCCTCCTGTCCTCCGGGCTGCGAGTGCTCCGAGGCGGCGCACACGGTCAAGTGTGTGGCCAAAGACCTGCGGAGCGTCCCGGTTGGGATCCCCGTATACACTCGGAACCTCTTCATAACGGGGAACCAGATCACGCGCATCGGTCCGCAGTCATTTAAAGGCTTGGATAACGTGACCAACCTTTCTCTCAGTAACAACAGGTATTCACTTATATATCTATATTTAAACACCCGAATATGGTTTGCATGCATATTTTATCAGGCTTAAAAAGACCCTTTTGCCTGTATTGCATACAGAACATCACACTTTATATATTTTTGCAACTTACGCGTAGTAATGCTTTTAATGGTAATTTATTATAACACAAACAAAGACAGCATCTAATTAGGTAACGGACCCCTAATTTTTTTGTTTAACGGATCAATAATTAATTATTTATGAGATCTGCTGCCCATTTGGAAGTCTAATTTTGACATATATATATAATACTTTTTGCAATGTGTAAAGAGTTCAAAAGGATTTGATTTAGGTTGCATATTAGACTGCAGTGTGAACATTTATATGGCTCAGATTCAGATTGCATTTCAGACAGCAATATTAACTTTTAATCTGACGTAGGTTCCAAATGTAGTATGAATTTTAAAATACAGCTTTGATCCCGATTGTTTTTGGATGCAATATAAAGTGCAATCTGGATCAGATCCAGATTGCACTTTTACTGGCAATGCAAATCTTTCATCTGGATTTGATTCAGAATTACCAGCAATTTAAATTGCAGATTTGATCCAAATTGCACATTTAGTTGCAATCCAAACTAGAAATGGGGACGGCGTGGCGCAGTGGAAAAGTGGCCGTGCGCAACCCAAGGGTCCCTGGTTCAATCCCCACCTAGTACCAACCTCGTCATGTCCGTTGTGTCCTGAGCAAGACACTTCACCCTTGCTCCTGATGGGTGCTGGTTAGCGCCTTGCATGGCAGCTCCCTCCATCAGTGTGTGAATGTGTGTGTGAATGGGTAAATGTGGAAGTAGTGTCAAAGCGCTTTGAGTACCTTGAAGGTAGAAAAGCGCTATACAAGTACAACCCATTTATCATTTATCATTTAAATGGGTACTGTTCACATTTGAACCGATACGGCACCAATTTTTGGTACTTTTGTGTGTTGATAAATACATACATTTAAAAAAAATAATAAAACCAAATTTTTTATTGCAATATTTATCATCATGGTTATCATTATCATTTGCAAGTATGGCAGTAAATTGCAATTACAGTTGCAAGTCCAACATGTTAGATCGGGGGTCCCCAACCTTTTTTGCACCACGGACCGGTTTAATGTAGGCATTATTTTCATGGACCGGCTTTCCACTTGTGCCAGATAAATACAGCAAAAATAAGTGCATGAAAAATACAACTCACTATAACGCTGAATTAGTGGGAGCCCTGGGCTTGTTTCTTTGCAATGAGATCCCCAGCAGGTTGATGTTAACCTGCAGATGGAAATAAGCCGTTGGCTACAATCTGTCACATTTATATTTTATATGCTCATTAATGTGCATTGTATCATGTCACAAAGTTATAACAAATAACAAAAGGCAACTTCCCATGAGGAGTTTTGTTGTATATCTATAAACAAGCTTATTGGTTTGTCTAGTGGGACAGGCGAAAGTTAAGTCGGAGAAAATGAAGTCATTTATAAATGATTTAATGTTTCTCTGCGGCCCGGTAGCAAATGCTACACGGACCGCTACCGGTTCCCGGACCTGTGGTTGGGGACCACTGCGTTAGATGGCAGCTGTGTAATTATTGGTGTGTTATATTTTGTTTTTAGTTGTGTCCTAAAAAGTGTTAATACTGTAAGTATATACTTTTTACGTGCATCTTAGTTGTAGTTTCCATTAACAAATGTGTAGGTGTTGAAATCGCTAAAGCTTATTAACATTAGCATGCCAAAGTATATTAGCATCTAGATAGCGCCTTTTTGTAAAAGTGCAGCTTTTCTTTACTTACGTTGGAGCGATTTTGGAGTCAAGTTCTATGTTGGCATTGAAAATTGCAACATTACCTAGAGGTAGTTTGGCCGAGTCCGTTCTCAGTGCTGCTGGAGTGATCGCCAAGTGTCGGAGTGCAAAGAGACAGATGAGTCGGCAACTGGGCGTGACAATACGCGCAACCCAGGTACCGTAATATGGCACCGTTGGATTTTATGTGAATCGATGCCCGGCAGGATCGGCCGTATTCGGTCAGTGCGAAAAAAGTACCGGGTTCATTATCCATCCCTAATCTAAACGTTTAATCTAGGTCTGATCCACAATCCACCTTTAGTTGCAATCTAAACATTAAATCTGGATCTGATACACATTGCATTTAGTTGAAATCGAATTATTAAATCTGGATCTGATCTAGACTGCGCATTAAATTGCAATCTAAACATTTAAACTCGATCTGATCAAGACTGCACATTTAGTTGCTATCTAAACAATGAATCTGGATCGGATCAAGACTGCACATGAAATTGCAGTCTAAACATTTAATCTCGATCTGATCTAGACTGCGCATTAAATTGCAATCTAAACATTTAATCTTGATCTGATCAAAACTGCACATTTAGTTGCAATCCAAACAATGAATCTGGATCTGATTAAGACCGCACATTAAATTGCAATCTAAACATTTCATCTGGATCTGATCAAGACTGCGCATTTAGTTGCAATTTGAACGTTTATTCTGGATCTGATCCGCAATGCAGTTACCGGCAATTTAAAGATTTAATCTGGATCTGTTTTCGGAACTGGCAGCAATTTATATTGCAAATCTAATCCAGATTGTACATTTAGGTAAATTCTGATCATTTATTCTAAAACGGATCCCACAATTCACATTTAGTTGCAATTTAAACATTTCATCTGAAACTGCTCCAGGATGCTCATTTTGTTAAATCCTAAACGTTCTGGTTCTGATTCCCCAATGCACATTTACTGGCAATTTCAACATTTCATCAGGAGATCTACCTTCATTCCAGGATCTCGGAGATGGAGTCGCACACCTTCTCTGGCCTCCAAAGTCTGCGCTCTCTGGACCTGAGCAACAACCAGCTGGCGGTGATCCACCCAGAAGTCTTCGCCGTGGTCAACAAATCCCTACGCGAGCTCAACCTGAGCCGAGCCCTGTACAACCACTCCTCTGTGATGGATCTGGCCACGGCGCTGCGCTGGAGCTTGCTGGGGACGCTACGCGGTCTGGACCTGTCCCACAACAGCCTCATCTATCTGCCCCCGCACATCTTCTCCCACATGAGCGGCCTACGGCGCTTGCTGCTGGCCAACAACTCCCTGGTGGCCATCCACAACGCCACGCTGGCTGGACTGGAGGAGCTGCAGGAGCTGGATTTGACCCTCAACTCGCTGAAATATGTGCCCGAGGAGAGCTTGCGGGAGCTGGACTCGCTTCCTGAGGCGGAGCTTCTTCTCGGGGAGAACCCCTTCACGTGTACATGCGGGATAGAACCTTTCGTCCAGTGGCTCAACCGCTCGCAGGATCGCATTAGAGACGCCAGCGAGCTGGTGTGCGCCTTTCCCATTGCCATGCGGAACACCTCCATGCTCTCCGTGGGCGCGTTTGGCACTCTGGGGTGCCGCCAGAGGGGAGCAGGGGCAGACTTAGCCCTGCAGACCTCCTACGTCTTCTTGGGGATCGTGCTGGGCTTCGTGGGCCTCATTTTCCTCTTTGTGCTTTATCTGAACCGCAAGGGCATCAAGAAGCGCATCTATGACATGCGCGACGCCTGCAGGGAGGTGTGGGAAGGTTACCATTACCGCTTCGAGATCGACTCGGACCCCAGGTTGTCCCGAGTGTCCTCCAGCGCAGACATGTAAAACCTGAAAACATTTTAGCAAGGAAACGTGTAAAAAACAAAACACATGTACAGATTTGTCTGTAAATAATTGTGTTAATATGACAGTATTGTTGAATGGCTTGGCAAAAGTCTGCAGTGCTCGACTTCCACTGTTACATAACTTTAATGTACAACTTTATGAGCGGAGCTCACAGTTTCCTGTCTTCCTCACAAGACCGACAGCAAGTGCCTCAAGTCATGTTACTCAAATAAGCAGAACAATCCATGACCTGCACCATCCAATCACATCCGATACAAGAGCTGTATCAAAGATAGTACAACAGAGAGTTGTACTATCTGTTGTTTCAGCAATGCTATTTGATCAAATAATCAAAGTTATCCTAAAACACACTTTCCTTAATATGTTCTGTCATCTAAAATGATACAAAATACTAAACAAAAATAATTGTACAACCTTCCGTAAATGCTTCAATTATAGCGGTTATTTACTTAGGGCGTTAAATAGAATTATCTGTCATAATACAATTTGGAGTGCATGAGGAAGTGGAAAGTAATAACTCTAAACTACCATTTAAAGGTGACGTGTGGTGATTTTCATTTAAAAAAACATCCAAAATGTTCCATTCTCAAGGCCTTCCCAGATTGCAAATGAAACCACGCCCCACCCTCTATAAAAGTATAATAATTTATACTTAAAAAATGTACAATGTTTAAATATATATCCCAAAGTTGTAGCCGCAATTTTTCCCCCCAGTTAAAAATAAACTTCATAAACATAGACTCACCCGGTCACAACATCAGGTACACCTGCACATGCTTTTATAGGGTCTCTGCAGGTTGCAACATGTCAAATTGAAGACTTATAAGACTTTTTTAAGATCAGCTTGAAAATAATTTAAGGCCATTTCACATCCATACAGACAAAAAATACAAAGAAAATCAGAGGTGATAAGTAAATGAATTCATTCGCTGCTCTTTCACATTGGAAAACAAAATGGTTAAACTAACTAAATACACCAGGAGCTTCTCTAGTGTAAACTAATTTACAACAGCCAATTTTCAGATTTGCCATAGAAGTGTCTTCTTGCAGAAGGTGCAGTGTCCTTCATACCAAGTGTTTTCATGTAACATCAACATTAGCAAAGGTAGAGGAAAGCACAGCAATATATTGTCTGTGAAAGGGACAGTTAGCATCTCTGCTAAAGCTAAATGGTTAACTTTGGTAATGTTTTTTGGGCTGTCAGAATTGAGCAAACCGATAAAAACATCTACAGTACTACTGTATCTGCACAAAGTTGTGAAAAACAGTGTGTGCAGACAGAGTGATAGTCTAAAAAGACGGAAGGTGATTATGGCTTGCAAGCCTCAAACAGAATTTGGATGTAAATAATGTGGATGACATTCAAATGTGCTCAGCTCGTTTTGTATATGGTGTGACTTTTTTGAAAACATATTGCTAATACACAAGGATTACCGTATTTTTCGGACTATAAATCGCAGTTTTTTTCATAGTTTGGCCAGGGGTGCGACTTATACTCAGGAGCGACTTATGTGTGAAATTATTAACACATTACCGTAAAATATCAAATAATATTATTTAGCTCATTCACGTAAGAGACTAGACGTATAAGATTTCATGGGATTTAGCGATTAGGAGCGACAGATTGTTTGGTAAACGTATAGCATGTTCTATATGTTATAGTTATTTGAATGACTCTTACCATAATATGTTACGTTAACATACCAGGCACGTTCTCAGTTGGTTATTTATGCCTCATATAACGTACACTTATTCAGCCTGTTGTTCACTATTCTTTATTTATTTTAAATTGTCTTTCAAATGTCTATTCTTGGTGTTGGGTTTTATCAAATACATTTCCCAAAAAAATGCGACTTATACTCCAGTGCGACTTATATATGTTTTTTTCCTTCTTTATTATGCATTTTCGGCAGGTGTGACTTATACTCCGGTGCGACTTATACATATTTTTATGTAGGCATGACAAGATGACATTCACAAATCTCCATTGCCTTCCTCACCCCACAATAAGATGAGTATAAACACTAAACACTTTTCATGTCGCTTGCTGTATAAACTTGGAGAAAAGATTAGGCGAGAAGCTGACCTGAAATTATTGGAACAAATAATAGAAATAACCCTAACCCTACCACAGAGAAATTAGTGTGTGCTTACTGTATGTAATAGTATGATTTCACTACTAAACATCTCATATTGATCTCCTTCAGCAATTGGCGCAACTTAAACCACATAACACACCTTTTGTTGGGGTGGAGGGTCGAAGGTCACGGGGTGGTTTATGTTTATCTTTGTAAAGTTGTGCAAGTGTTTGTGGCATTTAAGCATCTTTTGACACGGACTTATCCCGGATTTTTGACTTTTCCAAATTTATTCCATTCACACCGCCGTGTTTACAAACGCTTCCGTCCTCGATGGCTGCACATCTGGGCACACTTGCCAACCCTCCCGATTTTAACGGGAGACTCCCGAATTTCAGTGCCCCTCCCGGGGCAACCATTCTCCCGAATTTCTCCCGATTTCCACCCAGACAACAATATTTGGGGCGTGCCTTAAAGGCACTGCCTTTGCGTGCCGGCCCAGTCACATAATATCTACGGCTTTTCACACACACACAAGTGAATGCAAGCATACTTGGTCAACAGCCATACAGGTCACACTGAGGGTGGCCGTATAAACAACTTTAACACTGTTACAAATATGCGCCACACTGTGAACCCACACCAAACAAGAATGACAAACACATTTCGGGAGAACATAACATGTAACACAACATAACAAATACCCTGAACCCCTTGCAACACTAAATATACACCCCCCGCTACCCCCGCCCACCTCAACCTCTCCCCCTTACCCCATCTCCCGAATTCGCACGTCTCAAGGTTGGCAATTATGCATCTGGGTACTAAACACTTTATACGTTTCCATCCGCAGGGTCCAACCATGCATTACATTTATTGTTCAGGAGACAAAAATCCTTGAATTTTTACTTACTTACCCATCTTATGCAAAGCTTTGCTGTGGGCATTCGTTAAGTTTTCTCTGCTGCTATGCTAACTAAGCTGTCAACACACAGCTGCGCGCGCACAGCAATAGCTGGCGGTGTTCGATAAATTCTGACCGGGCAGCACAGTTAGTTCCGCTGTGTGTAAATAAAAGTAACGTCAATAGATTATTAAGACCTTTCAAAATCGTATTTAAGACCTTTTATGAGATTTTAGGAGAATTTGAGACATTTTAAGGCCTTAAATTGAAATTATTGGATTTATGACTTCTGTAGACTTTTTAAGCCCCCGCTGATACCCTGCTTTTAGCAGCATTTATGTCACTGCATGTTGCACGTCAGTATTATTATGCGCATGCCAAGATTAGATGAAAATAGTGCTTAATCCTACATTTTTTGTTTCCTCATAGAGCTTAACTTAACTTCTGAATAAGTGCTTCCATCCAGCGGTGGCGTCACGACGTAGCAAGACTGCAAACCCTGCAAACAAAAGCATCATAAACATGATTGGTTGCTTTTTAACACAGTTATCCAACATTGTAACAAACATGTGTAAGTCAGAAAAGACGAAATTCATCATACAACAGAACCAATGTTTGTAATAAGTAAGGAGCAAATACCACAGGAATAAGGCAGATCGACACGTGTGAGTTTCACACCATCACCTACTGACATTTTTAAGCGGTAGTGCATGATACAACAAATGCAACTACTGCCATAAAAAATGTTGATGCCAGTGTTTTAATTAGAAACTCCGACAGTTATTTGCTTTTGTACACAAATTAAGTCGCTATTTGGAGCATTTCTAGTAATAAAAATAATACTTAGGATATGTGCAGCTGTACCTCATTTGGTGCCCGGCGAGTGTATGTCACTGGTAATCTGGATTTATCGTGTATAAACCGGCAAGAAAACATTGTAATAGGTCCTAATTTCCAGCAAACCACTTGGAATTCCTGCTGAGTGACTGTGATTGCCTCTGCTTCTCGGATCAGGAAGGAACATAATTCGGCACAGGCTAAACGGGAATATCCCAGCCCCCCTCCGTCCTCTTCCTTTTTTTTTTGTTGTTGCATGAAACGTTGCTTTGTTTCACCGCCTCGAGTTTTATTGTCAAAATGATGAGAACCAGTCGCGGGTTGAGGGCGGCTAAAAGCAACCCCCCTTCTTCAAAGACAGCACAGCCCACTCAGTCGGCCTCTCCATGTTTTTCTGTTTAAGAAGACCTTTTTCCCCGCCGACTCCTTTCTTTACATGATAAGATACAGATGAATTTGGAACACCAGCCACATTGCTTCACTCGAGGCCAGGAGACGCTTTTTCTTCGACAAGTGAAATCCGCACAGTGTCACACGTTCATTTGTCGCCCGTCTAGCCGTATATTTTATGGACGAATCGCAAAAAGTCAATCATCTGTTTGCCTTTTTCATGCGGCAAACAGATGAGTTTACTGCCCCAATTTGTTGACTTGTAGGTATTTAGGGTGGCGATAACAGCCTCCCTTTGTGTCAAGCCAAAGAAGCATCCCCCTGAGCTATTCTACTGCATGTGCAATAACACAATAAAAGTACAGAAAGTGGTGGTTGGTGGTCTCTATGCTTATTACCTTGTTAAATAAATGCACACTGGTAAACCCATTCAATGTATTCTGCCAGGCTCAGTCTTTTGAATGATGCTTGCATCTATGAGAAATGATCATAAGTTTTAGTCCATGCTCAGATCGCAAATGCACTCACTAAAATTTGAAAGTAAAATTTTGACCTGTGTCCTGCACACACAAAAACTCTGGCAAATGGTGTTTCTTTACGATAATATCGCATTTTCCATCATTTTTGTTTTAATGCTCTTTTCTGCACAACCCCTTTTACACTGTTGTTTCGATTATACGTGACCCGAAGAATAAGCTAGGAATGTTACGATATGAGAATTTCATATCACAGTTATCATTATTATCGCGGTATTGTTGATTGTACTTAAACAAATACTGAAATCTTTTGACCAAGTATTTTTTTCAAATACTGTAAGTCAGGGGCACATAAAATCAATAATATAATTGGATTTTTTTTTTTTTTTTATGGTGCATGGACTTTTTGTTATCATATCCACAAATTGTGTTATGTGTGACCATGTCTGTTGGCTTGAAATGTTTTTGTTTTTTTGCAACATGACTAGGGAAGGTTGTTTGCATTGGGTCATATAAGTAAATGCCATTTGACATTCAAAGCATAAGTGGTCATAAACCGGGGACGGCGTGGCGAAGTTGGGAGAGTGGCCGTGCCAGCAATGTGAGGGTTACTGGTTCAATCCCCACCTTCTACCATCCTAGTCACGTCCGTTGTGTCCTTGAACAAGACACTTAACCCTTGCTCCTGATGGGCCTGGTTAGCTCCGTGCATGGCAGCTCCCGCCATCAGTGTGTGAATGTGTGAATGTGTGTGTGTGAATGGGTGAATGTGGAAATAGTGTCAAAGCGCTTTGAGTTCCTTAAAAAAAGGTAGAAAAGCGCTATACAAGTACAACCCATTTACCATTTACCATACACCTGAAACACAGAATGGCAATAAGGCAGCAACATATTAAATGATTTTTAAAATTGATTGAAAACTCCTTGCAGCCGGATTCCTTAATAAACTCATGATGTCTCGTGGGCCAAATAGAAGACGCCGGTGCAGTCCGCTGGTCGTAGTTTGGACTCCCGTAATGTAAGTAATTTAAATAGACACACTGTTAGAAAAAACTATATTTTGCATGTTTTGTGTTTATTGTGTTAAAAGTGTGTAACCAACAACACATTCTATTATTATTACTCATACTTCAAACTTTATTATTATAATGTATTATTTCTGGCTCCTTTCAGCGATCCTTGAACGCAGCGTAAAAACACCTGCGTCTCGTATTACTAGTATAGAACGATCACTCTGTTCTAAGAGAGCAGAGCTTGTAGGTTCTATGTGCACAATTGAATATCTTGGTTGCTCAGACAGCAATGTGTTTATATAAGTTAAGATTGGGGTATGTTGTTTCTTAATGGGGAAAGACATTCATGTTTCTTGTTTTCATGTTAGCATTTAAGCTAGCGAGCTGGCGCCAGTCAGTCAATCTGTGAGTTTTTCAAAGTTCAGTTATTATCATGGTTCTTCTAAGATTTTTAATTAAAATAGTAATACTAACCGTCAGGAGTTGTACCGCGGTTATCATTATTAACGTTTATTGTTATAACCATAATTACAGAGCAGTGTTTTTTAACATGGCGTTTTCCATCAATCTTCTTTTGACAAAATTGTAGATTCACATTTTACACAAACATGTTTTATTTAAATAAAGAATAACACATTAATTATACATTTGTAAAAAATAAAATAGTAGTCTTCAATGATATAGCACATAAATGATGTCAATGAAGGTTAACAATACATTAAAATGGTTACTTTACCAGATGACATCGCCATCTACTGTTCCTTGATTTAACGTAACCGTAATGTATTGATTTGAAAATATGCAAAAATATCTTTTTAGTTGGCTTAATTCTACAGCAATATTTAGATAAATTGCATAACATTCTTTAACTGTACTATATGCCAACGATGGCTAACAATTAGCTAATAAGTTGTATTCACGTGATGTCACAGCCGGCGTATTATGTGAGGCTGGAAGTGTCGGGCCACCTAGTGTCTGTTGTCAAAGTGTTCTGGGTGGCATTTTCTCAAAGAAAAATGTACTATGATAATGTTGTATTATGCTGTTTGAACCGTTCAAATTGCAAAAAGGATAAAAGTTTCTTCTGAGTTTCTGAGAGGGAATCAAAAAGGCCGAAAAATGTCGAGATTTTGCGAAAGACTACGAGAAAAGTGGCACACACTCCAGTCCAAGGGAGCAGAGTTGTAGAACGCACAAGTTTACAGTGATCAATTCGTTAAAGATTTGTTTGTTATACTTTTAACGTTTAGTATTTCCTATTTAAGTATTATCTTGATATTATTTGTATTTCATCTTGTTTCGGAGTTCTTAAAATGCATTTTTTCTATAAGTGTTTCGTAAACCACCAACTAACCGAGTCTAAATAATACAAAGCAAATGTGAGCAAAACCGAGGAGAGGTGAAGGTGCTGTTTGCAACTTCCTCACATTAACATTTTCAAAGCAAAAAATATAACACAAACACCACCTGCTAGCTTACGTTACCATTAGTGGTTTAACAAATGTCTATATTTTTCACAATTACAAATGTAATGCATTAATGATCTATTTTATTATATTTTTTAAAGGAGGCGATTGTGCTGCAAAGACAGATGATTGTCCGCCCTACTTGTGTGTGTAAACATACTCTATACGGACTATCATAAATAAAAAATATCAAACATATCGTCTATTCAGCAATATCATTTTGTAATTCTACAGCTGCCGGTCTGAATAAAATTAAATAAATGCATTTGTTTTGGTGTTTGCTGGTGTTTTTTAATGGTGTTTGTTTTTTCATATAGGAGATATATTATTATTAGCGTGCTTAAAGTAGGTTCTGTTCTCTAGATAGTCAAGAAAAAAGGTGGTACATATTATATTTGTGTTCTACAACATGACCAAAATTAATTTCTGTTATGCCCTCCCTATGAAGATTTGTCAATTAAATGGTTATAAGTACACCACTGCACAACATTGTATCTTTTTTAACATTAAAGAAAACAGTGTAGTCACAGTGAAGCCAAGCGCTACATTCGCTTTTTCATATTATAGTACGGTAAAATAAGCATGTTCCACGAGGTCATGCGCGCTAGCATCGCACTGTGCCCCCCATGGGTTAGACCAGTGTTTTTCAACCACTGTGCCGTGGCACACTAGTTTGCCGTGAGATACAGTCTGGTGTGCCGTGGGAGATGATCTAATTTCACCTATTTGGGTTAAAAATATTTTTTGCAAACCAGTAATTATAATCTGCAAATGATGTGTTGTTGTTGAGTGTTGGTGCTGTCTAGAGCTCGGCAGAGTAATCGTGCAATACTCTTCCATATCAGTAGGTGGCAGCAGGTAGCTAAATGCTTTGTAGATGACGGAAACAGCAGGAGGCAGCGTACAGGTAAAAAGGTATCTAATGCTTAAACCAAAAATAAACAAAAGGTGAGTGTCCATAAGAAAAGGCATTGAAGCTTAGAAAGGCTATGCAGAACGAGACTAAAACTGAACTGGCAACAAAGTAAACTAAAAACAGAATACTGGACAACAGCAAAGACTTACTGTGGAGCAAAGACAGCGTCCACAAAGTACATCCGAACATGACATGACAATCAACAATGTCCCCACAAGGAAGGATAAAAACAACTGAAATATTCCTGATTGCTAAAACAAAGTTGATGCGGGTAATATCGCTCAAAGGAAGACATGAAATTGCTACAGGAAAATAACCCCCAAAAAGAAAAAGCCACCAAAATAGGAGCGCAAGACAAGAACTAAAATACTAGCCCTATAGTGATGCATGCTTGGTTATGGTTTAAAGTCATATCCAACAATTGCGACAACGACTTTTTACTGTCAACTGAGTTTTATTTTTTAATGATTTCTGCTGGTGGGGAGCCTCCACATTTTTTCAACGCAAAAAATGTGCCTTGGCTCAAAAAAGGTTGAAAAACACTGGGTTAGACCATATGATGCCACAAATGTAGAAGGGAATAAGTGTCTCCATGGTGACAGCCGGAATACACACAATAACCTAAGGCCGTCTACCTTACGCTATTTAGCACGTGTTATTTGAATCTTTTTACATCAGGCCCTTATAGTACACTTCTAAGTCTTCATTGTATATTATAAATGCCAAAGAAGGCTAATAGTGTTTATTTACAAAATGGTATCGCCAACTAGAGGCCTGGCATGAATATTACAGTTACGTGTTAACATATCTCATGGTTCATATGTGGTATGAAAGAGTCAGATAAATGTTAAAAATAAAGGCTTACTTCCAAAAATCAACCAATCTGCATTAATGAAGTAATGAGTTTTCCTGAGTTAAAAAGTTTTTGCATCATCTTGTAAACGAACCAACAATATCCTTGTGGGAGGTAAGCATTATAACCATGGCTATGTACAGTGTCCACAGTGCTTCAGCTCCACATTAACTCGCTGAGGAGAAACCAATTGAGGCTGGACACAAAGGTTCGGCTCGGATAGCAAAAAAAAAAAAAACCTTTGTTTTTTTCCAAGCACCCCCTACTCACCCCTTCAGAAACGACGCTTCTGTCTGCTTGCACAGGCCATTATGCCACCAGGCGAGTAATAGGATTCCCTCATGATAACAAAGTTGAGCACTCTGCAGCCGCTTTTGTTTAAGTGTCATCATTCTTAATCATTGGGGGGGAGGTTAATTTGCTGTTATGTAACATGCCATAAGCTAGATGCTGGTGCTGGGGGCTGGGGGAGGGGGTGCATTAAGGCGGCCCTGAGTTATTGGTGTCAAATAACAAAGCGGCCTCCGTGTGCCATTACTTCTGTTTCACTCATTAAACGTGGCATTGCCTTGTTGAAATGTACGCCGTGTTTGCTCAGCGGGGCGACCATGACCAGAAAGCAACAACCGCTTCCTGTTTCGTCTTCCTTTGCAGAAGCTCGTTAACAACAGAAGAATGGCCCCAATTAGAGCGGCATGTCTGATTAAAAGATTACGTCTTTGCCCGTGTATTCCCACAAGCAAGTTGTTGCATGTGGTTTTCAGCCACCTTATATTTATATTTCATGCGTCTCCTTGTCTCTGGGAACATCTTGGCACCAGGACAAGGCTTTAATGGCCGAGTTAGGGAATGTGGCTTGAAAGGCAACAGCCACATCTGCCAGGAATCCGACATGTTTAAAAAACATTTTTTTAATACAAAGCGACCATAAACCTTAGAGAGTGTGACAACAAAAAGTGACATCAACTCTTTGCCACCAGCGTTGATGACTAGTGCGGCTTTTTTCTATAGCTCTGTAACATATACTGTACATGTGGCCACAATATTATGTACTCGCGCACAATTCAATGCAAGACAATACAGTGGTGAAAAAAATTATAGTATTTTTTTTTTTTTAATAAGTAAATACAGGAGTTTTTAGGCATGCAATCTTGCACGATTTATTGCAAGCCAATTTAGTAGTGATAAAATAATACTGTATATATATTTTCTTAAATAAATAAATACAGGAGCTTTTCGGCAATCTTGCACAATTTAATAAAAGCCCACTGTCATAATCTTCTTTTTTTTGCAGTGCCTGGTTTCTGGGTCACGGGGCGTAGCCACCTGTGCGCACACCTAATACTTTTTTCCTCCTGACTATTTAAGCCCTCCAGTACCTTCACTTGGCGCCAGTATATTTCTTGATGGTTCACCCTTGCAGTCGTATACATCTACTCTGCTTTGGCTCCACTCACGCTTCTTGTTCCCCACTCACGCTTCTTGTTCCCTGTGGCTCAGTGGTAATTGTTACTTCTCTACACCATCTGTGTGGGTTTACTGTTCCTCACACCTTAAATGTGCATCCTTAGTTATTTTTTTCCTCACTCTTTTGAGTGCTCCTTTTGTTAATATTCTTATTTATTTTTCGGCTCTGCATTGGAGTCCTACTCTGGCTAAACCGATCATGAAAAATCTACTGGCCAACATGGACCCCGCAGAGAAAGAACGCCTCTGCGCTCACTGGTTTTGGAGAGACTCATGACAATCACGACCAGTTGCTGCATGATTTGACAGCCAACTTCCAGACGCTGTTGATCAGACGAGCACTGTTACTCACCCGAAAGGATGTCAGGACCTTTCCGCCTTCACCAACAGCTTTTCCTCCCACTCCTCGGGAGCCCAGTTTTAACCCGCTTCACTGGTAAATCTGGCTGCTGCAAACAGACTTTCGTATAAAACAACAATGAGCCGACGCTGTCTGTAAGCCTAAATAGGAGACTGATTGGCAACCGAGATACACCAGAGCCCAGTTTCCAATCAAGGACAGGTGTGGGAGCTAATACTCAGTGGACAGACAGAGGAAGTGAAACTACAAAATAAAAGTACTGGACAGGAACTAAAACACCACACAAACCGGAAAAAACAACACAAGTTTAAAACAGTCACAAGGGTATGACAGGCAGCAATCGATCGACCATCCATATATATATATATATATATATATATATATATATATATATATATATATACACATATACATACAAACCCCGTTTCCATATGGGTTGGGAAATTGTGTTAGATGTAAATATAAACGGAATACAATGATTTGCAAATCATTTTCAACCCATATTCAGTTGAATATGCTACAAAGACAACATATTTGATGTTCAAACTCATAAACATTTTTTTTTTTGTAAATAATCATTAACTTTAGAATTTGATGCCAGAAACACGTGACAAAGAAGTTGGGAAAGGTGGCAATAAATATTGATAAAGTTGAGGAATGCTCATCAAACACTTATTTGGAACATCCCACAGGTGAACACGCAAATTGGGAACAGGTGGGTGCCATGATTGGGTATAAAAGTAGATTCCATGAAATGCTCAGTCATTCACAAACAAGGATGGGGCGAGGGTCACCACTTCGTCAACAAATGCGTGAGCAAATTGTTGAACAGTTTAAGAAAAACCTTTCTCAACCAGCTATTGCAAGGAATTTAGGGATTTCACCATCTACGGTCAGGCAGGCAGGCAGGCCAGTCTAGTACCCGCAAAAAGTACTTTTACTACAAAGCACCGGTTGTAAATCGTGTAGAATGTGGCATTGTCTTGTTGAAATAAGCAGTGGTGTCCATGAAAAAGACGTTGCTTGGATGGCAACATATGTTGCTCCAAAACCTGTATGTACCTTTCAGCATTAATGGTGCCTTCACAGATGTGTAAGTTAACAATGTCTTGGGCACTAATACTCCCCCATACCATCACAGATGCTGGCTTTTGAACTTTGCGCCTATAATAATCCAGGTGGTTCTTTTCCTCTTTGGTCCGGAGGACTTGACGTCCACAGTTTCCAAGAACAATTTGAAATGTGGACTCGTCAGACCACAGAACACTTTTCCACTTTGCATCAGTCCATCTTAGATGAGCTCGGGCCAAACGAAGCCGGTGGCATTTCTGGGTGTTGTTGATGAATGTCTTTCGCTTTGCATAGTAGAGTTTTAACATGCACTTACAGATGTAGCGACAAAACTGTAGTTACTGACAGTGGTTTTCTGAAGTGTTCCTAAGCCCATGTGGTGATATCCTTTACACACTGTAGTAGTTTTTTGATGCCTTACCGCTTGAGGGATCGAAGGTCACAGGCATTCAATGTTGGTTTTCGGCCACAGATTCTCTGAACCTTTTGAGGATATTACGGACCGTAGATGGTGAAATCCCTAAATTCCTGAATGGCTGAGCATTTCATGGAATCTGCTTTTATACCCAATCATGGCACCCACCTGTTCCCAATTAGCCTGTTCACCTGTGGGATGTTCCAAATAAGTGTTTGATGAGCATTCCTCAACTTTCTCAGTCTTTTTTGCCACTTGTTTGCACAATCAGGTCTTCAAAGTTATATCTGGGCATAGCAACCACAAAAGAACACAAACTAATGCGATCTCTTGTCATTTCTTTCCAATTAGTTCGTCTCTCAAACACTAATAATATAGTCGAGAATGAACTCGATTGCATCACAAAAAGTTTCTCCAAAAAATCAAATGTTCAAACAAACATTTTACAACGTGATCGCTGCAGACACAAGTGGTCCGATTATATTCAACAAGATGATGAAATTGATTATTTTTAAAAGCAATTTCCTTCGATGCACTTTCGTTTTTTTCCCTGACTTTGTTACCTTTATGAACCACTTCTTTCGGGACTCTATGAAAGCTCTCTCCTGTCATTTTCTGATCAAACTCTACTGTCTCTTGTTTTAATGCAACACTGAAGCTGCTTGACCATCGTGTGAATTCAGCTGCAAAGAAAAAACCCGGATATGACATCATATGTAACCCAGCAAAACATATATATACATATATATATATATATATATATATTTATATTTTATTTTATAAAATGATTAAATACAGTAGCTTTTAGGCAATCTTGCACAACTGAATGAAAGCCAAAACAGTGTTGATAAAATAATGATAATAATATATACAGTATATATACCAGTGGTGTGTCGTCAGGGCCAGCAAGGCCTTCTGTACTGGCCTAACATAACCAGAAATCATGATCATAAATAAAGATAAGAGTAATTTTTTGTTTACTTTCCCTAAATATCTAAAATTATTCATATTCTCTTCCTGTCATATTATGCTCCTTCCAGTGCTGTTGTTTTTAGGTTGGAGTTTTTATCCAACCAGAATTCAGCCAGCTTATGTTGCCATGCTGAACAAAATGCTGAACGAGAATCAACAATGCGGGCGTCTGTGCACTGTAAGTGAACGGACACATACAGTTGATAGATAATTGCGATAGCCAATCAGATCACGAGTTGTTGTCAGTAAGGCCTTCTAGCTGGCCTCACGTTGAACGTGACATTTACGCGTCCTCTGATTGGATACTCACTGGTTTGAGGTGGCGGTGCTATGCAGATCAGCAGAGCCACACCCGGAGCGGATTAATTTAATTGTTAAATCAATCCGATGATCATAAATTCATCAAAGTTAATTTAATTTTTTGTTTACTTTCCATAGACACTCTATATAAACACATTCTCTATATAAACACATTCATGTCAGGCTCCAGTGTTGCTTGTTTTCACGTTAGAGCAGTTATCCAAACAGAAGTCAGCTGGCTTGTTGCCAGAGCTAAACGAACAGAACACATACAGTTGATTGACAGTTGCGATAGCCAATCAGATCACATGTTGTTGACAGTAGCCTATCTAGGTAGCCTGATGTTAACAAGACTGTGATTAGATACTCACTTGTCACTCCAAAGTGAGTATCTAATCACAAGTTGCAATTTACGGAAGCAGAAAGTGTTGCACAGTAGCCATACCGGGCTAGCAGAGAAATCACCAATACTCACTTTTTTAACCGACAAAGAAAAAGAACAGAACATTGATTCGGTGGCAGATATATATTCACAAGGTCATTTTCAAGAGGAATATTTAAGATATTTGAGACGACGTCGCCCAACCCTGGAAGCAAGCTCAGCTGTCCCGGCGATGAAATGTGGAAATGCTCGCCACTTCCACTCCAACCAACCGACTACGAGCGGTACCACTGGCTTGTACGGCGTTGAATGGGGGCTACAAATGGTGAGTTCAAATATTTTATTTCTTTATTTTTACACGTTTAATGCTTTTTACAATTTTAATTTTGACAGTACCACATTAGATATCTTTTAATTGCTGATGCAGGTTATTGATTTTTAAATGCGCCAGAAAATAGCCCTTTGTGTACACTGTTGAGGTGGTTCAATGCCCAGTAGTGCGTAAATGTGTTTCTGTATAGTATTTCTCCAGCAATGGTCATGTGGTGACATACATTATGGTATTTTGAGAGGTAATCAGTAAAGTCGGACATCACTCAAGGCCTAGGTGGGAAACGCACGGCCCGCCACTGATATATAGATATATATGTATATATACACAAGAGCTTTTAGGCAATCTTGCACAATATAATATATATATATATATATATATATATAGTGGTCGGGGGTGGGGCGGGGGGCGTGGTTGGTGGCGTGGTTAAGATAGATATATATAAGAAATACTTGACTTTCAGTGAATTCTAGCTATATATATATATATATATATATATTTTCTTACATATATATATATATCCATCCATCCATCCATTTACTACCGCTTATTCCCTTTGGGGTCGCGGGGGGCGCTGGAGCCTATCTCAGCTACGATCGGGCGGAAGGCGGGGTACACCCTGGACAAGTCGCCATCTCATCGCAGGGCCAACACAGATAGACAGACAACATTCACACTCACATTCACACACTAGGGCCAATTTAGTGTTGCCAATCAACCTATCCCCAGGTGCATGTCTTTGGAGGTGGGAGGAAGCCGGAGTACCCGGAGGGAACCCACGCAGTCACGGGGAGAACATGCAAACTCCACACAGAAAGATCCCGAGCCTGGGATTGAACCCAAGACTACTCAGGACCTTCGTATTGTGAGGCAGATGCACTAACCCCTCTTCCACCGTGCTGCCCTATATATATATATATATATATATATATATATATATATATATATATATATATATATATATATATATATATATATATATATATATACAGTATATATATATATATATATATATATATATATATATATATATATATATATATATATATATAAATAAAAGAAATACTTGAATTTCAGTGTTCATTTATTTACACATATACACACATAACACTCATCTACTCATTCTTGAGTTAAGGGTTGAATTGTCCATCCTTGTTCTATTCTCTGTCACTATTTCAGAACACACACATTATACAAATATACATTATAAAATCAATAAGAAAACGGTAGCTCTAATTTGGGAGTCTGAATTAGGATCAGAAGTTCCTATGTAAACATTGGGCACTCACATCGCCTTTTTGTATTGATTACTGCAGCTGTGCACTGGATTCATTCACAAATACAAACTACAACTCAAACACTTTAGAGTTAGGCTCCACCATCAGAATGTGTACTTAAACTTATAAAGATCACATGGATATTATTCAGTGAGTTGATTCTGTTATACAGGAGGAAAAAGCACACAGGATGTTTCAATTGTTCACAGACTGGTCGCGCTCATCAGAATGACAAGACACTTCCGGTCTGCAGGTGATAGCATTCAATTGGGAAGAAACGCCCTACTGTCCCCTACTGACCAATGTGAATACTGATAAATGTGTAATGACAGCTTCAAAAACGAATTCAAACCACAAAATAAAATAAATAAATCAACACAAAAATGTGACACATTATGGGTGGGTCACATATGCATGTACAGTAGATGGCAGTATTGTCCTGTTTAAAAGTGTCACAACATTGCTGTTTACGGCAGATGAACTGCTTTACGGTAGACGAAAACTTGACTGCTGTTGTGTGTTGTTACCGCGCTGGGAGGACGTTAATGAAACTGCCTAACAATAAACCCACATAAGAAACCAAGAACTCGCCCTCGATCATTAGCTGTTTATATTGTGGGAAAGCGGACGTGTGAACAGGCTGTCAACACGCCACTCAGGTCCGCATGGAGCTGGAGGGGGCGTGGCCTCCAGCTCCGCCTGAATTTCGGGAGATTTTCGGGAGAAAATTTGTCCCGGGAGGTTTTCGGGAGAGGCGCTGAATTTTGGGAGTCTCCCGGAAAATCCGGGAGGGTTGGCAAGTATGGTCTAGTCTCTTACGTGAATGAGCTAAACAATATTATTTGATATTTTACGGTAATGTGTTAATAATTTCACACATAAGTCGCTCCTGAGTATAAGTCGCACCCCCGGCCAAACTATGAAAAAAACTGCGACTAATAGTCCGAAAAATACGGTACACATTTGAGAAATGATTCAGGAGTAACATTATTAAATAACAATAAAATTATCTAGAAAAACATAAGATTTCGAAATGTATTTTAGATGTATTTTGAACTTTTGATTAAAATAGTTACAATTAATTTCAGCAAAACATTTTCCCAATTTAATGACAATCAGTTAAGTAGTATTATAATAAAATAATTTGAACAAAAATGTATTAATACATATGCTATACATATTTATACAATAAATAAAGGTAACGGTTGTAGACAACAGCAATGAATCCCACCGGGCATTCTCATACTGTTTATTATAGTGGACATATAGTATAAAAGGTCAACAAAAGATCAGCTTGAAGACCCTTTTTTACCAGTGATTTTACTTCTAGGAGTTAAATGAGTTCATTGTGGCAGTGTTGCCTATCCATCATTTTGAACCACAAGATGTGTAGGAGCTGAGCGACCCACCAAAGTGGTTCCTTTGGGATCTGATCCATTGTTCTTCTGCACTATTGATCAATGTGACCTTTAGTTTATGCTAAAGCACGCAAATAAAGACTGTGCCGCTTTACCCAAGCTACAGCTAACTAGCTAACAGCTGGAACGCGGCATATAAACACAAATTGTATGAACCAGCACCAGGCTAAATGGAGCCTTTCTATTAGAAACAACAGAGGATAATGCACCCTTTGACCCATTATTGTCTCTCTCTCTTTCTCTATTTTGCTGGCTGATTACAAATGGCCTTGACCTATTTTAAAGAAGGGACAAGATCCTCGTAATTCCTGAAATACTTCATCATCTACTTCACGCGTCAATAGTTCAGGCTGGAATTGAGCAGGGAGTCGGCCGAATACAATAGTCCATCTGAGAGATGCGGTTATTTAAAGACGCCTGGGATCAAATCTGTCTTCAGTACAGTCAAAGTGATTCATTTATAGGGGACATAAGTTATTACCGCCGGATTTCATCTAGTTTACACTACGGGTCCATGCCATTTTGCTCCAACAAGATAACCTTTTTAAGTTTTTGCTTAAAATGGAGGCTAAACCCCACCAAAGGTTTCTGAATTTCTAACTAGCATGTTGGTCGTAGGGATGGGTGATAAAGTGGCCTGAAATATACATCAAAATATATATTGCAGCTCCAGCTATCATCGTATATTATTTGGTATGTAAATTACAAAGGCTCCTGATTTGGCTGCTGACGTATGCAGTTTCATATTGTGTAATTTCCAGTTGTATTATTTTGTTAAAATTATTATTAATCTACTTGCTAATTTACTGTAAATATCTGGTTACTTTCTGTTTTAACATGGTCCTATCAAAACTTCGGTTAAAATGTAATAAGCACTTAATCTTCTGTTGTTTGGCTACTTCAAATTTGGAGGCAAGAATTGCTGATTAGAAGTGGTTTTGCACTGTGGAGGGATGTTAGCCACTAGCTCGCTTACGAGAATGCTACAATGGTTGAGGTCGCGTTTGTTAGTAAAAAAACAAAAAAACAAAAGACAAAAGATAGAATATGTCATCAAGATGCATTATCACGATATAACTATAGTATTAAAAGTTCTATTGTCAGGTAAATGCATATTATATATATCGTATATATTGCACAACCCTAGTTGGTAGGTGAATTTATTATAAGATGGGTTCAAAAACACCAGTTAGGTCGTTGTTTGATCTATTCCAGCATGTTTCATCCAGGGAAATTGTTATGGCACGACAGCAGACCTCCACCAAGGCAAAACTAAAGTTAAACTAACAATTGCTTCCATTTATTTACATGGTTTGTGCTTGTTAGCTAGCAGGTTACTGCCTGGTTTGTGGGAAAATATACCAAATAAAAATATAATAGTAATCCCCCGTTTATCGTTGTTTTTCCGTTAAGTATGAATTATTAAATATTATTGAATATTTTCAAAGCCAGAGCATTAAAAAACTCTTTACGACTTTCTAAATAAAACATTTTTTTTAACATTATGAAAGCCCTCTGGACATGAAATAACAAACACATAGTTACCTTTACCAACACTAAATTGGCCCTAGTGTGTGAATGTGAGTGTGAATGTTGTCTGTCTATCTGTGTTGGCCCTGTGATGAGGTGGCGACTTGTCCAGGGTGTACACCGCCTTCCACCCGATTGCAGCTGGGATAGGCTCCAGCAACCCCGCGACCCCGAGAGGGACAAGCAGTAGAAAATGGATGGAAGGAAAAATATAATATAATATATCAGTATATGTTATATACTTTATATATAACATGTAAATATTACATATATGTTATATTGCTACTATGGTACATATTAGTCTACTTTATACCTTAATTATCCTTTCCATCATTACCCTTTTGATGCTTTGTAACTGAGCTAGTGTGTGGAACAATTTCCCTTGTGGATCAATAAAGTTTGTTTACAAACCCCGTTTCCATATGAGTTGGGAAATTGTGTTAGATGTAAATATAAACGGAATACAATGATTTGCAAATCATTTTCAACCCATATTCAGTTGAATATGCTACAAAGACAACATATTTGATGTTCAAACTGATAAACATTTTTTTTTTTTAGAATTTCTGTGTGGAGTTTGCATGTTCTCCCCGTGACTGCGTGGGTTCCCTCCGGGTACTCCGGCTTCCTCCCACCTCCAAAGACATGCACCTGGGGATAGGTTGATTGGCAACACTAAATTGGCCCTAGTGTGTGAATGTGAGTGTGAATGTTGTGTGTCTATCTGTGTTGGCCCTGTGATGAGGTGGCGACTTGTCCAGGGTGTACACCGCCTTCCGCCCGATTGTAGCTGAGATAGGCTCCAGCGCCCCCGCGACCCCGAAGGGAATAAGCGGTAGAAAACGGATGGATGGAGAATTTGATGCCAGCAACACGTGACAAAGAAGTTGGGAAAGGTGGCAATAAATACTGATAAAGTTGAGGAATGCTCATTAAACACTTATTTGGAACATCCCACAGGTGTGCAGGCTAATTGGGAACAGGTGGGTGCCATGATTGGGTATAAAAACAGCTTCCCAAAAAATGCTCAGTCTTTCACAAGAAAGGATGGGGCAAGGTACACCCCTTTGTCCACAACTGCGTGAGCAAATAGTCAAACAGTTTAAGAACAACGTTTCTCAAAGTGCAATTGCAATAAATTTAGGGATTTCAACATCTACGGTCCATAATATCGTCAAAAGGTTCAGAGAATTTGGAGAAATCACTCCACGTAACCAACATTGAATGACCGTGACCTTCGATAACTCAGACGGCACTGCATCAAAAACCGACATCAATCTCTAAAGGATATCACTACATGGGCTCAGGAACACTTCAGAAAACCACTGTCACTAAATACAGTTCGTCGCTACATCTGTAAGTGCAAGTTATAGCTCTACTATGCAAATCGAAAGCCATTTATCAACAACATCCAGAAACGCCGCCGGCTTCTCTGGGCCCGAGATCATCTAAGATGGACTCATGCAAAGTGGAAAAGTGTTCTGTGGTCTGACGAGTCCACATTTCAAATTGTGTTTGGAAATATTCGACATCGTGTCATTCGGACCAAAGGGGAAGCGAACCATCCAGACTGTTATCGACGCAAAGTTGAAAAGCCAGCATCTGTGATGGTATGTGGGTGCATTAGTGCCCAAGGCATGGGTAACTTACACATCTGTGAAGGCACCATTAATGCTGAAAGGTACATTCAGGTTTTGGAACAACATATGCTGCCATCTAAGCGCCGTCTTTTTCATGGACGCCTGCATTCGGGCGAAAGGCAGGGTACACCCTGGACAAGTCGCCACCTCATCGCAGGGCCAACACAGACAGACAGACAACATTCACATTCAGACTCTAGCAATTTAGTGTTGCCAATCAACCTATCCAAATATTGATTCAAAATCGGTGAAGGCGTTCGCTAAAATGGGCTGCAGGGAATAATGATATGCAAGCTAACCAACTGTTAGATCTAATCTCCTGTGCAGTGCATTATGTTCAAGGACATAACGTGAATGCACATTGTGTTTCCTATCTTTGCAAATACACACACATTGTATCTCTTTAAGTAAGGTACCAGGAAGTAATGGTAAATGTTAAATGGGTTATACTTGTATAGCGCTTTTCTACCTTCAAGGTACTCAAAGCGCTTTGACACCCTTTCCACATTCACACACTGATGGCATGAGCTGCCATGCAAGGCCCTAAGCACGACCCATCAGGAACAAGGGTGAAGTGTTTTTCTCAAGGACACAACGGACGTGGCTAAGATAGCGGAAGCTGGGGATCAAACCAGGAACCCTCACGTTGCTGGCACGGCCGCTCTACCAACCGAGCTACCAACAAGCGCACACATTCTTCCCAAGTCAACTTTCAGTTTTGATCCCCGGCAAGGCGTAGCAACTTAGGTGGACACAAGCATGGAAGGAGGGCGACCATTTTAAAGAAGAGTCTGAGCTTTAGACCGTTCGGTCTCCTCTCCAACACTGGTATTGCTATTAGAGATGTCCGATAATGGCTTTTTTGCCGATATCCCGATATTGTCCAAATCTTAATTACCGATTCCGATATCAACTGATATCGATATATACAGTCGTGGAATTAACACATTATGCCTAATTTTGTTGTGATGCCCCACTGGATGCATTAAACAATGTAACAAGGTTTTCCAAAATAAATCAACTCAAGTTATGGAAAAAAATGCCAACATGGCACTGCCATATTTATTATTGAAGTCACAAAGTGCATTATTTTTTTTTAACATGCCTCAAAACAGCAGCTTGGAATTTGGGACATGCTCTCCCTGAGAGAGCATGAGGAGGTTGAGGTGGGCGGGGTTGGGTGGGGGGGGCGGAGTTGAGGTGGGGGGGGTAGGGGGTAGCATATTGTAGCGTCCCGGAAGAGTTAGTGCTGCAAGGGGTTCTGGGTATTTGTTCTGTTGTGTTTATGTTGTGTTACGGTGCGGATGTTTTCCCGAAATGTGTTTGTTATTCTTGTTTGGTGTGGGTTCACAGTGTGGCGCATATTTGTAACAGTGTTAAAGTTGTTTATACGGCCACCCTCAGTGTGACCTGTATGGCTGTTGACCAAGTATGCTTTGCATTCACTTGTGTGTGTGAAAAGCCGTAGATATTATGTGACTGGGCCGGCAAGTGAAGGCATTGTCTTTAAAGTTTATTGGCGCTCTGTACTTCTCCCTATGTCCGTGTACACAGCGGCGTTTTAAAAAGTAATTAATTTTAATTTTTTAAACTGATGCCGATAATTTTGAAACCGATACCGATAATTTCCAATATTACATTTTAAAGCATTTATCGGCCGATAATATCGGCAGTCCGATATTATCGGACATCTCTAATTGCTATTGTTTGTACTTACTCCGTTTTTGTAGAATACATTTTTAAACTTCAATTCCAGTCACCTCTCCTTAATTTACGGTAGACAGCCCTAGAAATAAAGAATCTGCGAGGACCCTTTCCTGAAAAAGGGAGGTTCCCAATATGTACAACCGTAGCTTTAACGGTTAGTGTCAACAAGACGTGACCGTACGAGGATGCCTTGACGAGGAAGCATAATGCAGGTTACTGGGTAGCTAGTAAGTGAAGCAAAACAGAAACTCACAAAGTTTCTATATTGCTATATTGCTAGTTTAGGTGAGCATACTTGCCAACTCTCCCGATTTTCCCGGGAGACTCCCGAATTTCAGTGCCCCTCCCAAAAATCTCCCGGGGCAACCATTCTCCTGAATTTCTCCCGATTTCCACCCACACAACAATATTGAGGGCCTGCCTTAAAGGCACTGCCTTTAGCGTCCTCTACAACCTGTCGTCACGTCAACTTTTCCTCCATACAAACAGCGTGCCGGCCCAGTCACATATTATATGCGGCTGTTAATGCACGGTTCCGGTTCACCGTGCATGACTGCTCGCTGATTCGAAAAAGCTAAGTATCGTTCTATTTGTGTGCTTTTAAATTGTTCTGCAGCTTTCTTTATTACTTTCTCAACATATTTAGTAGTACTATTTAACTTGCAAATCACCCGATCTCTGTCTCTCCACCCCTCCCGCAGCTAGCTAGCAGCTAGCTGCTAAGCTAACGAAGCTAGCGCGGAGAAAGGCGTCGCCGGGCGCCGGTCAGAAGGAGTCTACTCCTGCACACCGTGACCAGGACTTCTCGGAAGACAGCAGGAACTTCACTCGGTGACAGAAAACACCGTGAGTATGGCTTCCTGCGCGTCTTGCACCTTACTCACGGAGAGGCTGGCTCTGCTAGAGGGCCGTGTCCGCCAGTTAGAGCAGAGTAATCTCGTAACTTTAGATGTTGCGGACACATCTGCTAGCGTTAGCTGTAGCGAGCTAACTAGCCCAGCCTGTAGCAGTCCTAAGCGGCCTACAAGCTACGGTGTACCGGTTGAGACGCATAATAGATTTAGCTCTTTAGCTAGTCCTACACCCCAGTCTACCGGGCACCACACCTTAGTCATAGGGGACTCCATCACCCGAAACATAAAGCTTAGCAAACCAGCCACAATTAAGTGCATCCCGGGGGCCCGAGCACCTGACATTGAGGCTAATCTTAGGGAGCTAACTCGCAACAGGCCTAGTAAACACGTACGACAGGCTAATCGCACCACTAGTTATGCGAATATAGTTGTACACGTTGGCTCCAATGACACTAGAATGAGACAGTCAGAGATTACAAAGAGAAACATAGCCAGGACTTGTGATCTCGCTAGAAAGATGTCCAGGCATCGAGTAATTGTCTCTGGCCCCCTGCCTGCGAGAGGCAATGATGAGAGATATAGCAGATTAGTCTCGCTCAACAAGTGGCTGGCTAGCTTCTGTAGACAACAGGGACTAACGTTTATTGATAATTGGCCCTCTTTCTGGGGCAAACCAGGCTTACTGATGAGGGACGGCCTTCACCCTAACCAGGAAGGCGCCATCATCCTGTCTAAGAATATAGACTACTGTTTAAGTCACATTTGACTAACTACACTAGAGCAAGCCCGGTCACAGGCAATTACAGAGCCTGCTAGTCCGGGTGAGGAGTCAGTTAAGCTAGAACTAGCCAGCACCAGGCTGGATAATTCCTGTACGCATAGCAATTTTCTTAAAATAACACACAACTCACATAATGTGTTTTCTGCTGTGAATGTGTCCGGGGTAGATATGCATTCTACTGAGGTGGCAAATCATGATGCGTTCAGTCGATCGCAGCATCAAGCAAATAATCTGAAAATTCCCGTCGTATCAATTCCTAGATATGGTCGAAACTATTTAAAGTGCACTACGTATAATAAACGCAACATTATTAATATTTCTACTACGGATAATTTAAACAAAAACTCGTCAAAACAGCCCAATACTTATAATATGGGCTTTTTAAACATAAGATCATTGTCTCCCAAAACGTTATTAGTTAATGAGGTCATTAGAGACAACAATCTTAACGTCATTGGTCTTAGCGAAACCTGGCTCAAACCAGACGAATTTTTTGCGCTAAATGAGGCATCTCCTCCTAACTATACGAATGCGCATATTGCCCGTCCCCTTAAAAGGGGTGGGGGAGTCGCACTAATATACAATGAAAACTTTAACCTTACCCCTAACCTAAATAATAAATACAAATCGTTTGAGGTGCTTACTATGAGGTCTGTCGCACCGCTGCCTCTCGATATGGCTGTTATCTACCGCCCCCCAGGGCCCTACTCGGACTTTATTAATGAATTCTCAGAGTTCGTTGCTGATCTAGTGACGCACGCAGACAATATAATCATAATGGGGGACTTTAATATCCATATGAATACCCCATCGGACCCTCAGTGCGTGGCGCTCCAGACTATAATTGATAGCTGTGGTCTTACACAAATAATAAATGAACCTACGCATCGCAACGGCAATACGATAGATCTAGTGCTGGTCAGGGGTGTCACCACCTCCAAAGTTATGGTACTCCCGTATACTAAAGTAATGTCCGATCATTACCTTATAAAATTCGAAGTTCTGACTCATTGTCAACAAACTAATAATAATAATAACTGCTATAGCAGCCGCAACATTAATGCCGCCACAACGATGACTCTTGCTGACCTACTGCCTTCGGTAATGGCACCATTCCCAAATTATGTCGGCTCTATTGATAACCTCACTAACAACTTTGACAATGCCCTGCGCAAAACCATTGATAGTATAGCACCGCTAAAACAAAAAAGGGCCCCTAAAAGGCGCACCCCATGGTTTACAGAGGAAACCAGAGCTCATAAATTATCATGTAGAAAGTTGGAACGCAAATGGCGCGCGACCAAGCTTGAGGTTTTCCATCAAGCATGGAGTGATAGTTTAATATCGTATAAACGCATGTTTACCTTAGCTAAAGCTAAATATTACTCAAATCTCATCCGCCTCAACAAAAACGACCCTAAATTTTTGTTTAGTACAGTAGCATCGCTAACCCAACAAGGGACTCCTCCCAATAGCTCCACCCACTCGGCAGATGACTTTATGAATTTCTTTAATAAGAAAATTGAACTCATTAGAAAGGAGATTAAAGACAACGCATCCCAGCTACAACTGGGTTCTATGAACACAGATACAACTGTATCTACGACGGATACTGCAATACAAAATAGTCTCTCTCTTTTTGATGAAATAACATTAGAGGAACTATTACAGCGTGTAAGTGGGATAAAAAAAACAACATGTTTACTTGACCCACTTCCTGGGAAACTTATCAAGGAGCTTTTTGTATTATTAGGTCCATCAGTGCTAAATATTATAAACTTATCACTTTCCTCTGGCACTGTTCCCCTAGCATTCAAGAAAGCGGTTATTCATCCTCTGCTCAAAAGACCTAACCTTGATCCTGACCTCATGGTAAACTACCGACCGGTGTCCCACCTTCCCTTTATTTCGAAAATCCTCGAAAAAATTGTCGCACAGCAGCTAAATGAACACTTAGTGTCTAACAATCTCTGTGAACCTTTTCAATCCGGTTTCAGGGCAAATCACTCTACGGAGACAGCCCTCGCAAAAATGACTAATGATCTACTGCTAACGATGGATTCTGATGCGTCATCTATGTTGCTGCTTCTTGATCTTAGCGCTGCTTTCGATACCGTCGATCATAATATTTTATTAGAGCGTATCAAAACACGTATTGGTATGTCAGACTTAGCTTTGTCGTGGTTTAACTCTTATCTTACTGACAGGATGCAATGCGTCTCCCATAATAATGTGACCTCGGACTATGTTAAGGTAACGTGCGGAGTTCCTCAGGGTTCGGTTCTTGGCCCTGCACTCTTTAGTATTTACATGCTGCCGCTAGGCGACATCATACGCAAATACGGTGTTAGCTTTCATTGTTATGCTGATGACACCCAACTCTACATGCCCCTAAAGCTGACCAACACGCCAGATTGTAGTCAGCTGGAGGCGTGTCTTAATGAAATTAAACAATGGATGTCCGCTAACTTCTTGCAACTCAACGCCAAGAAAACGGAAATGCTGATTATCGGTCCTGCTAAACACCGACATTTATTTAATAATACCACCTTAACATTTGACAACCAAACAATTACACAAGGCGAATCAGTAAAGAATCTGGGTATTATCTTCGACCCAACTCTCTCGTTTGAGTCACACATTAAGAGTGTTACTAAAACGGCCTTCTTTCATCTCCGTAATATCGCTAAAATTCGTTCTATTTTATCCACTAGCGACGCTGAGATCATTATTCATGCGTTCGTTACGTCTCGTCTCGACTACTGTAACGTATTATTTTCGGGTCTCCCTATGTCTAGCATTAAAAAATTACAGTTGGTACAAAATGCGGCTGCTAGACTTTTGACAAGAACAAGAAAGTTTGATCATATTACGCCTATACTGGCTCACCTGCACTGGCTTCCTGTGCACTTAAGATGTGACTTTAAGGTTTTACTACATACGTATAAAATACTACACGGTCTAGCTCCGTCCTATCTTGTCGATTGCATTGTACCATATGTCCCGGCAAGAAATCTGCGTTCAAAGAACTCCGGCTTATTAGTGATTCCCAGAGCCCAAAAAAAGTCTGCGGGCTATAGAGCGTTTTCTATTCGGGCTCCAGTACTATGGAATGCCCTCCCGGTAACAATTAGAGATGCTACCTCAGTAGAAGCATTTAAGTCCCATCTTAAAACTCATTTGTATACTCTAGCCTTTAAATAGCCCCCCTGTTAGACCAGTTGATCTGCCGTTTCTTTTCTTTTCTCCTCTGCTCCCCTTTTCCTTGAGGGGGGGGGGGGGGCACAGGTCCGGTGGCCATGGATGAAGTGCTGGCTGTCCAGAGTCGGGACCCGGGGTGGACCGCTCGCCTGTGCATCGGCTGGAAACATCTCTGCGCTGCTGACCCGTCTCCGCTCGGGATGGTGTCCTGCTGGCCCCACTATGGACTGGACTCTTACTATTATGTTGGATCCACTATGGACTGGACTCTCACAATATTATGTCAGACTCACTCGACATCCATTGCTTTCGGTCTCCCCTAGAGGGGGGGGGTTACCCACATATGCGGTCCTCTCCAAGGTTTCTCATAGTCATTCACATCGACGTCCCACTGGGGTGAGTTTTTCCTTGCCCGTATGTGGGCTTTGTACCGAGGATGTCGTTGTGGCTTGTGCAGCCCTTTGAGACACTTGTGATTTAGGGCTATATAAATAAAGATTGATTGATTGATTGATTGAAGTGACTGCAAGACATACTTCATCAACAGCCATACATGTCCCACTGAGGGTGGCCGTATAAACGACTTTAACACTGTTACAAATATGCGCCACACTGTGAACCCACACCAAACAAGAGTGACAAACACATTTCGGGACAACATCCGCACCGTAACACAACATAAACACAACAGAACAAATACCCAGAACACCTTGCAGCACTAACTCTTCCGGGATGCAACAATATACATCCCGGCTACCACCAAACCCTGCACCCCCCCCAACCCCGCCCTCCCAACCCCATCTCCAGAATTCGGAGGTCTCAAGGTTGGCAAGTATGTAGATGAGTTTACCTAATCTAAAAGTGTAGGCACAATTGGTGTCAAATCATCCTAGTAGCTAACTGACTGAAACAGGATTAAAGTTTACCCTGTTTTTGTTTTGTCGAACTAAAAATATTAATTTGAATTGGTCTAGCTGCATTATCCTGATACCTAACTAACTACAACCAGCATTCAATACATAACTGGTGCGTTGAGCTTGGCGGAGGTCCATCCATCCATTTTCTACCGCTTGTCCCGTTCGGGGTCGCGGGGGTTGCTGGAGCCTATCTCAGCTGCATTCGGGCAGAAGGCGGTGTATACCCTGGACAAGTCGCCACCTCATCGCAGGGCCAACACAGACAGACAGACAACATTCACACACTAGGGCCAATTTAGTGTTGCCATCCATCCATCCATCCATCCATCCATCCATCCATCTTCTTCCGCTTATCCGAGGTCGGGTCGCGGGGGCAGCAGCTTAAGCAGGGAAGCCCAGACTTCCCTCTCCCCAGCCACTTCGTCCAGCTCCTCCCGGGGGAGCCCGAGGTGTTCCCAGGCCAGCCGGGAGAGATAGTCTTCCCAGCGTGTCCTGGGTCTTCCCCGTGGCCTCCTACCGGTCGGACGTGCCCGAAACACCTTCCTAGGGAGGCGTTCGGGTGGCATCCTGACCAGATGCCCGAACCACCTCATCTGGCTCCTCTCGATGTGGAGGAGCAGCGGCTTTACTTTGAGCTCACCCTATCTCTAAGGGAGAGCCCCGCCACTCGGCGGAGGAAACTCATTTCGGCCGCTTGTACCCGTGATCTTGTCCTTTCGGTCATGACCCAAAGCTCATGACCATAGGTGAGGATGGGAACGTAGATCGACCGGTAAATCGAGAGCTTTGCCTTCTGGCTCAGCTCCTTCTTCACCACAACGGATCGATACAGCGTCCGCATTACTGAAGACGCCGCACCGATCCGCCTGTCGATCTCACGATCCACTCTTCCCCCACTCGTGAACAAGACTCCGAGGTACTTGAACTCCTCCACTTGGGGCAAGATCTCCTCCCCAACCCGGAGATGGCACTCCACCCTTTTCCGGGAGAGAACCATGGACTCGGACTTGGAGGTGCTGATTCCCATCCCAGTCGCTTCACACTCGGCTGCGAACCGATCCAGTGAGAGCTGAAGATCTTGGCCGGAGGAAGCCATCAGGACCACATCATCTGCAAATAGCAGTGACCTAATCCTGCAGCCACCAAACCAGATCCCCTCAACGCCCTGACTGCGCCTAGAAATTCTGTCCATAAAGGTTATGAACAGAATCGGTGACAAAGGGCAGCCTTGGCGGAGTCCAACCCTCACTGGAAACGTGTCCGACTTACTGCCGGCAATGCGGACCAAGCTCTGACACTGATTATACAGGGAGCGAACTGCCACAATAAGACAGTCCGTTACCCCATACTCTCTGAGCACTCCCCACAGGACTTCCCGGGGTACACGGTCGAATGCCTTCTCCAAGTCCACAAAGCACATGTAGACTGGTTGGGCAAACTCCCATGCACCCTCAAGGACCCTGCCGAGAGTATAGAGCTGGTCCACAGTTCCACGACCAGGACGAAAACCACACTGTTCCTCCTGAATCCGAGGTTCGACTATCCGGCGTAGCCTCCTCTCCAGTACACCTGAATAGACCTTACCGGGAAGGCTGAGGAGTGTGATCCCACGATAGTTGGAACACACCCTCCGGTTCCCCTTCTTAAAGAGAGGAACCACCACCCCGGTCTGCCAATCCAGAGGTACCGCCCCCGATGTCCACGCGATGTTGCAGAGTCTTGTCAACCAAGACAGCCCCACAACATCCAGAGCCTTAAGGAACTCCGGGCGGATCTCATCCACCCCCGGGGCCTTGCCACCGAGGAGCTTTTTAACTACCTCGGCAACCTCAGCCCCAGAAATAGGAGAGCCCACCACAGATTCCCCAGGCCCTGCTTCCTTATAGGAAGACGTGCTGGTAGGATTAAGGAGGTCTTCGAAGTATTCCCTCCACCGATCCACAACATCCGCAGTCGAGGTCAGCAGAGCACCATCCCCACCATACACGGTGTTGACACTGCACTGCTTCCCCTTCCTGAGGCGGCGGATGGTGGTCCAGAATTGCTTCGAAGCCGTCCGGAAGTCTTTTTCCATGGCCTCCCCGAACTCCTCCCATGTCCGAGTTTTTGCCTCCGCGACCGCTGAAGCCGCACACCGCTTGGCCTGTCGGTACCTGTCTGCTGCCTCAGGAGTCCCATGAGCCAAAAAAACCCGATAGGACTCCTTCTTCAGCCTGACGGCATCCCTCACCGCCGGCGTCCACCAACGGGTTCTAGGATTACTGCCACGACAGGCACCAACTACCTTGCGGCCACAGCTCCAATCGGCCGCCTCGACAATAGAGGTACGGAACATTGTCCACTCGGACTCAATGTCCAGCACCTCCCTCGTGACATGTTCAAAAGTTCTTCCGGAGGTTGGAATTGAAACTCTCTCTGACAGGAGACTATGCCAGGCGTTCCCAGCAAACCCTCACAATGCCTTTGGGCCTGCCAGGTCTGTCCGGTATCCTCCCCCACCATCGCAGCCAACTCACCACCAGGTGGTGATCGGTAGAAAGCTCCGCCCCTCTCTTCACCCGAGTGTCCAAAACATGAGACCGCAAATCCGATGACACAACTACAAAGTCGATCATGGAACTGCGGCCTAGGGTGTCCTGGTGCCAAGTGCACATATGGACACCCTTATGTTTGAACATGGTGTTTGTTATCGACAATCTGTGACGAGCACAAAAGTCCAATAACAGAACACCACTCGGGTTCAGATCCGGGCGGCCATTCTTCCCAATCACACCTCTCCAGGTTTCACTGTCGCTGCCAACATGAGCGTTGAAGTCCCCCAGTAGAACGAGGGAATCACCCGGGGGAGCACTCTCCAGTACTCCCTCGAGTGAATCCAAAAAGGGTGGGTACTCTGAACTGCTGTTTGGCGCGTAAACGCAAACAACAGTCAGGACCCGTGCCCCCACCCGAAGGCGGAGGGAAGCTACCCTCTCGTCCACCGGGTTGAACTCCAACGTGCAGGCTTTGAGCCGAGGGGCAACAAGAATTGCCACCCCAGCCCGTCGCCTCTCACTGCCGGCAACGCCAGAGTGGAAGAGAGTCCAGCCCCTCTCAAGAGAAGTGGTTCCAGAGCCCTTGCTGTGCGTCGAAGTGAGTCCGACTATATCTAGCCGGAACTTCTCCACCTCACGCACTAGCTCAGGCTCCTTCCCCCCCAGCGAAGTGACGTTCCACGTCCCAAGAGCCAGCTTATGTAGCCGAGGATCGGACCGCCAAGTGCCCTGCCCTCGGCTGCCGTCCAGCTCACACTGCACCCGACCTCTATGGCCCCTGCTATGGGTGGTGAGCCCATTGGAGGGGGGACCCACGTTGCCTCTTCGGGCTGTGCCCGGCCGGGCCCCATGGGGACAGGCCCGGCCACCAGGCGCTCGCCATCGTGCCCCACCTCCGGGCCTGGCTCCAGAGGGGGGCCCCGGTGACCCGCGTCCGGGCGAGGGAAATCTGGGTCCTTGGTTTGTGTTCTTCATCGAGGTCTTCGAGCTGCTCTTTGTCTGATCCCTCACCTAGGACCAGTTTGCCTTGGGAGACCCTACCAGGGGGCATAGAAACCCCCGGACAACATAGCTCCTAGGATCATTGGGACACGCAAACTCCTCTACCACGGTAAGGTGGCAGCTCAGAGAGGAGATTTAGTGTTGCCAATCAACCTATCTCCAGGTGCATGTCTTTGGAGGTGGGAGAGTACCCGGAGGGAACCCATGTAGTCCCGGGAAGAACATGCAAACTCCACACAGAAATGCTGACAAATGGGCCGTCATTGAACAGCTTAAAAAAAATGTCCACTTTCTTGACAAGGTGCATCTCATTATTATTACCTTCATTATTCCGAGTGCTGGACCAGATGCCAGAGCGGGAAGTGTCTCCAGCTTGTCCCAGCGGGGATTCCAAAGGTCTGATTAGTGGGGAAGAAGAACAGTTTGTGAGGCCAAAGGGTAGAATCTTCTAAAGTGGGGATGTCATCTGCAGTGTATGTTGACATTATCATTATACAGTGTCAAGGACTTTCTGGGAACACTAAAGAAAAAAACATATAGTACATCATAGTGAGAATGTTTTTGTGCATACAAACACAAAAGTACTGTACTATGAAGTGACAATATGACACAGTGGGGGGCCCGCCTTTCACTTCCGAGTCAAATGGAAAAAATTCAGAATAGAGGGACTTAAAAAGGACAGAGAAAAAAAAAGTCCTCAGTGCTATTTCCTCTGACAGGAAATTGTGTCTTTGATGTAAGCCAACACACTCATGTGGCCACTTTATGGGAACTGTCCCTTTGCTCATTCAGTACTCAAAGTACTACTTTTAAAATCAACATATAAAGTCAAATCAGGTGATTCTCGTGTCTAATGAATATTCAAAATTCTGATGGGGCGATTCGCCAAATATTTTTGACCCTCAAAGGCCGCGGTACTCAGGCAAAATGCGAACAAGTCGGCTCTTTCAAACGGCTCTTTGAAGTGAACGATGAAAACTGATTTCATCGTTCTGATTTCCCAGACATGTGCACACCCCCCACTGGGCTGGAAAAAGAGTCGGAGTGAAAGAAATCTAGCCACATATTGTAAAGGGAAACAATTGTACAGATAAGGTGTCACAACTTTGCATTTAAATAAATAAATGATAAATGGGTTATACTTGTATAGCGCTTTTCTACCTTCAAGGTACTCAAAGCGCTTTGACACTATTTCCACATTTACCCATTCACTCACACATTCACACACTGATGCAATTTACAGTCCTAATTTGTATTCTAGTTCCATTCATATGTTTTTCACACATATAGACATACTATTCATATTTATTATTTATATATTTACTTGTGATCCACAAAGTGTTTTGGATGAGGGAAAATTGTATGTATATTCCTTATGGAAAAATTACAATTAAAACATAAGCCCATTTAAATTATTATCAACGTTTCAGAATAATTCCCACCGAGTAGTATTTCATGATGGGTGATGTCATGTAAAATATTCAGATTAACATCTTATCTTGTAAGTGCTATCAGTAATTGTTTCTTTAATATAAACAAATTACTTGGAAGGGAATGATCCCTGAAGATCCGGTGTTCTGAAAAAAATGTGCTTCTTCATTAAATAAATTGTGTAATCCGATAGTTGGCGACACAAAAAATTCTGAAAAATGGAAAAATGGAACAAGTGATTTTGTCGTTTTTATAATTATTCAATAAAAACCATGTCAAAATACTTATTGATGACAATCATTCTGTATCATACAGTATAGACAAACAACCAGCCATGCATTTTAGGTTAATCCAGGTTTAAAGCGTTCTTGTTTGTTTCCTGGTATGTAAAAAAATGCTAATAATAACTACAATATATAAAAAATGTTCACCTTAATTGCTATGGTTATTTTGTTCGAAGAAACCTGAATGCGCATGCTCAGTGGCGTCGGTCAGCAAATTTATATGGGGGGCGTTTTTTTCCAGAACACCGGCTCTTCTCAAAGAGCCATAGTTACCATCTCCATCAGGCACCTCTCAGGTACTGTAGGTATGGATATGTAGATGCCGCCTTCAGACTGGTCAAATATGTCATCCCAGCCGCCAACTTGAACAGGTGTTTTGTCAGACCGATTTGACCAGTGTCCATCAGACCGTCACAGCGACATTTATAACAAAATTGGTTGACATTCCAATTAGTTATAGTGTTCTTAATCATTGAGAGACCTCGGTCTCCGTTAACTCACGCAGTAAATAGACACGGCTTGGCCCTGCTCAAGATGGCAGCCGCAGTGACAATCCACAATTAGCTAGCGAGCTGATAGTCGCAGGCAAACTTGCCATACAATTAGACTTAGACTTACTTTTTATTGTCATTCAAATTTGAGCTTTACAGTACAGATAAGAACATCATTTCGTTGCATTATGATTAAGCGCACATATGGTATGTTTTAATTAAAGTTAAAGTTAAAGTCCCAACGATTGTCACACACACACTGGCTGTGGTGAAATGTGTCCTCTGCATTTGACCCATCCCCGTGTTCAACCCCTGGGAGGTGAGGGGAGCAGTGAGCAGCAGCGTGCGCCGCGCTCGGGAATCATTTGGTGATTTAAGCAAATCGAAACAATGTTGTGTGATATAAAACTGCCACTCTAAATAATTACACTTCTTTAAAAAAAACCTAGTGCATTACATTCGACTATCGTAGACAACGTTCCCTCTGAGGTGCGCACATGCGCAATTGCGCACTGCTCACGCGTCCTCTGCACACAGCAAATCTATGCCGCGCAAAAAATCAAATCCCACTCTAAACAAAATAAACAAATCGTTTGTTTTGTATGATTTTGCAATGCAACTGTGAGTAACAGGTGACAAAAGGCGGCCACAACAGATAAAAACAATGTTTGTCAACACTTAAATTATTGTAACGTCTGTGGAGACACTTAAAGGCCTACTGAAATGTGATTTTCTTATTTAAACGGGGATAGCAGGTCCATTCTATGTGTCATACTTGATCATTTTGCGATATTGCCATATTTTTGCTGAAAGGATTTAGTAGAGAACATCGACGATAAAATTCGCAACTTTTGGTCGCTGATAAAAAAGCCTTGCCTGTACCGGAAGTAGCAGACGATACGCGCGTGACGTCACAGGTTGTGGAGCTCCTCACATCTGCACATTCTTTACAATCATGGCCACCAGCAGCGAGAGCGATTCGGACCAAAAAAGCGACGATTTCCCCATTAATTTGAGCGAGGATGAAAGATTCGTGGATGAGGAAAGTGAGAGTGAAGGACTAGAGGGCAGTGGGAGCGATTCAGATAGGGAAAATGCTGTGAGAGGCGGGTGGGACCTGATATTCAGCTGGGAATGACTAAAACAGTAAATAAACACAAGACATATATATACTCTATTGGCCACAACACAACCAGGCTTATATTTAATATGCCACAAATTAATCCCGCATTACAAACACCTCCCCCCTCCCATCCATATAACCCGCCAATACAACTCAAACACCTGCACAACACACTCAATCCCACAGCCCAAAGTACCGTTCACCTCCCCAAAGTTCATACAGCACATATATTTCCCCAAAGTTACGTACGTGACATGCACATAGCGGCACGCACGTACGGCCAAGCGATCACATGTTTGGAAGCCGCAGCTGCATGCGTACTCACGGTACCGTGTCTGCGTATCCAACTCAAAGTCCTCCTGGTAAGAGGCTTTGTTGTCCCAGTTCTCCACAGGCCAATGGTAAAGCTTGACTGTCATCTTTCGGGAATGTAAACAATGAAACACCGGCTGTGTTATCCGGCAAAACAGTCATGGGGTGCATTCTACGGCGGGGGTGCGTTATCCAGCACAACACCTGCCGCAATACACCGCTTCCCACCTACAGCTTTCTTCTTTGCTTTCTCCATTGTTCATTGAACAAATTGAAAAAGATTCACCAACACAGATGTCCAGAATACTGTGGAATTTTGCGATGAAAACAGACGACTTAATAGCTGGTCACCATGTCCCAAAATGTCCTCTACAATCCGTGACGTCACGCGCTGACGTCATCATACCGAGACGTTTTCAGCAGGATATTTCACGCAAAATTTAAAATTGCACTTTAGTAAGCCAACCCGGCTGTATTGGCATGTGTTGCAATGTTAAGATTTCATCATTGATATATAAACTATCAGACTGCGTGGTCGATAGTAGTGGGTTTCAGTAGGCCTTTAAAGGAGGACAGGAATTCCATCGGTCCCTTTATTTAGCGAAATTGTTTGTCGGCCATAACCACACCAAAACAATGTGTAAAATACTTTTATCTAGCAAAACTGGTCGTTGTCTACCGTACAAACCAAGCCAAAAGCAACTCTTTGTCATCTGTTATATCAACAGCAGCCGCTTGCCCTCTCTCTCACCTGCACCAACACATACACTATGGCAATTACCCACTGGTGCGTTTATGGCCACACAAAAAGTTGGACAACTCCAACACTACACGTAAAGTGTAAATTTCAGGTCGTTTTACTATGACTCCTCAATCAGTGTGCTTATTCTGCTGTCAATTGTTAAGAATGTTATTTTTGGGATATTAATCATAAAATGATGTTACAGGACTACATAATTGCTAATATAAAAATATGTATTTTACGGACAGAAAGTTAATAAACACTTCATCTCATGCAACATGTGAATGTTTTAAGGGGAACTAAATGTCATCTCTGAAATGAATGTCTAGCATTAAAAAATTACAGTTGGTACAAAATGCGGCTGCTAGACTTTTGACAAGAACAAGAAAGTTTGATCATATTACGCCTATACTGGCTCACCTGCACTGGCTTCCTGTGCACTTAAGATGCGACTTTAAGGTTTTACTACTTACGTATAAAATACTACACGGTCTAGCTCCGTCCTATCTTGTCGATTGTATTGTACCATATGTCCCGGCAAGAAATCTGCGTTCAAAGAACTCCGGCTTATTAGTGATTCCCAGAGCCCAAAAAAAAGTCTGCGGGCTATAGAGCGCTTTCTATTCGGGCTCCAGTACTATGGAATGCCCTCCCGGTAACAATTAGAGATGCTACCTCAGTAGAAGCATTTAAGTCCCATCTTAAAACTCATTTGTATACTCTAGCCTTTAAATAGCCCCCCTGTTAGACCAGTTGATCTGCCGTTTCTTTTCTTTTCTCCTCTGCTCCCCTTTTCCTTGAGGGGGGGGGGGCATAGGTCCGGTGGCCATGGATGAAGTGCTGGCTGTCCAGAGTCGGGACCCGGGGTGGACCGCTCGCCTGTGCATCGGCTGGGAACATCTCTGCGCTGCTGACCCGTCTCCGCTCGGGATGGTGTCCTGCTGGCCCCACTATGGACTGGACTCTTACTATTATGTTGGATCCACTATGGACTGGACTCTCACAATATTATGTCAGACCCACTCGACATCCATTGCTTTCGGTCTCCCCTAGAGGGGGGGGGTTACCCACATATGCGGTCCTCTCCAAGGTTTCTCATAGTCATTCACATCGACGTCCCACTGGGGTGAGTTTTTCCTTGCCCGTATGTGGGCTTTGTACCGAGGATGTCGTTGTGGCTTGTGCAGCCCTTTGAGACACTTGTGATTTAGGGCTATATAAATAAAGATTGATTGATTGATTGAAAGGGGAACACAATCTTTCCAAAGCAGGACCCCCCACCCAGGCATAAAACATTAAAAAAACAACACAATATCTAAGTGGGCCAAATCACATATATTAGAAAATAATCTCTTGACATTGACTAGTCACTTAATTATAATAATAAGACATTTAAATTGTTATGTCAGGTTTGAGACAAATGTGCTGCTGGTATGACCACAGTGTGCACGTCTGTATTGCACTGAATGCTCAGGGTGTTTGTGCATTTGCTCACACACATGAAAAATTAGGGGGAACATTGATCATAGAGTAATACAGAATTGACATATTTTGGCCACATTGTACTCCAGCAGGTCTAGACACATGAGCTTGCGAATTAGTGACAAAATTAACAGCACGACTAAACATTAACGTGTTAGAATCGGATACAGAGCCAGACTGTTTTTACTTAAAACATAGCGTTTAAACTTGATTCAAAAGACTTACATGAGCGTTAACGACTGTAACGTCGACACAGGCGCGAAGTGAGGAACCACAACGTGCATCGCGTGTCAAGTCATCAAGTGGTGCAGTGCATTGTGGGACTTGTAGTTCCCATGATTAGAAAATATTGGAAAGTGCTAATAATAAAATGATCTCGCGTCCCTCACATTTATTAAGCGTTTGAGCTAGCGAATTGGCGACCGAATAACAGCGCAAATAAAAATAATGTTTTTCAAAAAACTCGCGTTTAAACTGGATTTCACACACATTCAATATACAAACATACACATACACATACTGTACATATACATTCACTGTACAAACACATATACACATTCTGTACATATACATTCATTGTACAAACACATATACACATTCTGTACGTATACAAGTACATATGCATACTTACACTCATGCACATAATCACGTTTCATCAAACATATATTAACGTTGTTGCCCTAGGGTAAACTGGGTGTAACACATGGCACACTGACAAAGCTTAACCTATTGTGACTATAACAATCTACAAGGTTAATGTAGGTTGCTTCTCTTTCTCCCCCTCCATTTTTCTGCATTCTTTCGTATCTCAAGTTATCATTACGTATATGTATTGTTGCATTTAAACAACTGTATTGTTGATAATAAAGGTAAATTATTGGTATTGTTCATTATCAATAGCGCTATTTCTATTGGTATTTGTATTGATCCATTTGTAGTGTAATAATGCTCATTGTCATTTCTGTATTATTTTTTATTTTTCGCTAACTGCTTATTTGCTATTACTTTTACCATCATATTTGTACATGTCATATTTGCTGATGTTGCTCTATTGTTGTTTGCTGTTGTTGTTTTTGTCTCTCTGTCTAATCCCCCTCTTGTCCCCACAATTTCCCCCTCTGTCTTCTTTTTTTTTCTCTTTCTATCCCCTCCTGCTCCGGCCCGGCTGCACTAAATGATAATATAAATACATTTAATAAAGTCAAATACAAATAAGGCAACAAGAGAAGTATCCTACACTTCTCTTTTGTAAAGTAAATCTGAACAGCCGACATGGGCATCTACATCAACTATATGATTTGCCTGAGAAGCTGGACAGGACATAAAAAAAAATAAATAAAAAAATAAAAAAAAAATAAAAAATAAAAAAAAAACTGGATTTCACAGACTTACATGGGCGTTAACGAGAGTAATTTTCAACAGCGGCGCGAGGGAACGGAAACACCCTACGCCACGTGTCAGGGCACTAGCTGCAGTGCATTTTGGGACTTGGAGTATCATGACGCAAGAATTGAGTTCATCAATAAAATTATATTTTTAGGTGCAGTACATTTTCTAAGATGGTCGAGTTGAAAAGTGTTGATATTTAAAATGCAAATGATATATTGTTAATCCTTATTTGGTGTTTTTGTTTTGTTTTGAGACACACACACCTGTATGTCATCAGCTTTGTTAGGCTGTGATTGGCTGCATTGTGCCATTTAAGCCGCTGGTCTTGTGCATACTATTGTAGAGCAAGTAGCAATAGGTTGGTCTGGCTACAGGGGCTCTGACCAAGGGGGACATCGACGCGCACAAAAAATGGCTTGTGGAATTCATTTGGGGTGAGTTTGCTCTCGATTGTGATTGTTTGATGAATGTGTGACATTTAACTGCTTGTGTGCAGGATCTTGGTGATTTGCTTAGTTCAGGCAGAACATGCACGCTGTTTGTGGGCTCAAGGAGGTAAGCATGGTTTCATAGCGTGTGAAGGTACAAGTGGACCGGGTTTTTAAAATGTTTGTGAATTGTGTGTTGCAGCTCAAAGAGAAAGCAACAATGCATATGTTGGCTACTTGCAACAAGGTCTTGCTGGAAGCAATCCCCAGAATCAATTCAGACAAGCCTCCAGTGTTCCAGCCTCGGCCCAAAGCGACAGCGAAGTGGCTTCTAAGGTGAAGGTGGCCGTGCAATCAGAGCAAGATGGTTACAGCTCAGTCAAGGTGCTGCGTCGGCGCCCTGTGCTCAGCCAACAAAGTGCACTCATCAAGCCCAAAAAGTCTCCCGGGCTGGACCTCTCTACTTCTATTGCAAGCTCTGGCACCTTAAACAAGCACAAGAGCCAACAGACCAAGGGCAACAGGAAGAGTTCGGGCTCACGCCGTGTCGGCCTTCCCAACAAGAAAGATGCTTCAGCTCCGAGCCTCGCCGCTAAGAAGCAGAAACCTCACCGGCAGGTTCCCCGCAAGCAGCAAAACAAAGCCCGCCTCTTTGTGGCCGGCTACGGCGCACGAGAGTACGTTCCTGACATGCAAACATCTGCCACGGGCGCCGCATCCGACACTGACCTGAAACCGAGCAATGCAGGAACGTCTCATCAGAGCAAAGGGTTCCACGGGTACGGATGGGTTCCCCAGCACTCTCATCCCCACCCTGGCAACAGGCGGAACCCCCAGCACGGCTCAAGCGAGAAGGTTGACTCCGGTAAAAAGTTTGCACCCACTGATGTTCTCCGAATCCCTAAGCGCTTCGGAGGGCACGCCATCAGGCGAATGAAGGCCCCTAAGCCCCAAGTGTTGGATGAGGAGACCCAAAAAGCATCCTTGCAGAAGAAACTATTTTACAGACTGCCTTCCCGTAACTAATCGAACATTCTTGGACTTGGTAAGTTCTCAGTTTGTTTTGCTTTTTTTTCCCCCCCATCTAATTTTCTTCTTTCCAACAGGATTGAGTGCAGTTTCTTGGAAATAAAAATATTTGTACGCCTAAATCTCTGCTCCAGTGTGGTGTTGTACAGTCGGTCTTGTGGCCAGTATATGTATTGCATGGCAGAGGTAAACTTTCACTACTGAAACCAATGTTTGTCCTAAACCAGGGGTAGGGAACCTTTTGATGACTGCATCTGGCTCTCAGATAAATCTTAGCTTACATCGCTTAACACTATAAGTAATGAATAATTCCCCTGGTAATCAGTGTTAAACGTTCAAAATATAAAACCGTTTCATGCTTTTTAATCCGTCTACAGCACCTGTTCAAGAAGTCTCATTAATGGTAAGACGTATTTTATCTATTGGTTAGCTTCAGAATAACTGTTAGACTTATTATAAGCTAAAGTTGGTCTTACTTAAAAATACACTAATTTAGTTTTATTCAGTGTTAAAAAAATATGGCTGTCACGGAAATTTTAAAATATTTGGCTTTCATGGCTATCTTAGCCAAAAAGGTTCCCGACCCCTGTTCTAAACCCTTAGCTTACGAAACACATTTCACTACATCAGGACATTTTGGGACTGCATTAGGTGGAAATATTCACTAGTTTAAACATTTAATGTATTGCAAAAGAATCGGTCCACAAAAGTTAAATGGGCAAAGTGTTGTCTTCCACAGTGAAATTTTACTTTCAGAACCAATACTATATGACTAACCCTTAAAGCTCAAGTTTGGTCATAAGGACCTGGAGGGGTGTTAATCATAGTCAATGTATTCAATGCTTAAATGTAGATAAATTTCAGGTCTATAGGGTGATGCAATTCTAATTTTTTATGCCCTTCTCGAAATCCTGTTTTGCAAAAAAAGTATGCATTTTCTCAAATACTTTCTAAAGTGCAATATCTAATTTAAAATTAGTTAAATATCAATTTATAACATTGATTTAGATTTTTTTGGGGGCAGTAACAATTAAGAAATCCCATGTTCTTGGGGGTCCAAAAGGGTCTCAAGTATTTGTACTTTCAACGCTTAAGTCCCTAGATCAATGTAACTGAATTTTGTTTGAGTTTCATATTGCAAATGCACAATATGAAATATTCCCCCCAAAATATTTCAGTGAAAGTTAGTCATAACAATTTAGAATAATTTTTTTTTGAGTGACTTTAAAAAATAAAAAAAAATAAAAAAATGCCTGCAAGGCTTCTTTACATTAGTCATCATTGCAACTTTATCTTGTAATGTTTGCTTATTTTTATTTTTTCAAATCTTGAGGGCTGTTAAAATGAGCTGCGAGCTGCTAATTTCCCACGGGCCACAGTTTGAACTGTTCTAGACTTATGGGGTACATTATGGGTAATGTAGGGCCTCATTCTGGAAAACAAGTCAAGCCTAAAATTGTGCTTTTAGACTATACACAAACCCAACCGGGGAGTGTAAATGTATAAAACTGTATTTAACACTTGATTAATGGCCTGTGATGTTCTAAACACTTTTACAAAAGTGGAATAAAAGCAAGTGGGTGTAATGAAAAGGTTGAACGTATGCTAACAAAATTAGGCCTACTGTATGAGTAGAGGTGATGCGTTCAAGGTAATGCGGGCTGTAGGAATTTTGCCTGAATTAAACCTGTTACATTTAGAACTACTGTATTGTGGTTTGTGTTTTTTAGGCATATTTTTAAAAGGCATGTTACAAAATGTGAAGGTCATTAGTACAGTGTCAATACATCTAGTGAGTGTGCCACACACTTAGGTGTCATTTTTTTGCTATTTCTTAAAAGTACCTTTTTAATTCTATATTTTTCAGTACCACGCAAAAAGGGTAGCCTGCCTGGAAAACTACAAAAATGTCTGATGGGGTGGAGAAGTCTGCTAGCCGGAGGGGGTTAATTTGCATTTGAAAAGACCGCCCCCACAACGGCTGTTTTCATGCGACACGAGAAAGGGGCTTAAAGATGGGACTGTAAAACAAAATTTATGAAAAAATGCAAAACTGTTGTTCCGAGCACCATTACAGATTATGTAGACTAGAATCATAATATGAACCCTAAAAATTGGTTCTTTTTTTCTTGTTTATTTGGCTCATTGACCAGAGTGGCACGTTTCACATTTCTTACTGGGCAGCTACACTGAACAAAAATATTCAAATTCTCTGCAACGACTTTAGAGATGGCTTATGGTAGAGAAATGAACATTCCCAAGGGGAACAAGTCTGGTGGACATTCCTGCAGTCAGCATGCCAACTGCACGTTCCCTCAAAACCTGCGACATCTATGGCATTGTGCTGTGGTAAAAAACTGCACATTTGATTGTGGGCAGCCTAAGGCACACCTGTGCAATAATCATGCTGTTTCATCAGCATCTTGATATGCCACACCTCCAGGGTGGGATGGATTATCTCAGAAAAGAAGAAATGCTCACTAACAGATTTAGACGGATTTTTGAACAATATTTGAGAGAAATATGTCTGTGTATATCCAAAATGGGAGCAAAAACAAGTGTTGCTTTTATATTTTTGTGCATCCATCCATCCATCCATTTTCTACCGCTTATTCCCTTCGGGGTAGCGGGGGGGGGTGCGGGAGCCTATCTCAATATGTAACAATTTGACTACTTCTATTGGTGGGTCATATGTAGTGACTTTTTCATCCAGTAGATGGTGCATGACAATTATGAAACACTAGGTACCAGTGCAGTGTCAGTAATTCTATAGCGCTTTTCTAGACCAGTGTTTTTCAACCTTTTTTGAGCCCAGGCACATTTTTTGCATTGAAAAAATGCGGAGGCGCACCACCAGTAGAAGTCATTAAAAAAACAAACTCAGTTAACAGTAAAAAGTCGTTGTCGCAATTGTTGGAAATGACTTTAAACCATAACCAAGCATGCATCAACATAGGTCTAGTGTTTTAGTTCTTGTCTTGCGCTCCTATTTTGGTGGCTTTTTCTCTTATTTTGGTATTTTCCTGTAGCAGTTTCATGTCTTCCTTTGTGCGATATTTCCCGCATCTACTTTGTTTTAGCAATCAAGAATATTTCAGTTGTTTTTATCCTTCTTTGTGGGGACATTTTTGATTGTCATGTCATTGTGGACGCCGTCTCTGCTCCACAGTAAGTCTTTGCTGTCGTCCAGCATTCTGTTTTTGTTTACTTTGTAGCCAGTTCAGTTTTAGTTTCGTTCTGCATAACCTTCCCTAAGCTTCAATGCCTTTTCTTAGGGGCACTCACCTTTTGTTTATTTTTAGTTGAAGCATTGGGCACCTTTTTACCTTCACACTGCCTCAGATATCTACAAAGCAATTAGCTACCTGCTGCCACCTACTGATACGGAAGAGTATTACACGGTTACTCTGCCGAGCTCTACACAGCACCGACACTCAACAACAACACATAATTTTGCAGACTATAATTACTGGTTTGCAAAAAATATTTTTAACCCAAATAGGTGAATTTAGATAATCTCCCACGGCACACACCGCGGCACAGTGGTTGAAAAATACTGTTCTAGACAGTCAAAGCGCTTCACAGACAACTGAGAAGCCGTCATTCAGTCATTCCACGTTCACACGATGGTGGTGAGTGTGCCACACACTCACTGAGGCATCAGTTACTTATGGTATGGATTTAACCATGATTCCCAAATGGTGGTGTGCTGCAACACCATGATTTTGATCAAAATATCAAGTTCGATTATTATGTAACAAATATTTGTAAAGCAACTTCCTCATTTTTCAAAGCAAATAAACAAAAAACACCGGCTAGCTTATGCTACCATTAGTGGTTAATCAGAACACATTTGTTTGACAATTGTCTATATTTTTCACCATTACAAAGTTTGTTATGAAAAAAATCTTACCGGCCCGAATAAAAGCATTGGTGTTTACGGCAACCAACAATTTGCAGTCATGTTGTTATGATAGAATATACTTTCAATGACAGCTAACGCTAGCTAAATTAGCCAAAGTGCTATTATTAGCTAACAACACTCCAAAGCTAACGCGCATGCATGTTACGTACGTACGTACGCAATGACGTCATTACGTACGCGAAGCCGTGATATACTGTTTAAAATACTATGGGAAGTTGGCGCCCTCTAGGCATCTGTGTAGAAGGTTGCAAACAGTCCCTTTAAGTTAAGATTTGGGTAAACTCAATTTTAAATTTAAAAAATGGCGATGCTTGTAAAACACAAAAAACTACAAAAAAAAACGAGAGAGAGAAACATTTTAGCCAAAAATATGTTGTATAGAGGAACTTGGACCGCTGTAAACACATTTGGCAGATAGATCCTTGCATTGACATTTTAACCTTGCTAGCAAACACAACTTATTTAATTAAGCTTGTTTGCTTTTACAGTTTTAGTTCAACTAGTAGTGTTTCTCAAGGTTCCATCATAGGTCCTGTCCTTTATCATTCGGTGTTATTCAACTGGTGGCCGGCGAGTTCAGTTCAAAATGCACGAGACTCACATTTTTGAAGTAAAATCTTAAAAACACTAGAATGCTGTCATAAATAGGTATCTTTGACTAGCTTCTTTGCAGACGCCGGTTCCCCGAAATTGACAAAAAAAAGACTAATAGTAAAGGGAGAAGTCCGGCCCTCTTGGTCCTTAGCTTTCTAGAAACAATTGAGTTGAATAGCCTTGGTGTGACGTGTTTTAGAATCACTGCAATAATACTGTAAGGGTGCCTTTAACAAACCACACATTGGGGTTGGGGGAGCGTGTGACCTCTGGGAATATGCTTTATCAGTATCATGCCTCAAACCCCACTCTGGAAAACTGTGCACTACAAAATGTGGTCATTGTAGCCATTAGTCCTGACTTCCTCAGTTTGATATAAAAAGAAAAAAAGAAAAAATGAAATCAGCAGAAATTGTTGCATTCATTTTTGTTTTGTAGGTTTAAGTATTTTATATATTGCTGATCAATTTGAATTCTGCTAGCACGGTGGAACAGGGGTTAGTGCATGTGCCTGACAATAAGAAGGTCCTGAGTAGTCCAGAGTTCAATCCCGGGCTCGGGATCTTTCTGTGTGAAGTTTGCATGTTCTCCCCGTGACTGCGTGGGTTCCCCTCCGGGTACTCCGGCTTCCTCCCACCTCCAAAGACATGCACCTGGGGATAGGTTGATTGGCAACACTAAAAATTGGCCCTAGTGTGTGAATGTGAATATTGTCTATCTGTGTTGGCCCTGCGATGATGTGGCGACTTGTCCGGGGTGTACCCCGCCTTCCGCCCGAATGCAGCCGAGATAGGCTCCAGCACCCCCCGCAACCCCAAAAGGGACAAGCGGTAAAAAATGGATGGAATTAGAATTCTTTGAGTTTATTCAATTTTATTTTTCAGTATCAAATGGCTAAGTCAGCCCAAAAAATGTATTGAATAAGGATTAAATTAGGCAAATTAATGCACTTTTCTGTTAGACTAAAAAAAACCAATAAATTATTTATTGTAAGTTGGTCTGTATTTAGTGAAGTGCATTATATTTATACAGCGCTTTTCTCCAGAGACTCAGTGAAAACCATTATCTACATATTTAACCTCTTAAGGCCCAAGCTGTTTGTTTACATGCTTTTTTCTTTATTTCTCTTTGCTATTTGGACTTATTGGACCCTAATTAGAATAAAAACTAAAAATCATCTTTTGATATGATGTACTTAGTCCATAAGTACACAAATGTGTACTTCATGTGTAGTGACATGCTAACTTTTTTTTTTTTCCAAATTCCATTGTATGTTATACTCTTCTGACACCACCAGATGGCAGTATAAGTGTCCATATGTCAGCATAAGACCCCAATTCAGTAGCGTACACAATTTTGGAAATAAGAGCTAAAAGGTGCTGTCCACGCATGTGGCCACTAAGACCTTTAGAGGTTAAGTTACATTTAAACCAGTGTGGGTGGAACTGGGGAGCAGGTGGATAAAATGCCTTAGCCAACCAAGGACACAACAGCAGTGACAGAAGCGGGGATCGAACCTGGAACCCTCAAGTTGCTGGCACAGCCGCTCTACCAACTGAGCCACGCAGCCCCATTTCTTTTTTGTTTTCTTTAATGGTACAAAGGATACAATGTTATGCAGAGGTGTACTTATAACAATTTTAAGATATAAGAAAGGGACAAGCGGTAGAAAATGGATGGATGGATGATACTAATTTTCTTCTTCCCGGGGGGCCTAATAGACAATAATTGAGAAGCACGGCACTAAATAAATGCACAGCAAAGATCTTACCAAGATTTAATGTACATTTATTCTTAACACGTGGAACATATAGTATAAAGATTTGATACTGAATAAATGATATTCATTGAGCCAAAAAAAAGAGGGGTGGGTAAAAGAAGAGGACTTTACATCAAGTTTTTAGCTACATCATCTGAAATACAAATATGCAGAATCCGCATCACTGGAAAAAAAAAAAAAAAAAAAACAAACAAACCCAAGAAAATAAAACTTTCTTCATCAAGGTCTTGTTATTCATGAAGGAACCGCAGATTTGTTATATTCTCTACACCCGCACCAGACAGTCTGTGTGTGTCTTGTGTTTGCTGGGAGCTAAACTCCCGCCAAAGTGGTAATTGTCAAAGATTTTTTTTCCTTAAAAACGGTGAAGCGACAGAATTTGAGAAAGAGAGAGAAGTGTAATTAATGTACAACATCATATATACAGTGCAGCCTGGGCCGCATATATCTAGAGCTGAGGACCAGTCCTATTAGAAGGGTCGGGTCATACAATCAAGGGACAGAGAAGAAGAGGTCGGGGTGTTGTAGGTTCACCATACTTTGGGGGGAAAGCCGTCGTCGTCGTCGTCGTCTCTCTCGACATTAACTAAAACTGTTTTTAAAAACTACAGTTTGCTGCCAAGCCAGCGTATCTCAGTGTGAAACAGTATTATTACAGTATGTTTACAGTTTGTTTTAAGGTGTACAGTACAGAAAAAAGTCCTACAATCTACTGCGCAGGCCTCGCACCGCAGACGTCTGCTCACATCCTGCGGGGCGGCGGGCGCACGACATCCCAAGTTACAGCAATCTTCCTGCTCCGCAGAGTCCCAACCCCCCCACCCCTTGACCCCTCCTGGGAGAAAGCAAGCACATGTAACCCCAAAACTCACTGTAAACGAGACAGCAACTTTGGTTACAGTTTTTTTTTCTGGATATTTTTTTTTTTCATTTTAATTAAAAAACAAGTCCTTTTAGGCTAAGCACAGGTCCCGATCAATTCATCTCTTCCAGTATCTTTCAGCGTAAAATCCACAGCTACTTCATGATATTCCTTCCTTTTGTGAGAAGCGGGAGGGGAGGGGGGGGACAGTGGAATCCGAGGTGATTTTGCATAAATAAAAAAAAAAATAAAAAAGGAAGGACAGTCAGTTTTGCTGTTTTTCACTCACACGCGACAGACATACAAAAAAAGTGGGGGCCGGGTGGAACGGACATAGGGCAGAGTGGAAAACGCCCCCACGGCTGTCATGACTGGCCGATGCGAAAAAGTACATCACAGATGACCTGGGACACCATGGAGTTCATGAGCGGGGATACGGAGATGTCCAGTAGCCGCGACTCGTACAAGGTGAACTCCGAGTGGTTCTCCTCCACCTTGGCGAGAGCGTGCAGGGCGCGGGCGGCCCGCCGCATCATGTCCACACTGGTGGGCTCAAAGTGAGCCTGCATCTGCAGCAGGGAGCTCTGGCTCTGCTGGTACTGGGTGGCGGCCAGGCTGTCCTCCAGGAAGCCCAGCAGGTTGCCTACGCTGCTCTTCTGCACGGCGATGGCCCGCGCCGCCAGGCTGTCGCCGTGAGCCAGGTTGGCCAGCAGGACCACGGCCATCTCGCGGCACACGGCCACCTTGCGCTCGCCCACCAGGCGCACCAGCGAGCCGTAGAGCTTCTCCAAGCGGCTGAAGGGCGGCGTCGCCAGAATGAGGTCCACGTTGTTGTCCTGGATGCTGAGCTTGCTGAGGGTCTCGAGGACCAGTCTCTGTGGAGAGAGCGAGCCGTGAGGCCCCAGGGTGGGAAAAGGGTCCAAGGCTTCCGCCGAGGGGCAAACGGCCCAGTGGAGCAGCCCGTCCAGCAGAGGCAGACATATACTCTCAGAGTAGATGGAAAGGTCTAGCTGGCCCGAGATGTTGGCCAAAGTCACTAAGCAGTTCTCCCTCAGCACCTCCAGGCAGTCCCACCACCACTCGTCTCTCTCGCAGCTCACGCCCTCGTCCTCCTCGTCCTCCTTCTCGTAGGTGACGGGCGCCTGCTTGCGCTCCGGGTGCCGGTGGTGGAGCAGCACCAGTCGGCCCAGCAGCAGCAGGAGACCCGGGTGTTTGGACATCTCCAGGTCGTTGCCGGGGACAAACGAGAGGCTGCGTATGATGTTGGACACGCAGATGCAGCGGCGGGCCAGCGAGTCCTGCCAGTTGGATAGCGTGCTGAGCGGCGTCTCATCCTTACTGTGGGGCTCGTCCTCCAGGATCTTGATGTTGCGGCGGCTCTGGAGTTCGGGGTTGATGCTGAAGAGGTACTTCCCGTTCTCTTTCTGCTCCTCGGCACCGCCGCGGACAACCTCCTCCGTGACCGACCCCGGCCGTGCGGACAGCACGTCGTCGATGGTGGCGGTGACTGCCGCGGCGACGGCAAGAGGAATAGAAGGCGACTTCTGAGAATCGGAGGATTGCGGCCCTGGTTTGTTGTCACCGTTCGCTTCGGACGTTCCTTTTGTCGTCTCCGGCGTCTTCTTATTTCTCGCGGGGGGCGTCGGCTTCCGCTCTTTCAGGTGGTTGACACGACCTTCAAAGTGGGTCTGAATGTGTTCCGTGATGTCGCCCCCTCCGACGCTCCAGTGTATCAGTCCGCTGTTGAAGCTCTGTCGCTGGCCAAGCTTGGACAGGTGGTTGACCTGGAAGGGATTCTTCTTCCGCACCACCTTGATGGGTAGTTTATCGAACTTGCTCGCCTGCTTGGGTTTCTCCGAGTTGGGGTCCTGGGTAGACCCTGAGGTAGAGGTAACGGGTTGCTTGACAGACAACTCCTTCTCTTTGTCCTCCACTTCGTCGTCTGAAGACCTGTCTTTAAGGGAGCTCTCCTCCTCCTCCTCCTTTATCTGGACTGATAAGGTGCTGGCCTTGGTGTCCTCCGCCTCCTCCTCGTCCTCGTCCTCTTCGTCTGTCTCCATGTCCTCTCCCTCAGGCATCAGAATTTCGTCATCGGAGTCTTCAGCGGCGTTGGGGTCTATGAGAGTGCGCTGTCCAGGGTCTCCCACTTCGTACTCCTTCAGGATGCCAAAGATCTCAATCAGGCACCTTCTGAAGTACTCCACCACCAGTTCTAGAAAACCCGGAAGCTGGGAAGATGGGGGGAAGACGTCAGATAAAAGTGTGAAAAATAAACCAATTGATGGTGCTGGTGGAACTTACCTGGCATAAGTTAAAAGTAGAAATACTGTTGTCGTCATAGAGTAAGATGTTAATAGTATCCAAAGCCCAGGTGCTCTCTGCTAGTAAACCCGACTTTAGTGACATCATCACTCGCCACGCTTCAGGGGTGCCTATGAGCATAACACAGAACAAATGAGTCAATTTGGGGGAAAAGAACGCTACGCTACACATCTGAAGATAAAGCCCTGAGCGCCGCCAACTAGCTAATAAGCTAATCTAACATGATGTCGCGGTTAAAATGTGAGTTGGCACTGTAGCTCACGCAGCTATGTTAGTGTGCACTGCCCCACTCATTAATGTTACGTTATCAGCGATGTGCTCATCAGTATCGGAAGATTTTCGTGAAAAGGTACAGTGCAGGCCAAAGGTTTAGACACACATTCTCATTTCAATGGGTTTTCTTTATTTTCATGACTATTTACCGTATTTTTCGGACTATAAATCGCAGTTATTTTCATAGTTTGGCCGGGGGTGCGACTTATACTCAGGAGCGACTTATGGGGCGGCATGGCGTAGTGGGTAGAGCAACCGTGCCAGAAACCTGAGGGTTGCAGGTTCGCTCCCCGCCTCTTACCATCCAAAAAATCGCTGCCGTTGTGTCCTTGGGCGGGACACTTCACCCTTTGCCCCCGGTGCCACTCACACTGGTGAATTGAATGATGAATGATAGGTGGTGGTCGGAGGGGCCGTTGGCGCAAATTGCAGCCACGCTTCCGTCAGTCTACCCCAGGGCAGCTGTGGCTATGAAAGTAGCTTACCACCACCAGGTGTGAATGAATGATGGGTTCTACATGTAAAGCGACTTTGGGTACTTAGAAAAGCGCTATATAAATCCCAGTTATTATTATGTGTGAAATTATTAACACATTACCGTAAAATATCAAATAATATTATTTAGCTCATTCACGTAAGAGACTAGACGTATAAGATTTCATGAGATTTAGCGATTAGGAGTGACAGATTGTTTGGTAAACGTAGAGCATGTTTTATATGTTATAGTTATATGAATGACTCTTACCATAATATGTTACGTTAACATACCAGGCACGTTCTCAGTTGGTTATTTATGCCTCATATAACGTACACTTATTCAGCCTGTTGTTCACTATTCTTTATTTATTTTAAATTGCCTTTCCAATGTCTATTCTTGGTGTTGGGTTTTATCAAATAAATTTCCCCCAAAAATGCGACTTATACTCCAGTGCGACTTATGTTTTTTTCCTTCTTTATTGTGCATTTTCGGCCGGTGCGACTTATATTCCGGAGCGACTTATACTCCGAAAAATACGGTACATTGTAGATTGTCACTGAAGGCATCAAGACTATGACACCTTTGAAGTCAAAACCATTTCAGGTGACTACCTCTTGAAGCTCATCGAGAGAATGCCAAGAGTGTGCAAAGCAGTAATCAGAGCAAAGGGTGGCTATTTTGAAGAAACTAGAATATAAAACATGTTTTCAGTTATTTCACCTTTTTTTGTTAAGTACATAACTCCACATGTGTTCATTCATAGTTTTGATACCTTCAGTGACAATCTACAATGTAATTAGTCATGAAAATAAAGAAAACGCATTGAATGTGAAGGTGTGTCCAAACTTTTTACCTGTACTGTATGTGATCTCCATTGGCAATTAATGTCTTTTAATGCTGACACTATTTATTTTTAGTCCTCCGAGCAGGTAGTTATGTGTGTCCATCCACAGTGCGGAGCCGCTCTTCTAAACTGGTAATAATAAAAATAAATACTTCCATTACGGATAACAAACTGCATTTCATCATATCTTAAGTACGATTATCACTGGAAGACAAGGACAAACTAGTTACACACCAAGCAAGTAAGGAGCAGACACACCAACAGCAAAGCGAGCTTTAAACAGCATTAGAAACAAGTGCTGGGTAAAGTGTAGATAGAACCACATTGCGGAAGAAAATAAACAGACATCAACAGGAAATTAACAAGTAGATTAACAAGAGTCTAAATAAGCATTAAAGATATATAAGCACAAAACGCAATCTTCGCGGTAGGGCTTACTAAACGCACTTAGAATGGTTTGAATTCTGGCATCAAGTGTAAATTTTGGCCAACACCCTTTCAGTTATAATCATTCTGGGGCCTCTGAGACACAATGTTCCTTATTGGGTTGCGCGATAGAGACGATATACAATGTAAAGGATATACATTTTGCAGACGATAGAGCTTTTTATACTATCATTCTATTATAATGCATGTTGACGACACATTCTAGCTGTGTCCCACAAACTTGACAGCAACAAGCGAACAAACGTGTCCTCAATGCAATGTAGCATGCTTCAACGCGAACTAGCAGATAACGTCCCTCCACTGTGCAAAGCCGCTTCCAAGTCAGCAATCCTCACCCCCGTGACGGAAAATAAACTGTTTCTTACAAACATCACTGGAGGACGAGGAATAACTAAACATGCTACACTACACACCGTAGGTGGGTAGAATAAGCCATGGTAATCGCTAAGCTAAAGGTGGGTGGATCGATACAAATATCGATTGTAGCGATATGGTAATATAATCGATAACAGTGATTAGTTCGATCATAAAATCTTTTGTTGTTTTAGTTATTGTTAACAAACACAGGAAATAAGTCCCTTAGGGCAAAGACCAAATAATTTAAATCAGTGCCAACAGTAAGAAATCCTTTAAATATTTAACAAATATTGTCACACCGCCATCATGTGTTTTTGTTTGACTATAATTGTGATAAAAAATCCAATCATTCAATGGTCTTGAAATGTTCAAGTATTGACATTGATATGACCAAAATGATCCCTGTAATTACTTAGTATTGGATCAATAACCAGATGTGTAGTATTGCCCCAAACTAATGTAAAGCATCCAAACAGAAGAACAAGTACCTAGTACATTTTAACAGAAGTGTAGATAGAAAACATGTTACAACAGAAAGTAACCAGATTTTAGCAAATAGATTAATAATACCGTACATTCCGGACTATGAGTCGTTACTTTTTTCCTACGCTTTGAATTTTGCGGCTTATAAAACGGTGTTTCGGTGTATGTGTTTTTTGTCATCACTCCATGCAATGAACCATCCCATCTGTGATGTCTGTAGGAGTGTTTTCATGCATATTTGTACGTGGTATCGTAATGTAATTAAGCTAAAATTATTAGCATTAGCCAGCACGTTTACAAGTGTCGGCGTTAGTATTATTAACTTACAATGGCATTCTTTTTGTATGGTTTCAATTTCACAAATTCCTCAGTAAATTTACCAAAAAGTCACCGTGGTGTTAATGAGTCTGTTTTGCTGATTGGAAAGCTAACTTCCGCAGCTCGTGGGTCCATGACGATGACATCCGTTTTGTTTGATCAGCCTTTTTACTGTAGTGTTAAAAACACCGTTTGGAAACAATTAAGAAATGTTAAACATTTACAAAATCTTTGTGTAAATAACTACATTCACAATGTATATATATATATCTGAGGCTTATAGTCCCGTGCCGCTAATATATAGATTTTTTTTCTTCTTCTAAAATCTAGAGGGTATGGCTTATATACCGGTGCGCTCTATAGTCCGGAAAGTACGGTAGTTGAGAAAATAATACAACTGGAAATGACGCAATATGTCACTCCATCTCTAGTTCCTAACCTATGTCCTTCATAGTTAGCCTTCTCCGGGGCTTGAGGTGTGGTTGGGAGCACTCCACCGATCCGGGAGGAAACCCCACATCTCGTCGCATCATAGGCTGCTGCACTGGGGCCTGTCCGATGTGGGAGGCGGGTACTGGAGGTCCAGCTTTCTGCACTTTAATGCCTGGATGCATGTAAGGTGACTTGCTGGGTGAAGTCCTGCTCTCCATGGGCCTTGGCATGGGTGCCGGACTCGACACCTGAGGGATATGGTTCTGCGACGTCTGGTAAGTTGAAGGAAGAGGTCTCGTCATGGGCGGGCCCGACCCACCGGGGCCGAAAGGCGGTTGCCGCTGGTTTACGTGACCAGGCCACTGGCCATCATGGTTCATGCGTTGGTCTGACGACATCATGTCCTCTGAGCGATTCATGCCGTGGTAGCCGGGAGCCTGGCCAGGCACGGGAGGTCCCTGACGGTTGGGATAGTTGGGGTAGCCCATTTCATTGCGGCCCTGCCACATTGGGCCCTGGGGGCCGTCGGGACCTGAAGGCATGGTGTTCGCCATCATCTGGGAATTTGGACCACCAGACGATGGTACACGGTCCCTACCAAAGGGAAAGGGAAACTGGTTCTGCGGACCCGGTGGTCGACGCTCACCTCCAGGGTAAGCATTGTACTGATTATACATGTCCTGTTGGCCCTGGGGTCCAGAAGATTGGGGTCCTGGTTGCTGCTGACCAGTGTAAGGGACGTTGTACATTTCTCCCTCATGGCGCTTGGCAGGGGGACCGTACACACCATCAACAGGACGCTTGTAGTTCTGTCAGGAAGCAATATTCCAATTAGCATTCAAATCCAAAGCAGAGGAAGTTTAATCTTCTCCTTACCGGTTGCTGCTGTGGATACATTCCTGGTTGTTGATTTGGATATGGACCACCAGGGGGCACTCCTTGGCCAGGGTATTGGTTGGGATAGGAGTCATGACTAGAGAATATTTAAAAAAATATTCCAAGTTTAATTCATTGTCCTTGCACATAAATCTTAAGAATACGTAAAGAAATTGTGTGGTTTACAAGCTAAAAGGTATATTACCGCTGTTGAGGGGGTGGTCGGCTGGGTGAGTACATCCCTGTGTCGGCTCCAGAAGGTATTATGTTAGGCTGTGGGGCTCCAGGTCCCATGCTGCCATCAGGTCCTATGCTTGAGTCTTGTCTGTATGATTTAAAAGCAGTGGATTTAACGCCCCATACTTCAACCTGGTGGCCAACTTTTTCCCCTTTTCTCCCAAACAGAACAATTACAGTACCTGCGGTCATATCCATAAGGATATTGTTGCCTCTGGCCCATTGGCATATTTCCCATTGGTCCTGGATGGCCTCTGTTGTACTGTTCTCCCATCCCACTGTTAGGGCCAGGAGACATGAACTGTTCTCCGGCTTATGGAAAACAACATACAGATGGTTAGTTTTCACTTCAGATTTCGCCGTCCAGTCGTCACTCACCTTTCCTCATGCCACCAAAGGGGTCCTTGTTGGACTCATAGGGAACCATCCGACCCATCACCTCGGGGCCGCCCATTCCGGGCTGGTAGTTCTGAGAATTGGGAGTCATGGCATTCCTTCGGGAGAATGCAGGATCTCCGCCGTCAGCAAAGGGGTCTTGAAGATTTACGCTACTCCTAAACAATACAGATTGTAGTTGATTAGATCATAAGAAAGTTGAAAGACTAAAGGATACGGTGAGACTACACACGCTACAGTAGTGTCTAACATGTACCTGACGCCAGGCATCGGAGGCATTTGTGTGTGAGGGGTGGAAGCTGGGGTGGGAGGCTTCAGTTCTCCCCCCTCTGCCATAGAACTACTGGTGGACTGAGGGGTCTGGGGACCTTGGAGCGATCCAGAGCCAGCTGCAAAACAATACAAGGTCAAACACATTCATTATTTTATTATCCATCAGCTCTGCTTCATTCTCCTGCTTTTCGGACATTTTGAACTATGTAAGAACAAACACAATGTACAATAATGTAATCGTTAAAAGGGACTTACAATGATTTTAATCTACATTTAAATCACTTCCTTGTGGTCTAAATCAGTGATTCTCAAACTGTGGTATGGGTACCATTAGTGGTACGTGGGCCCTATCTTGTGGTATGCCAAGGGATCACTTAATTAAGTGATTAGTGTTTTCAATCCATCTCTTCCATTTTCTATCGCTTGTCTTTCTCAGAGTCATGGGGGGCTGCAGCCTATCCCAACTGCACTCGGGCGGAAGGCAGGGTACACCCCCGAACAAGTAGCCAACAAGGGCCAACACAGACGCACATTCACACACAAAGGCCAGTTTTTTGTGGCCAATCAGCCTATCCCCAATTGCAGGTCTTAGGACAGGGGTCGGCAACCTGTGGCTCTTTAGCGCAGCCCAAGTGGCACTAAAGAGCTGTGGGTCCCTGGAACTTTTTCAAAAATGTATTTAAAAAAAAGGGAAAAGAAGAAGGAAAAAATATTTTTGTTATATGTTTTCTGTTGGAGGACAAACATGACACAAATATTCCTAATTGTTAGAAATCCCACTGTTTATATTAAACATGCTTAACTGATTAGAGTATTTGGCGAGCGCCGTTTTGTCCTACTAATTTCGTCAGTCCTTGAACTCCCTGTAGTTTGTTTACATGTACAACTTTCTCCGAAACTGCCACAGAATGACCTGTTTTATGCCACTCCTTTCTGTCATTTTGTCCACCAAATGTTGTATGCTGTGCGTGAATGCACAAAGGTGAGCTTTGTTGATGTTATTGACTTGCGTGGAGTGCTAATCAGGCATATTTGGTCACTGCATGACTGCCAGCTAATTGATGCTAACATGCTATTTAGGCTAGCTGTATGTACATATTGCATCATTATGCCTCGTTTGTAGGTATATTTGAGCTCATTTAATTTCCTTTACTTATGTCCTCTGTGTATCTAATTTATATTTTCATGTCTCATGACACATTATCGGTATGTAATATTGGCTGCATTTATGATAGTAGTTTGTGTGCCTTTATAGACCACAGCAAAGGTTCCCCAACTTGCAAAGATTGTAATAAATCCATTGGATAGCCTGTTGTGTATTTTAACTTGGACACACGTATCTATACCTTTGGCCATTTTAAGTCAGTAATTTCTAGGAGTTATCCGTTTTACTAATATTTACCAATGTAAAAATGTGTAGAATAAATATTACCGTATTTTTCGGACTATAAGTCGCAGTTTTTTTGACATAGTTTGGCCGGGGTGCGACTTTTACTCAGGAACGACTTATGTGTAAAATTATTAACACATTACCGTAAAATATCAAATAATATTATTTAGCTTATTCACGTAAGAGACTAGACGTATAAGATATCATCGGATTTAGCGATTCGGAGTGACAGATTGTTTGGTAAACGTATAGCATGTTCTATATGTTATAGTTATTTGAATGACTCTTACCATAATATGTTACGTTAACATACCAGGCACGTTCTCAGTTGGTTATTTATGCCTCATATAACGTACACTTATTCAGCCTGTTGTTCACTATTCTTTATTTATTTTAAATTGCCTTTCAAATGTCTATTCTTGGTGTTGGGTTTCATCAAATAAATCTCCCCAAAAAATGCGACTTATACTCCAGTGCGACTTATATATGTTTTTTTCCTTCTTTATTATGCATTTTCGGCCGGTGCGACTTATACTCTGGAGCGACTTATACTCCGAAAAATGCGGTACATTTCAACATTTCTGTCAACAAAGATTTGCGTCAGCCTGCAACACATACTCATTTTGATAGTAGGCTATTATAGCTAATATAGACACTTATATTATGTGTTGCCTTCATTGTAACACTTATATGAGGCTTATAATTTTTGCGGCTCCAGACAATTTTTATTTTTTATTTTTGGTTCAATCTGGCTCTTTCAACATTTTGAGTTGCCGACCCCTATCTTAGGAGGTGGGAGGAAGCCACAGTCATTTTTATTTTCCAAAATTCAAACACAGTGCTACTGTTCAAACTGTGTATAATGTTACAGTGGCCAACATATATATTATTATATTTATATTATACTTTGCCTTGTTTTAATGAGTAGTTATTGGTCATTATGATGGTGCTTGGAGAGCCAAGTGTTTTCTGGGGTGGTACTTGGTGAAAAAAGTTTGAGAACCACTGGTCTATATAATACATCTTGGATATGATTTAGTGTAAATTGTGCATAAATTTTGCTCCACAATCATTTTTCTAAACCCGATTCTGGAGGTGTTTCCAGATTGCAAATGAAACAATTCCCTACCCTCTCCAAAAATGTCATACAGGTAATCTATCTTTTAAAAATGTACACTGTTTAAATAAATATCTTAAAGTTGTCACCACAATTTCCCCCCCAGACAAAATTTAAAAAAATAAACATTACAAAAAGTCACCAAGTCACAACATTGGACACTCGTCAATTGATTCAGACTCCGCATAAAAAAAGCTGCTTTACCAGCATTTATGTCATTGCTTGCTGCACATCAGTGTTTTTATGCGCATCCCAAGATTAGATGAACATTTTACTTCATCCTGCATCCTCTTTCTGAGAGCCTCACTTATAGTGTGTTCCATTTTCCTCGGACGTTGGAAGTCGGAGCTTGGAACGACTTCACAGCCGTGCAGTGAGTTTGGCAATCAAGATGGTCACATGCACACAATATATTTTTGCACTTGCCTTGTCTGAACATAAACAACTTAAGGATAAATATGCACTCTTTCAAACGCGGTGGGTGAAGACGAAAAACAGATGCAATTGCTAGCGATGTAGAACATGTATACCACATTAAATAAAATATTTTACACCACAGTAACCTTACCATGTATAAACCAACAAAACACTGTATATGGCTGATTTAGTGCGACAAAAACTAATCAGAAGTGCTAAAAACGGATATTACAGAAGATATTGGTAACATTTAGAGCAGCCATCTCTGAAGCCAACTCGAAGGTGGTGATTGTTTCACACGAGTACCCAATATTGTAACAACATCTATAAGTCATAAAAGACGAAGTTCATCATAGGTCCCTCTTAATCAGCTTTGTGTTAAACGTAACCATTATTCTGTCTATTTTTCTATGACGTACACTAGGTGTAGGTTGATGGTTGCATGCAAGGCTAAATAAGATTGTTGATCATTACTAGGGGGCTGTCCTGTATGGAAATCCCATTATGAAATTCCTGAAGGCTGCACAAAGTTAACAATCAAGCTGCCCGGCTTGTACAGTAAAGTGCACTAGCACTGGGAAAGATCTTCAATCCTCATCACGGCATGCCAATCTAGCGCCAGCCTCTTGAAAGTGACCAGGAAACAAGAACCTGAACACTGCCACTGACAAACGGCAGTGTCGAGACAGTGTAGTGAGGCTGAGTGATAGATTGTGGTGTTGTGTGCGTGTGAGACACAGTATCATGCTCCAGCTCAGGACTCAAGTCTGATGACTCACGGCTTCCCATTCATTAAATCGCCGCACACACACACAAACGCGCACATATACACACGGTGGGGTCAGTGCCAGGTCACACTTATTCACCATTTCTCACGTCACCCTCTCTCACTCTCACACATACACACACATTTGGTATCTCCCCTCCCCCTCGGGCAGGGATTTCCCTTCTACAAGGGAGGAAAGGAAAAAAGGAGGAGGGGGAGGCAGAGTCTGAGAAATTGTGTGACTTTTACACACACGCGCCACCCCCCCTCACCATTCATCATTTCTGGCTCAGAACTAATCTCCAGGGAGGGTTGCCTTTGTAGCCCTGGGCCAGGCACCAATCAGGTTGCAAACATCAGCCCCCCCCCTTTTATTCTGCTGCTCTTCCTTCATGACAACTACAACGTCGGTGCCAGCTGACAAGCACCCTGATGTATCCTGTGACACAGCAACATTGACTTCCTGCCCTCCTGTCTGACAGCCAGGGCGGATCTTAGAAGCAGTAGCAGGTCCCCCCGCCCGCTCGAACTGCGCACCCCTGTATTGAGACACAAGCAGCGTCCTACCACAGAGTTCATTGAAAGATTTAGCATACGGGTCTCGAGGGGCGGCGGAGACTGAAAGGACAAGTCTGTCGTCATGTCCTGTGCAAATGCCAAGTCCAAATTCCCACAAGAAACTCATTCCTTGGCTCAACATTCATGAAATACAATAGCACCTACCAGGGCTGGGAGGCTGGATCTTGGGCTGGTTCTTTTTGGTGTCCGTATTGAAGAAGTCCGGAGGCGGGTCCTCGCCGCGCTCAATTTTGCACTCAAAGGCGTACAAACACTGGATGTACTGTTTTTTAAGGGAACTGGCTGCACTGCTCGATGTGCCCACGTTGAGGTTGGTGGCGAGCTCCCTCCATTTCTTGTTCTTGTTCACCTGGTGGGCGACCGGAGCAAAGATGCAGCGGCTCAGGCAAAGCTGCTTGGCATGAAAAAAATAAATCGTGTGGAATCCTGGCTAACCTGCGTAAGTCCTCCGATCTCTTTGACGGATACGTAGAGTCGGAACAGATCAAGAGGTTTTCGTCCCACCGCAGGGAGATTGTTCATGCCCATAGCCTTCTCCTCAGCAAAGGACAGGTACCGGTCCACCCACATCTTCCTCTCGGGCTCTGGGCCAAGCTCGTACAGACGAGTTATCTTCTCATTGGTGGTGGTGGAAGAGCTTGACTTCTGTGAGACAAGACATCAAAGGTGTTAGGTTCTAAACATAATGCAAACTAAACCATTTTGCTGTGCGGAGGCAAATTTCTACCTTTTTGGTCTCCGGCTTAGGTGTCCCGTCCACTTTATTGTTCATTTTCTGAGCTGGGTTAATTTTGTCCATCCCAAACTCTGAACTTGGAGCCATTCCTTTGGATTGAGGAATAACAGAAAGAAGGCATTGTAATGAATTATGCAAGTCCTAATTTTTTTCAAGTGGCTTTTTGGAGCCCCCTATGACTTAGAAGTACCCTATTTTTCGGACTACAAGTCGCAGTTTTTTTTACATAGTTTGGCCGGGGGTGCGACTTATACTCAGGAGCGACTTATGTGTGAAATTATTAACACATTACCGTAAAATATCAAATAATATTATTTAGCTCATTCACGTAAGAGACTAGACGTATAAGATTTCATGGGATTTAGCGATTAGGAGTGACAGATTGTTTGGTAAACGTATAGCATGTTCTATATGTTATAGTTATTTGAATGACTCTTACCATAATATGTTACGTTAACATACCAGGCACGTTCTCAGTTGGTTATTTATGCGTTATGTAACGTACACTTATTCAGCCTGTTGTTCACTATTCTTTATTTATTTTAAATTGCCTTTCAAATGTCTATTCTTGGTGTTGGGTTTTATCAAATAAATTTCCCCAAAAAATGCGACTTATATATGTTTATTTCCTTCTTTATTATGCATTTTCGACAGGTGCGACTTATACTCCGGTGCGACTTATACTCCGAAAAATACAGGAGTAGTAGTAGTTTGAAGTTTATTTTGAACATGCCTTCCAAATTGTTTACACTTGACTTACGCTCAAAATGTGTTTGAAGACGTGCAAGCAAACATGTTATACAGATATGGCTGGGCTATAAAACAATATCAATATATATTGTCAGGACACGATTGATATCAATAAAAAATGTATTCTATAAGACGGATAACTTTTTTTCTTCGTCGTCAGAAAAAAAGAAGTTGCGTAGTAAGGTTGGTCGGGTGAACATCGGCACTTGCTCTCTGGTAACCGAGCAACGCAAGAAGCTATCACTTGATAATACCAAGTTTGGTTGAATTGGAATTGGAATAGCTTTATTTGATTAGGACAATGCATATTGACGAACATATGAGCAAAGCGTCACAGTAAATATGCCAGAATGAGCTACAATAGCTACATTCCATCTGTTGTCCTAAGGCAGGCACCATAAAAACACACATTTACAGACAATATCATACTGTTGTCGCGTGGTTGATTCTTTGCAAGGACTGAGAAGAGAAAGTAAAAATGAGTGCTACACAGAACGAAATAAACTGTCAATAAAACTGGAAAAGTCACCTTGACAGTATCACTGTTTTTATTTTATTTTTAAAAACGGACCGTAGTCAGACCAATGTGGACCATCTTAGCCTTGATCACAGCAATACCTTCCTGGCACTAAACATGCACAAAGTATTTCTTCTCAGGTTTCTTTATGTTTACATTTTTTACACTTTGTACTATTTTGTTACAGTTTACTAAGCATTTCTTATGTATTCCTTATTTTTGCACCTTCATTTTGAGAGGTTATTGTTAAGTGTTCGATGTCATTTTGTGATTTTCCTTTCCTTTCTGCCTTAATAGCTGTGGGGGATTATAATCAGAGGAAGGTTACATTGTAAATAAACATATTTATATTTAATATATTTTTGCCATGGTTATTTTTGTTAGGCCATAAAAATATAAATAATTATTTATATAAAACGCTTATATCATGACACAGTTTTCAGGCATATCGCCCTGCCCCTACATTCAGATGTCTTCAAAGTTGTATGATCATTGACAATGACTCGCTCGTGCTCTAGCAAAGACGTCTTGCTTGGAAGTTGATGGCGCCCGTGTTTTTAATCCAATCTTTAGGGTTCTTACACTTTTTCAGCAATGATTTTCCATGACTTCTCAAAAACCATTTACTGACTTTCCATGACAAAAAGAAATTATTTTATCTCAACGGACCAGCGAAAATTAATTATCGTAACATTATGAGTACAATTTGATTTAAATCTGTAATTTATAGTGCCTCTCTAAAACAAAAATAATTCCCACACAGGGACACTTTGATACATTTTCTCATATTTCAGTTCCAACATATTTAGTCTTAATAATTGCTCCATTCAACAGCTTGACATAAAATCCATTCGGTGGACAAATGGTGGTTTAGGCTTTTCTAAAACCGCAATTAGATATGCTGTTTGTTGGGACACTAATGACAGTAAAGGCTGGAATATACTCTTGCGTCCCCTCTAACGGCGTCTTGGCTCATTTATAGCTCTTCCACCGGGGCTGGTGTGTGACTTGCAATTCTCTTCCAAAAGCCTAAGGGGCAGCGTTTTTCTGTGTGAGCAACCACAACTCTTGTTGACTATCTTCTTGAGAGAGAGAGAGAAAGCTTCCTGTGTGTAGGAGAGGTTGCAAATTTGTTGTAAACAATGCCGTCTGAAGAGATACCCACTTTAATGTTCTGGTGGACCTAACCCTTTTGAAACAACGATCACTTTTAATGTACACCTTACTTTGAAACAGGAGGGCTGTGTAGCCCCTTAACAGGTCGAGGCAATCTTTGTAGTTTGGCGAAGAAGTATTGCATAAATGGGTATATTTGCAAATTTATTCGATAAAACGCCCCTTAGATTTGCTTTATTTTTCTTTAAAGGAGGTTGTAGGTTTTTTGGTTGCCTTTGCCGGGCAGGAATTCCCGGAAATGTAGTAAACCAGCTGACCAATCACAGCCCTGCGATTCGCGTCGTCGCGAAGCTAGGATATCTGGTAGGTGCACGTCAGGGTCTGCTAGAGCAGTGTTTTTCAACCACTGTGCCGCGGCACACTAGCGTACCGTGAGATATTGTCTGGTGTGCCGTGGGAGATGATGTCATTTCACCTAATTGGGTTACAAATATTTTTTGCAAACCAGTAGTTATAATCCGCAAATAATGTGCCGTTGTTGAGTGCCTGTGCTGTCTAGAGTGCGGCAGAGTAACCGTATAATACTCTTCCATATCAGTAGGTGGCAGCAGGTAGCTAATTGCTTTGTGGATGTGGGGAACATTGTTTGTAGTGATCACAATATGCAGACGACAGCGGGAGGCAGTGTGCAGGTAAAAACGTATCCAACGCTTAAACCAAAAATAAACAAAAGGCGAGTGCTGCTTATAATATTTATATTTAATATATTTTTCCCATGGTTATTTTTGTTAGGCCATAAAAATATAAATAATTATTTATATAAAACGCTTATATCATGACACAGTTTTCAGGCATATCGCCCTGCCCCTACATTCAGATGTCTTCAAAGTTGTATGATCATCGACAATGACTCGCTCGTGCTCTAGCAAAGACGTCTTGCTTGGAAGTTGATGGCGCCCGTGTTTTTAATCCAATCTTTAGGGTTCTTACACTTTTTCAGCACACAAAGTACATCCGAACATGCCATGACAATCAACAACAAAATAGGAGCGCAAGACACGAACTAAAACACTACACACAGGAAAACAGCAAAAAACTCAAAATACGTGACGGCGTGATGTGACAGGTGGTGACAGTACACCTACTTTGAGACGAGCTATAGTGATGCATGGTTGGTTATGGTTTAAATTCAAATCCAACAATTGCGAGAACTACTTTTTACTGTCAATATCGGCTGCTGAGTTTCATTTATTTATGTTTTCCAGTAGTGGTGTGCCTCGGGATTTTTCCAATGAAAAAAATGTGCCTTGGCTCGAAAAAGGTTGAAAAACACTGTGCAAGAGGGTACACAGGGGGAGGAGCAAGACGGTGTCCCTTATTCAAGTTATGTGACGCGAGATTATGTACCAGGCTTAAGAGTATTGTTCTCATCACAGTTACATTTTGCTGCAATTAGTGCCCACAGGCTGTGAAGACGCCATTTTTTTTTTAAGAAAAAAAGCGCAAAAGTGTTTGCTTTCATTGCTGTGGAAACTGTAGTAGTATTGCTGGCTGTCCTCACAGCCTCAGCGTTCATAAAATCACCTACGGTATTGCGCTGCAAGCATCAGTGGCCGCGGTTTTGTGCTTTTTTTCTCTCAGAGTGGCTAACAATCACTTGCCTTCGCCTATATTAAAAATATCAATTGTTTTAGCTGTTTGCAATTACCACATCTTGAGTCAGTAGTGTCTTTTTTAGCCACAATGTCTGTTTATCCCTCCAAAGCCATGTATTATTGCCACTGGCATTTTTACAGCATCGTCATTTTGGTAGCAGAACGGGCGTGCATGCATTACGTATGCATTTGCACAGCACATGTGCACACAAACTAGACTGAAAATAATTTTCACACCACCAAAATATCATGACTGTTTGTAGCAATTTACATTTCCTTACTGCACATCAATTTTGTTTGGATTAATTACATTTTAGATATATTTATGTGACTTTTCCAAAACTTATTGAAATATTATTTTACTTAAATTTTCAAAGGCTTGGCAATTGGATTTTAAAATTCCATGACCTTTAACGTTTAACGAATCCTGCTCAATGTGCTTGTTAGTCTAAAATTTTCCTTCTAACAGTTTTTATAGAGCACATGTAAGAAATTTGAAGTCAATCTTAAATTATATCAAAAGCGACGGAGTTTGCCAAATGTTCACCCATTTGTGTGCAGTGATGAAGGAGTAGATAGGTTAGCCAAGTACAGTATATACGTTTAGTAAAAGGTGTAGGGTACTCTTAAAGGGGAACTGCCCTTTTTTGGGGGCAATTTTGAACGTCATTCACAATCCCAATGTATGACAAGAACACATGTTTTTCTTGTTTTTAAGCATTCAAAGTCGTACAATACGAGGTACTCCCGTTAAGCTAATGGGAGTACACTGTGCTGCCCATAAAGCCCTCTAAAAACATCCAGAAAACCACCAACAATACCCCATTAACGTCTTGTGACCTAAATATTAACCTTATTGTTTTTATAGGTGCTAAGACAGACAAACTATTTTTTGGAGCGCCGTGATAACAGAGATCTAACTAGTTTATACTGCTATATTGACATATTGAGCCAGTGGGCTGCAGCATTGCATCTGAGCTGGTGAAGGTTATTTCCGGGTTATAATTCATGCCTCCCACCTGGATGGTAGAAGGTTGTGGCCATAAACCGAGAAGTTGGTCAACTTTGACATTCAACTTATACCCGGAGATGGCAAGAAAAGACACGACAAAATGCTCGTTTGTGGCACCTTGTTTTGATTTTTTATAAATAAATTAAACCTGCGTGAGGATTATGATTAATTCTATATAGATATAAACATTCTATCAGTCAGCATTCCAGTGAGAGCAGACATTGTACAGTAAGTTATTGTTTTATGTTTGTATTTCTTGTTAAAGTTAAAAGTTAAAGTACCAATGATTGTCACACACACACTAGGTGTGGTGAAATTTGTCCTCTGCATTTGACCCATCCCCTTGTTCACCCCCTGGGAGGTGAGGGGAGCAGTAGGCAGCAGCGGTGCCGCGCCCGGGAATAATTTTTGGTGATTTAACCCCCAATTCTAACCCTTGATGCTGAGTGCCACGCAGGGAGGTAATGGGTCCCATTTTTATAGTCTTTGGTATGACTCGGGCGGGGTTTGAACTCACAACCTACCGATCTCAGGGCGGACACTCTAACCACTAGGCCACTGAGTAGGTACTTAGCAATGCTGCTGCATCATGCTTAGAGTTTCACTAAAGCTGCATCGGTTTAGCACTCAGCTTTTAAAACTTGTAGATAATCGTCCTTATATTCATGCTCAAAAATATAAGGTTCTGTATCATTATTTGTCTCATAGTTGCCTTTGATGTCTCTAATAAAGTCTGCATTAGTAGTGCTGTTGTTGAAGGGAAAAGCGAAAGTTGGGTTGCGTCTCTGAAAAAAATATGCCGCTATATGCTTAAAATGAGCAAATTACGTAAATATTATGTTATGATAAATGTGCCAGTTACTACATTACATATATACTTACAGCATGTATATCAAACATTGATGGAGGTTTTGGAAGTTTGTTTTAGAAAGCTTTATAGGTATAGTAAAGCGAATATCAGTAGTGCCATTGTTAGCTGACTTTTGCTAGTGTTTATTAACGAGTTAGAATGCATTAAAAAACCGTGTGTTCTTGTCTTATATAAGTTTTGTGAATGATAGACACAATTCCAAAAAAGAGTGCAGTTCCCCTTTAAGTAAAAGGTGAAGTGTACTCACAATGGTGCAAGGTAAAAAATGCACTCACCAGGGGTGTTGTTGCCCATGTTTCCACCCATTGGGTAAGGACCTGGCCCGCCCTGGTTCATCATACCATGCATGCTGTTCATGCCAGGGCCGTATGGAGAAGTTGAACCCATCATGCCTTGAGACATGGGGTAACCAGGCGGTCTGAAGAAGACAATAACACACTATTAGTTCACCATTAATGGAAATTATACTCTGAAAATAATTAATTTGAAGTGAATTCTATTTAGCTCTCTAACAACTCTGCTTCTGTCCTAGCATTGTATTTTTTTGGGGTGTGGAACTGCACAAAAAACATTTTACATCAAGTGATTCTAGCATTTGCCAAACTCATGATGACTGAATGTCTGGAGGCTGATCTGGCATCCTGGCTTGGGAAAGAAGTGTTTCACTGATCCGTTCTCGTCTGCTCTCTCCCTCCCTTTCTCTCTCTCAGATAAGTGCTTGGTCTGCTGCCATGTACTCTACAGCACGCTCAAACTAAACACAGCACGTGGGAAAAGTGGATCATTTTTCATGGTCACACAGGAAAGCATTGCAAGCAATAAAACACAACTATACAGTCTTATTACGCTGAAAGATTGGAGCTTTACAGGCCACAGCTCTAACGCGGGGAGTCATTTTACCGTGTTGTGTTTCGCCCACCTGTTGTGTATCGAGTTTGTAGGTCCGTGGTGCATGGAGGGGCCGCCGTCTTTACGGTTCATGCCAGGAGGTGGACACATCCCAGACACCACCTGAGGAGGCAAGCTTCCCATGTTTGACCCCATTCCAGGACCGTAAGGCCTTGAACCCATCTGGCCGGGGCCTACTCTGCCGGGAGGCATGTTTCCATAGGGCGCCCCACTGCCCTGGCTGGGCATGGGGTTCATGGAGCCACTCATGCCAGGCCCAGTTGGGTAGTTGGCATTGGGCATTCCTGAGTAGCCGGGCGGCCTGGGATAGCCTGAAAGTGTAAGAGATGACACGCTAAATGCGTTGCTTACATCAGGCTACTTCACATGACCACCTACTGTGTTCAAAGTTAGCCATCTAAGTTGACAGCCTTCTCGTCGAGCAACTCTGTGGTGCAGCTCTAAATTTACCTCCGTGCTGCCTGTTATGACAAGCTGTCTGATGAAGCGGGCTTTATCTGGCCCTGCCGGTCTGTTGCTCTGACTCATTGGGAAAACTTCTTCAAAGCTCATAGGAGCAGCTTCAAAGTGAAGTGATAATTTGATACATATATGAAGTGAGGAAAATGGAACACGAGTAATCTGCATAATCAGGAACAGTGAGGTCAGTCATACCTTTAGGGCAGGTATATTCAACTAAACAGTTTTGTGGGGGCCCACATATCAAAAAAGAGAAAAAGACTGGAATCTGTTGCAAAAATGTGTGTTTTTTTAACTGAACTCCCAGGCCACTAGTTGAATAGCCCAAACGATGAAAAAAAGGAGGACCTAAAATGGAACCTTGAGGAACACCACTAATATAACTAAAGAAGTTGAAGAAATGACTACTGACTGTATCTGATGTAAACAATGCTTAGCTAGGGCGTGGCGATAAAACGATATCAATATATATCGCAATAGACACAAAACCGATATCACTAACAATGTGTTTGATAAAACGCTACATAGTGTTTTTTTTTTTTTTTACTATGTCAGAAAAAACCTGAAGTTGCAAAGCAAGGTTGGTTGCATGAACAAAGGCATTCACTCTGCATTGATCAGTGGGAGTGACACGCTAACTAACAGCCAATCCGGTAACAGTATCATCTATCAAGTTCAATCTTGTCTTGATTCTTTGCATGGAGTGACGGGAGAAACTAAAAATGAGTTCCCCAGAGAGCAAAAAAATTGTCAATAAAACAGGAAAAGTCATCACAACACTATGGCAGTTTTTTGGAATTTAAGAAAAAACCGGACCTTAGTCAGACCGAAGACCACATCACCTTATCCGCGCTCCTACAGAACACACAGCTGAGCCATAACTTCCAGGCACTAAACATGCAGAAAATAGTTCCTCTCAGATTTCTCTATATTTACATTTTCACACTTTGTGAAGTGAATCATATTTATATAGCGCTTTTCTCTAGTGACTCAAAGCGCTTTACATAATGAAACCCAATATCTAAGAAACATTTAAAGCAATGTGGGTGGCACTGGGAGCAGGTGGGTAAAGTGTCTTGCCCAAGGACACAACGGCAGTGACTAGGATGGCGGAAGCGGGGATCGAACCTGAAACCTTTAAGTTGCTGGAACGGTCGCTCTACCAACCGAGCTATATCGCCCTTTGCACTAATTTGTTACACTTTATAAAGCATTTCTTATTTTTGCACCTTAATTTTAAGAGGCTATTGTTCAGTGTTCAATGTGATTTTAAGAGTTTTGTTTACATTGATTGTTTCAGTGTTTTCCATTGTTGTGTTGACATTGTCAGAAAGTTACATTTTACATTAAATAAATGTTTTCTCCTGGTCCTTAATTTTGATATGTCATAAAATATCAATAATTATTTATATCCATCCATCCATCTTCTACCGCTTGTCCCTTTCGGGGTCGCGGGGAGTGCTGGAGCCTATCTCATCTGCATTCGGGCGGAAGGTGGGGTACACCGTGGACAAGTCGCCACCTCATCGCAAAGCCAACACAGATTATATCGACCAATATAAAACACTTAAATTGTTATATAGTTTTCAGCCATATTGCCCAGCCTTACCTACAGCAAAACCTTAGTTAAAAAAGAGATTACCTATCTTATGTAACTTACAAGCTTCGAGTTTTGGTTAAAATGTCATTGCAAAGATCTGCCAATGTGTTTACAGTGGTCCAAGTTTTTCTATGAAACAAGGGCACTCAATTGTTTTCAAAAATATGTTGCAAAAATGTTTGTCTCCCAAGTTTTGAACTGAACTCGGGGGCTGGTATGGTGCCAGCAGTTGAATAGCCCTGCTTTAGGTTTTACGACATGATATGCTAACTTGTCTTTGTTATTGTTGTATGTAGGTGTAAAGGTAGGAGTGATGTGTGGCCTCACCTTGAGGGCCGTACTGCCCCCCTTGAGGGCCATAGTTTCCCATGGAGTTGTTCTGAGGATAGGGTCCCATTCCACTATGGATTTGACCCCCCGTAGACTGGCGTGGAGATAAGGCAGAGCCAGGTTGTCCAGGGGAGCCATAAGAGGGCATTTGTGGGTTACGCATGTACACTGGAAGGCGAGAGGAATGCCATTCGTTAAATTTTTGACGAGCTTGAAATGCACATGACATCCCTGTGCAGGGGTAAAAGAGTAAGGGTACACAAACAAATGCATACAGCCTGTGTGGACATCTACACATTGCTTTCTACTTACCCCTGTCTTGGCCCATGGCCGACTGGTTCATGGAAGAGTGCATGATGCTGTCCGATTGGACGCTGGGTGGCCGGGGCGGCATTTGATTACCTTTAAGAACATGCAAATTCTAATAAGTTACATTAAACAGAGCGTACCGTATTTTCCGCACCATTAGCCGCACCTAAAAACCACAAATTTACTCAAAAGCTGACAGTGCGGCTTTTAACCCGGTGCGCTTTATATATGGATAAATATTAAGATTCATTTTCATAAAGTTTCGATCTCGCAACTTAGGTAAACAGCCGCCATCTTTTTTCCCGGTAGAACAGGAAGCGTTTCTTCTTCTTCTACGCAAGCAACCGCCAAGGTAAGCACCCGCCCCCATAGAACAGGAAGCGCTTCTTCTTCTACTGTAAGCAACCACCCGCCCCCGGAAGAAGAAGAAAAAACGCGCGGATATCACCGTACGTTTCATTTCCTGTTTACATCTGTAAAGACCACAAAATGGCTCCTACTAAGCGACAAGGACCCGGTTCATGAAAAGACGCAATCTCTCCATCCGCACACGGATTACTACCGTATTTCACAGCAACTGATATTCCTGTGAACCGCACTGTGGAACGGGAGCACGTACGGTGAATATTCGCACCACAGGGAATGAGAAGTCATCCTTCACTGTGGTTCTAGCTTGCCATGCTAACTTCCACCCATGGTGATATTCAAAAGGAAGACCTTGCCAAAAGAGACCTTTCCAGCCGGCGTCATCATAAAAGCTAACTCGAAGGGATGGATGAAGAAAAGATGAGCGAGTGGTTAAGGTAAGTTTAAGTTTACGCGAAGAGGCCGGGTGGCTTTTTTCACGCAGCTCTGTCCATGTTGATATACGTATGTTTGTGATTGCACATTTGCGTACATTTTGGGAGTGAACAGAGTTGTTAGAACGCTGGTTTTTAATATATTATTAAAGTTTGACTGACCTATCTGACTGTTTTTTTGACATTCCTTTAGCGCAGTTAGATGCGGCTTACAACACGGGGCGGCTTATTGGTGGACAAAGTTTTGAAATATGCCGTTCATTGAAGGCGCGGCTTTTAACCCAGGGCGCCTTATGATGCGGAAAATACGGTAAGTGAAATGAAAACTCAATGCTATCCCTTGTAATGACGGGCAGCAGCATCTCGGCTTTTTTTTTTTAAAGCGTTGTAATAGTAGCTAGAGACTTAATGTTCCCATCTGGCAAGTCACTTCATGAATTACAAATGAGATCGCTCGTGGTTTTGTTTTGTTTTGGAGTGTGCCAGTTTTCTGTTTGGACTCCAAATCTCCTGCTTTCAAGCGGCATCTGATGCTGTCAGCTCTTCAGTGGAAATGCTTTTGGAATTAGTCAGAGTGGTTAGGTTGTTTTGTTTTTGTTTTACTGGGCCTTGTTAGGTGAAAATTGCTTCCATTTGTTTTTTTGTTGTTCCTGCTTACCCAAATCATTTGACACATTTCAAAGTTTATCAGCCAAACAATGTCATATTGAAGCAAATAAAACAACATAAACCCTTAAGCATTATTTAATGTTACCTGGCACCGCAGCAGGTGACAAGGGGCCACTGCGGGAGGGCGTGACGCTGGCAGGGGAACCCACAGGTGACGGCGAGGGCCCTCGTATGCCTGGCAGGTGGGGCGAAGTGTGCGGAGAGAAAGGCGACTGGGCGGGGTTGCTCTGCTCCCCCTGACTACTGGACACTCCGGAGGTGCTGACGCCGGGGCTCAGGGCTCCTTCGGTGCCGGTGGGCAGATCGTCGATGGAGCCCGACAGATCCTGGATGAAACAAAGGCAGACATTTTAAAAAACATTATCAGTTAGAAATCCTATTTAAACATAAGCTTGTCCGCTGCGGCAAACAAGTCAAAAAAGTAAAAGAGGAAAAGAGCTGAAGGAGCAGTTGCTGGGAACAGTCTGGTTCCATGTGGTGTTGCTATCGAGCCTTTCTTGGCTGAAGCACAAAGACAGCCGGCCCTGGCGGGAAGGCAGCCCAACGATAATTTTTGTGGGAAGGTGAATGTTTACACACTGGCCACTCACACGGAGCCCATGTGCTTCCTCAGAAATGCAAGCTCATCTGCCAGTCACGTCGGCGGAAGAGGGGAGGGAGTAGCAAGGGAGGGAGGAGGAGGAGGGGCAGGGAAAAATCATTGGTTGGAGGGTGGCCAACAATTCCCATAGAAATCTCACACTCGCAGGCTGGCTGCAGCCCTGAAGCCGGCGGTTTTGCACTTGAAACAGTGCCCGTTGCTATTTTTGGGATGTGACCTGATGGAGGAACCACAGAGGGAGAGACAGGAGGAGAACGCTGATTCACAATAAAGACCTCCCTCCCCCTCTGTCTTGGTGGCTGCCATCAGAGAGACAGCAGAGAGAGCTATGCTTCATTAGAGTGGCCAGTTAACCAATTCATAAAAAAAAAAAACAGGTCAGGAGCAGGGATCAAACGGTGTCATGTTCTTTAAACAACCATGCTACGAATGTTACTCGCTGACATTTAACCACGCCCACTTCTGCTGAGACATCACAAGACCAGTCATCTGACAGGAGAGAGCGCTCCGTCTGCTTGCCGACACAATGACTACCCCGGTAGCCGCCACGCTCAAGAGTCGTGCCATTGTTACGAAAACACACCGACATCAATCTGTCTTTGCTTGGATCCAGACCGCAGGGCAGAAAAGGGTCAGGGGTCAACGCCTGGAGGTGCCTCGCTGACTGCGCGAAAGGTTAAACCTCAGCAGGGGGTCATTGTAAACGGCTGACACGCTTCAGTCATATGACAAGAGGGCGAAGCAAGGAAGTTGAAGCGGGCCAGTCGCGACACACAACAGGAGTGGACTGTATCTTAAGGCAACAAATACACAAGCTCGATGAGCTTTGTCCATTTCATTTCATAAAGGGAAAAGCTCCAAATCTGTTTGTAAAGGCCAACAAATTCAGAGCTCTACTTGTCATGCCTTTACAAAACACTACATATCAATATCAGCAGGAAAAATGCTCTCAGTTGACAACAAGCAAGCTTGACCAGGGATGTCTTTTGTTAGAGGAAAAGCCAATGACAACATGTTTTTGGAGGACAAATCTACATCTTGACAAATTCCACTAATCATGTCTGGCTCATGTGATTACAATTTCACAAAAAAACAACACTAATTTTTCTGTATGCATTTATACAAATGACAAATACTAACCAATTTTACCAAGGAAAAGCATATGATCTCAATTCTTTCTTTTTAATTCAACAACAAACAAGCTCGACTGGTGATGTCTGTTTTATTGATTCGAAAAACAGATGTCATCTGCGTTAGGGCATCAAATGAGCTAGGGCTAGTCATGCTAATTTCCCCAAGGAAAAGCAACTGATCTCCATCTCAAGAAAATATGGTTAGAAGACAATTTAACACGGATACTTAAAAAAACTAAACAAAAAATAAATTTTGTCACACATTATAACATATAACATTCAACAATAAATTCATAGATTTGATCTGGTGTGTACGTTATTAAAATCAATGCACACATGGAGGCCAGTAGAAATCCGAAATGTTTTTTATTTTTATCGCCTGTGCGTGATAATAGTAAGGTTGTGCAAAATAGACAATATAGGTGGATAACGGTAGCACTGCATGTTGACAAACCCGTCCTCAACTAATGTAGCATTCTTGCTAACAAGCTAGTGGCTAACATCACTCCACAGTGCAAAGCCACTTCTAAATCAGTAATCCTCGTCTCCATGGTGTCGTCCATGGGCGAGGAATAGCTAAATATGCTACGCTACACACTGTAATCGCAAACTAGAGTTTTTGAATGTAGACAAAGGTGGGCGTGTTGATGCAGATATTGACAGTAACAATACCAAGTAGTGGTAGCATCAGGTCGATACCACAGTGGTTAGATTGTTTTTGGGGTTTTTTCCGACCAAAAACATTTTGTTATTGTTTACAAAGGATATAAGTCCTTGGGTACAGGAGGGCTTTAAGAAAAAAAACCCAAAGGCATTAAATCAGAGCCAATAATAGGACATCATTAAAACATTGAAATTAAGAGCTTTTGTAAACTGTTCTTAAATGGTTCTATTATCATTTATATACCAAATAATATATTGTGATATACATCGTTATCACAGGAGGTTGCAATAGATATCGCGATAAAGCCTTTAGGCCCATGAGTCCATCCCTTGTTATAAAATGCAAACAAGTGCGAGTACCGCTGCACAAAACTAGCACGCGTAAGTCAATATCATCATTACTCGTAGTCCATTCACCATTTAAATTCCGCACACAGCTGAGAAAAGCCAAGAGTTAGGATGGCAGTTTGAAATTCAGCACATTACGACAAGTCGACGTCTTGCCTTCAATTGAAAAGAAATCGTGCAGCGCCACCTCTTCAAAATTAAGTAAACGTCGGATATATGACAGCTCCGGTCCCAGAGCCCAAATATGTGGAGGCCTAGTGCACACAAACCCACACTGGAACACACAAAGCTCCTTCCCACTCCCACTCTGCAGCCATCGATTTTCCCCAACCCCCGGCTCGATACTGCACACACCGGCCTGTTCTGCTGACTGCACAGGCCCAGACACAGCGCGTAGAGGAGGGAGCGGTGGGGGTGCTTTGATGGTGATACTGATGCCCTGCTATTCAACACACTCATAATTACAGTGGAGAGGAAATGATGGAGAGCAACGGGGGATGAGAGCGCGAAGGACAAGTTTAGGACAGTGTGGCAGCCTCGTTGCCGAGGTCAGAAACTCTCATGAACATAAATACATTGTTACAATTTAAAAAATTTACACAAAAATAAACAAGTGCTTATTGTCTAGTTAACCGTGATGAAAACAACAACAGCACTGCAGAAAGGAAAAATCTGTTTCACTTTCAGCAGAGCTTCAAGCTTCTCTCTCTGGCAGCCATTTTGTGTTTTCCCTGGCTCTGCCTAACATGGACCTCCAGAAAAGACTACACCACAAACACTGCTTCAAAACGTTTGCAGGCTTCGGAGCGGACAGCAAATTTGATTTGTATAAAATTCTATGGGAAATATTTTAGTTTTTCCCAAAAAGGGAAATACATTTATTGCTGTATGAACTAATTCCCATGTTCTCCACATCTACTGAGTCATGTGTCCTCGCCGTAGTCATCTTAATGTATTCCATTTGCAGATTACTTCACTGAGCCAGTCAAGCCCGACCCGACCATTAGTCTGCCAAGCCGGTCGGTTTCTCTCCTTTTTCTCTCTCCTCTTTTAAAAGGCTGTGAGGGGGGGGGGGAGTAGCGGCAGCCTTGAGATAATGGAAGCTATCAGGAATGTGTGACACAGTCATAGAAGTAGCCCTGGTGCTAAGCAGGAAGGACGACCTGGTCAAGAGTTCAACGCTATGACCTGCTTCTCTCGTCTGTCAGGAATTGGCACCCAAAAGCTTTTTCATGCAAAAAAAACCAACAATGTCCTAAAAAGGCAACTCTTCATGTGTTGGCTGTATTGGGCGCGGGGGTTGAGCTGCTTCTCCACGGCTGCCATGGTTACCGTGATCCACGTGCTTGACACATTAGAGCCGACGCAGCCCCCTCCCCCCACCCCGCCATGGCTGCCATCTCCCTGTCTGCCGCTCTCTCTTGGGCCTCCCTGCGTGCTCGTCAGGGTCACTGCTCAGTCAAGCTACTACAAAAAAAAGAAGAAGAAGAAGAAGCTTGTCATTGGAAGAGAAGGCACTTATTTAACGAAGACGCCTGGGAGACACACTCACACAAGGTGGACATATGAGTGAACATTCAACTACCAGAACTTGTTTGTCAGTTAGTTGACCGACAAAAGCGAGGCACATGGAAAAATCAGTTCATCATCCAACAGCGAACGATGCTACCTTGCAGCACCAGATTAAGGCTGCGACGACACAGGGCGCTGTCTGACACCTCGCCCAGGGTACCACCTGCGCCTGGGCGGCCCGCCGGACTTGCTGAGGCTTCTACAAAGTCCAGAGAACACTTTATGAGAGGTAGATTCAGCCCCAGTGCAAGGTTTGCAGGGCTGTGCTCAACCATAAGGGGGCACTCCCATTCCACTATATAGGGAAGAAGTGGTGGTGAAAGGAAGAGAAGCAAGGCAGGCCCCAGTCTCATGATGCCGCAGCAGTAGCCATTACAGCTTCACATCCAGCACACGGAGAAGGAACAACACGCAGGGGCACCATACAGGTGCAATGCAACCCTTAAGAAAATCCCACATAGGAAAAATGATCAAAAATAGTTTTCTTGTTTGACATATTTAAGTACAGTGCCTCATTGCTTTAAAAAGGGCCCTATTGTGTAAAACTAACGTTTTCAATCTATTGGTACCTGCTGTTGCGTATTTGGGATCTGCATAAATACCGAAAGATTGAAATCAAACCGCGGAGGCATTGCAGAGATATTTATAAAATAATCTCGCCATTTGGAACTTGCACAATTGGTGACGTCACGAATTGGGAAAACCGTATCCATACATGGTAATAATATACCGTATTTTCCGCACTATAAGGCGCACCTAAAAACCACAATTTTTCTCAAAAGCTGACAGTGCGCCTTATAACCCGGTGCGCTTTATTACGATTCATTTTCATAAAGTTTCGGTCTCGCAACTTCGGTAAACAGCCGCCATCTTTTTTCCCGGTAGAACAGGAAGCGCTTCTTCTTCTACGCAAGCAACCGCCAAGGTAAGCACCCGCCCCCATAGAACAGGAAGCGCTTCTTCTTCTACTGTAAGCAACCACCCGCCCCCGGAAGAAGAAGAAAAAACGCGCGGATATCACCGGACGTTTCATTTCCTGTTTACATCTGTAAAGACCACAAAATGGCTCCTACTAAGCGACAAGGACCCGGTTCATGAAAAGACGCAATCTCTCCATCCGCACACGGATTACTACCGTATTTCACAGCAACTGATATTCCTGTGAACCGCACTGTGGAACGGGAGCACGTACGGTGAATATTCGCACCACAGGGAATGAGAAGTCATCCTTCACTGTGGTTCTAGCTTGCCATGCTAACTTCCACCCATGGTGATATTCAAAAGGAAGACCTTGCCAAAAGAGACCTTTCCAGCCGGCGTCATCATAAAAGCTAACTCGAAGGGATGGATGGATGAAGAAAAGATGAGCGAGTGGTTAAGGGAAGTTTACGCGAAGAGGCCGGGTGGCTTTTTTCACACAGCTCCGAAGGCGAACACACCTTCACTAAGACGGGCAGATAGCGCCGGTCGACATACGCCAACATCTGCCAGTGGATCGTAAATGCCTGGGCAGATAGTTTCGGTCACAACTGTGGTCCGAGCTTTCCGGAAGGCAGGATTCACAGAACTGCTGCACAACAACAGCGACACTGAATCCGATGACTTCGACGAGGCGGAGCCGGCCATTTTTGGATCCCACGCTTGCGCAACTTTTCAATTCGGACACCGAAGACGAAGAATTCGAAGGATTTACGAATGAAGAATAACTTCAGAAGGTGAGCGCTATGTTTATTTTGTGTGTTGTGACATTAACGTTCGAGCAACATTATGTTGCTATTTATTGCTCTACACCATTTTGAATTTTACTATGTTTGTGATTGCACATTTGCGTACATTTTGGGACAGAGTTGTTAGAACGCTGGTTTTCAATATATTATTAAAGTTTGACTGAACTATCTGACTGTTTTTTTGACATTCACTTTAGCGCAGCGTTTTTTTGACATTCACTTTAGCGCAGCGTAGGCGCGGCTTATAGTCCGGGGCGGCTTATTGGTGGACAAAATTATGAAATATGTAATTCATAGAAGGTGCGGCTAATAATCCGGTGCGCCTTATAGTGCGGAAAATACGGTAACCAAAGTGCCTTGCGTGAGTCCGCCATTGTAGTCCGCGCTGTAGTCAATAAACTCTTTCTTTTTCGCTATCCTCTTGTTGTACGGCCGACTGGCTCGTACATGCACATGCATCCTCCGCTGTTACCAATTCTAAGACAAAGTAGAAAAAGGCCACGTGATTGTGCAATGCATTGTGGGGGCTGGGTAGACATACTTGTTGGATAAAGGCTTTGTTTACAGTGTGAAAGCGAGCAACAAACTGGATTCAAATGGATCGTACAAAATAAAAAAAAACAAGGGACAGTACCAAGACAAACTGTACCCTATTCCAAAGTCTCGCTACCTGGACAAAATAATAAAAAAATGGAGGAATTGACTCATATGAGCAATGAGCATGTCTGACGGACAAGAGATTTAAATCAAGTAAAAGTGCTGCTAAACTTGTCTATATTTCGTCAACAGAGTTCGTTTTATAACCAGCGAAGAATTTCAGAATGCAAAGTCCGTTAATGCACATTGTCCTTTGTTTAAATTGTGCATAATCTACAGCTTTCATCTCTTACGTGTCCAAGATGCGGCTTTGTTTCATAAGCAGGGTTCCCTAAAAAAACAAACCCATTATCATATTTAAATACTTTGATCTAGGGCTGGGCGATATGGAGCAAAACTGATACAGCGGTATTTTTAGTCTGAATGGTGGTATCTTAAAAAAATGTGCAAAGTGCTTAAGGTTGCCTAAGTGTTTTACGGCTGGATAGCCAGTGTTGAGAGTACTCAGATTATTTTTGTCGTAAGTAGTAACGTAATGTGTTGTTTTGTCTTATTAAGTAATTAGTTAGCAGTGACTATGTCAAAGCAGCTTTCGTTTATTACGTTGGGTTTATATCCTCATGCTTGTGCGCGGGGATAGATGGAGCTTCTCCTCGCTCACGGCGGTGAAAGCCGCTGGCGGTTAAGTTTAAAACTACTCTTCAGCCACTCAGCCGCTATACTACAGTAGCTTAACCCGCATGGGCGATGAGAAGAGGCACTTTTAAACCGAGGTGTCACACCAAGCGAGCAGCAGAGAGAAGCTATCGCTAGCTGCTATGCTAAGTAGCTAACAGAAGTTAACAACATAAACAGATGACATCAGTCATTAAGTCGCTTAAAGGGGAACATTATCACAATTTCAGAAGGGTTAAAACCATTAAAAATCAGTTCCCAGAGGCTTACCGGTATTTTATTTTTCGAAGTTTTTTTCAAAATTTTACCCATCACGCAATAGCCCTAAAAAAAGCTTCAAAGTGCCTGATTTTAACCATCGTTATATACACCCGTCCATTTTCCTGTGACGTCACACAGTGATGCCAACACAAACAAACATGGCGCATAGAACAGCAAGCTATAGCGACATTAGCTCGGATTCAGACTCGGATTTCAGCGGCTTAAGCGATTCAACAGATTACGCATGTATTGAAACGGATGGTTGTAGTGTGGAGGCAGGTAGCGAAAACGAAATTGAAGAAGAAACTGAAGCTATTGAGCCATATCGGTTTGAACCGTATGCAAGCGAAACCGACGAAAACGACACGACAGCCAGCGACACGGGAGAAAGCGAGGACGAATTTGGCGATCGCCTTCTAACCAACGATTGGTATGTGTTTGTTTGGCATTAAAGGAAACTAACAACTATGAACTAGGTTTACAGCATATGAAATACATTTGGCAACAACATGCACTTTGAGAGTGCAGACAGCCCAATTTTCATCAATTAATATATTCTGTGGACATACCCTCATTCGCTCTCTTTTCCTGAAAGCTGATCTGTCCAGTTTTGGAGTTGATGTCAGCAGGCCAGGGAAGCTAGGGTCGATATTCTTCTCTTGATCATCTTTGGTGGCATAAGGGACGATGTGAGCCAAGACATCTAGGGGGTTTAGCTCGCTCGTCTGCGGGAACAAACTGCCGCCATTGCTTGCCGTGCTACCGAGGTCCTTTGTCCCTGAATTGCTCACACACTCCGGCAGATTCAATGGGGGTCAGGCGGCAGATTTCTTTGACTTTATCGTTGGAAATGCATCTGCTTTGAGTGTCGCAGGATATCCACACATTCTTGCCATCTCTGTCGTAGCATAGCTTTCGTCGGTAAAGTGTGCGGAACAAACGTCCAATTTCTTGCCACTTTCGCATCTTTGGGCCACTGGTGCAACTTGAATCCGTCCCTGTTCGTGTTGTTACACCCTCCGACAACACACCGACGAGGCATGATGTCTCCAAGGTACGGAAAACAGTCGAAAAAACAGAAAATAACAGAGCTGATTTGACTCGGTGTTTGAGAAAATGGCGGATTGCTTCCCGATGTGATGTCACGTTGTGACGTCATTGCTCCGAGAGCAAATTATAGAAAGGTGTTTAATTCGCCAAAATTCACCCATTTAGAGTTCGGAAATTGGTTAAAAAAATATATGGTCTTTTTTCTGCAACATCAAGGTATATATTGACGCTTACATAGGTCTGGTGATAATGTTCCCCTTTAAGCAAATTGGTGTGTTTAAATAAAGCTGTAGTCACTAATTAATAGCCAAATGCAATCGCTAACCAAAGCATTGCATCACTTGAGAGTTGTGAAGTCGGCACCACGCAGCCATACTTAAAAAAAAGAAAAGAAAAAAAAAAGTTTGTTGCGTTGCGTCATTGTGCGTCAGAGAAGCCTATGTAAACACGCAAGGGGCGGGGTTGAGACAAAGAGGATACTTTGTGCTTCGCCCGTTAGGCGCAAGGAAGAGCAAACGGCCATAACAAAGCCACATCAAAAGATACCGGTATGGCGCTATTGTATCAAATATATACCATCCATCCATCCATTTCCTACCGCTTGTCCCTTTTGGGGTCGCGGGGGGTGCTGGAGTCTATCTCAGCTGCATTCGGGCAGAAGGCGGGGTACACCCTGGACAAGTCGCCACCTCATCGCAGGGCCAACACAGATAGACAGACAACATTCACACTCACATTCACACACTAGGGCCAATTTAGTATAGACCATTTTCTAAAATATACCGGTATTAACTGTAAAACCTGTCTATCGCCCAGCCCTACTTTGATCAATGCGCTCTCTCTCCGAAAATAATACTCATTCATTTTTGTGCTAACCCAACACTAAAAGTAAACAGACATGCTTTTTTTCAAAATACTGTAGGTTGTTTGTCGACCGCAGCTAGCTTGGCTAACGCTAACAACTTACTAAATGCTACGTTTGAAACTGAACAAAACATGCTGTGATTCAAACGTACAAGTCTGAAAATACTGTGAACAAACAAACATGGAACAGGTGATGCCGTTAAAAGTCATGTCTGATAGCTTTACAGCTGCTATCCAGGCCATTCGCCGTCTCTATTAACTTCATAACCAGACGTCCTTCGGCTTTGCTTTAACGCTGGAAATGAGAAAAATCTCACCAAATCCTTTTTTTTCCTCAAAGCAATCATGATTACGATTGTGGCAGTTAATGATGCTGCACGTTCGCGCCATGTTTTTAACTTGGTAAAGAAAAAAAAAAAACTACACTTAAGCATTGAATTGGGTCATGTAAATAAGCGATTCAGAGAGTCTAGCAAGACCCACAATGCAATGCATTCCCACGACACACTTTCAAGCACAATGATTCGAACATATCTGTCAGTTGACTCACTATGGACGCGTTAAAAACTGCAACAAAAATGGCAGGGAAAAGAAGCAGTCGACGTGGAGGTACGTAAATAAGACCCGCCCACAAAATCCTAAAGAGACGGTCAGAAAGCACTTAGAATACTGTCTGTAAAACATGATCTATGCAACATTTTGACAAAAGAACCACCATTTCATGTTATGTAGGGCACAAGGAAGTGTTTAAATGTAGAAAAAAAAAATCACAATTAAAGGGGAACATTATCACCAGACCTATGTAAGCGTCAATATATACCTTGATGTTGCAGAAAAAAGACCATTTATTTTTTTAACCCATTTCCGAACTCTAAATGGGTGAATTTTGGCGATTTAAACGCCTTTCTATTATTCGCTCTCGGAGCGATGACGTCACAACGTGACGTCACATCGGGAAGCTATCCGCCATTTTCTGAAATACATTACAAACAACGAGTCGAATCAGCTCTGGTTTTTTCCGTTTTTTCGACTGTTTTCCGTACCTTGGAGACATCATGCCTCGTCGGTGTGTTGTCGGAGGGTGTAACAACACGAACAGGGACGGATTCAAGTTGCACCAGTGGCCCAAAGATGCCAAAGTGGCAAGAAATTGGACATTTGTTCCGCACACTTTACCGACGAAAGCTATGCTACGACAGAGATGGCAAGAATGTGTGGATATCCTGCGACACTCAAAGCAGATGCATTTCCAACGATAAAGTCAAATAAATCTGCTGCGAGACCCCCAGGAAAAGAGTGCGGATGAGGGTATGTCTACAGAATATATTAATTGATGAAAACTGGGCTGTCTGCACTCTCAAAGTGCAAGTTGTTGCCAAATGTATTTCATATGCTGTAAACCTAGTTCATAGTTGTTAGTTTCCTTTAATGCCAAACAAACACATACCAATCGTTGGTTAGAAGGCAATCGCCGAATTCGTCCTCGCTTTCTCCCGTGTCGCTGGCTGTCGTGTCGTTTTCGTCGGTTTCGCTTGCATACGGTTCAAACAGATATGGCTCAATAGCTTCAGTTTCTTCTTCAATTTCGTTTTCGCTACCTGCCTCCACACTACAACCATCCGTTTCAATACATGCGTAATCTGTTGAATCGCTTAAGCCGCTGAAATCCGAGTCTGAATCCGAGCTAATGTCGCTATAGCTTGCTGTTCTATGCGCCATGTTTGTTTGTGTTGGCATCACTATGTGACGTCACAGGAAAATGGATGGGTGTATATAACGATGGTTAAAATCAGGCACTTTGAAGCTTTTTTAGGGATATTGCGTGATGGGTAAAATTTTGGAAAAAACTTCGAAAAATAAAATAAGCCACTGGGAACTGATTTTTAATGGTTTTAACCCTTCTGAAATTGTGATAATGTTCCCCTTTAAGGTGTAGAGCGGGTTAATTTATCCAGGACTAGTTCCAGTGTGCTCCAACTACTACCATGTAGCATCTGTGAGCAGATAATACTGTATAATCTATTTCTCTTTCGGACTTATCAGGTCTTCATATCGAGGAAATGCCATTTTTTTTATGCGTTCTTCAGTCGCGCTTTGAGTGAGAGATGAGGCAAAAAGTAATCCAGACCCACTGTAGATGTAGGTTCCATCCACAAATACACAACAGCTATTGTAGTACCCCAGAGGTCACCATTACCTTGATAATTCATCACCAGCAGCCACGTGGACGGGGGGAAATGAGGCACAAATGAGTAAAAGTTGGGAGGAGGGCATCAAAAAGTAGTCAAAAATGTGATCAAAAGGTAGGGGAATTACTTTTTAAACTCGCCACATTAGTCTAATTGAGGTTCTCTGTGGGAGGGGAACAATAAAGGTGGGATACGGCGCACACAAACACTGCAACAGCAGCAGCAGTCTGTGTGTGTAGCCTGATGGAAAGAAGTGCTGTAGGGGAGGAGGGAATGTGTGTGTGTTTGTGTGTAGGAGGGGGTCTGATTGCTGTGAATAATGTGGAGATGTGTGTGCGTTGGAGGCCTTTTGTGGTGATCACAATGGGAGCAGGGAGTCCCAGAGCAGAGCACAGATGCCCAAGTGAGGCCGGCAACTGAGGAACTCTGGCCTTCGTACGGGCTGAGGGATGGAGGGGCCTCAGGGAGACATAGAGAAGAAGGGGGGGCTTGGTGAAGCCAGAGAGGCGTCGCCCCTCCCCTTGGTACCGTCACACATTCCGGGTGTCTAGAGTCGCTGTAAAAAAACAACAACTAATATCTAGCAGGGAAGGGTGAAATTATTTGGTGGCGTGAGGGCTAATTCCATTGTGGGGACGCTCTCATCCATCCAGCGAGAGACGGCAGAGAGGACAGACAGTGCTGCAGTCAGCCACACTCTTTGTGCTGCAAAACTAGCTCAGCCCAGCACAAATGGAGGCAGAGGGGAGGGGCATGGGAGAGTGTGTGAGAGTGAGAGCAAAAAGGGAGCAGGGAGAGTGTTCCGTGTGCAAGCTCACAAGAGCAAAAGAAAAAGAAAAAAAAAGCGCTTGCCGAGAAACCAGTTCACCCAAGCAAAAATGCTAAACAACACACTTTGTCAGCACATTGAATTTTCTCGAGTACATTAATTAAAAATCACACGTTGAGGGAGGGAGGGGAACGTAAGGCAGGAAGGGGGAGGGAGTGAGAGAGCGTGATAGGCACCCTGGAATCTGAATGATACAAGTCAACACAGGAAGCAGGGCCCCCAGAATAGCAACAGGAAACCAGCCCCGGACTCTGAATAAGCCAGTGCCAGAACCTCGCAAAACAAGGCTGCGCTGCACAGCGTTATGAAAGCTGATTTACTGAGGAGGAGGAGGAGGAGGGTGGAGAGCGCAGGCAAGGGAAGGCGAAAGTAAGAATTTAGAGAGCAGGGCAAGAGAGGCGTAACACTGAAAGAGGGAGAGAAATGAAGCAAAAATTCTGAAGTGCAATATTGGGGGAAGGAGGCACAGATGGGGGGTTGGGCTGGTTGGAGAGAGAAGGGGGGCGGGGGGCGGAGTGGGCCGGCCTTGTCAGGCTGATTGCTCCACAGCTATGTCGCAAAAACAAGCTTAGCTGCCGCAGGAGAGCAGAGCTGGGCTGGGTTGAGCGGCGAATGAGGAGCTTTGTAGGAGGAGAGAGCGGGGTCGAGCGAGACCAGAGAAGATCCAAAAATCAGAGGAGTCTTGCCTTATCAGAGGTGATTTGGTCAGAGGGGTCTTATAGCATTGCAAATGCAGTGGATAGGAGATCAATGCTGCTGTTGGGAGGCAGACGACAAATGTAGAATAAAAAAAAAACACTACATAGGGATCCTCTTGATATGGTTTGAGTGAAATGTTTTTTTGGCAGTCGTGGAATATTGTATGTATAAAATTAAACATGGCGAGGATTAGAGCCACGCAAGTTGAACTAATGTTTGAATAAAATACCACACTAACAATGATAAATAGTGAAATATATTTAAGAGCTTAAAGTGGCCCTATTTTGTAAAGCCATCTTTTCTTACCACGTGTATTAGTACCTGTTGTTGTGTATTTGGTGGTTTGCATAAGTCCCGAAAATTTGACAAAAACCCTCGAGGCCTGGCGGAGATATTTATAAAAAAATGTTGCCTTCCTTCATATTTCCAGGAAACGAGACATTTGGAATTTGCCCATTTGGTGACATTTTTCCCAAGTGTGACGTCAGCGGATTATCCTTAGTATATATGATATGTACGAGGGCTGCGAATCTTTGGGTGTCGCACGATTCGATTCAATATCGATTTTTTTCGATTCAACGCGATTCTCGATTCAAAAACGATATTTTCCCGATTCAAAACGATTCTCTATTCATTCAATACATAGGATTTCAGCAGGATCTACCCCAGTCTGCTGACATGCAAGCAGAGTAGTAGATTTTTGTAAAAAGCTTTTATAATTGTAAAGGACAATGTTTTTTCAACTGATTGCAATAATGTAAATTTGTTTTAACTATTAAATGAACCAAAAATATGACTTATTTTATCTTTGTGAAAATATTGGACACAGTGTGTTGTCAAGCTTATGAGATGCGATGCGAGTGTAAGCCACTGTGACACTATTCTTCTTCTTTTATTTTTATTTTTTATTTATAAATGTCTAATGATAATGTCAATGAGGCATTTTTAATCACTGCTATGTTGAAATTGTAACTAATATTGATACTGTTGTTGATAATATTCATTTTTGTTTCACTACTTTTGGTTTGTTCTGTGTCGTGTTTGTGTCTCCTCTCAATTGCTCTGTTTATTGCAGTTCTGAGTGTTGCTGGGTCGGGTTTGGTTTTGGAATTGGATTGCATTGTTATGGTATTGATGTGTATTGTTTTGTCGGATTGATTAATTAAAAAAAAAACATTTTAAAAATAAAAAATACAAAAATAAATACAAAAATTAAATTTACAAATCGATTTTTTAAAAATTAGAATCGATTCTGAATTGCACAACCTGAGAATCGCGATTCAAATTTGAATCTATTTTTTCCCACACCCGTAGTATATACCAGAGGTGTGGACTCGAGTCACATGACTTGGACTCGAGTCAGACTCGAGTCATGAATTTGATGACTTTAGACTCGACTTGACAAAATGTAAAAAGACTTGCAACTCGACTTAGACTTTAACATCAATGACTTGTGACTTCACTTGGACTTGAGCCTTTTGAATTGACATGACTTGACATGACTTGCTACTTTCCCCAAAACCCAAAGATGAAAAAGTTATTCGGGAGCGCTCTGTATTTTTCATTGTGTACTTGTCTATCAGCGTTGCGTGTGTCAGCTGGTGTGCTCTCAGTACAACAGCCAATCAAATTAGATCTACTTTGTTTTCATCACACAGCATTCATCCAATCAAATTGCAGGACAACCAACGAAGAAGACATGTCCAAACCACACGCCAGTGAACAAAAAATGATACCTAAAATAATTTCGTTTGGGTATAAAAATTACGAGGTGGTCAACACAAAACGGTTTGCAGTATGCAACACATGCGGTTCGAAAATTACTGATGGAGAGGCAACAACTTCCAACTTCGTCCGGCATTTGAAGTTGCACAAAGAACGGTAAGTTTTGAATGTAAGATAACGTTTATTGGCTAAGTAACGTGACTTTTATTTGCTGTGTAGTTAAATCAGTGAGGCTGTAAACTCACTGCTAACGTTATAACGTTATTGCAAACACGGGAATCTGTTGCAGTTCACTACCTTATTCATACTTTTTGTTCAGTGATTTTTTTTAAGCAGGGTTACGTTAGTCAATATATCACACGTAACGTTAGACGGCGGTCAGCAGCACCGCGTATTTTAGCCACCTAAAAAAGACAAAAATAGTAAAATAAAGGTCAGTTAAAATGTATACTATATTATGAATATGTGTACCGTTTTAGCTAGCTTTCTGACATACTGTTGGTTGTTTACCTCAGTGGTCCCCAACCACCGGGCCGCGGCCCGGTACTGGTCCGTGGATCGATTGGTATCGGGCCGCACAAGAAATATTTTTTTTAATTTTTTTTTATTAAATCAACATAAAAAACACAAGATACACTTACAAGTAGTGCACCAACCCAAAAAAACTCTCTCCCCCTTTTGTTCTGGGCATTGAACATGAAGACTCTTCCTTCACTGTTCCGAGTGGCCATGAGAGTCTTGGCAGTGCCTGCCTCCAGTGCTCCAGTGGAGCGAGTTTTCAGCCATGGTGGCATCATACTACGCCCCCATCGTGCACAAATGACTGACAGACTCTTGGCTAATTTGGTCTTTTGCAAATGCAATGCAGCATAGGGCCCTGACATATAAAAAGTACAACTTTTTTGTTATGTTCACGTATATGTCATGTTTTTTCAATGTTAACACTTTTGTACAAATAAGTACATTTGCACTTTATTTTTCAATGTGTTTGTTCTGTAAAGGAATGAGTTAATGTTTAAAATGACTGGTTAATAGTGCTATTATAAAGTGCAATGTCAGCACAATTTTCTTTCCTGCAATTTAAAATGCACTTGTTTTAATAAATAAATACAGCGTTTGAAAAGCATACACAATCTGTGTTAATATATTAGTCTGTGGTTAAAAGGACTTGAAAGGACTCGAAACTCAAAATGCAGGACTTAGGACTTGACTTGAGACTTTCCAGTCTTGACTTTGGACTTGACTCGGGGCTTGCCTGTCTTGACTCGGGACTTGACTCGGACTTGAGGGCAAAGACTTGAGACTTACTTGTGACTTGCAAAACAATGACTTGGTCCCACCTCTGGTATATACCCAAAAGAGCTTTGCGCTGGTCCGCCATTGTAGTCTGACGCTGTAATAAACAAGATCCTTCTTTTTCGCTATCCTCTTGTTGTGGGGTAGACTGGCTCGTACATGCACATGCATCTCATGCTGTTGCCATTTCTACTGCAAACTAGCGTACAGTTTTAACTTAATCGGTCAGTAGACTCACTATGGAAGCGCTAAAAACTACAACGAAGACGGCGGGGAGACAAGGCGGTCAAAGTGGAGCTACGTAAATAGGAACCCCACAAAACGGCGCATTCTGAAATGGTCAGAAAGCGGCTTGGAAACGATCTGTAAAACATAATCTATGCAAAATTTGACCAAAGAACCACCATTACATTTTATGTAAACCACAAGGAATTGTTTTAAAAGAAGGAAAAAAAAATCATAATTGTACCCCTTCAACATATTGAGTAGTTCCAGTGTGTTTAATCAAAGAAAAGTGAAAAACATCATTGTAATTCCTGCATCAATGGAACAACGTTTGGATACCCACTGATCCCTATTCACTGCTGTAACGTGCATGCCAGGTCGGTAGTTGGGGATGACTTGTCCTTTCATGCAAAACTAAAAGCATTTTTTTACAGTTTTGTAATGGAAAAACTCAAGCACGTTTTGTAATCTATTCTCAGTTAATAACAGTCTTCTCCTCAACTGATTTTGGTAAGAGGCGGAAGAAAACATTCTAAGAAGGGGAGTTTCGGGCGGGGGGGGATAAAGTAAAACAAACTCAAAGTGTGTGACCAACATGTGACCTTCCTCTCGAGTCTGAAGCACATTCAGACAACATCAAAAAGAGGAGTAGAACAGCCAGTGGGCGGCCTTTTGCAGGATTAAGCCAACAGTGGAGAAAGAGCGTACAAAAGACCAATAGGGGAGGACAAGGAAGAGATTAAAATAAAAAGAGAGAGGGCAAGGTGGAGGGGAGGGTTAGATATGACCCCATTTTGGTGGCTTGACAAGTGGAGGAAGTGTCACTTCCAGGGAGCGTGAAAGCCGCGAGTGGGATGATGCAGCAGAGGCTGAGATTTCCAAGACTTTTAAGGTGCTGTAAACGAGACTATGTACGACCCATTAACCCTCATTCAATCCCAGTGGATCTTCTCTGCCACAGAACAACAAAGACTATCGAAATAATAATGAAAGTAAACTGCACTTTATAAGTGCAAGGACATTTCCAATGCTACAGGTTTCCAGCAGCCAACAAAGCGGTTAATGCTCAACAGTCACAGTCAGTGTGTGTCCTAGAGCCAAGGTGAACACAAACCACAAACCGGTTTCACTCGCTCGACAAGTTCATCGTTTTTTTTTTTGTTGTTGCCCTATCGCACTACCCCCTACCTCCCTGACACACGGCTGCTTCTCTTACTGCACCTTCCAGCAGACACCGAGACCTCTGCACATATTCAAACCAACCTCAGGCTCCACACCTGGGAAGAGGGGATGTAACATAGCTAAATGATGCTAGCTTCCCAATCGACTTAGGAAGATAGTAAAGTAGAAAAACTAATTAGAAGCCCGCTACTCTTACATTAATTTGAACCAGTATATTCAGTTTTATTACTCAACTAGCCAACAGCTATTCAATTAAATTGTTAAAGGGAGCACATTTTAATCTTTTATTTGTTCCTTCACTTTTATTCCTGTTTGGTGTATAATGTCAAAGCAAGGCTCCGCCATATCTTAAAAACTAATACTTAGGCAGAAGCAAAGTAACTAAGGCTACGTTCACACTGCAGCATAGGATGTCCAATTCAGATTTTTTTTGTTAAAATTCGATCTTTTTATGTACCGTATTTTTCCTGACCATAGGGCGCACTGCCAATTGGCGGGTCTATGCAGGTCTATATTCATACAAAAGGCGTACTGGATTATAAGGTGCATTAAAAGGGGTCATATTATGATTTTTTCCCCTACATTCAAAACCCTTCCTTGTGGTCTACATAACATGTGATGGTGGTTCTTTGGTCAAAATCTTGCATAGATTAGAATAGAATAGAATAGAAAGTACTTTATTGATCCATGGGGGAAATTCAGCACCACAGTTCACTCACAATAGACAATAAATACTATACAGAATTATTCACATGTGCACATATGCATTATATGTTATATGTTTTACAGATCATCTTCAAGCCGCTTTCTGACCGTCTCCTCAGGATGCGTCATTTTGTGGGCGGGTCTTATTTACGTGGCTCCATTTCGACAGCGTCTTCTCCGGTCAGATTTGTTGTACCGGTAGCTTTTAGCACTTCCGTAGCAAGACTCCTGGCAGCTATAAACTACTACTGTACGCTACTTTGTATTAAAAATGACAACAGCGTCGTAATGCCCACAACAAGAGTATAGAGAAAAAGAAGGAGCTTATTTACTACGACGTCGACGCGGACGACAATGGCAGATAGGCACACATTTTGGGGAATTATGCAGATCCCAAATACACATCAGCAGGTAGCAATAGGTAAGAAGAGTTTGTTTTGCATAACAGGGCGAAACAAAATGCCAGATAATGTCTCCTAATACGTGCCATTTTGAGGTCCTTATACACACACCATAATTATACCCGTATGTTGAAGTACAGCACATCTGACAACGGTAACCGCAATGCGCCGATAATCCATCAAGCGGTGCGGCTTCGTAGCTTACCAAAGTCGTACTAAAATATTTTGACAGATTTTTGAGCACATTATGTAAGGTTCTATATTCTCAATGAAACAAACCTTTTGGGCTTGCTTGCTGGCGTCATCTTGCAGTCAACAAGTATCTCTTATGTGCGACTGCCATCTACTGGTCACACTTATGACCACACCATGTACCAAATAAAATTGCTTTGAGGTCGGTAAGTACAACCAAAATCAATCTGTACATTAGGTGCACCTGGTTATAAGGCGCACTGTCAATTTTTGAGAAAACCAAAATATTTTGAGTGCGCCTTATAGTCTGAAAAATACGGTAATGGTCTGCATTACAAAAAAATGTGATGGTAAATGTGAACACAATCTGACCTGCATGCAGACATGACGTCCCACATGCTGCAGTGATTATGAAATAAAACATGGCTTCAATTCTAGTAGGTCTCAGTCGTGGCGCGTGTGTGGCAATTTCAAGAATGTTGTGCAATCAAAGTCAACATTTTCTGAACCGAATTATTGCACATAGAAGATTAAAGAAAAGGGGAAGCATTTTGGCTCTTGCAGTTTGCGGGACATTTGCCTCAATGTCAGCTCTAAAGAGCACGTGGGCAAACAGTCAAAGACAGGAGTGGTGGATCATTGAGTTCGTAAAACACTATGGGGCGGTATAGCTCGGTTGGTAGAGTGGCAGTGCCAGCAACTTGAGGCTTCCAGGTTCGATCCCAGCTTCCGCCATCCTAGTCACTGCCGTTGCGTCCTTGGGCAAGACACTTTACCCACCTGCTCCCAGTGCCACCCACACTGGTTTAAATGTAACTTAGATATTGGGTTTCACTATGTAAAGCGCTTTGAGTCACTAGAGAAAAGCGGTATATAAATATAATTCACTTCACTATGTTTGCCTGTTTTCTGCTCATTTGTTAAGTATTTATTTTGCAACCGTCTAGTTTGGCAAAGAATTATGACACCTATCGGTATTTGATGACGTAGTGGTCGTATAAGCGGCACCCGATCATTCAGACTGCAGTCGCATACACTACATACTGCATTGTACTTATATCCACATACGAAAAATGCCTGGGTCAGGTTTGAAAAATTCAGAATTGTGCTGTTCATATTGACATAAAAAAATCAGATACAGGTCTCAAATGATCAAAATAATTGTAATTGACCTGCAGTGTGAACAAGGCCCATGTCATAAATGAAGATGCAAGAAGCCCTATCTTAATGCTAGTCAAATATCTCCAATAGGACAGGAGCGCTTTGCTTTTTTTAAAGCCTTCCTGCAAAAACACTAGGAAAACATCCTCTATGTACAAACCTCCCATTGTTTTTAGAAATCTGGGTCAAAAAGACTAGTTAAAGCATATACTACAAAAGCAAAGGTCAACAATCTTATATGACAGGAGTGTTCTTCTGTTTTAAGGAATCTAGAGCAAATACACTCGTCAAAATTTGAGCGTCCTCTGAAGTGGGCCTTTGTGTGTCGCTTAACAAGGCAATATTTTTCAAAAATCTGTCATTCTGACAAAAGAAATAGACCAAAAACAAATAGTTTTCATGAAGATATGACAGAAACACAGCGGTTTTTAAGGACCCACTCCAAAAACATTGGTCAAGGTTCCTCTATGACAGGAAGGCTATTAAAAGATGTAGTGAAAAAACACTTGTCAAAGATCTTATATATGACAGAACACTTTCCTGTTTAAAGGACTTACTGCAAAAACCCTGGTTGAGTGGTCTGGTGTTTTTCAGGAATTAAAGACTAAAAGCAAAGAGTAGAGATGGGTATGGGAAAGCACCAAATTGATACTTTAAAATAGGGATGTCCGATAATGGCTTTTTGCCGATATGCGATATTCCGATATTGTCCAACTCTTTAATTACCAATACTGATATCAACCGATACCGATATCAACCGATACCGATGTATACAGTCGTGGAATTAACACATTATTATGCCTAATTTGGACAACCAGGTATGGCGAAGATAAGGTCCTTTTTAAAAAAATAAAAAAAATTAAATAAAATAAGATAAATAAATTAAAAACATTTTCTTGAATAAAAAAGAAAGTAAAACAATATAAAAACAGTTACATAGAAACTAGTAATTAATGAAAATGAGTAAAAATTAACTGTTAAAGGTTAGTACTATAAGTGGAGCAGCAGCACGCACAATCATGTGTGCTTACGGACTGTATCCCTTGCAGACTGTATTGATATATATTGATATAATAATGTAGGAACCAGAATATTAATAACAGAAAGAAACAACCCTTTTGTGTGAATGAGTGTAAATGGGGCAGGGAGGTTTTTTGGCTTGGTGCACTAATTGTAAGAGTATCTTGCGTTTTTTATGTTGATTTAATAAAAAATAAATTAAATTAAAAAAACAAAAAACGATACTGATAATAAAAAAAACGATACCGATAATTTCCGATATTACATTTTAAAGCATTTATCGACATCTCTACTTTAAAACGGTGCTGGTGCTTGAATGATGGAAAACGTGAATGAATGCTAGCACAAAAAAACCCCAGCAAAAATGCTAGTCAAAGATATTGTATAAAGTAAGATAATGTTTTTAAAACTCTACTGAAAAAAACAGTCAAATATTGTCTATAATCTAATTTGGGTTGTCAAAAGTATTGCTACTTTGATACCAAATTGATAACAACACGCACAAAATACATAGATACCTGATTTTTTCATTATCGTTCGAACCGAAAACTGTACAACACCGTTTCCTTCTTTTTGGCGTGCAAACACTGAGCAGTCAGCGATAAAGAAGAACGTCTGCTGTCTTAAAAAATGAGCCAGTGTGTCCCATATATGTATTTATTCTTGTCAGCCTGTCGCAAATGCAGATTTGGCGGTTCCGTTTCCTTTTTATAAGTTTGTTTCATTACAAATTCTATGATGATGTCACACTACCGTCATATTGAAAGAATATTAGGAATAGGAATGTCATGGTACAAAAATTCATTATCACGGTTATTGTGACCAAAATTATCACGGTTATCAATATTATTGCGGTATTTTTAAATGTGCTCAACATTTTCAAAAGGTACTTACACTGAAACATTTTAACCAAGTTTTATTAAAATACTTTTTTTTTTTTTTTTTTAAACACTCAAAATTATCTCCTTTGTGGAAGGATTATTTGTAAATAAGAACACTGTTTCATGGACCTCAAGCAGAAAATTGAATGTACACATGAAAGCAACACAAGCATTATAACCAAAGTAATATGGCAGAAACAAAATAACATAAATAAACAAAAATAATGTAAAAATTGTGCAAGATGGCACCTTAGGGACATAAGAGATGAACAAATTTAAGAATTGCGCAAGATGGCACCTGGCCACAAGACGTAACTGCACTTTTTGTTCAAACAGATAAAAGTAGTGTTCATATATGCGATCTAGTTTTACACGAAGGGCTGCATGATAATGGCCAACATAACAATCACGATTATTCATTATGTTATGTAAAACAGTGTTGGGGTGGAGTGTGAACGTTATCCATATATTTAAAGACAAATATTTGTGTTTTTGTTCTTTAATAGTATCAACGTATCAGCTTATTCTCATTACCGTATTTTCCGCACTATAAGGCGCACCGGATTATTAGCCGCACCTTCTATGAATTACATATTTCATAATTTTGTCCACCAATAAGCCGCCCCGGACTATAAGCCGCGCCTACGCTGCGCTAAAGTGAATGTCAAAAAAACGCTGCGCTAAAGTGAATGTCAAAAAAACAGTCAGATAGTTCAGTCAAACTTTAATAATATATTGAAAACCAGCGTTCTAACAACTCTGTCCCAAAATGTACGCAAATGTGCAATCACAAACATAGTAAAATTCAAAATGGTGTAGAGCAATAAATAGCAACATAATGTTGCTCGAACGTTAATGTCACAACACACAAAATAAACATAGCGCTCACCTTCTGAAGTTATTCTTCATTCGTAAATCCTTCGAATTCTTCGTCTTCGGTGTCCGAATTGAAAAGTTGCGCAAGCGTGGGATCCAAAAATGGCCGGCTCCGCCTCGTCGAAGTCATCGGATTCAGTGTCGCTGTTGTTGTGCAGCAGTTCTGTGAATCCTGCCTTCCGGAAAGCTCGGACCACAGTTGTGACCGAAACTATCTGCCCAGGCATTTACGATCCACTGGCAGATGTTGGCGTATGTCGACCGGCGCTATCTGCCCGTCTTAGTGAAGGTGTGTTCGCCTTCGGAGCTGCGTGAAAAAAGCCACCCGGCCTCTTCGCGTAAACTTCCCTTAACCACTCGCTCATCTTTTCTTCATCCATCCATCCCTTCGAGTTAGCTTTTATGATGACGCCGGCTGGAAAGGTCTCTTTTGGCAAGGTCTTCCTTTTGAATATCACCCTGGGTGGAAGTTAGCATGGCAAGCTAGAACCACAGTGAAGGATGACTTCTCATTCTCTGTGGTGCGAATATTCACCGTACGTGCTCCCGTTCCACAGTGCAGTTCACAGGAATATCAGTTGCTGTGAAATACGGTAGTAATCCGTGTGCGGATGGAGAGATTGCGTCTTTTTATGAACCGGATCCTTGTCCTTTGTAGGAGCCATTTTGTGGTCTTTACAGATGTAAACAGGAAATGAAACGTACGGTGATATCCGCGCGTTTTTTCTTCTTCTTCCGGGGGCGGGTGAAGCGCTTCCTGTTCTATGGGGGCGGGTGCTTTCCTTGGCGGTTGCTTGCGTAGAAGAAGAAGCGCTTCCTGTTCTACCGGGAAAAAAGATGGCGGCTGTTTACCGAAGTTGCGAGACCGAAACTTTATGAAAATGAATCGTAATAAAGCGCACCGGGTTATTAGGCGCACTGTCAGCTTTTGAGAAAAATTGTGGTTTTTAGGTGCGCCTTATAGTGCGGAAAATACGGTACATAATGCCTTTGTCTCTATTTTTACATTTTGATAGAAGTATGTTTTTAAGCTATGTACATTTACATGTACTAAATGTATGTACATGTAAATGCTGTATCGGGAGCGATCCATTAAGAGTTTGAGCAGAAATTTACAAAATGCTATGTCACATGAATGTTTTTTAAAGTAATAACTTTGTGAAATGAAAAAAAAATCAAAAAATATAAACAAATATGATGTTCACTTTTTGATAACAATACAAAATACAAAGCAGTTTGGCTAATGAAGATAAAGTCTAATAAACAAGATTTTTTCTTCTTCAACAACATCATGTGGTTCAGTGCAACAGTTTGGCCAACAAAAATAAACAGGAGTGATACCTCACACATCTAATACACAATCTTTGGACCTCAGCGGGTTGATACTTCTGCCTGTGTTTAGATAGATAGATAGATAGATAGATAGATAGATAGATAGATAGATAGATAGATAGATAGATAGATAGATAGATAGATAGATAGATAGATAGATAGCACTTTATTGATTCCTTCAGGAGAATTCCCTCAGGAAAATTAAAATTCCAGCAGCAGTGTACAGAATTGAGATCGAATTTAAAAAGTAAAAAGTAAATAATGGGTTTGTATAAATGGAAATAAAATTCGATGAGATGACAAAATATTTTAGCTGGTATTTATGTGACTGAAGCACTGACAAAGTTAGTAGTTAAATAAAGGACGAGTGACCATCCCAGTAAACAAGCTAAATACTTTATAGACAAGTTGTGGCAACATTTCTTACACATTGACGGCTGCATGTTTCCCTTACGTCATTAACTCTCAGTCACTGCAGGTGAGAGGACACTGTATTGAGAAAATAATGATCATCATCAAATAATGATCATCATCAAATATTTGTGTGGGACAAATTCGTCTGTCTACAAAATACTGTCCACACTTGTCGCCATCGAACAGCATTGGGCTCTTAAACGCACATCGAGACTCTACGCTATAGAAGTGAACCGAGGGAAATAAAGTGAAACGAAGCGTTCGGCTCCGTATATTACGAGGAAAAATCTCTTGGAGCAATGTCCGTGTAGTTGCTTTGCGCCATGTTTTGACAAGCAAAACGGCGGTGGTGCGCATGTGGCGACTTTGTTTCCAGAAGGTAAGCAGTGTTGCCTAAAATGCATTAATAAACTATTTTTTTCAATAATTAAAAATGTCCACAGTATTACTAACCGTCTGGAATTTTACCGCGGTTTATCATCATAACGTTTATCGTTATATCCCTAATTAAGAACAATATGTTTTATGTACTTCAAAGCTCCACACGACTGTGGTTCTTTTTTTAAATGTAAACTAGATAACTATTGTTACCTACGAGCATTTTATAAGCACAGTATTGTTTGTTTTCATATACTTGGGGTTTTTAGGCCACTGCTGTTCTTTTGTTGAAATATATAGTTGCCACTTGGCAGCTGGTACTACAATCTAAATGCAGAAAGATGTTGAAGCACGATGATTGTAAATATTTGTCAGTTTGAAGTAGTTTTTCATAAAAAAGTTAATTTTAAAGTACATACATACATTTGTTTTTTATTTAAATCGTGGTATCAAATAAGTACCAAAAATTGCAGAAATTCAGAGGTATCGACTACTGAAATTCTGGGTTTTGTGACAACCCTACTACAATTAAGCGAAAGCGTTCTTTGCAGTGGACATGTTTGTTTTGCACAACAGGGCTTTCCCCACCCAAATTTGTACATCTAACAAAATAAATACAACAAAGCACTCGTCAAAAGATCTGTTTTTTAAAGAACGAGTCAAAGGTCCTCTATACGACAGAAAACCTCTGCTGTTTTTAAGGATCTAATGCAAAAGTGCTCATGAAAGCTCTTCTGTAGTAGTGAGGACCAAAAGAATAAAAATTTTGAATCTATTATATGCAGTAAAATATTACATTAGATTTCGTTATCTTCATCATACTTTTTATTTAATTTCTCTCCTTGTTATCTTTGTTTCAGGCAGTACAGATCCCACACAGACTCTTAACACTTGAGCTTTGATACAAGCCGTCAGCTTTGAACTCTTTAATGTGCTCTAATCTGTATACAGTGTCATGCGCTACAACACGCTGACAGAAGCAGATTAATGTTTCACAGCCAATCAGCGGGCACAGATAGGGAATCCCCAATAAATCTACAGGGGAGGGAGGAGGAAGACGAAAAAAGTAAAAATAGCCCTGGCGTGGCCAGTTCAGCCAATGGTTAAAGCCCACCGAGATGTATAAATAAATAAACAGAGAGAAAATAAACAGGAGGGTAACATGTCCTAAGGGCATCCCCTATTGGCATAGACAGAATTTCTTATTCCTTCCCCGCGCTCTGCAGCTCCCACACAGACGAGATCGCACACACCATTTGAAGTTATTTGCTTTTTCTATCCTGCATCTTCAACTCGTGGCTCTGACGTTGCTCTCTTCACTTTCATTGTCTCTCATTAATGATCTCATTACTCAGTCTCCTTTTCCCGAGGCTCAGAATGAAGTTAGTTCCAGAGATTGGCCTATAAGCGCTGCCAAGAAAACGGCAACGTGCTACAACTGTACTAGAATGGGGAGTTTTAGGGAACGTGTTAGGTAAAAGGCCATCTTTGTCAGGAGTCCCTACTAAAACTAAAAATACAAATTAAAAATGAAGACGCAAAATGACTTACCGGCAAACTGGATGGCCGGCCCTGCATGCTGTCTTCTTGACTGCTCTTGTTGGAAGGCATGGGCTGGTTGGAAGGGGGGGCACTGGACTGGGAGCTAAAAGAATCCTGGGAAAGTTCCTGGTCCGAGGAGAAAAACGTCAAATCAAGCCGTTTGTCTTGAATATTTGGCTCCTTCTGCTATTAACCAGAATATAAGACAACCTACGCTATTTAGGATATATTTTTGGAAAAATATGTTTTTACGACAAAATCAGAGCCAGAGTCAAAATAAAGCTTAGTGAAATATGGTTAACTTGAGCGCAAATTTTACCACTACCGGTACATAAAATATACAGCAAAAAGTATGCAATAGTTACAAATACAGTGGAAGCTCAATTTACAAAGCCTTCTATTTGCTAACTTTTCAGTTTACAAACTTTTAGATCGCACCATAATGCCTCTGTGTGCAAAGAATGTCTCTGTGCACGAACGCTTTATTCATTCATTCTGTGTCCCGCTGGCAGCCATTTTGTGCTCGGTCGTATTGAAGAGATTGAGGAAGCCGGCTTCGTACCGCAGCAAGTTATTAATTGTGATGAGGCAGAAAACTGACTTTTCAGAAAAAATATGCCAAACCAGACTTATTTCACAGCGGAGGAGAATACCTCTTGTTCAGTGGTGTCTCTTCCAAGAGCGTACACGCACATTGCCCCCGCCCACCACCTTTTTTTCTCTCCCTTTCGTCTCCTTTCTCTTCTCTTGTGAGCTGCTCCTTTACCAATGTTATTTAAGTGGAATTTACTTTTCTAAATATTTATAATCGTAACAATATAATTGTTAAAGTTAAGGATTTGGGGGATTTCTGATCATTTGTGAGGGCACCAAAGGGACTTCTGTGTGTGTGCGTGTTGGCTGAGCAGAGCAGACAGCACATTTTAGCTTGTTTGTTTAAGTATGTAAAGATTTATTTCATCACCTCTTTGTTATGTTTGACATACAGTACTGTATAGCACTTTATATTGCATGGGTGTCAAACTCGTGTAATTTCACTTGGCCCTTGAGGCGATATCAAATTAACTAGAGCTGGCCCGCCGATTATATTCAGCGGCGGTGCCGCGGTAACCCGCTTTCACCGCAAATTCTCATACTTGCCAACCCTCCCGAGAGACTCTCAAATTTCAGTGCCCCTCCCAAAAATCGTCACGTCCGCTTTTCACCCAGTCCAGCCAATGCTGGCCCAGTCACATAATATGTGCGGCTTCAGCACGCACACACACGTGAATGCAAAGCATACATGGCCAACAGCGATACAGGTTACACTGACGGTGCTTATATAAATAACTTTAACACTGTTAGAAATATGCGCTACACTGTGAATCCACACCAAACAAGAATGACAAACACATTTCGGGAGAACATCCACACCGTAACACAACATAAACACAACAAAACAAATACCCAGAATCCCATGCAGCCTTAACTCTTCCGGGCTGCAATATACACCCCCGCTACTACCAAACCCCGCCCCCCCAAACTGACGCACGGAGGGGGGATTTGGTGGTAGCGGGGGTGTACATTGCAGCCCGGAGGAGTTAAGGCTGCATGGGATTCTGGGTATTTGTTTTGTTGTGTTTATGTTGTGTTACGGTGCGGATGTTCTCCCGAAATGTGTTTGTCATTCTTGTTTGGTGTGGATTCACAGTGTGGCGCATATTTCTAACAGTGTTAAAGTTATTTATTCGGGCACCGTCAGTGTAACCTGTATCGCTGTGGGCCAAGTATGCATTGCATTTACGTGTGTGTGTCTGCGTGCTGAAGCCGCACATATTTTGTGATCGGGCCGGCACGTTGTTGGAATGGATGAAAAGCAGACGTGACGACAGCTCGTGAAGGACGATAAACGCAGTGCCTTTAAAGCACGCCCCCAAGACTGTCGTCCGGGTGGACAAGATATAATGACTGATGAACAACTTTGTTCGATAATGAAAGATGCCTCAGCTCAAAGCCTGAGCCCCGACATTAATGAACTAGCATCCAAGAAAAGATGGCAGGTATCTGGCTTGGGCACATCAGATTAGATCAGTGTGTTGCAAACTGAGCAGTTTAAAGTCCTGAATGGTTGGTTCGTTCATTGTTATTTTATTTTCTAATTTATTAGCCTGTGGAAAAAGTTAATGTTGATATTACCTCAGAAGGCTGCAAATAGAAAAGAGGCATTACATTTGTATTTAAATTGTACTTGATATGCCATTGATATTTTTAAATTATTATTATTATTTGAAACTCGGTTTTGTATGTCACTATAAAGTTATATAAGCCTTGCTTGTTCAATATTCAATGCAAAACTTGTTTGGGTCCCTATTAAAAGGTTCATTCGTTCAACCTTGGCCCGCGGCTTTGTTCAGTTTTAAATTTTGGCCCACTCTGTATTTGAGTTTGACACCCCTGTTATATTGTGTTCAAAGTGTACAAACCTTTTGTCGAGGTTGGAACCCATTCGTATTTACATTGTTTATTACGGAGAAACTTGCTTCCCTATACAAACGTTTTAAGTTCAATTAAGTTGTTAACCAATTAAGTTCGTAATTCGAGACTGCACTGTATACTTTATAAGAGGCTGAAGAGAACTGATATTACTGCAGATAGTGAGTGCAATGGAATGTTGCTTTGCTGTTGCTTACACAGCACAAAAATAGGAGGGCGCATCTAGTTTGGACGGTTTTCCGTCTTATATTCGGGTCAATACATTATTTTTTAGTAATCAAGATTGATAGAATGCGGAGCTGCTGCGTTGGTACCTGGGGAGGGGGCGGGAACCTCTGATATGGCGACTGTTGCTGCGGTGGTGGCTGTTGCTGCTGAGGCAATGGTGGAGTCTGAGAATATGGTGATGGCTGACTCTGCTGGCCATGACTTGGAGGTGGTTGTGATTGAGGAGGCTGACTTCCTGGTTGCTGCTGCTGTTGTTGTGTCGGTTGTGGTGGTTGTTGTTGTTGTTGTTGTTGTTGTTGTGCGGGCCCTTGCTGCTGCGGTGGAGTTTGCTGCTGCGTTTGTTGGCCCGATGCAGGAGCTTGAGGGTAGCCAGCTTGCGGTTGTGGTCCTTGCTGGTTCTGAGAACCAGGACCCTGCTGCTGTTGAGTAGACTGTTGCTGTGGAGGTACATAGGGTGCCTGCCCGGGAGGAGTGCCATGGGGACCTTGGGATTGCGAGTAAGGGGCCCCAGGTTGACCGTGTTGGCCCGGAGGCTGTGAAGGGTGCCCTTGCTGGGGGAAGGGGGGTCCAGAGCTACCCTGGGTTTGGCCAGGGTATGGTGTCTGCTGCTGGCTTGCGTGGGGCGGAGCACCGTGTTGCCCATAGTAGCCCTGACTCTGTTGACCATAGCCTCCTGACCCCTGCTGTCCATAGGCTGACATCTACAGATTGAGGCAGAAGAATCAGCTTAGTAATGGTTCATGTTGAAGTCAAAGATTAACACACCTCAATTGTTAGTGAACATGAAGCACTTTCTTCCGTACAACAAATTTCAACAGCCTTGCTACATTCATTACTTAAACACAGTAGATGTACAAGCCCTGTTTATGTTATTGACTTGATTTTTTTTATTCAAAGCAGCAGTTTATCTTTGTCAGAGATTACAAATAAGTGCAAAAACCCATCCATCCATCCATTTTCTACAGCTTGTCCCATTCGGGGTCGCGGGGGTGCTGGAGCCTATCTCAGCTGCATTCGGGCTGAAGGCGGGGTACACCCTGGACAAGTCGCCACCTCATCACAGGGCCAACACAGATAGAGAGACGACATTCACACACTAGGGCCAATTTAGTGTTGCCAATCAACCTATCCCCAGGTGCATGTCTTTGGAGGTGGGAGGAAGCCGGAGTACCCGGAGGGTACCCACGCATTCACGGGGAGAACATGCAAACTCCACACAGAAAGATCCAGAGCGCAGGATCGAACCCAGGACCTTCGTATTGTGAGGCAGACGCACTAACCCCTCTTCCACCGCAAAAATAAGTAGTTGAATTACAGCGATGGAAAATAAAATAGTTTTCTGCTTGAACTTCAACAATAAGCTTTTTTCAGGGGAGAAGAAGTGTCATAAGAGGGAACCATGACAGAAATGAATAAAACCACGATCAGGTGCTACCAAAAAAAACAGTTGATGCAGCTGTATTGTAACTGCCTAAAAAAACATGGAAATCTATTTTCCTGTCTGGAGAGCAATTGTGGAATCTACAGTCAGATAGGCAAGCACAAGATACAAAAGGCCTTCAGTCTACAGCATATTTGCATGTATTAACTGCCTGATAGGGAGAGTTCATTCGGGGTCTTATTCTGCAGGTGGATGCAACATACTTCATCGTTTCCAATTGAACAACACTGTAAGAAAGCAGTGCCCACTGTGCCACTATGTATAATATGGATATTCCCAGTTGTCGTTTTACACATCACAAACCAAACAGACTGTGAAATATTGATGGACTGCTTTTGTTGCACTTGTTCCTGCTGGAAGTATTTTTCTTCCAGGTACAAAAATGAGTTACTATAGATTTTCCTTGCTCTTACTAATAGCATTTTGTGGTTTTTGAACAGTGGCGGATGCTGGTCTTTCAATGTGTCTGTTTATTTATGCATACATTGTATTCTCTATTACAGCAAAATGTCAGAAGTTAGAGTGTCCAAACACAAGTAAAGTGTGTTTTTGACAAAGAAAAAGTCACTAGGTAGATTGGAAAAGTTTCCAGATCAACTCACAACAATGGATTGAAACTTTAACAATGCTCCTGTTGTAGTTTATTTAAACCCACTGCTGATAGACAACCAGAGACACAATGCGCGGGACAAATCCGAGTATTCCTCCAATGACTGTCTAGTTTTGCTGCAGTGGAACAACCCACTCTGTACTTCCCTCACTGACTCCTTTATACCAAAGACTATAAAAATGGGACCCATTATCTCCATGCTTGGCACTCAGCATCAAGGGTTGGAACTGGGGGTTAAATCACCAAAAATGATTCCCGGGCGCGGCCACCGCTGCTGCCCACTGCTCCCCTCACCTCCCAGGGGGTGATCAAGGGTGATGGGTCAAAAGTAGAGAATAATTTCGCCACACCTAGTGTGTGTGTGACAATCATTGGTACTTTAACTTTTAACTTTTTAAATGTCAACACTGTTTAACGCAATGTGGCGCTACAAGAATGAATGACCACGTTTCAATGCACTAAATGAGTCTAATTTCTCAAATAGTTTGGCTTTAAAAGAAGCATCCCGCAATCCTAATCTGATCATGTTTTGCTTTTGAGAAACTGTACTAACACACCCAGATTATGCAATTAAAAACCAGATCTCTCGAGTGGGATACTCTTCGTATCGCGCATGCATCAGTCTCAATGCGCAGGATGTAACCCGGAAGCAGATACCATTCAATAACAACAAAGGCAACAATTGGAATGAAGAGACTGTTTATCTGCTTCACAAATTAAAAGAACGGAACATTTAGGTGCATCGATGGTAGAAAAAAAGAAACGCACATTCATTTCAGAAAGTAGCTAAGGAAATGGAGAATATTGGCTTAATTTGGACTCCCGAACGTAATACGAATGAGATCAAAGAGAATAAAGCAGGTACTGTATATTACAAGGCAAAGAAGAAACAAAAACTTCTTCACCTTGCATTTGTGCACTTCAAACTGATTACTGATAACTCTGTATTCCACACAACTGGAAAACTTGTACAAAACAATAGCAACCCTCATCTGGATCAGTATCGACCGGAGCACGAACGGTCTTTTCCTACAGATTTAAAACCCCTTCCATCAATCCACAAAGCCTTATGAATGAACACAGAGACATTTTAAAGTTCTGTTTTCATGATTCTCCATCAAAAAATTAATTCACAACATTATCTCCCGCCAGTCTTTCTTCACTTTGGACCCGCATCCGCTTCAATACATTCTCGGTAGTAGTGTCATGTTCGTGGCGCAATCTAAAATCATTTTTGATGTGGTCTGCTATTTTCATCAGTATAGCCATTAGAGACGTAATGTTTGTAATCCGTGCCAATATTATAGCAGACATCAGGCACAACAAGAACTGCGCTGTTGACTTGTAAGGAGTCGCAGATGCAATGGTTTTGTGTGACATCATAGGTCAACCGAAAAAGCAATACATTTATCTGTGCTAAAAGGAAATAAGTGCACCGCAGTGTATGGGAAGCACAAGGCGTGTGACCAATAGTCGCATTAGAGAGTGTCCATGGACACTGGGACTTCACATGTAGGTGTGAAAATACAAAAAAACCGAACTATTCGAAAAAACAAAAAAATAATGAATGGAAACGGAGTCGATGAGAAGGAAGTCGCGACCAGTTAGAAGTAGTCGATTCTGAACTAAATCTGAACACGTTGTATAGCATATTTTGTCAATAAAATGTAAACACAACAGGTTCCTAATTTTTGGACATTTTAGTGCAATCACCACTGTTTTCTAACTGTTTTTTCTTGAATTTGCTCGTCACTCAAAGCAGAGGCAGTAATATACAAGTCAAAATGGTCTTCAAATGGTTTTCTTCTGACATTAACTGCAAGAAACATCCTCTTGACATGAAGCACATACTGAATTTAGTGAGGGCAAAACATGTCAAAATGTTTTCAGATGAGATTTATTAACCATGTTCACAAGATGCACACCCAGAAAAAGGTTAATGTGTTATCAAAAGCCAGGACAGTCATTATGACCTTTTAACACTACACTCCAGTATCAGTGAGGCTTGCTATTAAAAACATCCAAATCAATAAGTACCAACCTGCTGTCCGTACTGCATGCCGCCAATCGCACCAGGCGTTCGACCCTGTATCCCCATAGGATATCTTTGGGGGCCTGGAGATCCATAGCCCTGCCCTGGATAAGACCCCGCTTGCTGGGATCCGGGCCCTGATGGAGGCCCTTGTTGCGGTTGGGAATAAGGACTAGGTGCTCCGTAGGGTTGGCCACGCATCTTCCCTACCTGGTCCATTGGGCTTGCAGGCTAGAGGAAACAAAGAATCACAGTGAGCTCTGCATGGATGTAATTGGATTGTAACTGTAACATCAGCAGTTTGGTAGGATTTAAAAAGGCATTAGCAAATCGCAAACAAATACACTTGCATTTAATTTAAAAAGCATTAAGTATAGACATAATGAAAAGCAGGAGAGGGAGACCAAAAAAAGTGGATTTACTTTCCAACTAAACAGCAAAAACTTGGCCACGAATGAATGAACGAGCCTACTATAACTGCCAGGAGCTGTTTCCTGCTTGCGATCATTGTGCCAGTGGGCGGATTCTGTTACAGCTGAAATGTTGGGGAGGAGTTCTACGAAGTTATGTGAGTAATAGAAGTGTCTGCGGTGGCTGGACATGGGCCCGCCGCTCAGCTGGAACCACGTCAGGATGGCGTCTGCACCCTGGAAGATCCACATGGTCCAAACATACGGCGAGGAGGGAAGGAGGGAGGGGTTGTAAATGTAGTAGTGGTGGAGCTGGCTGTCAACAGCTGGGTCCAAGGTCATAAAAGCAGATGATGTACAGGGGATTCCTCCACGTGCCACAAATGTAATGGTCAATAAAAATCTGGAATTCCACCGAGCATTTCGCAGAAAGTCCACATCAAGTGACCGTTTGGTGCTCCGCTGTCACCTCATCATACCGCTGGCCGCCCCTCTGTGTTCTCATTCACTGTAGCGCAACAGAATCAGAACCACAATGGAGGCTTTGAAGAAGCAACAACTCCTGCCCCGCTGACCTCGGGCAGCAGACACAAAGCTTTCATTGCTTCCCACGGTTATTAATCTGTGTGTGTGTTTTTCCTCCCCCCCCCCCCTTTCCTCCCAAAACCTCTTTTCCTTGGTTAAGAGAGACAACCACCAGGGCTATTTATAGCCAGCCAGACAGAGAGGGCAGTCTGCCGAAAATGTAACAGGTCCCAGCTGCACTGCTGTTTGAACCTGGGCCAGGCCTTGCGCTTCCTGGTCTTTAATAAAGCAGCAGGCTTTGGCACTCTATGAATGACAGTGCTGTAGTAACCAGTCGGTGGTCTGGAAGAGTTGCTTGCGGGGAGTGGTCCCAATATTTAAAATATTGTTGTGGGCGGAAATCAACAGGCTGCAGACGTGGTCAAGCAAGATAACCTATTCCACTTCTGGTTTTGCCTCCAGCCTCCCCCAGGGCCACACTGCTGAGCTCCTTTAGGTTCAAGAGCATATGTGTGTGTGTGTTATGTTGTGTATGTTTGTGTGTGTCCTTAGGGTCATTACCGACTGTGCCATGGGGGATAAGGAGTAACAGACCCCGGCAGACACTCTCCTGTGACCTCTAATGCACTTTCAACCCCAGTCTGCATGGAAGTGCACATATCCTCACCCGCCCCAACTCTGACTGACTGACATTGGGCGATGAAGGACACAGCTCGGACTAAAGATGGCCGGTGGATACTGCTAAAACCACGGGGGGATGATGGGATGTCTACTTCCTTTAAAGAGCTTGACTGCTCAGCAGAAAGAGAGAGTTGGAAAGTACAGCTCAACTATAATCAGCGTTTTCCAACTCTCAGGGCCAAATGGAGAGTCACTGCTGACACTAAACCAACACTCAAGATGTCTCTTTGAACTGACACACACTACTATTGTGTGTGTCAGGTGGATCCGGTAGTGATCCGTAACATTGCAAGATAAGGAATTTCCTTCATTTTAATATTGAATAGGTTTTGATGTGAGGACGTTTTTTTAACTTCCACATAATACCTGAAAGCATGAAAACAAAAACAATGGACAAGGAGTGTCAGCGGTTATTTTACTGGTAAGCAGACCACGATTATTCAAAAGGAGATTGTCGGCAGAAAGATAACGGAATGATGAGAGGTTAAGCTAAAGTCACAATGTAATATTTGTGTGCTCTTGAATGGGATTGTGCTGAAAATCTTAATTTCCTCTCGGTGATTATTAAAGTGTTTCTGATTCTGATTCTGATTCTGTATATATTGCAGAGATCCCTGTGAGGTGAAAAAATAGAGGAATTGAAAAATACCAGCTGGGCCATTTTATGGGTTCAGGGGACAGATTTTACAATTTTTAAGATGCTTTGGAAAGCATTTCCTACAAGAAATTCTGTAAAAATGCAAAAAAAAAAAAAAAAAAAAAACCTTACCTATGGTTTCTACCAGATGCTATAAATTGAAAGCCACACCGTTTTTTTAATGACTCTACCTCAGCATTAATTTTTTTTTTTTTTTTTTTTTAGACAATATCTTCATGTCAATAGAAGCCAATCCAAAATGACAAGTTTGTTTCATTAGTTCTAAGTTGTGTTTGGTTTGAGAAAAACTTCACTTCATCACAGTTTGGCATTCCATAAATACATGACATATGATGGCTTTATTTGATAAATATTGTAAGTGTAAAAAATCTAATATTTTGTTAAAATAGCGGGTCCCTTAGTAAAGTATTGGATGTAAGATGGCATTTATGGTATCTGCTACAAGTTTGTTAAATAATAACAAAGGTTTTAAATACATCTTAAAAAAACAAGATTATACTTTATAGTGTTTTTTAGGCAACTTTGGCAAAGCAGCAATAGATCTTGTACAAGTTTAGTGCGTTTAGTATTGTAAATCATGACTAATATTATGTGAGGGAGTATAAATTATATTACTTTTATTTCTGTAACATTATTACATTTGACAATAACAGTATAAAAAATGCAAATAGATACATTTCAACATTAATAAGTAATCAGTTACCTTACACAAGTCGGAAAGAGCTGTTTCGGGCATGTATTTACGACCAAGTAAGCAGCGAAATCCCACATTCTCCACCACTGAGAGCGGTTGATCATCCACTACTATGAATTAGATTAGTTTACACCAAATGCGGACTCCATGTTGGGAATCTTGTGAAAACTTTTCTTGCCACTGGAATGAATCTGTTAGGGTTTGTTATAGTTGCCCCACCTTGTTAGCGTTAGCCGCAGTATCTTCATTGTGTTTGCTGCATGGTGGGCTTACAAGTGCTTCATTAAGTTGCTTGTATTGAAACGTCCTACATGTGTCGCACCCCTCGAAACAGATATTGCAAAGTTTGCATGTTGCTATTCGACTTGTTGGCTGCTCGAGTTTGTAATATTGCGACACCACTGATGTATTTGCTTTGGTAGCGCAGTCTTCCATTGGTGCAATGGTTTTTCATTTCTGGTGAAAAGAGGCGAATAAGTAATTTCCATGTGGCAACATTAGCATGCAAGCAAATTTATAGTAAGTTTCTTACAAATTAAATATTAGTATGGTGTCGGAGATTTTGTTACAAGTACTCATTAATACCAATACTTCCAAAAAGTGCTGTATTGGCATCGACACATCCCTATAGTTTAGTGATTTTTTGGCGTACTACAAGAAGGACCGTTACAGTTTGAGAATCACTGGGTTAGAAGTGTAGCGGAATTCCGCTAAAAAGAAGACATCTGTAATCCCTAACAATGGTAATTTCAAACAGTGTATCCTTAAATGTTTACATGGCAAGCAACCAACAGTCAATTACTAGTCCACGTTATTGCCAAGTAAATTGTAACAAGATGCAACAAGGTGGAAAAAAAGTGTGAAAAGATGTGCAACTTGATCAAAATTAAGTTGGCTGGACTGTCTGTCCTCCAAAACAAAAAGTTACTGGATTAAATTATCACGATTGTTTAAATCATCCATCCATTCATTTTCTACCGCTTGTCACTCTCGATCCTAATGTTTTAGATCATAAAAATAATTCACGGAGGCAACCTGAAGTGTATGTGTGTTTTCTGTTCTACAGTGTTCGATCATAAAGACGTCTAAGCTGCAGGCTGGGAGATAAAAGTGCAGCCAGTTCACTGTTCAGGCCTTCATTGATCTGTTTACCAGTTGTTGTTTTCCTAACGTTACTTAAGTCATCACCATTTGACACAGCATTACGTACAGTCTCCAAAGATCTGAGAGTTTTAAATAAGGTCACCATGTATTTGTAGTTAAAACACATAAATCAATGGCTTCTTCTTGGCGTGTATAACAATTATGGAGTGATGTTCTTTTCCACTGACGGCACCATGAGGCAGAGGTGTGGACTCGAGTCACATGACTTGGACTCGAGTCAGACTCGAGTCATGAATTTGATGACTTTAGACTCGACTTGACAAAATGTGAAGAGACTTGCAACTCGACTTAGACTTTAACATCAATGACTTGTGACTTCACTTGGACTTGAGCCTTTTGACTTGACATGACTTGACATGACTTGCCACTTTCCCCAAAATCCAAAGCTTAAAAAGTTATTTGGGAGCGCTCCGTATTTTTCATTTTCTTCGTCTGTCTATCAGCGTGTTATTCCTGTCAGCTGGTGTGCTGTCAGTACAACAGCCAATCAAATTAGATATACGTTGTTTTCATCACACAGCATTCATCCAATCAAATTGCAGGACAACCAATGAACTAGAGTTGTCCAACAACGTGCCAGTGATAAACAATTATGTTAAAGTTGGTTTCGTTCGGGTATAAAAACTACGACTTGGTCAACAAAAAAAGAATTGTGGTATGCAAATCACGCAGTTCGAATATTACAGACGGAGACGCAACAACTTCCAACTTCGTTCGACATTTGAAGTTGCACAAAGAAGGGTAAGTTTTGAATGTAAGATAACGTTCATTGGCTAAGTAACGTGACTTTTATTTGCTGTGTAGTTAAATCAGTGAGGCTGCAAACTCACTGCTAATGTTATAACCATAGACATCTTATAAGTAGACGCAGCATCGAGCGCTACTGCCTACTGGCGCAGACGAGGCGCGTGGCCGCCATCTTGGAGTGGTGATCCGCTCCACTCAGTGCAATTAATTTGGCAGGAGCAATGAACTGTCAGCGCATTTAATTCATTTTACCTCACTGAATACGACTGATTTTCACCCCCTTTTTTGTCATACGTGTAGCCATGATAACACACATGTTTTGGCGTGTTTTATTATTCATAGTTTGCTTAACAGTAATATAATATTCTTATACACTATAAATGACCAGACGTCCGAGATCAAAACTGGGAATATAATCCCAGAGAAGGGGGAAAAAAACGGTAATCTATTTTTAAATTGAAGAAACAATATGATTAGGTTATATATACATATGTGTGTATCCTACATAAACAATGTATGAATACATTAGATATCTATATATCTTAGGGACCTATAGACTGTATCTCTGTTGCTTCAGCAGCAGAGAGTTTATTCTGTCTTGACACTTTGTATTGATATTTTCTATTACATTCTTCCCTTAAATGATAATGTTTGCAGTGATTGTTTTATATGTATTATTTTATGTAAGTCGCTTTGGATAAAAGCGTCTGCCAAATACTTAAACATATATAAACACCTGAAAGTCTTCATATCAGCTAAAACCACCAATCTGTTTCACTGGATTCAGAATAAAACCAAATTCTGTTCAACCCAACAATGTTAGTATTTGAATATTGTTACTTGAAGACTTATTCCTGGTTACAATTATACTGTTAAGAAAGTATTGTCTTATACTTTGCCTAAAATGAGAATGCATCATAATCAGTGGTGGCTGGTGAATTTTGTTTTAGGTGGGGCTGAAAGTTTGTAAACCAAACCCCTGTAGGGCGTCATCCTCCCCCAGAAGATTTCTTTGTGATTTTCACATACAAATATTGAAGATCTTTGATCCTTCTCAACTCTGTGGTAATATTATTTTCATAAAATACAACCAATAGTACGTTAATGTTAAATCTCACTTGTGAAAAGTAATACCCCGATTCCTATTTTCAACAGTCCGCTCATTTGAGCAGGAAAACGGTGAACACCACCATCTTTGTTTTCTACCTGTCATCTGTCAGTTTAGGCTGCTCGCCGGCTCCTCATCAGCACTTCAAGATGGCGGCCAAATTGCTCACGTCACAGCAACCAATGCTGCGTCTACTTATAAGATGTCTATGGTTATAACGTCATTGCAAACACGGCAATCTGTTGCGTCCACTGCAGTTTGCTACCTTATTCATACTTTTTGTCAAGTGATTTTTTTTTAAGCAGGGTTTCATGAGGTACCTATACATAACGTTACGTTAGTCAATGTATCACACACAGTAACGTAACGTTAGACGGCAGTCAGCAGCACCGCGTATTTTAGCCACCTACAAAAAGACAAACATAGTCAAATAAAGGTAAGTTAAAATGTATACTATATTAAGAATATGTGTACATATTGCATAGGGTCCTGACATCTAAAAAGTACAACTCTGTTCATTGTTATGTTCATATATTTGTTATGTTTTTCATGTGTACGCACACATAAACACACATACAGTATGAGATGAGATCAATGAGATAAGGTAAGAACAGGATAGAAACTGCTGTGGAACTAGTTACAATGCAATATGCCATGGAAATACAATGTTAACACTTTTGTGCAAATAAGTACAGTTGCACTTGTTTTTTTTTCAAATGTGTTTATTCTGTAAAGGAATGAGTCACATGTTTAAAATGACTGGTTAATAGTGCTATTTTGAAGTGCAATGTCAGCACTATCTTTTTCCCTGCAATTTCAAATGCACTTGTTTTAATAAATAAATACAGCGTTTTAAAAGCATACACAATCTGTGTAAATATATTAGTCTGTGGTTAAATGACTTGAAAGGACTCGAAACTCAAAATGCAGGACTTGGGACTTGACTTGAGACTTTCCAGTCTTGACTTTGGACTTGACTCGGACTTGCCCTGTCTTGACTCGGGACTTGACTCGAGACTTGAGGGTAAAGACTTGAGACTTACTTGTGACTTGCAAAGCAATGACTTGGTCCCACCTCTGCCATGAGGTAATGTTACAGTTTGCATTAGATTTTAGTTCACTTATGGGCTTCATCTGGAACCCTTACCCTATAAATAGCCTTATTTTATTTATCATATTTACGCAATGATATAGTATACATTTAGCCAACGATAAAGCTTTCAATACTATCATTACATCGTGATAAAGCATGTTGACACATTCTAGCTGTGTCCCGCGAACTTGCTAGCGGCTAATGTCCTTCCGTAAAGTCACGCCTAGGTCAGCAAGCTTCACATCCATGGCGGCAAATACACTTTTTTTTTACAAACATAATCATTCTTTGAGGAAGAGGAACAGCTTAACATGCTACACTCAACATAGGCGGATATGCTAACCGCTAAGGTAGAACGCTTGCATGTAACCAGAGGTAGGAGTATAGACACGAATATTGACAGTAACGATACCAAGTATTGGTATATGGTTAATGGTTAGATCGATATTTTTTATGATCAAAAAATATTTTGCGATTTATGTTATTGTTTACAAACTCAGGAAAAATGTTCCTGGAAACGCAAGAGCTTTAAGGGCAAAAAACCTAAATATTTAAATCAGAGCCATTAGTAGGAAATAACTAAAATATTGAATTGATATTTTACATCACGAGTCTATGTTAGTATGACCAATATTGCCCCTTTAACTACTTGGTATTGGATCAATACCCAAATTTGTAATATCGCCCAGTAAAGTATTCAAGCAATAGAAGAATACATGCTAATTACATTTTAACAGAACTGTAGATACAACCATGTTACGTCAGAAAGTAACAAGATATAGTAGATTAATAATAGTTTTGACAAAATAATACAACCTGAAATGACAGAGGTGGGAATTTTTGGGCACCTCACGATACTGTTACGATTCAGGAGCTACGATTCGATTATTGATGAATCTTTAATTTATGTATATTGATGCATTTTTTACATTTATTTTTGTTTCACTAAATAAGCATTTATGACTTGCAACTTTGAAAAACAGTGCATTTGCCATCCATCCATCCATCTTCTTCCGCTTATCCGAGGTCGGGTCGCGGGGGCAGCAGAGAAGCCCAGACTTCCCTCTCCCCAGCCACTTCGTCCAGCTCTTCCTGTGGGACCCCGAGGCGTTGGGACATAGTCTTCCCAACGTGTCCTGGGTCTTCCCCGCGGCCTCCTACCGGTCGGACGTGCCCTAAACACCTCCCTAGGGAGGCGTTCGGGTGGCATCCTGACCAGATGCCCGAACCACCTCATCTGGCTCCTCTCGATGTGGAGGAGCAGCGGCTTTACTTTGAGCTCCTCCCGGATGGCAGAGCTTCTCACCCTATCTCTAAGGGAGAGCCCCGCCACCCGGCGGAGGAAACTCATTTCGGCCGCTTGTACCCGTGATCTTGTCCTTTCGGTCATAACCCAAAGCTCATGACCATAGGTGAGGATGGGAACGTAGATTGACCGGTAAATTGAGAGCTTTGCCTTCCGGCTCAGCTCCTTCTTCACCACAACGGATCGATACAGCGTCCGCATTACTGAAGACGCCGCACCGATCCGCCTGTCGATCTCACGATCCACTCTTCTCTCACTCGTGAACAAGACTCCGAGGTACTTGAACTCCTCCACTTGAGGCAAGATCTCCTCCCCAACCCGGAGATGGCACTCCACCCTTTTCCGGGCAAGAACCATGGACTCGGACTTGGAGGTGCTGATTCTCATCCCAGTCGCTTCACACTCAGTTGCGAACCGATCCAGCGAGAGCTGAAGATCCTGGCCAGATGAAGCCATCAGGACCACATCATCTGCAAAAAGCAGAGACCTAATCCTGCAGCCACCAAACCAGATCCCCTCAACGCCTTGACTGCGCCTAGAAATTCTGAATTATGAACAGAACCTGTGACAAAGGGCAGCCTTGGCGGAGTCCAACCCTCACTGGAAACGTGTCCGACTTACTACCGGCAATGCGGACCAAGCTCTGGCACTGATCATACAGGGAGCGGACTGCCACAATCAGACAGTCCGATACCCCGTACTCTCTGAGCACTCCCCACAGGACTTCCCGAGGGACACGGTCGAATGCCTTCTACAAGTCCACAAAACACATGTAGACTGGTTGGGCAAACTCTCATGCACCCTCAAGGACCCTGCCGAGAGTATAGAGCTGGTCCACAGTTCCACGACCAGGACGAAAACCACACTGTTCCTCCTGAATCCGAGGTTCGACTATCCGGCGTAGCCTCCTCTCCAGTACACCTGAATAGACCTTACCGGGAAAGCTGAGGAGTGTGATCCCACGATAGTTAGAACACACCCTCCGGTTCCCCTTCTAAAAGAGAGGAACCACCACCCCGGTCTGCCAATCCAGTGGTACCGCCCCCAACCAAGACAGCCCCACAGCGTCCAGAGCCTTAAGGAACTCCGGGCGGATCTCATCTACCCCCGGGGCCTTGCCACCGAGGAGCTTTTTAACTATCTCAGCAACCTCAGCCCCAGAAATAGGAGAGCCCACCACAGATTCCCCAGTCACTGCTTCCTCATAGGAAGACGTGTTGGTGGGATTGAGGAGGTCTTCGAAGTATTCCCTCCACCGATCCACAACATCCGCAGTCGAGGTCAGCAGAACACCATCCTCGCCATACACGGTGTTGATAGTGCACTGCTTCCCCTTCCTGAGGCGGCGGATGGTGGTCCAGAATTGCTTCGAAGCCGTCCGGAAGTCGTTTTCCATGGCCTCACCGAACTCCTCCCATGTCCGAGTTTTTGCCTCTGCGACCGCTGAAGCCGCACACCGCTTGGCCTGTCGGTACTTGTCCGCTGCCTCAGGAGTCCTATGAGCCAAAAGAACCCGATAGGACTCCTTCTTCAGCTTGACGGCATCCCTCACCGCCGGTGTCCACCAACGGGTTCTAGGATTACCGCCACGACAAGCACCAACTACCTTGCGGCCACAGCTCCAATCAGCCGCCTCGACAATAGAGGCGCGGAACATGGTCCATTCGGACTCAATGTCCAGCACCTCCCTCGTGACATGTTCAAAGTTCTTCCGGAGGTGGGAATTGAAACGCTCTCTGACAGGAGACTTTGCCAGACGTTCCCAGCAAACCCTCACAATGCGTTTGGGCCTGCCAGGTCTGTCCGGCATCTAAAAATGTATTATTTCTCCTACCTCTAATTACCGCGTACGTCAGCAGCCAAATTAGGAGTCTTTGTAACCCACAATGAAATGGTTCTATTGATTTTCTGGATTATTTTGAGTCTATTGATTTCTTTAATTAAAAAATATTGTGATTACCATGTATGACGGGTAGGGAGCGTTTACATTACAATCATTATGCTGTGCACGTGCTGGTCAAAATTGTGCAAATTCAAAGTTGCAAACCTAGGGAATAAAGCAGCACACTCACTGCACTCACTCTCTTTTTGTCTGCTCAGTCATCAAATTCAAGAGGTAACTCCTCCCCTCCCTTTTTTGTCTTACATTAAAAAAAAAAAATAACTGCAATTAGCACATGGCTAATCTGCATAGAGGAAAGCCCTACAACTCTTGGCAGAAGAGGTTGCGCTGATGTACTGTGTCATGACTGGCCTGCTGGTGGATATTGCAACTATTCAAAAGAGTGTGTGTGTGAGTGTGTGTGCGTGCATGCTTTTGTGTGACGTGGAGGGATTTGTAAAAGGCTATAGTAGAGGGTGGGGGCCCTCTGGAGCAGAGCTGGGGAAGAGTGGAGCAGATGGAACGAGGAGGGGAGTGAGGCGGGGGCAGACGATAAACAACTGCTGCTAATTTAATCCGCCACGGCACACACACCATTGTTCTGCTTTAAAGCCCCTCAGCACGCAACACACCAGCCCAAACACACGCCCGTCGTAAGGCCGCGCTCGTATGGTGGCGCACATCGCATGTCACAAAGAGGGACAGGATATCCTATCCCCAGACCACAGGGGTCAATTTTATGGGCGCAATTGTTTTTTTTCTTTCAAAAGGACAAGCCACGTGGATGTGTGCACATTGGTCCTAGCGGCTTACATCACACTGAGGATGTTATCCACAGTCACAGTGGGAGAAGCATGCTCTTTCAGCCAACATAAGTAAAGGTTTAAGAACAATTTCACAGTAAAGCACGGCGCTTAAACTGAGAAATATCTTATTCTTTTGTGCCAACTAACAACTAACCCTGTGCTAACATCTGGTGTGTCTATGCTTCTTTAACTTTTTACCATTAAACCGTAATATTTTGATCATTGTCACGGTGAAAATGGCTTTCAGCAAAGTACGAACAAACAATATTTTCTGAGTTTAAATATGCAACTAATCATGGACCATTGATAATCAAGTGTTTTAAAATGCATTGTCTCGTAATAAACATTGAGAATTTAACTGATCATTGTTCCCAGGGCATTCTATCAATTGCAACTGGACTGTTCAGTTCGTCTTGAAGACATGTCGCCTCTCATCCAAGCAGGCTTCATCAGTTAATGCTTATGAACTTAGATTGGTCAGAGCAGGCCTGACCTGATCTGATCAGCCTATGAGACTACCAGCCTAAACTTCAGTTCAGTTTGTCTTCGAAGATGTTTCCCCTATTATCTAAACAGGCTTCATCAGTTCATACAACTTAGATCAGGTGTAGATCTGAACAATCTAACTATGAGCGGCTTCACATCAGTTCAGGTGACTTGGATTGGTCAGATCAGATCCATCCATCCATCCATCCATTTTCTACCGCTTGTCCCGTTCGGGGTCGCGGGTGTGCTGGAGCCTATCTCAGCTGCATTCGAGCAGAAAGGCGGGGTACACCCTGGACAAGTCGCCACCTCATCGCAGGGCCAACACAGATAGACAGACAACATTCACACACTAGGGCCAATTTAGTGTTGCCAATCAACCTATCCCCAGGTGCATGTCTTTGGAGGTGGGAGGAAGCCGGAGTACCCGGAGGGAACCCACGCAGTCACGGGGAGAACATGCAAACTCCACACAGAAAGATCCCAAGTTTGGGATTGAACCCAGGACCTTCGTATTGTGAGGTACACACACTAACCCCTCTTCCACCGTGCTGATCAGATCTAGAGCTGACCAATCTAAGTCTCTAAGCATGAATTGATGAAGCCTGCTTGGATGAGAAGCAACATGTCTCAAACAAACTGAACAGTCCAGTTGTGATTGATTAAATGCCCTGCGAATACAATGACCTGGATGATGGAGAACATCCATGAATGAATGAGAACATCCATAGACAACTTACCGTTATTTGTTTAACTTTTCTCATAATTTCAAAGACAACTATTTAATTAAGCGTATTTCCTTTTCTAATCAGTAATGGTAAAATGAAACAAAAGCACAGTCAGAGCAATAGAAGAGCCCACCCTTGTACTTTAGGTTAAAATTAACTTTAAGAGGAAGGTTAACAGATGCTGATGGGAAAAGAGATCAGTAAAGGCCCATAAATGTGACTTAGCAAAAACTGGGGAAGGAGTAAAAAACAAAGTGACCATGTTTTCAATTAAGTAATTAGTTTGGCGTCCCTATGCATCAGCCCAGGATGATCTGACCACTGAATGACACAGAATAAAAAGCAAAGTGCGGCCTGGGGCGGGCAGGAGGTGACGGTCAGCGCCTGCTGGTGCTAACTTCCAAGCTGAGCCGAGGCATCGCACCGCCCAGATGTTCACCCAGCTGTTCCTCGGAATTTTCAAAGATGCTCAGGGCAGAGGGAGGACAGCAACCTGCACTCCCTGTTGTTTAAGAAAATATACATTAAAGCATCTTTTTTTTTTTTAAAACATATCCTACCACTTCACAAAGGAGAGCTTTTGGGGCAGGCAGCTTCACTACGCATCTTAAAATTGAGATTTGCCAACCATCCTTTAGACAGCTACAGACGTCGACATTGTCAGCAAATAGTCTTACCAGTCGTCATAGGTTAGTTATGTTAGCTGTGCTAGTGTTGCTAAAATCGTTGTACTCTTTTCGCACTCCTTAAAGGGTCTGTTTGAATGTTGTTTGTATTATATACATATTTTTTGAAGCTATATTTTTTCAAAATTACTAATTATCTTGAATAAAAATAGCTCGTCGGCCAGATGGTAAAAGTATGGCGTTCAGGCTGTGTCGTACACACGTACACGCCTGAAGCACATGCACACGCAAAAGCAGTCCCAGAGATGCAACTAATAATTTTGCAGTTATGTTAGCGATCATTGAAAGTATAGCCTAATGTTAGCAGCTGAACTTTGCCAACTCGCTGTAATTAATAGACAACAAACTAATGCAAATGTGTTATGTGGGCTCTGTACCGAGGATGTCGTTGTGGCTTGTGCAGCCCTTTGAGACGCTTGTGATTTAGGGCTATATAAATAAACATTGATTGATTGATTGATTTATTATGTACTCAAAAGCGGCATGTTCTCAGAGGTGCCTACTTGAAGCACTTTTAAACATTAAGCTTCAGCATCAAGGCTTGATTTTCGATCAGTACACTCCCGTATTGCAGAACTCCTGTGACCTATTTAAAATAGGGACGGGCGATGAATAAAAAATGTTTGTTGTTTTGCTATTTTACATTTCAAGCTTGGCGGTTAGGATGGCTTTGTATCGCCTCTTGTCCTCTCTTGCTGGAGATGTCCATACTTAGCTAAGCCTTGTCGTCCAGTGATGATGGTACTTGTAAGAAATGCAATTTATTTGCGTCATGCAGGTGAGGATTAGTAACTTGGAGCGGCTACGCGCGCTGTATGGACATACTTAAACCGCACGAGCTAGCTGGTAGCCACCTCTTTTGGGACGATAAATATTAGAGATGTCCGATTATGGCTTTTTTGCCGATATCCGATATTGTCCAACTCTTAATTACCGATATCAACTGATATCGATATATACTGTCGTGGAAATAAAACTTTATTATGCCTAATTCTGTTGTGATGCCCCACTGGATGCAGTAAACAATGTAACAAGGTTTTCCAAAATAAATCAACTCAAGTTATGGAAAAAAGTGCCAACATGACACTGCCATATTTATTATTGAAGTCACAAAGTGCATTATATTTTTTTAACATGCCTCAAAACAGCAGCTTGGAATTTGGAGTGGTTTTTGTTGTATTTTTGTTTTTTTCTCGGCGGAGTCTTTAAGCGACAAATGTGTGGTACTACTTTTTTTCGGTGTTTGCTTTTCATCCATCTTCCGCTTGTATTCATCGTGTATCTCCCTATGATTCTTGAAGGTGTGGGAGATCAAATTGCTCGTATTAAAAGGAAGACGTCTTGGTTCCTCCTCACATAATCAACTTTTTGCAGTCATTGCAAATTGCCAGTTTTGTATCCATCAGACACACTTTAAAATAATCCCAAACCATAGACATGGTGTCGTTAATCAGTCACCGAGCGAGCTCGCTTGTTAGCCACGCTACAGCACCGGCAACAACACACTCTTGATGTTGTTATGCTCCGCTCGCGGCGGTTTGATGAGGTCATCAAGCGTCGCCAGTAAACCTCTCATGCTGCAACTCCTGTGTTGTGTGTGGGAGAGGGGAGAGGCTGCTGACTGGGAGACGCAACTGCTCTGTACTTCCCCCTACGTCCGTTTACCGCTCCGTACAGCGGCGTTTTAAAAAGTCATACCGATAATTTCCGATATTACATTTTAAAGCATTTATCGGCCGATGATATTACATCTCTAATAAATATGTATGGAATATACAACAAATCATGTGCCAACTACATGGCTTTCAAATTTGACGAGTTAGCACATGATTAATCAGAATTTTTTTTTTTACAAACAATTTTGAGCGCTCATGTTCCTTTACCTTCACCGCATATGTTTACCTGAATGTTTACGTACAAAGATGAGTGAGGAGACTGACTGGTGAAACATTTTGCTTCAAAATACACCCCGACGGGACTATAGATATAGGGCTGCCATCAACGATTATTGTGATAGTCGAATAGTCAACGATTGTCGTAACGATTAGTCGACTAATCTGATAATAAAGCGCACACATATTTAATGGCTCAAATTTTTTCATTTACTTCTAAATGCAGCTTAAAAGGGAACTGCACTTTTTTAAAATGTTGCCTCTTTCGCAATCATAAGAGACAAGACCACAGGTTTGCTTTTTTAGGATTTTGAATCTGATCAAAAACGTTTGCAAGATGCGGCCAACTGGAGTCACTGTTGTAGCCTTCGAAGCCCTCTAAAACCACTTCAAAACCCTCCATCAACATGCTGTATACACACCGCAAAGCTATATATAATGCAGTAATAGACACATTCATAATATGTAATTTGTTCAATATTTACCGCATATAGCAGCGCATTTCCAACTTTCTGCATCAAATGTGTTCCTACTCCCTGAATCAAATGCCAGTGTGTTTTCTAAACACAGCAGACTTGGTAGTAGATAACAAAGACAACTATTTTTCGACAAATCAGGATTCACGGCTTTATCTTTTTGAAACTAAATATAGGGTGGATGAACTGCTGCTTATAGAAGCGAGCACGAGAAAAGGCTGAAACATTGGAGCAGACTGAAGTCGAGAGACATGGTCACGCTGCAAATATGGAACTTTTGAGCCAAGCTATACCAAATGTATGGAGTGCCCAAATCAACTGGAAACGTCCCCGGCCAGCTTGACCAAACGGATAACTGTCCATCGAGTGAGTCACTATACAGGATATCATGTATCCTGATCAATAGATCAGGATACATGTACACTACAGTGCATATGCTGTCAAACTAGCTGTGTACAAACAAAACATGAAATGTGGCGCTAATACTTTACAGATACTGTAATATGATTTTTCATGTTTTTCAGTCAATACATTGGTGTCTTTTCACATTGTGTTGTGTATTACAAACTCAAACGCGTTTCGTGCTGAAGTAGAATCGAGCTTACCTCTTGCCGTAGTTAGCTTTTACGGCTAATACCATAGCACGCCAATTTGTTACTACGCTAAAAAAAATTAATAAAAAATAAAGAGTTCCTCAGTGTTCGCTCTTACAATAACAATATCGCTACAGTTTGGTTATTACACAGCTTACCTAACGTAAATGAAGTATTGTTGATGGTTTTTGAATGCATTTCTAAATTTGTATCTATCTTTGTTTTTTTTTATCTAATTGATTTTATTGTTTTGTTTTTGTACGGTGTCCTTGAGTGCCAAGAAAGGCGCCTTAAAAGTAAAATGTATTATTATTATTTAGAGGTAGAATTGATTGCTCCCATTAGCTGCATTGCTAGCCACCAAGAACCAGACAATTTTTATATGTTAGAAAGCGAGAAAAAACAACAACACTTTTGTCTTCTTGTCTCTCATAATGAGTGAACAATAGGCACAAATCCAAAAAAAGTGCAGTTACCCTTTAAGTTATTTTAGGCGTGTGCTAACTAACAACAAAGATGACTAATTCATTCATAAATATTTATACTATAATTGTGCTGCTCATTCAGCTGTTACACAAATTAAAATGACTAATAAAATGTCCATTAAAAAGAAAGGAAAGGCAAAGTGCTAAAAAAAAACAAAAAAACAATCAAACTTGCTTATGTAATTAAAAAAACAGTTAAAAAAGCAGCGACAAAAACAAACAAAACGCAAACTCTAACGTTTAAAAAGCTTCACACTGGTGTATTGACTATTGATTAACACTTGACAGTTTAATAGACTCAATGTGTAGAATCCTATATTTGATTAATTCTTAAAAATGTTGGCTATTTCATAGATTGTTAGTTTAATCTTATGATACCTCCGCATTGGTGCCTGTGTGTGTGTGTTTTTTTACAGCATTGCAAATTGATGCTGCTTTAAAAACATACTCGAATTGGTGTAGTCAAAGTTTGGCTGGCTGACTTTGGCTAAAATGAGTTACTTTTCACACAACTTCATCTAACTCTTGTTAGCTAGCTAGCAAGGTAGAACCTAACAGTACTCTTACCCAGGCTGTGTTCGCATCCTCCCTCTAAATATCCGACATCATGTCTCCGTTTTAAATGCTCGCGTATTAGACATACTGCCATAAAAACAAGGTCCACTTTGCAAAATGACCACGGTATTCGTGTTTTTAACAAGAATGAGAGGAAATATCCTCACACTTTACATGAGTGACCCACTTCCAGCCGGCAAAACACGAGTGATGACGTCACAACTACTGTCGACAAATGTAATTGTTGGCGACAAATTTTATCGTCGACATTTGTCGACAAATCGTTGCAGTCCTAAAACCAAGGTAAAAAAAAAAAGTGTAAAAAAAAATCTAAATATGAAGCAATTTTGAGGCAGCTGCTGGCGAGAAAACTACAAGTACATGGACAACAAGCAGTGGAGGACAAACAACGGTGGAGTATACCTGCGACAATGTCAACAAAAGTACCACAGATAAGTTAAGCAACTGTAAGTAATCATGAATAATCCGAGTACAAAAGTGTGATTAATCTGTATAAAACAATTAATCATTTCACAGTGCTAGTTTGAGGTCTATCCAGAAGGTTCTTCATAGTTTCCACAATAAGTCGACTGCTACCTTGCAGCTCAGTGTGATTTTGAAGGTGAGTGAATGTTTGCCCAAACTGCAGCCTGTCAACATTTCAGGCCAAACTCATACTTCCCTGAGACGATTCCCGCGAGACATGAGGTGTTGAGGTTAAGACGGGATGATAAATGCTGGATGCCAGACTTATTGTTTGTTTAGTTATTCTTAGCTTAGAATAACTTGCAAACCTGGTACAAGGAAATGCTGACCAACAACAAACAATAGTAATGATGTCAATCAAGGTTGTGCAATTTAAATGAAAGCATCACAATACAACTTGTGGTTAGGATCCAATCTGAACTTTGGCACACTACACTTACCTCTCGTACATAATGACCTGGTAACATTGTTTATTTACACCAACACCGTGCAAATATTCCTGTTACTACTACTACTTCTGAGTTAAATATTCACATGTCAACAATTTATGTACAACACACATCAAGCTCAATGACATACCTTATTTACTAGTCATTTTAATGCTTTATTTTTTATTTTCTCCTGAGTTTGAGTCTGAGGTTACAATGTTTGCGCTTTTATTTACGGTGTACCGACGGTTAGAATTACCGTTTTATATTAAATGGGACTGATAACTTCATTTTGATAAACTCCCGGACTGACTGGCGCCAACTTGCTATCTTAAATGCTAACATATAAACAAGAGACAATGTCTTTCCTCATTAAGAAACAATACCCCAATCTAAACTTATATAAAGACACTGCTGTCTGAGCAAGTAAGCTATTCAATTGTGCACATTGAACAAGCTGTACTCTTAGTACAGAGTGATCATTCTAGATGTTTAACTGTGTGTTCAAGAACCGCCAGAAATAATAAATAATATATTTTTTTTGTTACACACTTTTAATTTAAAAATATCTTTCAAGTACCAATTAGTATTCTAAACAATAAAATCTATACCATTAAAACAGGTAAAACACTAAAACTAAAAGAATAAACACAAAACATGCAAAATAGTGTGTTTTCTAACAGTGTGTCAATTTATTTTACCGTATTTTTCGGACTGTAAGTCACTCCGGAGTATACGTCGCACCGGCCGAAAATGCACAATAAAGAAGGAAAAAAACATATATACGTCGTACTGGAATATAAGTTGCATTTTTGGGGGAAATTTATTTGATAAAACCCAACGCCATGAATAGACATTTGAAAGGCAATTTAAAATAAAGAATAGTGAACAACAGGCTGAATAAGTGTACGTTATATGAGGCATAAATAACCAACTGAGAACGTGCCTGGTATGTTAACGTAACATATTATGGTAAGAGTCATTCAAATAACTATAACATATAGAACATGCTATACGTTTACCAAACAATCTGTCACTGCCGATCGCTAAATCCGATGAAATCTTCTTCCTCGGTATCACCTCTGGTATGCGCCCCGCTAGCGTCCTTTCTTTCTGCTGCTCGATTGCTGTTCTCTGCAGCATATTTCACTACGTCCAGCATGTAATCTGCAGTATATGATTTCCTTTTCGGTGCTATTTTAGTTCAGTCCTTCTCAGTTTTTATAAGTTACCGCCAATGTTGATGTGATCCATTTTAATAGCTCCGGCAGTAGCGTATAGCATATAGCAGTTAGCATCCCAGGACCCACAATGCACTTCTGCCATGACCCGACCCCGCCGAATTCTTATTGGTTGGCGTGTGAGTGACGATTGCTGACGTGTGTGCGACGATTGCGGACATTTTCTTCGTCGCTCGCGCGAATGAGATAAATAATATTATTTGATATTTTACGGTAATGTGTTAATAATTTCACACATAAGTCGCTCCGGAGTATACGTCGCACCCACGGCCAAACTATGAAAAAAACCTCAACTTATAGTCCGAAAAATACGGTAGTTATTTAAAAAACAATTGGTCAAAATATTTCAGTGTGTGTGTGTAAGTACTTTTGAGCACATTCAACAATACGGCAATATAAATAACTGTGATATTTTTTATCAGGATAACCGTGAAATGTTCATATTGTTACATCCCTAATTGCATTGGCTGTTTTTCCACTTGTACGTACAACCTCATTAAGGACAATTATAGGCTCAGTAGCCACGTGTACATGGACATTTATTTAATCTTATCATCATTCGGATTAGAATGTTACTGTGTACATAGAACCTGAAAAAAATTATCTTGATTATGACGTGCATTTTCATGCATCACACCTTAAATAGGAATACTTTACTTTGACATACGCAGAACCTAACAAACGGAAAGGAGTATTATTATGTGTGCTTATTTTACTGTAAACAGACATGTGCATTTCTGCTTGTTCGACGTTATCACGGTATTTATAATTTTTTTCCTTGTTTTTTTATGTTGTGATTAAGTACGAGTTGCGACGTGCCTTTATGTTACCACATTCTGTGTATTTGTTTGAGGCTAGCAGTTAGCACTTGGAATAGCTGTAATGTAGTGAATAAAACAGCTCGTTAAGACGACAACTTTTATTGTTACATCGACACATGACACTCCAGACCATACTTTTGTTTTTGCTAGTCTCATTTTAAAGCAACAAACTCAAAAGTATACGCTACTTGTGTACATGTTGAATGAAGGGAGACAAGCAGCAAGACAGTCGCTTCATTCCGAGACTATTATTTTTAGTCCCACCTCTACAAGCAAAGTATAGCTGACATCTAAGACAAGCGCCGTAAGGATAATATTAACCTGAATTTTGGAAGATGTGTTTTCATGCGCTACAATCCGAATGACTTTCGGCATAAACCACCCGCCTCGATCGGAATGAAATATTGATCCGGGTCAGAATATTCCAAATGGCGTGTTTACATGAAGCATTTTTATTCCAATGAGGCTTTTAATCCGATTCAATGTGTCCATGTGCACGTAACTACTGTCTCATTAAATGTATTTGCAAAATGTGTTAAAGACAAACATTAAAAAAAAATACTGTTACTGCACACCATACCTCTTAAAGTACCAGTAGAGTGAAAAAACATTTTACTTTATATGCCTAAGAGTGTTTCTTTGTATCCATTAAACCATATTCAATTGTATTTACAAGCTGCAAAGTATTGGCAAATACCATTTTAACATCACAAAATGCTACAAATTCAGTCAGCTATTTTGAATATTCCGCACTGAATATCTTCGATAATTACTAGGGATGTCCGATAATGGCTTTTTGCCGATATCCGATATCCCGATATTGTCCAACTCTTTAATTACCGATACCGATATCAACCGATACCGATATCAACAGATACATGCAGTCGTGGAATCAACACATTATTATGCTTAATTTGGACAACCAGGTATGGTGAAGATAAGGTACTTTTTTTTAAATTAATAAAATAAGATAAATAAATAGACATGCACCTGGGGATAAGTTGATTGGCAACACTAAATTGGCCCTAGTGTGTGGATGTGAGTGTGAATGTTGTCTGTCTATCTGTGTTGGCCCTGCGATGAGGTGGCGACTTGTCCAGGGTGTACCCCGCCTTCCGCCCGATTGTAGCTGAGATAGGCTCCAGCGCCCCCCGCGACCCCAAAGGGGAATAAGCGGTAGAAAATGGATGGATGGAAATTAAAAACATTTTCTTGAATAAAAAAAGAAAGTAAAACAATATAAAAACAGTTACATAGAAACTAGTAATTAATGAAAATTAGTAAAATTAACTGTTAAAGGTTAGTACTATTAGTGGACCAGCAGCATGCACAATCATGTGTGCTTACGGACTGTATCCCTTGCAGACTGTATTGATATATATTGATATATAATGTAGAAACCAGAATATTAATAAAAGAAAGAAACAACCCTTTTGTGTGAATGAGTGTGAATGAGTGTAAATGGGGGAGGGAGTTTTTTTGGGTTGGTGCACTAATTGTAAGTGTATCTTGTGTTTTTTATGTTGATTTAATAAAAAAAAACAAAAAAAACGATACCGATAATAAAAAAAAACATACCGATAATTTCCGATATTACATTTTAACGCATTTATCCGCCGATAATATCGGCAGGTCGATATTATCGGACATCCCTAATAATTACCATAGATTCTACGTCATTGGAGGAACACTTCTGCACTCTGACCATATAATTAGATCAGTCATACAGGAAATAGGCAAAAAATTTAAAAGAGATGTGCCGTTTATCATTCACAATCCTTATGCAAGACAAGAACACATATGCTTGGCTTTTTTTATGCATTTGAAATCGTAAATAAATAGCCATTATTGAGTCAACAGATGGAGGGTCCTCCTTTATTGCTTGGATTTTACTGATGTCACGTCTGGCTCACGTCCCTCCCATTGAATACTAGTGGTGGTGGTCAAGCTATATCTATTCTCAACGGGTACAAGGCGCCATTTAGCCTTTCTCAAAGAAAAAAATGCCCTATGCTTGTGTTGTTTCGACTGTACGAATCGCTCAAACCGCGAAAAGGATAAACATTTTTACAGAGTTCCTTGAGATGTAATCAAAAAGGGCAGAAGAGTGCAACATTTTACGAAACGACGACTAGAAAAGTATCACTCCACTCCAGTCCAAGGGAGCAGAGTCGAAGAATGCATGCGTTTAAAGTGATCATTTCGTTAAAGGTTTGTTTGATATACTTTCAACGTTTATTATTTCCAATTTAAGTATTATCTTGATATTATTAGTATTTCTTAAACACGTTTGCTACAAGTGTTTCGAAAAGCACCAACTCAGCGTGTCTAACACGAATGTGAGCAAAACCTAAAAGAGTTAAGCTTTTACCAAAGGCTGCAATCATAAATGTAGCTTTCAGTACATACACAATGTTGACATCTACAAAGACGCAGAACAACACTCGTACTCGTAAACAGTGCTTTCAAGAGTAACAACAAACACTTCAGTAAACCCGAAGTTAAATCATGAAATGTAACCTTACCCGAGCAAAAATTATGCATATTTATCTGGGAGAGTCTTAATACCAATTTTCTTGACCTAGAGTTGTATGCCTTCATGCTTTTCCAAGTTTCCATCTGTTTTGTTGTGTATAATTATGTCTGGAGCACACATTACTACAATATATCTGGGAACACGACCAACGTATAATCCTTGACATCATTCGACAAATCTTTTTTTGATAAAGTATAGGGAATTTATTCCATTGCATAGTTTGATTTTTTTTGCTCGTATCTGCTTTTTGCAGGAAGATTTAAGCTTCTTTTGTACTTAGATAGTTTGCACGATGCATGCTGTTCAAAGCCTTCTTGGCTTGGTTGACCACCACGGATTTTCACTTCTGCGAAGAAGTCACGTGACAGAATCCAAGCAACTGCGCCCATTTTACCCTCTAAAAAACATCCAGAAACCGCCAACAATACTTAATTTCACATGTCGTGACCTGAAAAATTAACCCAATATGAGTGATGTTGTGTGGCAGCATGGTGCGTCTGCCTCACAATACGAAGGTCCTGGGTTCGATCCTGCGCTCGGGATCTTTCTGTGTGGAGTTTGCATGTTCTCCCCGTGACTGCATGGGTTCCCTCCAGGTACTCCGGCTTCCTCCCACCTCCAAAAACATGCACCTGGGGATAGGTTGATTGGCAACACTAAATTGGCCCTGGTGTGTGAATGTGAGTGAGAATGTTGTCTGTCTATCTGCCCTGCGATGAGGTGGCGACTTGTCCAGGGCGTACCCCAGCGTCCGCCCGAATGCAGCTGAGATTGGCTCCAGCGACCCCCCGCGACCCCAAAAGGGACAAGCGGTAGAAAGACTATTTTAGCGGCGCATTGATAGCAGGGAGCTAACTATTAGCTTACACTGCTATGTTGACACACTGAGCTGGCGTCTGGTTTTGTTCTGTCTTAAACTTTCTAAAAGTAAATTCTAGATTATCATTCATGCATCTCTCACTAATGTGGCCATGGGCCGAGAAGCTGGTCGACTTTGACATCCCCCAAGATGGCGAAAAAGACACAAAAAGACACTAGTTGCAGCAATTTTTTTTTACTATTGGTGAGGATTGCGATTAAATCTTAATCTAAATGGTATTATGTGAGCGTCCCCTTGCTAGACATCCCAGCGATAGTGGAATTTGTATAGTGTTTGTTTTATAGTGGTTTATTATGGTTAGTTTGTATGTTTAGCACCGAGCAATGCTCCATGATGCTACAGTGTTAAAATAAGGCTAGATCCGTTTAGCACTCGGATTCTAAAACTTATTGCTCATACTCTTTGTGTGCGGGCTCAAAAATATAAGGTTCTGGATCATCATTTGTCCCAAAGTAATTGTTGTTGGCTGTCACAAAGTCTGCTTGATTAGCGTTGTTGTTGATGGGGAAGGGCTCTGAGGTTCCTAATGCTACGCCACGGATCATGTGCCTGGCCTGCTCAATAACTCTTAAAATGGCTCGGGAATCTCAGCGAGATTATACAATTTTGATCATATCCATTTATTCGCAAACTTTGGAATTCTTTTGGTGTCATAAATCAGATATATGGTAATAGCTTCAACGTGGAGGTAACTTGTTTTTCCACTTTACTGGCACTTTAAATATCTACATTTCTCTACTAAAAGCATCAAAACATTGCTATAACAACAGCCTTTGCTCAGGTGATAATAATATTCATACGATTTTTCCAAGGTTTTACTTATGAAGGAGATTTGAACTCTAAATTCAGAATTGTTTTCCTCAGAAGAAAGAGTTCTAGTGCTATGTAAACGTACCCAGTGGCATCAATACATAAACGTAAAGTAAGTGTCAGTCTCCCATTTATTTTGATAAAAGCTTTTAACCTTTTTGGTTCAGTGAAATGATTTTGGTTGTCATTTTCGAGAAACATGTAAAGGGGTTAAAGAGCACAAGCTATTGAGAAGAAAAATTATGTTTTATTTTGTAAACGCAAGCTGTTATGCCTATGATCGCTATGAGGAGGCATCGCTTTCTACCTTCTGGTATCAACAACTGCAGCCAGTTAAAAGGTTAACCACTTCAATGTGACACCAGAAGTCACCTAGATCAAGTCTCCAGCCTCACACCAGCTCAGAAAAGGATATTACTATGCTAATCTGGAGCCTTTAAGAAGGCAAGTGTCAGAAGGAAAGAATTATCTTTACATCCCCGCCCTCGCCGGTGCAATGAGACCCGCTTTGACATTTGTCCTTAAGAGGAGATTGTTTATCTCTCGTTTAGTGTGCCTAAATGTGTCACAGTAACGCAAATTAGGTCATTTGTACATTACGAGACGGTTGTTTGAATAGGGTCTCGTTTCACGTGGTGTGCTGCTTAGTGACTTTAAGGCCAACAGTGGGATGGGAAGCGAGGCGTCACTTACGGAAGATGAATGGCTGGTGACGCAAGAGCGCGTCAGAGAGGATCCTGAGGCGGCAGCTTACACAAACAAACGCACACATAAGCATGACTACAAAATAAGTGCAGCGTAACACAAACACACAGCTGTCAGGGGCAGACGAAGATCATTCACAAAACAACCCCTCCCCCCCTGGGTATCACTGACACCGTTTCTCCCTTGTACACACAAACACACACACACATAGTGCCGGAAGGCAGCATGCTGTCCATGTGGCCTGTGGAGAATCATTAGTCAGCAGTGCAGGGCTAAAGAGCCCAGAGTGAACTTCCCCTCTTAAACGTACCACGTTCCTCTTTTGTACAGTATCCACCATGCAGAACAGGATGATAGTCTGCAAAGCTGTATTAACTTTGGTCCAAATACACTTCTATACTACTTTACACAATTTCCCCTATTATTTTAGGGAGGCGCGTCAGGTCAAGTTAGCTGTATTTTATATTACCTACCTGGGAACCAGCGTCCTCTGTAGTGGACATTTGTTTTTGGTCTATTTATTTTCTAAAAGTTATACATTTCGGCAAAAAATTGTGTTGCTATGCAAAACACAGATGACAATTGCAGAGGATGCTGGCCCTCAGGAGGGACATCATTTTAGGATACATTTCACATTAGGGGTGTAACGGTACACAAAAATTTCGGTTCGGTACGTACCTCGGTTTAGAGGTCACGGTTTGGTTAATTTTCGGTACAGTAAGAAAACAACAAAATATACATTTTTTGGTTATTTATTTACCAAATTTGTAAACAATGGCAATGGGTTCATTGCCAGGGTTTATGTGGTCAACATATATAAAATAAAAACTAAATAAGATAAGGCTCAGAATGGTTTCTTAACAAAACCTTTCTACATATAAAGTGCTTTTTTTGATTGATTGATTGAGACTTTTATTAGTAGATTGCACAGTACAGTACATATTCCGTACAATTCACCACTAAATGGTAACACCCCAATAAGTTTTTCAACTTGTTTAAGTCGGGGTCCACGTTAATCAACATTAAACTGCCTCAAGTTGTTGCTCAGATTAAATAAAATGACAAAACTTTTCTTCTACATATAAAAAGTGCAACATTAAACAGTTTCAAGTCAACTCAGCCTCAGATTAACTTTTCTTTCCCCCACCCAGCCTGGCTAACTTGGCAGTAAGAGGATATATGGGCTCATTGTTCTTCCACCATAGAAGTGGGTCAAAATCTAGTTTTTAATGCAATATGGACTTATATCTGCTGCTATAAAAACATTTGTTATTGCTTTAGCCGTGCCTGACTCGCCGAGGAGAGGCTGCTTGAATACGATGGTGATGCTTCAAATGGGTTAGCATATGTTAGAGTAGCGTATGTGTGTGTGTGGCCTTTTAATATGTGAGGTGAGTGTGTGGGCGAGCGAGGTGACGGAGCGGTAGCGTGAGTGCGGGGAGTGGCTAGTGTTTTGTTGGATTGGCTGTGTGCAAGACCTCAATAAAGCCACGATTTGCAACTAATCGCCGGACTCGTCATTTACCCTGGAATCCGGAGCTGTGGAGACCCACTGCCGGGTAGAGTGAAGGGTGAAACCTCCGTCCTCCATTGTTGTATTGCGCAGTCAAAGTGTTCCCAAACGGGAGATCTTAACGAGGCAGGAGGGTCTTCCAGCTCTGGCTTTTGCATGTTGTCCTAGCCCGGTCGCTGCTAGTACACCTTCGAACCGAACCGAAACGGTTCAATACAAATACACGTACCGTTACACCCCTATTTCACATACATATGGAAAAAGTCTTTGTTCTATGTATTGGGCACATTGTAAAAACACCTCTGTCTCGTATTCCTTTGACTATAGATTGATCACTCTGTTCTAAGAGAGCACCGGTTGTAGGTTCAATGCGCACAATTGAATATCTTAGTTTCTCAGACAGTAATGTGTTCATATAAATTTAGTTTGGTGTATGTAATTTCTTAATGGGGAAAGATGTTAATGTTTCTTGTTTTCATGTTAGCATTTAAGGTAGTGAGCTGGCCCCAGTAAGTCCGTGAGTTTAGCAAAGTGCAGTTATTAATCACAGTTTTGCGATAATTTTATTTAAAACGCAGGGTTTCCCCTAAACAGCAAAGATACTTGTGTCGGTGGGGGCGTGGTCACCATGGTGTCATCGATTAATTTGCATAATTTGCCATGATAGGATTTTCTTTAAAAAGGCTCAAAAATGTATATATACATTTAAAACAAATCTGTTATGAATAAGTATTAACATTTTTTTTTTATCGTTTTGCCATATTTTCAATTGCTTTTTGTACAATTACTTTGTTGAGATTTTTTCAAGTGTTTACAGACTTTTAATAACTTTTTTAATCAAAAACAATTATCAACAAATTCAGCATCTTCTTCTGGTTTTTATTATAAAACATACTCTTAACTTTTGCCCCTGATGATAGAGACTAGCTGCATTAAGTATATCGTCACACTTGCTTGCCGCTGTTGCTCAAGTTGGACTTTCTCTTCTTAAACCAACTAATGTTAATGTTTTATGTTTGTGTGGTCTGGATTTGATGTTAGTTTTTCCCATGGTCGCAAACACACCCTCTGTGCCTGAAGGGTGATTGGCGGAGAATGAGGAAGAGTTGTTGTGTGTCCAGGGAAGCCCGGACTCACAAGACGCGAGTGTTTGCATGGGAGTTAAAACCTGTTGGAATTGTGCCGTTTGTTATCAAAAGATTGGTAGTAAACGTTAAAAATAGCGTCAGACTTTGTGGTTTCTATTGTTCTATATTTTCTAATGTCACAAAACTGTTTGTCATTTGTAAACTATGAGCTTTTGTTACCCCTTTCAAAATGATTCTATTACCATTTATATGTCAAATAACATATTGTGATATATATCGTTATTGCAAGAGGCTCCATTTATATTGCGATATAGATAAATATCACCCATCATCCGCACGCTAAACTTAGAGTAGACTCTGCTGCTGGTAGCTCTGATGCACCATACAAGGATTTGTATAATGTGTTGCTACTGAAGGTAAGACATTCGATGTGATTGATATCTCCAATCTTCATTACACTAGAGTTTGATATGCAAGCCACTTTGCAATTTGCAGTGGGGGCCTACCTTTTAGATGGATCAATAAAAAAAAAAAAAAATTTAAACACACACACACTAGGTGCGGTGAAATTATCCTCCGCATTTGACCCATCCCCACACGGGAGCAGTGAGCACACGCGGTGACCGCGCCCGGGAATCATTTAGTGATTTAACCCCCAATTCCAACCTTTGATGCTGAGTGCCAAGCAGGGAGGTAATGGGTCCCATTTTTATAGTCTTTGGTATGACTCGGCCGGGGGTTTGAACTCACGGCCTACCGATCTCAGGGCGGATACTCTAACCACAAGACCACTGAGTAGGTTTAGCGGCAGTCCACTCAATAACACCATTGCTTTGGTGATTTTCCATTAGGATTTGATACAAACTCACCTGGCATTATAGCAGCCAATACAATCAGTTTTACTGTATTCTTTATGCAAGGACGGAGGAGAAGGCAAGCAGGCAGGTTAAAAAAGAAAGGATAAATTTAAGCATTATTTAACTCAGCAAAAGTACAACTTACCACACATGGCTCAGGCTGACCATAATAAACGTTCGGTGGTGCAATAACAGCCACAACGCACTTAATTCATTTGAAACTTACACAAAGACAAGCTACAATAGTTGGTCAACACATATAGTATAGAGCAGGGGTGGGGGAGGTCCCCTATTATGCAAAATTAACTTTTTTTATGATGCTCTAATAATAATAATATATGTCTCAAGAGCGTTTTTATCAGCACCAAAAACGCCTGGGCGATATATCGATTTTATCAATTATTTCACGTTTTGTTGCAGCTGATTTAAGAACAAAAAAAAAATCTATGTTTGTCTTGCCCGCTCCCTTACTTCCTGAGCAGAGATTCACAGGCCTAGCAAAACATGGCCAATGCTAATGCCAACGAGAGTGAGCCGTTTGTTCCGAAAAAAAGTGTTGTCAGTGCTTTAGATTTGCGGCAACAGGTTGACATGCTGCAAAATTTCTTTTAAAAAGACAGCAGAACAACAAACTTATTCCAGCATCTGAAACAGCATCGAGCCGAGTGGCAAAAATGCAACTCTTTTTGAGGCGAACAAGATCACAAAAACAACAAACTCCAACTAAAATGCAGCTTTGTGTGAGGGAATCATTTACAGAAGGTACCATGTATGATGAAAAAGGTGAACAATACACAGGGCAATCACTAAAACAGTCGCTCTGCACATCCAAACCGGACAGTTGTGCTGCTGCAAAACTCTTGTGGAATTATAACGCATTTAATCATCAATACAGTGCTATATTACATGTGCAATGAAGTGTACATTTAACATCAGTACACACTAAGAAGGAGCCCAGGGTACTTCATGGAAAAGTCTGCGTATATCCACTTACTAAAACTATAGTCATCGTAATGTTTTATTTATTTATTTGCATACAATATAAAACATTTTAATTACAGAATTAATTTTTATTAAAGACAGAAGTGTTAAGTTTGCACTTTATTGATCTGATTGAGTTGTATTACTATTTAATGATAATTGGTATCTTAATTGATTTATTGGAGGTTTTTTTTTTTTACATTTTTGTATTTTTTTTAACATTAAATTACATGTATTTTTTAAGAAAGAAGTTTTAAGTTTACACTTTATTAATCTTGAAGTGGGAGATTATTATTTATATGCATGCGATGTACATGGCTCCATTTTTGTTTACAGAAATATTTTATTCCAGACTGAAGTATTGCTTCCAGAGGATGCTCTTAATTTAGTTTTTTGAAAATACATTTTACAATTTAGAATTTTGCTACGAGTAAGATGCAGTGTGTGCAGTGTATTTTGTAAAAAAAAAAAAAAACATTTTATTTTTAGGCTATATCGCCAAACATGAGAAAAATCGAAAATCATCTGCTTTGCCTATTTACTATAATACTGAAGTTTGGGGTGTTCATGTCGTCATGCACTTTTGAAAATCTAATGTAATAATGTAATTTTAATGTCATTTGGTCAACACTTTCCCAATAGTTGAAAAATAGGATACATGGGCACTTCAAAGGAAACAAACTGTAAAAATATATTGATTTAATTTAGTAAAACGTTTAATTTATTGGTGTTTGTTCAAACAGGAATGAATGTTTACACCTAACTGCAAGAAAAACATTTTGTTTGAATTAATTATTTTCAGGGATGTTATTTGCCTTTTAGAAAGCAAATAATTAACTGTCAAATGTTGAAAAGTGCCTCAAAAGCAATCCACACAAATACAAATTATACTGATCTATGATATGTACTGTACGGTACTGTACTGTATAGGCTATAAAATGTATACTAATTGCGTCATGTGTGATCAGAAATTTAGAGGACCTAAAATGGCTCCAATAGGAAAAAAGATCCCCAACCTTTATACAAGGGACATTGAGCTAAACTGTTTCTGTGGCCACATTTTGAGAAAGCAAAAGACTAAAGGGCAGATTCTCTCTTTACTAGTTTTTTATTTTCCTTTTCTAGGGACCAGTAGACAATTGATTTTGGTCTCGTACTTTTGTCAACGATACATAAAGTTCCCTGTTGTTTTTAAGGACGTTCTGCAAAAAAATAGTCAAAGATCATCTCTATAAAAGCACTCTACTGTTTTTAGGAATCTGCTGCAAAAATGTGAGTTTCTCACACATTTTTAACTGAACTCACAGGCAATCAGCCAAAATGATTTTTTTTAAAAGAGGATCTAAGATGGAGCCCTGAAAAACTATTGCGTCTTTGCTGCATTGAGGATTTTTTTTTTTTTAAATCATAGACTACATATTTTGAGCCTAAATTAAGTGTTTAGTTAAAGTTTATTTATAAATTATATGTTTTACAGTGAAGTATTTGTCTTATTTTTTTAACATGTAAATTGCACTTGTAACATGTGCAATAATAATTAACAATAACAAAGATCACAGCACCCACACACTATCGCTCCCATGTGTGCTCTTTTGCAGCGGTTGTGCGCTCTTTTGCAGCGGTTGTGCAGAAACTATGTCCGTCTATTTAAAGTTCCGGGCACTCACAGCCAAATAATTGAATAAACAGAATATAAATGAAAGCTTTTTTCTAAAAATGTCAATCAATAAATCGTTGCAGCCCTAGTCCTGTAAACAAAGGCTTATTCTAAACAACACTTAACACAGCACTGCAAATTTCCTAAGTCTTTAAAATCTCCAAAATGACAGGCATGCCCATTTCGTACACCCACATTATCTTCAATTTGACCTACTGATGACTGCTTAAGCTTAAGGCTATTAAACCAAACACACACACAAGAGAAAACATGGCCAAACACTCACAATGAATGGGATAAAAATAGCTTGAGTCTCTTGAGAGCACAACCAAAAAAAGCATGCTAAACATCCAGAATATTCCACATGCATAATGTGATGGAAATGTACAAAATTATTTTGTTAGAATTCATAATGAAGTGTCCTGTCACATTAGAGGAAGAACATAACACACAATGTTAATCACACGTTGTTATCCAAATTTACTTGCTCATGTGCTTGCTAAAAGTTAACATGAATACAAGCAGTAATGTTGCTACTGTCCCTGACGCGATAAAATCAGCGAAACGTTGCAGTAAACCCACTCTATGTTCATCTCAGGGACACACCTATTTTTGCCCAGGAATAATGGTACATTGTGTTTAAAATCACAGTAACTAGTAGGGTGCAACCATTCGTTGACGTTGTCAACAAAAATCATTGTCGAAAATAAATGAATTTGCCGATAATAGTTGGTAACGCCATTGCTCATGTTTTTTCTGGATAGAAACAAATGTGCGCGTGTCAGCCAGACCAGTGACTGCCGAAAAACCCTGTAATACCCTATATAACATGTTAGTTTAGCCTCAACAAATAATGGATACTAACAAATTAATAGTAATAATTTCAAGAACATTTGGAACATAAATTAATATACCTATTAATCATAACCATATTACACCATACCAACACCAGATGAATTTAATGCTACCAATTAAGAAAAATAAAACAATATGAACTAGAAATAAATACATCGTTTTAATTGGGGAGCCATTGAATTTCCCAGGGACTCACTCAAGTTGCTACATGTGAGTTGCGGGGACACACGACAAAAAAAAGCCCCAACATAGCAAAAAGAGATGTCCACTGCAGACGATGCTGATTCTCAAGAAAATATAAGAGAATTTTGGCAAAAAAAACTGCCTAAAAAATATGTGTCACCTTATAATTGCGGCCTAGAGGTTTATCCATGCAAACCTCTAATATTTACACTGTGCACTCGAGGTGGGAATCTTTGGACACCTCATGATTTCATTAAATTTATTATTGATGCATCTTTAATTAATGTAGATTGATGCAGTTTTACATTTATTTTTGTTTCAGTAGCGTTCATCACTTGCAACTTAAAAAAAAACCCAATTCATTTGGAATAAGAAACATTTCCCACATTTATTAAATTAATGAAAATGTGTGCAAAACTGGACCATAAGTGTCCGATAGCAAAATAACTGGTTGGATCTCTTGGTGAGGTGGCTCGCTGCAATCAGCAACATTTTAGAACTGTCTGCATTACTTTATTTATAATAAATACATTGATTATCGATTATTGACCTTTACTATTCAATTCCATAATTGTCTGTCCGAATTGCGATGCATCTAAAAATCGATTATTTCCCCCACCTCTAATGTGCACGTCTTATTTAGTCCCAATGTTTGTATATTTTAGTCCATGGTCAAAATGTTCAGGATTTGTATGAGTTCCACAAATAAAAATAGAAAGACAGCTCCTACCGCATCAGCAGGTGACCGCATACGGGCTTCAGGCTGATGGCCGACAGCTCACCCTCCAGGTGTTTAATCCAGGAATGTAATGTGCCTTTTCGATGAAGTCTTTAAAGGTGGTCCTTAAAGGTAGTCTTTGGATGTGGTCTTTAAGGGTCGCCAGTTCCCTTGTTCCATACAGCAAAGCATATGCAGACATCTTGTTCATAAAAGTAGCTGCGCTTCCTCTAGGTGTTGTGCACAACAGGCGGCAGTGTGCAGCACCAGACCTGGAAGTAATGGCTGAGATGCCAACTTGAAGTCTCACGACAGATGGCTTCTTAAATAGGCCGGTACAAAGTCTTGCGATAGTTTGTAATACGGTAGACAATGATAAGTCTTGCGATAGTTTATCATAATAGATAATAAGAATTAGGGATGTCCGATAATATCGGCCGATAAATGCTTTAAAATGAAATATCGGAAATTATCGGTATCAGTTTCAAAATTATCGGTATCGGTTTCAAAAAGTAAAATTTATGACTTTTTAAAACGCCGCTGTGTACACGGACGTAGGAAGAAGTACAGAGCGCCAATAAACCTTGAAGGCACTGCCTTTACGTGCCGGCCCAGTCACATAATATCTACGGCTTTTCACACACTCACGAGTGAATGCAAGGCATAGTTGGTCAACAGCCTTACAGGTCACACTGAGGGTGGCCGTATAAACAACTTTAACACTGTTACAAATATGCGCCACACTGTGAACCCACACCAAACAAGAATGACAAACACATTTCGGGAGAACATCCGCACTGTAACACAACATAAACACAACAGAACAAATACCCAGAACCCCTTGCAGCACTAACTCATCCGAGACGATACAATATACACCCACCGCTACCAACCCAACATCCTCATGCTCTCTCAGGGAGAGCATGTCCCAAATTCCAAGCTGCTGTTTTGAGGCATGTTTAAAAAAAATGATGCACTTTGTGACTTCAATAATAAATATGGCAGTGCCATGTTGGCACTTTTTTCCATAACTTGAGTTGAAGTTGTTCTCTTATTTTGGAAAACCTTGTTACATTGTTTAATGCAGTGGTTCTTAACCTTGTTTGAGGTACCGAACTCCACCAGTTTCATATGTGCATTCACCGAAACCTTTAGTGAAAAATGTAAAGTTTTTTTTAAAATTCAAGACAAAGTTATATGTTTTTTTACTGGTGCACAAAATGAACCTTCAAAGAACAAAACCAACACAGTTCATAAACTCACAACAAATTACACACCTGCAAATCAGATGGAAAATTAGAGGGAACGTTGTTTGGGGGTATCCATAGTACGCCGATAGGGAGAAGTTTTTATTTACAAGATGAGTCGGGTGTGTCTAGACCTCCACGACGGAGGCTCCACCGAACCCCTGAGGCCAACTCACCGAACACCTAGGATTCGATCGAACCCAGGTTAAGAACCACTGGTTTAATGCATCTAGCGGTACATCACAACAAAATTAGGCATAATAATGTGTTAATTCCACAACTGTATATATCGGTATCGGTTGATATCGGTATCGGTAATTAAGAGTTGGACAATATCGGAATATCGGCAAAAAAGCCATTATCGGACATCTCTAACAAGAATGCAAGTAAACATTTAAGAGGATATAAACTTATGTCTCATTACTGTAGAATTATTTTTCATTATGCTGTAATTAGAAGGTAAATAACTTTGTTATTCTAAAAAAAAAAAAAGACAATTGAAAAATAAAAATGGAATCGAATTCTGTAAGCAAAAATTTTACGTAAATACATTTTGAACATCTTAGAATCCATTTTTTTCCCAGTTGGAAAAACTAGGTCTGACATTGCTGAAATATAACCATAACGGGACATTCGGATTTGTAATAATTATTTTCTACTAATTTTTGTTACTTTGCGGAACTTCTCACTGGCGAGACGCGAGGCTGTCTGTCTGTGCTTCGTGTGTAAAGCTGGCAGTCACAAAGATTGTGAATGACGGCTCACTGCATTGAGTTAATTCTACAGTTAAATAAACGCGCGCAGGTGCTGAGAGTGATTCACAGGGTGAGACAGACGTCTTTCTACCTGTTTAAAGCGAGAGACAAAGAAACACGAGGCTCAACAATTTTGATTAGAGAACATGTCCGTCACTCAAACGCCGGGGATGGCGGACAAAAAAAAAGCCTCTTGTGGTTATGTTATCACTCTAATTACCGTATTTTTCGGACTAAAAGTCGCAGTATTTTTCATAGTTTGGCCGGGCGTGCGACTTATACTCAGGAGCGACATATGTGTGAAATTATTAACACATTACCGTAAAATATCAAATAATATTATTTAGCTCATTCACGTAAGAGACTAGACGTATAAAATTTCATGGGATTTAGCGATTAGGAGTGACAGGTTGTTTGGTAAACGTATAGCATGTTCTATATGTTATAGTTATTTGAATGACTCTTACCATAATATGTTACGTTAACATACCAGTTGGTTATTTATGCCTCATATAACGTACACTTATTCAGCCTGTTGTTCACTATTCTTTATTTGTTTTAAATTGCCTTTCAAATGTCTATTCTTGGTGTTGGGTTTTATCAAATAAATTTCACCAAAAATTGCGACTTATACTCCAGTGCGACTTATATATGTTTTTTTCCTTCTTTATTATGCATTTTCGGCCGGTGCGACTTATACTCCGAAAAATACGGTAAAACATTGATGTCGACTCGATGTCAGTTAATCGTGCAGCCCTAACACGCAGCAAGCATCTTTTTAATTACCGTATTTTCCGCACTATAAGGCGCACCTAAAAACCACAAATTTTCTCAAAAGCTAACAGTGCGCCTTATAACCCGGTGCGCTTTATTACGATTAATTTTCATAAAGTTTCGATCTCGCAACTTCGGTAAACAGCCGCCATCTTTTTTCCCGGTAGAACAGGAAGCGCTTCTTCTTCTACGCAAGCAACCGCCAAGGAAAGCACCCGCCCCCATAGAACAGGAAGCGCTTTAAGCAACCACCCGCCCCCGGAAGAAGAAGAAAAAACGCGCGGATATCACCGTACGTTTCATTTCCTGTTTACATCTGTAAAGACCACAAAATGGCTCCTACAAAGGACAAGGATCCGGTTCATAAAAAGACGCAATCTCTCCATCCGCACACGGATTACTACCGTATTTCACAGCAACTGATATTCCTGTGGAACGGGAGCACGTACGGTGAATATTCGCACCACAGGGAATGAGAAGTCGTCCTTCACTGTGGTTCTAGCTTGCCATGCTAATGGCCAGAAACTTCCTCCCATGGTGATATTCAAAAGGAAGACCTTGCCAAAAGAGACCTTTCCAGCCGGCGTCATCATAAAAGCTAACTCGAAGGGATGGATGGATGAAGAAAAGATGAGCGAGTGGTTAAGGGAAGTTTACGCGAAGAGGCCGGGTGGCTTTTTTCACACAGCTCCGAAGGCGAACACACCTTCACTAAGACGGGCAGATAGCGCCGGTCGACATACGCCAACATCTGCCAGTGGATCGTAAATGCCTGGGCAGATAGTTTCGGTCACAACTGTGGTCCGAGCTTTCCGGAAGGCAGGATTCACAGAACTGCTGCACAACAACAGCGACACTGAATCCGATGACTTCGACGAGGCGGAGCCGGCCATTTTTGGATCCCACGCTTGCGCAACTTTTCAATTCGGACACCGAAGACGAAGAATTCGAAGGATTTACGAATGAAGAATAACTTCAGAAGGTGAGCGCTATGTTTATTTTGTGTGTTGTGACATTAACGTTCGAGCAACATTATGTTGCTATTTATTGCTCTACACCATTTTGAATTTTACTATGTTTGTGATTGTACATTTTGGGACAGAGTTGTTAGAACGCTGGTTTTCAATATATTATTAAAGTTTGACTGAACTATCTGACTGTTTTTTTGACATTCACTTTAGCGCAGCGTTTTTTTGACATTCACTTTAGCGCAGCGTAGGCGCGGCTTTTAGTCCGGGGCGGCTTATTGGTGGACAAAATTATGAAATATGTAATTCATAGAAGGTGCGGCTAATAATCCGGTGTGCCTTATAGTGCGGAAAATACGGTATTTATATTTTTTGAGGTAGGGACCAGAGTACCGTAATCGGTGTGAACAGACTTCACAAACAATAAACAAGATTATTGAAGCAGACTAATCAAACAACTGTCAAGCAAGAAATAAGATTCGACCCTCTTAAAAACACCCTCATATTCAGGCTCGTCTTATATTTGGGAGAATACAGTAATACTGAACGTACACATTATGGACATGGATGAGCAGGAGAAAAAGAAGCAAAGACTCAAATGAAACAGTTCAGTGACCTCGTAGGTCGTACATATTAGGGCAATGTCTTCCTGTGTCTGTTTGCTTTCCTGTTACATGTCTCCCGTCAGTGTAAATGACATAACCGTAGAGTGGGGGTTGGGTTGGTGGGTGGGGGAGGGAATTACTCCAAATATGAGTGGTATTACTATAGGGAGGCATGCGGGTAAGCGCTGTTCACGTGCCGTTTACTTAGGGAGGTCAATTACACTATTGTAAACCTACAGGGGCGGTTGAATTTTTTTTTGCTGCGACAGTCTGACGAGCTAGCACCCGGACAACTAACTTGTACAATCTGTACACCTAGACCAGTGGTTCTCAACCTTGTTGGAGGTACCGAACCCCACCAGTTTCATATGCGCATTCACCGAACCCTTCTTTAGTGAAAAATAAAAAATTTTTTTTTTCAAAATTCAAGACAAAGTTACCGTATTTTCCGCACTATAAGGCGCACCTAAAAACCACAATTTTTCTCAAAAGCTGACAGTGCGCCTTATAACCCGGTGCGCTTTATTACGATTCATTTTCATAAAGTTTCGGTCTCGCAACTTCGGTAAACAGCCGCCATCTTTTTTCCCGGTAGAACAGGAAGCGCTTCTTCTTCTACGCAAGCAACCGCCAAGGAAAGCACCCGCCCCCATAGAACAGGAAGCGCTTCACCCGCCCCCGGAAGAAGAAGAAAAAACGCGCGGATATCACCGTACGTTTCATTTCCTGTTTACATCTGTAAAGACCACAAAATGGCTCCTACTAAGCGATCCGGTTCATAAAAAGACGCAATCTCTCCATCCGCACACGGATTACTACCGTATTTCACAGCTGATATTCCTGTGAACCGCACTGTGGAACGGGAGCACGTACGGTGAATATTCGCACCACAGGGAATGAGAAGTCATCCTTCACTGTGGTTCTAGCTTGCCATGCTAACTTCCACCCATGATGATATTCAAAAGGAAGACCTTGCCAAAAGAGACCTTTCCAGCCGGCGTCATCATAAAAGCTAACTCGAAGGGATGGATGGATGAAGAAAAGATGAGCGAGTGGTTAAGGGAAGTTTACGCGAAGAGGCCGGGTGGCTTTTTTCACACAGCTCCGAAGGCGAACACACCTTCACTAAGACGGGCAGATAGCGCCGGTCGACATACGCCAACATCTGCCAGTGGATCGTAAATGCCTGGGCAGATAGTTTCGGTCACAACTGTGGTCCGAGCTTTCCGGAAGGCAGGATTCACAGAACTGCTGCACAACAACAGCGACACTGAATCCGATGACTTCGACGAGGCGGAGCCGGCCATTTTTGGATCCCACGCTTGCGCAACTTTTCAATTCGGACACCGAAGACGAAGAATTCGAAGGATTTACGAATGAAGAATAACTTCAGAAGGTGAGCGCTATGTTTATTTTGTGTGTTGTGACATTAACGTTCGAGCAACATTATGTTGCTATTTATTGCTCTACACCATTTTGAATTTTACTATGTTTGTGATTGCACATTTGCGTACATTTTGGGACAGAGTTGTTAGAACGCTGGTTTTCAATATATTATTAAAGTTTGACTGAACTATCTGACTGTTTTTTTGACATTCACTTTAGCGCAGCGTTTTTTTGACATTCACTTTAGCGCAGCGTAGGCGCGGCTTATAGTCCGGGGCGGCTTATTGGTGGACAAAATTATGAAATATGTAATTCATAGAAGGTGCGGCTAATAATCCGGTGCGCCTTATAGTGCGGAAAATACGGTATATGTTTTTGGTAACACTTTAGTATGGGGAACATATTCTAAGTAACAAAGACTAAATTTAGAGTTATTTGGTTAGAGTTAGGGTTAGGGCTATAATAAGGCCATGCCGAATAAGGCATTAATAAGTACTTAATAATGACTAGTTAAGAGCCAATATGTTACTAATTTGCATGTTAATAAGCAACTAATTAATGGTGAATATGTTCCCCATACTAAAGTGTTACCATGTTTTTTTACTGGTGCACAAAATGAACTGTGCATGAACATCACCTTGTTCAAACAACAAAACCAACACAGTGCATAAACTCACAACAAATTACACACCTGCAAACCAGTCAGATGTTGTCGTATCCGTAATACGCCGATAGGGAGAAGTTTTTATTTACACGATGAATCGGGTGTGTCTTGACCTCCGCCGAACCTCTGAGCCCGACTCACCGAACCCCTAGGGTTCGATCGAACCCAGGTTAAGAACCACTGACCTAGACTATACGTATGTTGTACTAAGGTTAGCACAATGAGCGAAAGAAGAAAAAAACATAAAACGAAAAACAATGATGCACAGAACCATTGAACATACTATCATCAGAACAATCTAATGATGTAAAGATTAACAGTATTAATGATAATCGTGGTAAAACTCCCAACTGTTATATTACTGTTTGAAATTAGAACATTTTGTGAAATCGTCATTGATAAACCCACTTCGTTACACTCACAGACCCTTTCTGCTGGAAATACAAGCTAGTGCTAATGGCTCGCTAGATAGTTTAAATGCTGACATGAATACCCTAACAACGGGAGGTGAACTTGCGTTACGTCACATAATAATAAGCAACACTCGTTTTGCCTTTATCGCTAAATAACACTCTAAAACGCCAGACGATAAGCATTTTTAAACACTCTAAAATAATATGGCAGAAGCCAGAACAATATTTCTTCTGCCAAAAAAGGATTGTGTATCTATTTTATTTTATTTTTTAAATAAAACTTGGTAAAAGATTTTTGGGTGTCGAGTAGCGTACTTTTTGAGCACGTTAGCAACACCGTGAGATATGGTGATATAGGGCTGGGCGATATGGACAAAAACTAATAACCCGGTATTTTTAGGCCCAATAGTTTATATACGATATATAACAGCATCCTAAACAAAACGTACAAAGTGCTGAAGGTTGCCTAAGTGTTTTATGGCTAGATAAGCAGTGTTGAAGAGAAGAGAATTATATTTATATAGCGCTTTTCTCTAGTGACTCAAAGCGCTTTACATTGTGAATCCCAATATCTAAGTTACATTTAAACCAGTGTGGGTGGCACTGGGAGCAGGTGGGTAAAGTGTCTTGCCCAAGGACACAACGGCAGTGACGAGGTTGGCAGAAGCGGGGATCGAACCTTGAACCCTCAAGTTGCTGGCACGGCCACTCTACCAACCGAGCTATACCGCCCCAAGTGTTAAGAGTACTCAGATTATTTTTGTTGTAAGCAGTAACATAAGGTGTTGCTTATTTTTATACATGGCGTAGTGGGTAGAGAAACCGTGCCAGAAACCTGAGGGTTGCAGGTTCGCTCCCCGCCTCTTACCATCCAAAAATCGCTCCCGCTGTCTCCTTGGGCGGGACACTTCACCCTTTGCCCCCGGTGCCACTCACACCGGTGAATTGAATGATGAATGACAGGTGGTGGTAGGAGGGGCCGTTGGCGCAAATTGCAGCCACGCTTCCATCAGTCTACCCCAGGGAAGCTGTGGCTATGAAAGTAGCTTACCACCACCAGGTGTGAACGAATGATGGGTTCTACATGTAAAGCGACTTTGGGTACTTAGAAAAGCGCTATATAAATCCCAGTTATTATTATTATTATTATTATGTCAAAGCAGTTTTCGCTAATTTTTTTTCATTAACGTTAGGTTTATAGCATCACACTTGTGCGCGGGGATATAGGAGCTTTTATTTGCTCATTGCAGTGAAGGCCGCTTGCTGTTTAGTTTGAAACTACTTTTCAGCCACCCAGCCGCAACACAAGGTTAGTCCAAAAATCAAATAAATATAAGAGTAAGACACTAATTTGTAGGGCTGTGAATATTTGGGTACCGCGCAATTCGATTAGATTCTTGGGGGTAAAGATTAGATAACATTGAGTGCCAGTTCCCTGACTAACTACATTCCTCCATAAAATAGATAAACATCTCTGATAAATGTATATATTACCATATTTTTCGGACTATAAGTCGCAGTTTTTTTCATAGTTTGGCCGGGCTCCAGTGCGGCTTATATATGTTTTTTTCCTTCTTTATTATGCATTTTCGGCAGGTGCGACTTATACTCCGGTGCGACTTATACTCCGCAAAATACGGTACTTAAAATAAAACTGGTCTTAATTAATACAATTTTACCCAAACATTAAATAAAGTCAAATAAAAATAAGGCAAAAAGAGAAGTATCCAACACTTAGCTTTGTTTTTAATCGATTAAGAATAGTTTCAAATAGGAATCGCGATTCATTTGAAAATCATGATCACAATTATGAAAGCTACAATTAAATGAGGGTGATCGTCGGCAATATTAACATTTAAAAAAACAGACTCCGCTACATTTCAAACCAAGCATGTTAACAACCAACAGTCAGCCAACCACCAGAGGGCGACCGATTGACAGTGGACTCATGTGAGAGTGAGTGAGGGTAGATCATCCAATAGCTCCCCAAAATATTAGGAACAATAAATACATTACTACATCGGTGCCCTCTCCTCCCGCAGAGATACTCACAGGGTACCAACAGGCAGGCATTTTAACCCCGGAACACGACCATACACTTTGTCGTTCTCTAGGCACTCCCGATAGTTTCCCGAAACCCGGAAATGCTCCCGCACGGATGAACCAACAACAAACGCCACAGCGAGTTGCACGGAAAAGCTGCGTTGGTGTACACATTCAAACAAATACAGTTGCGGAGACATGTTCAGCGTTAACAACACTTCCCTTCTTTTCTCAACCGCCATTGTTTTCCCGCGCTGTGAAGCTGGTTGCTAATAGAGCAGGCTGCCCGCCACCGGCGCAAAGCTACCGCTACAAAAGCGGGGGTGCCCAAAACACAGACGACCGTAACATCAACCGTGCAATCCAGGGGTGTCAAACTCATTTTAGCTCAGGGGGCCGCATGGAGGAAAATCTATTCCCACGTGGACCAGTGGGGTAAAATCATGGCACAATAATTTCAAAATACAACTACGACAACTTCAGATTGTTTTCTTTGTTTTACTTTGGCCCAAAATAGAACAAGCCCATTCTGAAAATGTACATATCACAAATAATCCTCTTGACAAAACACTTCAACTTAGTTTAAAATTCTGAAGAAAAAATTGGTGCAGTTTCAAAAACACAATGAAGAACACAATGAACTTAGACTTCATCTCAGTGTATGTACAGAGTAATTAAACTTTAAGTCACAGCCCATCTAGGATTTAACACAAAACTAAACAATGCATTAATAAAAACGATTCTATGTATCAATTTGTCATTTCTACTGTTCCATCCATCCATCCATTTTCTACCGCTTGTCCTGTTCACTTTCTTTAAACTTTGCACAGAAGGCAATCATTTTCACAGAACTATATCAATGTGCAGTGCCTCATGCAGCATTTTAAGTAGGGTTAAAACATTTTTTATTTTACTCGTGTTTGTTTTATGTTGGGTTGAGGGAGGGGAATTGCAGCCCTACTTTACAGTGTACCTCTTGCTTGGTATACTTGCTCGCCCCGGTATAAACTATTTGCTTGCCCAACAGAATTGCTATTGCAACATCCAGTAGACACATTTAGAACAACGGTTTCTTTAAGTTAAAAGTGTCCGCGGGCCGCATGTTTGACATCCGTTCCCTTATCCATTCACCTCTCAAAGACACGATAAAATAACGGATGTAATAACGTTGTATTTGGCCAAAGACATGTCCTATATATTGTATACTGTAAGCAGTAGAATGAATGTGTCCCTTTGTATGTGACTTTCATGCATTGTTTGAAAGTTATGATCGCACTCTCTGCATATTCATTTTCGTTAGCCATTTGTACAGTCTTTATTATTAATGAATAATTTTTATAGTTTCATTTTGAAATGAAATCCAAGTTCACATACCGTTTGATTAAAATAGAAATAACATATGTTTTAATTAACAGTGAATAACTGTGATCAATAAATGTGATTTCAAAATTGATGAAAATAATCCTGATTATTATTTTGGCCCCGATCGTACAGCTCTAACACAGCTAGAATGTGTCATCAACATTTGTTATCACGATATGGTCTATTCTGTTAAAATCTACAGAGTTGGCCAAATTGATATCATTTATCGCGCAGCCCTAGGTGAAAGTTAGACCTGCGCCGATATTCGATAAGTCAATTTATCGAACAATAAATGAAAATAAACTCAAAAACTTTGCCAGCTTCAATAATCAATGGGTGCATGCGTGTTGGGAGAGCGTTTATTCTTTGCATTGGTTTCAGCAGCTTTAGACGTCTGTGCTACAGGCACATAAACAGTTATAATCATAATTGCTGTAAAGATCCCGAATGTTAGTATTACGTTGTTAATTTAAAATGATCGAAAAACCATGATTGATAACCACAATTTGATAACATTTTGGACCGACTATTGTGTGAATGTTGTCTATCTGTGTTGACTGCGATGATGTGGCGACTTGTCCAGGGTGTAACCCCGCCTTCCGCCCCAGTGCAGCTGAGATATGCTCCAGTACCCCCCGCTACCCCGAAAGGGACAAGCGGTAGAAAATGCATGGATGGATAGCGTTACTTTGCTAGCTAGCCTAAATGCTACGATGAAAACAACAGCCATTAACGTCTTTCCCCATTTTTTTAAACATTGTACCCCAATCTAAACCCGTATAAACACATTACTGTCTAAACAACTAAGATACAGTATTCACATTGAACTTAAAGGCTATGCTGCCTTTGCACAAAGTGATCGATATATACTCGACAGTATCGAGTTGAAGCACTGTGTTTTCCACAGAAAATGCTCTCGCGTGACGTCACATACACCGGAAGTCAAGCAATGATCACCTAATTTGCATTTAGTAAAAAAAAACATTGTAAAACGTTTACAAATGAAAAACATATTTAAACTAGGGATGCAACTAACAACTAATTTGATAATCGATTAATCTGTCGATTATTGCTTCCATTAATCGATTAATAATCGGATAAAAGAGACAAACTAAATTTCTATCCTTTCCAGTATTTTATTGGAAAAAAACAGCATACTGGCACCATGTTCTTTCAACTTGCCAAATAAAACAAGGAAAATGTTACAAAAATGTTTTATTGTTTCTCAGCTGTTTGTAAATGTTGCCGTTTATAAATAAAGGTTTATCAAAAAAAGAGAAAAAAAAGTAGCCTCTGCGCATGCGCATAGATCCAACGAATCGATGACTAAATTAATCGCCAACTATTTGTATAATCGATTTTAATTGGTTTAATCGATTAGTTGTTGCAGCCCTAATTTAAACACACAAATAAAAAGTATATTGCTCTTAATGAAGCCAGACCAATATTTGATGTTTTCTCCGCCAAGAAAGTATATTGTGTGCCTTTTTTTTTGTATTCATACAACTTATTTAAAAGATGTGTGTGTACAATACCAATACCACGGTAATAATGGTAACTGTGATTATTTTGGTCACAATAACTTTAGCCATTTTATTTATTGTTTTATTTGTATATATTTGAGGGTCCCCCATACCCTCCTCAACAAAGACAGAACCTATTTTATTGCTTTTGGTTGGGATTTTCATTCAAGGAAACATTTTTGCTAACAGACATAGTATATTCTATTGTTATTATTGTTTTGTTTTATTTAAGTTGGATATTTATAAGTTTACATTCCAATTACAATGTTAAAATATTCAAGAAATGCCAGTTTATTTCATTTGAAAGGGTATACTTGCATCATTATTACTATGCATTATCATTACATCAGTGGTTAATTTGGTCTCAAAATAATGTTGACAATAATATAATTTATCGACAATAATTTGGATGTCAACATATTGTCCAGCAAAATTTGTTATCGACCCAGGCCTGTTGTCATCAACATCTGTTATCACGATATGGAGATGGTAGGGCTGGGCCAGTAAAAGATATCAATATGTATATATCGCGATAGACACTTAATTGGTATCAATTAAAAAATGTGTTCGATATACATGTATAGACAGATATATACACATATACAGTATGTACATACATACATACATTATATGTACAGATACACACATATTCATTAATATATACAGTATATATACACATATACACATGGTATACATATACACACACATATATATAAATATTAATTAATATATATATATATACACATACATATATATACATATATTTATACATATATATATATATATATATATATACACATACATACATACATATACACACACACACACATATATATATATATATATATATATATATTTTTTTTTTTTTGGTTTGTTTTATTTTTTTGGTCGTAAAAACCAGAAAGAATAAAGCATGGTTGGTTGCATTAACGAAGGCACTGGTCTGTAACCTAGCAAAACAGGAAGTGATCACTGAGCAATGGGAGGCACAGTTTGGTTGTGCCATATTGCTGTTGATTCTTTGCATGGAGTGAAAAGAGAAATTAAAAATGAGTGTTACAGAGAGTGAAGAAATAGTGTATAAAACAGGAAAAGCCACCTTGACAGTAAAACTGTTTTTAAAGCTATATCTCTGGCCAAACATTACATCATCTATATTGTATATTGCACAACTCTAGGTGAGAGTTTGACCTTGAAACTTCCATACTTAATGTCTAAATCTAAATAATCTGAAATAAGGAAATAATTGGGTTTGATCCTAAATGTTATTCTACGAGCGTATGAGGATATTTGCAACAAGAATGGATGGCCCTCAGCAGCGTGCAGAACTTGAGCAAACCAAACAACCCTAAATTACTTCTGCAACAAACTGTACACGCTGATTTAAAAAAACAAATATTCATACACTATTCAATGTGAAATTACGAAAAATGTCCTCACAAAATCCAGAAATCCATCCGTTATATAATGTTGCGTGGGAATTGTCATGTATTTTGATGTAATTCTGCAAGAAAACAAACAACTGCAACACGTGAACATACTAAGATTGCATTCAGATCTAGTGTTAATAATGTACAGCAAGGTTAAAAAGGAAGGGGAAAAGCAGCACTATTGGTGGAGGAGTATACCACAGGGTAGGGAGGCTGCAGCCTTTCCATTAGATTCAATTATAAATGGCCAAGAGCGGAGGGACGGGCAGCCAATCAGATCTCGGCTCGCATGTCAACCTAAGACCAACTGTCTAGTGGCTCTGACAGCAGGATTTTACCTCCATAATTCAAATCCCAAAGCAAAAGGCAATCTGCACTTAGCTAACTCCAGCCAGCGGGGCTTGTGTTTACAACGCGGATCGAGGGGCGAAGGAAAAAAAAAAGGAACCACACCGACTCGACTGAAACCTTCTCGTCAAATCGCAATCACACTTTAGATCCAAGTTAAGAATTGCCTTCAAATGTGCACACTTGCTCACTGTGCAGCAGCGTTTTATAGCACGTAGCGTGCACGGTGCGGCTCTTAATGAATATGCAAATGACTTTTGCACGTCGATGGCTGTCATTTAGCTGCTGTTTGGACACTTGACAGTTCGATAGCATGCATGGCAACATATGGCAACACTGCGCGTCGTCTTGTTTTAGCTCCAAACACCAGCGACCTGGCTGCCATCTAATCATGGGAGAAGGAAAGGAAATACCTTTAACACACCTTCTCCTGCAAACTCCTACCCGTACTCGGTCAGAACTCTTGCACGGAGACAAACACCGCACGCTGCCCAAAAGTTGTTTTGAAGCAGTAAACACAGGTCGAGGCTGGATCTAAACACTATTACAGGGGGTGGTGTTGTGAGGAAAGAGAGAGGCAGCCATTTTAGAGCTCTTGCTCCATAGACAATGGCTGGTCCAATGCGAGATGCTAGCTTAGCATGTCTTTCCCCAGCTTCAAGTTAGTCGGTGTGAGGAGTGAGAGTTACCTGGTTTCTATTCGGAGGCTGTCCGGTGTTCCCCGGGCTGATTGGAGACGGTTGGTGGGTCCTTTGTTGCCAACCCGGATGAACCCCACTATACTGAGTAGTGCTCGCCATGTCCCCGGCTGCCTTGCTGCCCCCTTCCTGGTTGTTGTAGTCTCCTTGCGGGTAGTTAGGGTAGCTCCTGGCCGAGCTGGGGGACGTCAGAAGCTGATTTAAAGTTGGCGTGGACGTGGGCTGTTGGTTTCCCATGTTATACCTCTGGTTGTTATAGGAGGCAGCCATTCCTCCTGCTGGCTGCTGCTGCTTGCCTGGCTGCCCCCCAGCCGCGGGAGGCTGGTTGTTACGCGGGGAATTCATGGCCGCGTATCCTTGACCCTGATATGAAGTCCTATTCTGGAAGTAGTTGTTGTAGTGGTTGGGGTAGCCATGTTCGTGGGAGTTAGCGGGGTAAGGGTCCATCATGCCCGGCCCCGATGCAGCTGCCATGCCAGGGCTTTGTTGTCCGCCATGTTGATGAAAAGGGGCCCGGCTGTAGTGCTGGTTGTAGCCGTACGGGGGTGGTGGGAAGGGGCCCGTGTGGTGGTGTCCCATGCCCGGATGGTTATTCCCTTCAGGCCCACCGGAATCATTCTGATTATTATTATTTACCCTGGGCACATTCCCGTTGCCGTTCTTCATGTCAGGATCCCCTCCTCCCCCAGCGTTGCCAGCATCGCTCCCGTCCTGCAGCTCCTTTTGGCCGGGAGATCCTCCGCCCGCGTCCTTGTTCTCATGCTGCTTCTCCCCCGGCACCGCGGACTCCTCCTGCGAGTCCCGATCCGGCTTTTTGAGTTCGGATGGCGGGCTAGTGTTGAGAGTGGCGACCTGAGCCGCCATGATATACCTCTCGCTCTCCCCCCACTCTTTCTACAGCCGCTTTCTCTCAGCAAGGCGACTTACTCACAATTAAACTCCGAATGATCATTGAATATAAATACAATTTGATTGATCACAACATACCCGTTGTCCCGGTTCATCCCCCCCCGGTGCCCTCCGTCCGGACCCGGTATCCGGTAAATCCACCGCGACTCCGTTTCAACTCAAAACAGGAGAGGGGAAAGTTTGGGGAAGGAGAAAAGGCGAATAGAGCGGCAGGTGAGAGGATTTCGCCGACGCCAGAGTGTGTTTGTTGCGTGAAATAAATGTAAAAATGAGGGGGTTCTATCACACAAGTAGAACGCAAGCGACAAATCGAGCAAACCAACACGAGGCTCCGCGAGACACAGCCATCTTAGCGAGCTGCCGGGAAACCACGAAAACCCGGATGTGGATCACCCTAAAACTGGATCTGGACTAACTGTGCTAACATTGTTTACACCCAAGAAGGGCCATCGTTTATGCTCTAGTGCATTTTAACTCCACTCATACATAAACATATCAAGCACGCTAAAAGGCCATGCGTGTTGGCTTAAAAGTCGTATGCAAATAAGGGGTAATTGACTAAAAAAATGAGGGTGAGTTCTAGGGGTGTGGGAAAAAATTGATTCTAATTCGAATCGCGATTCTCACGTTGTGCGATTCAGAATCAATTCTCTTTTTTTTTTTTTTTTTAATTAATCAATCCAACAAAACAATACACATCAATACCATAACGATGCAATCCAATTCCAAAACCAAACCCGACCCAGCAACACTCAGAACTTCAATAAACAGAGCAATTGAGAGGAGACACAAACACCACACAGAACAAACCAAAAGTAGTGAAACAAAAATTAATATTATCAACAACAGTATCAATATTAGTTACAATTTCAACATAGCAGTGATTAAAAATCCCTCATTGACATTATCATTAGACATTTATAAAAAAAATTTTTTAAAAAAGAACAATAGTGTCACAGTGGCTTACACTTGCATCGCATCTCATAAGCTTGACAACACACTGTGTCCAATATTTTCACAAGGATAAAATAAGTCATATTTTTGGTTCATTTAATAGTCAAAACAAATTTACATTATTGCAATCAGTTGATAAAACATTGTCCTTTACAATTATAAAAGCTTTTTACAAAAATCTACTACTCTGCTTGCATGTCAGCAGACTGGGGTAGATCCTGCTGAAATCCTATGTATTGAATGAATAGAGAATTGTTTTGAATCGGGAAAAAAACGTTTTTGAATCAAGAATCGTGTTGAGTTGAAAAAAATCGATTTTGAATCGAATCGTGGGACACCCAAAGATTCACAGCCCGAGTGAGTTCACACTTGACATTCTCGATATGGAAGTAAATGTGTGTCTTTAGTACGAAATGTTTTTTTACAGTGGCCTAGTGGTTAGAGTGTCCGCCCTGAGATCGGTAGGTTGTGATTTCAAACCCCGGCCGAGTCATACCAAAGACTATAAAAATGGTACCCATTACCTCCCTGCTTGGCACTCAGCATTACGGTTTGGAATTGGGGGTTAAATCACCAAAAATGATTCCCGGGCGCGGCACCGCTGCTGCCCACTGCTCCCCTCACCTCCCAGGGGGTGAACAAGGGGAATGGTCAAATGCAGAGGACACATTTCACCACACTAAGTGTGCGTGTGACAATCATTGGTACTTTAACTTTACTTTAACTTGAACTTTTTTGGACAATGAACTTATGTCGCTGAATTTTTGGCGTTTGAATTTTATGAACTGCAATTTTTACACCAAATTATGCTGACAATTTCATTGAATAAAAAATTGTGGGAAAAACCTGTGTTTTTAAACATTTGGTTTGTTAAAATGCAGTGTTTTAAATTTCAGTGTGTAAAAATTCAGTTTCAAAAAAATGTAATGCAGAAAAATTCAGTGTAAGAAAATGAGTGCAGAAATATTTGTTGCTTCAAAACTTCATTCCGGTACATTTTTGGGGGAATTTTGCCTATTGTTCATAATCATAATGACAGACACCAACGCACAAGTCTTTTTTTTAGGATTTTAGAGATGATTAAAAAAAACGCTTGAAAGATGAGGCGAATGGGAGTCACCTTTGTAGCATTGAAAGCCCTCTACAACCACTTCAAAACCCTCCATCAGCATTTTATATACACACTACAAGTCTATATATAATGTAGTAACAGACACGTTTATAACAATATGTAATATGTACAATATTTACCGTATTTTGATCTTTTTAATCATTTCCGGGACTGACGTTTTACGCGCATTGATTTCCGTTTCCATAGCAGCGCACTTCTGACTTCTGGCAACAATGTGTGTTCTAATCATGGCAGACTTGGTAACAAACAACGAAGACGACTATTATTGGACAAATGAGGATTCACAACCTTATCTGTTTGAACCGAATAAACAAAGGATGAACTGCTGCTTCTAGAAGCAAGCATGAAGAAAAAGGTGAGACGCTGGAGCAGAAAATTGGAGACAAGCTATTTCGACATAAATGGCGTGCTTACCCCAAATAAACCAGTAAAACATCCCCGGCCAGCTGGACCAAACAGACAACTGTCCATTAAGTAAGTCACACTTTGTATTGATTAAGATACACGCAGCATGTCATGCGTGTTATTACAAATACAGTTCATACGCTGTGTACAAACAAAACATGAAATGTGGGCTAATGCATTTTAACTCAACTCATACATAAACATATCAAGCACGTTAAAAGGCCATGCGTGTTGGCTTAAAAGTCGTATACAAATCAGGGGTAATTGACTAAAAAATGAGGATGAGTTCACACTTGCCTTTCTCGATATGGAAGTAAATGTGTGTCTTTAGTACGAAATTGTTTTTTTTGGACATTGAACTTATGTCGCTGAATTTTTGGCGTTTGAATTTTATGAACTGCAATTTTTTACGCCAAATTATGCTCACAATTTCATTGAATAAAAAATTGTGGGCAAAACCTGTGTTTTTAAACATTTGGTTTTGTTAAAATGCAGTGTTTTAAATTTCAGTGTGTAAAAATTCAGTTTAAAAAAAATTTAATGCAGAAAAATTCAGTGTGAGAAAATGAGTGCAGAAATATTTGTTGCTTCAAAACTTCATTCCGGTACATTTTTGGGGGAATTTTGCCTATTGTTCACAATCATAATGACAGACACCAACACACAAGTCTTTTTTTTAGGATTTTAGAGATGATTAAAAAAAACCGCTTGAAAGATGAGGCGAATGGGAGTCACCTTTGTAGCATTCAAAGCCATCTAAAACCACTTCAAAACCCTCCATCAACATTTTATATACACACTGCAAATCTATATATAATGTAGTAACAGACACATTTATAACAATATGTAATATGTACAATATTTACCGTATTTTGATCGTTTTAATCATTTTCGGGACTGACGTTTTACGCGCATTGATTTCCGTTTCCATAGCAGCGTACTTCTGACTTCTGGCAACAATGTGTGTTCTAATCATGGCAGACTTGGTAACAAACAACGAAGATGATTATTATTGGACAAATGAGTATTCACAACCTTATCTGTTTGAAGCGAATAAACAAAGGATGAACTGCTGCTTCTAGAAGCAAGCGTGAAGAAAAAGGTGAGACGCTGGAGCAGAATTTGGAGATGAGCTATTTCGACATAAATGGCGTGCTTACGCCAAATAAACCAGAAAAAACATCCCTGGCCAGCTGGACCAAACAGAAAACTGTCCATCAAGTGAGTCACACTTATATTGATCATGATACACGCCGCATGTCATGCGTGTTATTACAATTACAGTACATACGCTGTGTACAAACAAAACATGAAATGTGGGCTAATACATTACAGATACTTATGGTTCTTATATGGTTGTTTATGTTTTTCAGCCAGTACAAATTGGTGTCTCATCGCGTTGTTGTGCATTACAAACTCAAACGCGTTTTGTACCTGCGTAGAAGAAGGCTTATCTCTTGCCGTAGTTAGCTTGTACGCCGATTTGTTACTACGACAGAAAAATGTTCCTCAGTGTTCGCTCTTACAAAAACAATGTCGCTACAGTTTGGTTTATTATACAGGTTACAGGATGTAAATGAAGTATTGGTGACTGTTTTTGAATGCATTTTCAAAATGATTTAGAGATAGAATAGATTGCTCCCATCAGCTGCATTGCTAGGTACCTAGAACAAGCTGATTTTCCATCCATCCATCCATCTTCTTCCGCTTATCCGAGGTCGGGTCGCGGGGGCAGCAGCTTAAGCAGGGAAGCCCAGACTTCCCTCTCCCCAGCCACTTCGTCCAGCTCTTCCTGTGGGACCCCGAGGCGTTCCCAGGCCAGCCGGGAGACATAGTCTTCCCAACGTGTCCTGGGTCTTCCCCGCGGCCTCCTACCGGTGGGACGTGCCCTAAACACCTCCCTAGGGAGGCGTTCGGGTGGCATCCTGACCAGATGCCCGAACCACCTCATCTGGCTCCTCTCGATGTGGAGGAGCAGCGGCTTTACTTTGAGTTCCTCCCGGATGGCAGAGCTTCTCACCCTATCTCTAAGGGAGAGCCCCGCCACCCGGCGGAAGAAACTCATTTCGGCCGCTTGTACCCGTGATCTTGTCCTTTCGGTCATAACCCAAAGCTCATGACCATAGGTGAGGATGGGAACGTAGATCGACCGGTAAATTGAGAGCTTTGCCTTCCGGCTCAGCTCCTTCTTCACCACAACGGATCGATACAGCGTCCGCCTTACTGAAGACGCCGCACCGATCCGCCTGTCGATCTCACGATCCACTCTTCCCCCACTCGTGAACAAGACTCCGAGGTACTTGAACTCCTCCACTTGGGGCAAGATCTCCTCCCCAACCCGGAGATGGCACTCCACCCTTTTCCGGGCGAGAACCATGGACTCGGACTTGGAGGTGCTGATTCTCATCCCAGTCGCTTCACACTCAGCTGCGAACCGATCCAGTGAGAGCTGAAGATCCTGGCCAGATGAAGCCATCAGGACCACATCATCTGCAAAAAGCAGAGACCTAATCCTGCAGCCACCAAACCAGATCCCCTCAACGCCTTGACTGCGCCTAGAAATTCTGTCCATAAAAGTTATGAACAGAATCGGTGACAAAGGGCAGCCTTGGCGGAGTCCAACCCTCACTGGAAACGTGTCCGACTTACTACCGGCAATGCGGACCAAGCTCTGGCACTGATCATACAGGGAGCGGACTGCCACAATCAGACAGTCCGATACCCCGTACTCTCTGAGCACTCCCCACAGGACTTCCCGAGGGACACGGTCGAATGCCTTCTCCAAGTCCACAAAACACATGTAGACTGGTTGGGCAAACTCCCATGCACCCTCAAGGACCCTGCCGAGAGTATAGAGCTGGTCCACAGTTCCACGACCAGGACGAAAACCACACTGTTCCTCCTGAATCCGAGGTTCGACTATCCGGCGTAGCCTCCTCTCCAGTACACCTGAATAGACCTTACCGGGAAGGCTGAGGAGTGTGATCCCACGATAGTTAGAACACACCCTCCGGTTCCCCTTCTTAAAGAGAGGAACCACCACCCCGGTCTGCCAATCCAGAGGTACCGCCCCCGATGTCCACGCGATGCTGCAGAGTCTTGTCAACCAAGACAGCCCCACAGCATCCAGAGCCTTAAGGAACTCCGGGCGGATCTCATCTACCCCCGGGGCCTTGCCACCGAGGAGCTTTTTAACTACCTCAGCAACCTCAGCAACCTCAGCCCCAGAAAGCTGATTTTTATATGTTAAAATACAAAAGACAACAACATTTTGTCTTCTTTTCTCTCATAATGATTGTGAACAGTGGGCACAATTCCCCCCAAAAGTGCAGTTCCCCTTTAAGAATGAATCAATCAATTTTGTCTCAGAAACAGCCAATGAGGTGCTTCAGTCTTAATTTACCGGACGTGGGTCTTGAGTTTTGAAGCAACAAATATTTCTGCACTGAATATTTTTTACACAACATTTTTCTACACTGATTTTTTTATAGAGATTTTTTTACACTGTTTTTTTTCTGCACTGAATATTTCTGCATTGAATTTTTACACAGAATATTTATACACTGATTTTTAAACAACACATTTTTGTGCACACATTTTTTAAACAATTTTTATTATACACTGATATTTTTTACACAAAATCTTAATACCCTGATTTTTTTTACTTTATACACTGAATTTTAAAATACAATATTTTAACAAACTGCATTTGACACGTACATTTTACCAACAGATTTTTTTGTAATGGAATTGTCAGCATAATTTGATTGAGTTTACAATATTAAAACGCAAAAAAATAAGTTACATAAATTCAAAAGAAGCTTGCGTAATAAAAACATCAATTAATCTCCATACTTGGTCTTGTTAAAACTGACAAGAGTAGTACGGTTTGTTTGGGCAAGTGTAAATATAGTCCTGGGAAAACAGGTCATAAAGTAAGGACAATACCGGACACATTTTTTGACTTTTTTAAAATACTGCCTGTTGGTATTTTTTACATGGTCTGCACATATTTCATTAAAAGCTTTTCATATATATATATTTAAAGAGTGCCCAGCCATTGCTGTCAGTTTGTATGTCTACATTTGGGACGACTGATTTGTCTTTTTTAGACTGTTTTATAAGAGGTCACAACATATTTTAATTGGGTCAAAATGCTTTCCCTTGAGATCAAATCAGGAGGAAATAAACTCTGATCTATATCCCTTTGTATGTGTACAATGAGCTTATTGAGACAACATAATACTTTTCTCTGTGCTAATGCTAGGAGCAACAGACTTTATGTCTGCAGTCATTAGAATAAAATGAGCTATTATTAGTCCGGCAATATGGAAATTCACAGCAGCAAAACACAAAATATTGGAAATTATTTAAATATATATATATACTGTACATCTCTATGTATTTGCCCTGTTATTATATTGACTGGCTATGTAGTCTGAATTTTGGTTAAAGTTAGCTGCGATATGGAAGAACTGGATGCACAATTTTGAAGGTATTTTGGCTGTGCGAGTTTACATACATTTGTAAATAATATAATTTCATGGCTGTCTTGAGTTTCCAATAATTTCTACAACTCTTATTTTTTTGTGATAGAGTGATTGGAGCACATACTTGTTGGTCACAAAAAACATCCATGAAGTTTGGTTCTTTCATGAATTTATTATGGGTCTACTGAAAATGTGACCAAATCTGCTGGGTCAAAAGTATACATACAGCAATATGTTGAAGAGGTTCATTTAGCCTACTAATGTGTATTAATAAATGGTTGATTTATATAGGCTAGTAAGGTAATGTTTTTGTACCTGACAAGTTTCGGCTATCTTGCTTCTGCAGCCTTCATTAATACATACTGTACAGCAATGTTAATATTTGGTTATATGTCCCTTGGCAAGTTTCACTGCAAAAAGGCGCTTTTGGTAGCCATCCACAAGCTTCTGGCAAGCTTCTGGTTGAATTTTTGACCACTCCTCCAGACAAAATTGGTGCAGTTCAGCTAAATTTGTTGGTTTTCTGACATGTACTTGTTTCTTCAGCATTGTCCACACGTTTAAGTCAGGATTTTGGGAAGGCCATTCTAAAACCTTCATTCTAGTCTGATTCAGCCATTCCTTTACCACTTCTGACGTGTGTTTGGGGTCATTGTCCTGTTGGATCACCCAACTGCGGCCAAGAAGCCAACCTCCGGGTTGATGATTTTAGGTTGTCCTGAAGAATTTGGAGGTTATCCTCCTTTTTCATTGTCCCATTTACCCTCTGTAAAGCACCAGTTCAATTGGCAGCAAAACAGGCCCAGAGCATAATACTACCACCACCATGCTTGACGGTAGGAATGGTGCTCCTGGGATTAAAGGCCTCACCTTTTCTCCTCCAAACATATTGCTGGTTATTGTGGCCAAACAGCTCAATTTTTGTTTCATCTGACCACAGAACTTTCCTCCAGAAGGTCTTATCTTTGTCCCCGTGATGAAACAAAAATTGAGCTGTTTGGCCACAATACACGTCAAAAGTGGTAAAGGAATGGCTAAATCAGGCTAGAATTAAGGTTTTAGAATGGCCATTTTCATTAGACCCATAATAAATTCATAAAAGAACCAAACTTCATGAATGTTTTTTTTTAACAACAAGTTTGTGCTCCAATCACTCTATCACAAAAAAATAAGAGTTGTAGAAATTATTGGAAACTCAAGACAGCCATGTCATTATGTTCTTTACAAGTGTATGCAAACTTTTGATCGCGACTGTATATACATAGTCCGCCTAAGTCGTACAAAGAAACGGTGCTTAAGGTTCCAAAATGTCTTAAATATTTACCTGGACAATTCCAAGCTGTATGAATTTCCTTTTAGTGATCACAATTGACTACTTTAAGCAGGGCCCCTGAGTTCAGTTCAAAACTTAGGAGACAAACATTTATGCTGCAAATTTCAAAAAACACTAGAGTGATCCAGTTGTATAGAAGAACTTGGACCGCCATGAACACATTGGCAGATCCTTGCATTGACATTTCAACCTTGTTAGCAAACAGAACACTGGAGTCCAAACTTGTGATTTACAACTGAGGCGTTCCCCAAGGCACCCCTTTAAGTCCTCTCCTTTTTGGCAATTACAATTTTTTTTTTCAGAATGTGAAACATGAGTACATTCTATGATAACACCAAAAATAGATGCTGGATTTGTTCCTGGTTGTTTTTAATAAAGAAAAAGTCACTAAAAGTCTCGAGACCAGGGGTGCCCAAACTGAAAATGTGTCAATGGGCCGCGGGCCAAACAGCGATTTTGCCCATACAACACTACAAGTAAGGAATTTTGCCTAACACTGGCAATAATCGATTATACGGTAGTCGAGATTGTCACAGTTGTGTGCGTAATTCAGTTAGCATACATATTTTAATATCGTATTTTTCGGACTATAAGGCGCACTTAAAATCCTTTCATTTTCTCAAAACTCGACAGTGCGCCTTATAACCCGGTGCGCCTAATGTACGGAATAATTGTGGTTGTGCTTACTGACCTCAAAGCTATTTTATTTGGTACACAGTGAAATGATAAGTGTGACAAGTAGATGGCAGTCACACATAAAAGATACGTGTAGACTGCAATATGACTCAAGTAAACAACACAAACATTTTTTGTTCCATTGAAAATATAGAACATTACACACGGCGCTCAAAAATCTATCAAAATGTTTTGGTAAGACTTTGGTAAGCTATGAAGCCGCACCACTTGAACGATTGTACTGTGCTTCAATAAGTATTATTATGGTGTGTGTATAAGGTAAGACATATTATCTGGCGTTTTGTTTTGCAATATTATGCAAAAGACACTTTTCTTAACTTCTGGTACCTGCTGATCTGTATTTGGGATCTGCATAAGTCCTGAAAATTTCTGCGCGTCTGCCTTTGTAGTCCGTGCCAACACCGTAGTTGATTTCTCTATCTTCTTGTTATGGGACATTCATCCTACGCTGTTGCCATTTCTAATATAAAGTAGTGTAAAGTTCTTAATTATATCTGTTAGTAAACTTGCCATGAAAGTGCTAAAACATACCGGTGTAGTGAGTTTACATTATTCACCCAAGGAACTTTAGTTATCAGAGAGTTCCGGTCGGACGTTTTTTCACGAGACACATTTCCGGCGTTGTTATTGCACTAGTGAGCCACGGATGAGGAGATGCTGCTCCGTTATTGATTGAAGTAAAGTCTGAATGTCAATAAAACAGTTAACTCCATCTTTTGACTCTTCTTCCACTCCCGTCCTTGCACACTACACCGCTACAACAAAGATGACGGAGAAAAGACGCTGTCGAAGGTGAGCCATGTAAATAAGACCGCCCACAAAACCGCGCATCCTAAAGCAACTGTCAGAAAGCGGCTTGAAGATGATCTGTAAAACATCATCTATGCAACATTTTGACCAAATAACCACCATTACATGTTATGTAGACCACAAGCAAGTGTTTTACATTTAGAAAAAAGTTATAATAATATGACTACTTCAATGCGCCTTATAATCCGGTGCGCCTTTTGTATGAAAATAAACCTGTCTAGACCCGCTCATAGGCAGTACGCCTTATAGTCCGGTGTGTCCTATGGTCCGGAAAATACGGTACCTTCAAAAAAGGTAATTTTCTGCAGATTTTCGTCATTTTTAGGTTTTATTCTATTTAATTTGATCGCTTTCAAACTTTACCCAGACAGATTAGATATATGGTGATACATGATAGATGGTGGGCGAAGCATGGCGACCAGCATTATCATTCTCCATGGAGCGTCAATAAGTCGCAACTTTACTGTAGAGCACAGGTCTCTCGAATTCAGATTCTCAACAAAAAAAAAAGCGCAACTAGTTTGCTTGTAAAATTTAAAAAAATCTATACATTTTATGGTTACAAAAAACTGGCAGCTCAGTCACCAGAATTTTACCATAAAATCTAAGTTGTTTTTTTTTTGTAAATGGAAAAACTGTACACCTGTTCAATTCTGGTGACTGAGGTGCCACGTCTTTTTTTTACTGTCAAATCCATGGCCATTTTTGTACAGTACATTACTGGACATTGAAAAACGGGACCACAGGTTTTTACCGCCAAATTCTGGCGACTGAGCTGCTATATTTTTATCGTAAAATTTATGTTCCCTGTGTTTACAGTGCATTACTGTAAATGGAAAAATGGTACCACTGATGATTTTACGGTAAATTTCTGGCAATTGAGCTGCCAGGTTTTGACAGTAAAATCTACTGACTTTTTTTACAGTGTAGTCTTGCGGACAAGCCATCAATGATTGTGCAGCTAGAACGGGGTCAATATCAATATGTATGAAACTTGGTAACCATTAGAGATGTCCGATAATGGCTTTTTTGTCGATATTCCGATATTGTCCAACTCTTAATTACCGATTCCGATATCAACCGATACCGATATATACAGTCGTGGAATTAACACATTATTATGCCTAATTTTGTTGTGATGCCCCGCTGGATGCATTAAACAATGTAACAAGGTTTTCCAAAATAAATCAACTCAAGTTATGGAAAAAAATGCCAACATGGCACTGCCATATTTATTATTGAAGTCACAAAGTGCATTTTTTTTAAAAACATGCCTCAAAACAGCATCTTGGAATTTGGGACATGCTCTCCCTGAGAGAGCATGAGGAGGTTGAGGTGGGCGGGGTTGAGGTAGGGAGTAGCGGGGGGGGGGGGGTCTATTGTAGTGTCCCGGAAGAGTTAGTGCTGCAAGGGGTTCTGGGTATTTGTTCTGTTGTGTTTATGTTGTGTTACGGTGCGGATGTTCTCCCGAAATGTGCTTGTCATTCTTGTTTGGTGTGGGTTCACAGTGTAGTGCATATTTGTAACAGTGTTAAAGCTGTTTATACGGCCACCCTCAGTGTGACCTGTATGGCTGTTGACCAAGTATGACTTGCATTCACTCGTGTGTGTGAAAAGCCGTAGATATTATGTGATTGGGACGGCACACGAAGGCAGTGCCTTTAAGGTTTATTGACGCTCTGTACTTCTCCCTACGACCGTGTACCACTCCGTACAGCGGCGTTTTAAAAAGTCATACATTTTACTTTTTGAAACCGATACCGATCATTTTGAAACCGATACCGATAATTTCCGATATTACATTTTAAAGCATTTATCGGCCGATAATATTGGCAGTCCGATATTATCGGACATCCCGAGTAACCACCCTTTGGCGGGCCGATCCAACGGGCCAAATTTGGCCTGCGGGCCCCCTCTTTGGGCATCCCTGCTCTAGACACTTGAGAGATTCTCAACAAAGTACATTGTACAATAATCAGCAACAATTCATAATAATAATCATGAATAATAATAATAATAATGATGATAATCCTTTTTAAAGAAAATCATGTCATTATAGCAAATTATATGACAAAATAATTGTAACCACCACCACAGGTATCTTGAATGTATACAGTTTCAATAGGATACATCACATGCTTGTTTGTCTATGTGTGTTGGCCCCGCGATGAGGTGGCAACTTGTCCAGGGTGTACTCTTCTTACTGCTCGAGTGCAGCTGGGATAGGCTCCAGTTCGTCTCCCCGCAATACCGAGAGGCACAGGCGGCAGAAAATGGATGGAGGGATACATTTGTGTAATAAAGGTTTACTTCAGATGCAGTCAGTAATAATTTGCACAAAACCCAAAACCAGTAAAGTTGGCACGTTGTGTAAATAGTAAATAAAAACAGAATACAATGATTTGCAAAACCTTTTCAACTTATATTCAATTGAATAGACTGCAAAGACAATATATTTAATGTTCGAACTGAGAAACTTGATTTTTTTTTGCAAATAATCATTAACTTAGAATTTAATGGCAGCAATACATTGCAAAAAAGTTGGCACAGGGGCGTTTTTACCACTGTGTTACATGGCCTTTCCTTTTAACAACACTCAGTAAACGTTTGGGAACTGAGGAGACCAATTTTTGAAGCTTTTCAGGTGGAATTCTTTCCCATTCTTGCTTGATGTACAGCTTAAGTTGTTCAACAGTTCGGGCCTTCGTTGTGGTATTTTAGGGTTCATATTGCTCCACAATATGAATGCAGGCCAGTCTAGTACCTGCACTCTTTTACTACGAAGCCACCCTGTTGTAACACGTGGCTTGGCATTATCTTGCTGAAATAAGCAGGGGTGTCCATGGTAACGTTGCTTGGATGGCAACATATGTTGCTCCAAAACCTTTATGTACCTTTCAGCATTAATGGCGCCTTCACAGATGTGTAAGTTACCCATGTCTTGGGCACTAATACACCCCCATACCATCACAGATGCTGGCTTTTGAACTTTGCGCCTTTAACAACCCGGATGGTTCTTTTCCTCTTTGTTCCGGAGGACACGACGTCCACAGTTTCCAAAAACAATTTGAAATGTGGACTCGTCAAACCACAGAACACTTTTCCACTTTGCATGAGTCCATCTTAGATGAGCTCGGGCCCAGCGAAGCCGGCGGCGTTTTGGGGTGTTTTTGAGAAATGGCTTTCGCTTTGCATAGTAGAGTTTTAACTTGCACTTACAGATGCAGCAACAAACTGTAGTTACTGACAGTGGTTTTCTGAAGTGTTCCTGAGCCCATGGGGTGATATCCTTTACACACTGATGTCGCTTTTTGATGCAGTACCGCCTGAGGGATCGAAGGGCCGTAATATCATCGCTGACGTGCAGTGATTTCTCCAGATTCTCTGAACCTTTTGATGATATTACGGACCGTAGATGGTGAAATCCCTAAATTCCTTGCAATAGCTCGTTGAGAAATTTTGTTCTTAAACTGTTCAACAATTTGCTCACGCAATTGTTCACAAAGTGGTGACCCTCGCCCCATCCTTGTTTGTGAATGACCGAGCATTTCATGGAAGCTGCTTTTATACCCAATCATGGCACCCACCTGTTCCCAACCTGCGGGATGTTCCAAATAAGTGTTGTTTTGAAAAATATTGCAGGCATCAAATTCCAAATGAGCTAATATTTGCAAAAAATAACAAAGTTTTCCAGTATCTTGTATTTGCAGTCTATTCAATTGAATATAAGTTGAAAAGGATTTGCAAATCATTGTATTCTGTTTTTATTTACGATTTACACAACATGCAAACTTCACTGGTTTTGGGTTTTGTACAACTTTTTTAGCTATGCTAGTGGTGTTTCTCAAGGTTCCATCTTAGGTCCCTTTCTTTTTCATAATTTGGGCTATTGAAGTTCAGTTCAAAAAACTTGGGAGGGACTCACATTTTTGCGTAAGGTTCTTAAAAACACTAGAGTACTGTCATAGAGGTTTTTTTGTTTTTTTTTTACCAGCTTTTGTAAAGAAGGTCCTTAAAAACAGCAAAGCGCTCCTGTAACTGACAAAATAAATAGACCAAAATGTTTACTGTAGCTGGTTTTCCAATATAACAAACAAGATAAATAGTGAAGGGGGCCTTAGCTTTCTGGTAATGTGGCCCCCAAAACAATGTACCGTATTTTCCGCACTATAAGGCGCACCTAAAAACCACAATTTTTCTCAAAAGCTGACAGTGCGCCTTATAACCCGGTGCGCTTTATTACGATTCATTTTCATAAAGTTTCGGTCTCGCAACTTCGGTAAACAGCCGCCATCTTTTTTCCCGGTAGAACAGGAAGCGCTTCTTCTTCTACGCAAGCAACCGCCAAGGAAAGCACCCGCCCCCATAGAACAGGAAGCGCTTCTTCTTCTACTGTAAGCAACCACCCGCCCCCGGAAGAAGAAGAAAAAACGCGCGGATATCACCGTACGTTTCATTTCCTGTTTACATCTGTAAAGACCACAAAATGGCTCCTACTAAGCGATCCGGTTCATAAAAAGACGCAATCTCTCCATCCGCACACGGATTACTACCGTATTTCACAGCTGATATTCCTGTGAACCGCACTGTGGAACGGGAGCACGTACGGTGAATATTCGCACCACAGGGAATGAGAAGTCATCCTTCACTGTGGTTCTAGCTTGCCATGCTAACTTCCACCCATGGTGATATTCAAAAGGAAGACCTTGCCAAAAGAGACCTTTCCAGCCGGCGTCATCATAAAAGCTAACTCGAAGGGATGGATGGATGAAGAAAAGATGAGCGAGTGGTTAAGGGAAGTTTACGCGAAGAGGCCGGGTGGCTTTTTTCACACAGCTCCGAAGGCGAACACACCTTCACTAAGACGGGCAGATAGCGCCGGTCGACATACGCCAACATCTGCCAGTGGATCGTAAATGCCTGGGCAGATAGTTTCGGTCACAACTGTGGTCCGAGCTTTCCGGAAGGCAGGATTCACAGAACTGCTGCACAACAACAGCGACACTGAATCCGATGACTTCGACGAGACGGAGCCGGCCATTTTTGGATCCCACGCTTGCGCAACTTTTCAATTCGGACACCGAAGACGAAGAATTCGAAGGATTTACGAATGAAGAATAACTTCAGAAGGTGAGCGCTATGTTTATTTTGTGTGTTGTGACATTAACGTTCGAGCAACATTATGTTGCTATTTATTGCTCTACACCATTTTGAATTTTACTATGTTTGTGATTGCACATTTGCGTACATTTTGGGACAGAGTTGTTAGAACGCTGGTTTTCAATATATTATTAAAGTTTGACTGAACTATCTGACTGTTTTTTTGACATTCACTTTAGCGCAGCGTTTTTTTGACATTCACTTTAGCGCAGCGTAGGCGCGGCTTATAGTCCGGGGCGGCTTATTGGTGGACAAAATTATGAAATATGTAATTCATAGAAGGTGCGGCTAATAATCCGGTGCGCCTTATAGTGCGGAAAATACGGTAGTTGAATATCTCTGATTTAGGGTAATATAACTTTAATAGTATTATGTGCAGTCTGGTTGCAACATGTTTAGATTGCAACAAAATGAGCTTTAATAAACATGCTAGTATTTGGTGCAAGTACAAGAGGGAAGCATGAAATTACAAGCCAGTGAGAGAGATGGGGGGTGGATTTGAGCACACACACATTGCAGGGCGGAAGTGAAGCTACATAAAGAACATTGCATGTTGCCTGTAATAAAGTGGAATTCCATGCCAACTGTGCAGGAGAACATGACGATAGAAGCTAAAGTCAGCCAACACAATTAATAGGAAGAGACACACAGTGGCTCTTCTTCTTCTACTGTTTCTCTCCCCCACCCCCTTTCTTCTTGCTCCCTGCCTGCCTTGCTCTCTCATGGCAGCAGCAGCCTAGTTGCTGCCTTCATGTACCCTCGGAGCGTCCGCCACCACATAGAATACTGGGCCAGCAAAATAAAACGAGACGAAGTGGAAACTTTCCCTTTCAGCATGTCAATATATGACACTCAACACAGCAACGGACTGAAAAGCACACGCGTACAAATGTGCTATCTAGACAGATGCATCCCCCATTTTGTTTTAAGCAACTGAAGCACGCACTTTGTCCTCTTTCCTGCACTATTCACCACATTCCATTTGATTTTGTAAGTAGAATACGCTAGGGTAGGGGGAACACGTTATGAGGTGGGGAAAATACAAGACATTTGATGAACAAACGCATTGGGGCGACGTGTTCACTCTGTGAGGTCTCGCGTTTACGAGCCGTGGGTGCAGTCCGTGAAGGCAGCAGCGGCGCTTGCAAAAGCAAGCAGAACTTTGCTATGTGAAGGTGGGGGATGGGAAGCAGCAGCTCTCTGCTCTGCGCGGCCCTTTCTCTCCACAATGCGGAGCTTTCAGTGGAAACATCGTCCTCTTTGCGCCTTTAAAGTTGCACACTGGCGATGTTTGTGTGCGTTTTAAAGCCGCAAACGCACATTTGAGGAGGTTTATTGCATGCAGAATGCAGAGTGGATGGGGCTGTATTTATAGGCTATGGGAGGGGTGTGTGTTTTATCAGAGAGTGAAGAGACAAGGCTGTGAGGGAGGAGGGGGTAGGGAGCCTTTTCTTTTAGCATAAACTTGCAGTTTATTATTATGGGGTGCGCTCGCTCCTCTCTGCAATACACTCTGCGGGCCTTTTCTGGTTCCTCAACACCTTGGAAGTGGTCTATCTGTTGCTCGGCCTCTTTGGGAGAACAAAAAACATGATGCTTGAAAAAAAAAAAGGGCTCTCGTGCAAAGCAAAAGAGTGTCATGCATTTATGCATGCAATTCTTGTTTTACACGGCGATGGCGTGCTCAACAGCGAGCATGAGGAACTTTCCGCCAGCGTAGAATTCATTTTGATAGGACCTGGAATGGCCGAACAAGAGGAAGCCATTCCTGGCTCGGCTGCCAAGCACGGCTTGATCAATCGGATTTCTAGTCAAGATGGTTGCATCAATTTGGTCTGCACTGTGTCACATTTGGTGTTGTGGAAGTGGCAGAGGTGACAGTAGAGGGGGGGTAGTTGATGATTTAAGAGTGTTTACTCAGTCCCCACCAAGCCACTCTCCGTGACCATGATGCATCACCCTAGGCCGTCGCCACGGCAGCAAGTTGGGCCTGTTTGGCGTGGAATTACTTAACTACAAACCCCAAAATCAGTGAACCTGGCACGTTGTTTAAATCGTAAATAAAAACAAAATACAATGACTTGCAAATCCTTTTCAACCTATTTTTCAATTGAATAGACTGCAAAGACGAGATACTTAACGTTCGAACTGGAAAACGTAGTTATTTTTTTTGGCAAATATTAGCTCATTTGGAATTTGATGCCTGCAACATATTTCAAAAAAGCTGGCAGAAGTGGCAAAAAAGTTGAGGAATGCTCATCAAACACTTATTTGGAACATCCCACAGGTCAACGGGCTAATTGGGAACAGGTGGGTGCCATGATTGGGTATAAAAGCAGCTTCCATGAAATGCTCAGTCTTTCACAAACAAAGATGGGGCGAGGGTCACCACTTTGTGAACAAATTCGTGAGCAAATTGTCCAATAGTTTAAGAACAACATTTCTCAACCAGCTATTGCAAGGAATTTAGGGATTTCACCATCTACGGTCCGTAATATCATCAATAGGTTCGGAAAATCTGGAGAAATCACTGCAAGGCCGAAAACCAACATTGAATGCCCGTTACCTTCGATCCCTCAGGCGGTACTGCATCAAAAACGGACATCAGTATGTAAAGGATATCACCACATGGGCTCAGGAACACGTCAGAAAACCACTGTCAGTAACTACAGTTCGTCGCTACATCTGTAAGTGCAAGTTAAAACTCTACAATGCAAAGCGAAAGCCATTTATCAACAACACCCAGAAACGCCGCCGGCTTCGCTGGGCTCGAGCTCAGATGGAGTGGTGCAAAGTGGAAAAGTGTTCTGTGGTCTGACGAGTCCACATTTCAAATTGTTTTTGGAAAGTGTGGACGTCGTGTCCTCTGGAACAAGGAGGAAAAGAACCATCCGGATTGTTATACAAAGTTCAAAAGCCAGCATCTGTGATGGGATGGGGGTGTATTAGTGCCCAAGGCATGGGTAACTTACAGATCTGTGAAGGCACCATTAATGCTGAAAGGTACATACAGGTTTTGGAGCAACATATGTTGCCATCCAAGCAACGTTACCATGGACGCCCCTGCTTATTTCAGCAAGACAATGCCAAGCCACGTGTTACATCAACGTGGCTTCATAGTAAAAGAGTGCGGGTACTAGACTGGCCTGCCTGTAGTCCAGAGACCTGTCTCCCATTGAAAATGTGTGGCGCATTATGAAGACTAAAATACCACAACGGAGACCCCCGGACTGTTGAACAACTTAAGCTGTACATCAAGCAAGAATGGGAAAGAATTCCACCTGAAAAGCTTCAAAAATTGGTCTCCTCAGTTCCCAAACGTTTACTGAGTGTTGTTAAAAGGAAAGGCCATGTAACACAGTGGTAAAAATGCCCATGTGCCAACTTTTTTGCAATGTGTTGCTGCCATTAAATTCTAAGTTAATGATTGTTTGCAAAAAAAAATTTTTTTTCTCAGTTCGAACATTAAATATCTTGTCTTTGCAGTCTATTCAATTGAATAAAAGTTGAAAAGGATTTGCAAATCATTGTATTCTGTTTTTGTTTACCATTTACACAACGTGACAACTTTACTGGTTTTGGGGTTTGTAGTTTGGGGGTTTGTGGTTGCAAAAAAGGGCACACTTTCAACTGGAAGCACAATTATATCATGCAAAATTGACTTTTTTAATGATGTTCGAACAGTAATATTAAGACATTTCAGGTTTTCACCGTGTCAGGCTTTGCGACACATACTGTATTAACACACAGCCCGAATGTAACTCAGGTCACATGTGAGAGCTGTAAGTTTGATCGTGTTGTTGTTTTTTTATCCATGCAGCGAATAGGCTAACCTAGCATCCATCCATTCATTTTCTATACCGCTTATCCTCACTAGGGTGGCACACTTGGCTCTCCAAGCACCACCGTAATGACTAATATCAAAATAGTAGTAGGCCTAAGTAATCATTACTTATTATTTGGGCTTTGTACCGAGGATGTCGTTGTGGCTTGTGCAGCCCTTTGAGACACTTGTGATTTAGGGCTATATAAATAAAGATTGATTGATTGATTGATTAAAAACAAAGCAGAGGTTTTATTTAACAAGTATATTTAATATGTTTGGCCACTGTAACATAACACAATGCACACACATCATTAATACTGATACTCCATACACAATGCATATTTACAGACTTATTTGGCGTACCACTACATGGAGACCGCCTACCGCGATACCGCAGTTTGAGGATCCCTGTCTTCGACTGGTCGCCAGCCAAATGCAGGGCACATATAGACAAAAAAAAAACCATTCCCGCTTACATTCATACCTAGCATTAACCTAGCATTAGAGATGTCCGATAATGTTTTTTTTGCCGATATCCGATATTGTCCAACTCTTAATTACCGATTCCGATATCAACCGATACCGATATATACAGTCGTGGAATTAACACATTATTATGCCTAATTTTGTTGTGATGCCCAGCTGGATGCCTTAAATAATGTAACAAGGTTTTCCAAAATAAATCAACTCAAGTTATGGAAAAAAATGCCAACATGGCACTGCCATATTTATTATTGAAGTCACAAAGTGCATTATTTTTTTTAACATGCCTCAAAACAGCAGCTTGGAATTTGGGATATGCTCTCCCTGAGAGAGCATGAGGAGGTTGAGGTGGGCATGGTTGGGGGGTTGGGAGGGTGGGGTAGGGGGTAGCGGTGGGTGTATATTGTACCGTCCCGGAAGAGTTAGTGCTGCAAGGGGTTCTGGGTATTTGTTCTGTTGTGTTTATGTTGTGTTACGGTGCGGATGTTCTCCCAAAATGTGTTTGTCATTCTTGTTTGGTGTGGGTTCACAGTGTGGCGCATATTTGTAACAGTGTTAAAGTTGTTTATACGGCCACCCTCAGTGTGACCTGTATGGCTGTTGACCAAGTATGCGTTTGCATTCACTTGTGTGTGTGAAAAGCCGTAGATATTATGTGATTGGGCCGGCACGCAAAGGAAGTGCCTTTAAGGTTTATTGGCGCTCTGTACTTCTCCCTACGTCCGTGTACACAGCGGCGTTTTAAAAAGTCATACATTTTACTTTTTGAAACCGTTACCGATAATTTTGAAACCGATACCGATAATTTCCGATATTACATTTTAAAGCATTTATCGGCCGATAAAATGGGCAGTCCGATATTATCTTTACCTAGCACAATGTAATGTTAGCACTTTGTCAGGACTTGGTCCGGGGTGTGTGCTTTTCCAGGATGCAACGGAAAGTTGGCACGGGCGAGACGGGAATTAAGGTACATGATTTATTTATTAACTATAAATACAAAAAAAAGGATCAAACAAAAGGTGCGCACAGTGGCGGAGAATAAACTATGAACAATTAAACACAACTTGCAAACTATGGCTTGAATAAAGAAAACTTACTTGGCATGGACAAAAAAGGAGCAGCGTGAACATGGACATGAAACAATGGACAGAGCATAAATGTGGTGTGAGGTCGTCAGGACGAACAACAGAAAATGAATGAACTTAAATACTATGGACATGATTAGTGAAAGCAGGTGCGTGACTCAAAACGTGAAACAGGTGCGTGACGTGACAGGTGAAAACTAATGGTTGCTATGGTGACAAACAAGAGTGCACAATGAGTCCAAATGTGGAACAGGTGAAACTAATGGGGCAATCATGGAAACAAGACAAGGGAGTGAAAAGACAGAAACTAAAGAGTCCTATAACTAAACAAAAACATGACTTAACACAAAACATGATTACACAGACATGACAGAGCCCCTCCCTTAAGGACAGATACCAGATGTCCATAAAAAAAATTAACAAGAGTCATGGGAGGGCGGGAGGGGGACATGGCGGTGGGTCGCCAGACCACGTGTCCCCGTATCCACCGGGGCAGAGTTAGGTGGCGGCGGCGAGTGGAACGCCGCTGCAGCAGGCGAGGCGGGCGCCCAGGGAATGGTCACATTCGTGGCCGACTGGGAGGTGGGCGCACTTGGCGTGGCGGGCGACCAGGTAGCGGCCATATCCGTGGCCGACGAGGAGGGAGGCGCGTCGTCATCGTGGCAGGCGTGGAAGCAGCAGATGATGCAGGCAGCGAAGCTCGGCGTGGCGCGTCAGGCGGCGAAGCTCGGCGTGGCGCGTCAGGCGGCGAAGCTCGGCGTGGCGCGTCTTGGTCTTGGTGCGGGTCTTGGTCTTGGCATGGCGAGTCTTGGTCTTGGCATGGCGGGTCTTGGTCTTGGCATGGCGGGTCTTGGTCTTGGCATGGCGGGTCTTGGTATGGCGGGTCTTGGTCTTGGCATGGCGGGTCTTGGTCTTGGCATGGCGGGTCTTGGTCTTGGCGTCGTGGAGCTGCGACTGGTGGCACTTGGCGTCGTGGAACTGGTACCGGAGCTTGGCGTGGTGGGTCTTGGTCTTGGACTTGGCGTGGAGGGTCTTGGTCTTGGACTTGGCGTGGAGGGTCTTGGTCTTGGACTTGGCATGGAGGGTCTTGGTCTTGGACTTGGCGTGGAGGGTCTTGGTCTTGGACTTGGCATGGAGGGTCTTGGTCTTGGACTTGGCGTGGAGGGTCTTGGTCTTGGACTTGGCGTGGAGGGTCTTGGTCTTGGCGTGGAGGGTCTTGGTCTTGGCGTGGAGGGTCTGGAGCTAGCCTTGGTGCGGCGACAGGTGCTAGCCTAGGTGCGGCGACAGGTGCTAGCCTTGGTGCGGCGACAGGTGCTAGCCTTGGAGCAGCTAGCCGTGGTGCTAGCCTTGGAGCAGGTGGAGGTGGCCTAGCTGGGGGTTGCGGCTTGGCAGGTCGGAAGACTGGTGAGGGCGGTCGTGCTGGAGGCTGTGGCTTGACAGGTCGGAAGACTGGTGGTGGCGGCCGTGCTGGAGGCTGTGGCTTGGCATGGTGATGCCGAGCCACCCCACCAACACAGCTCCCGACCCCAGCCCCCCCCTCAAGGGGCGGGTACCAGACGCGCTCCCTGCGGTCTGGAACTCTCTGTAGGGGTGGGCGGAGGAGGGCAGAAACTTCCCCATTAAATTGTCCAAATTGTCTTTCTTGTACCTGGGATTGAGTGGGTGAAAAAAAATTGTTTTGTGTATTGGGTGTGGCTTGAGTCCTGGGGAGCGGGGAATCAAAAGAAAAAGAATTCAGAAAAAAAACATCATGGTTTTTGACGTCATTAGGGCGCCTGACGCGCCACGCCGAGCTTCGCTGCCTGCATCATCTGCTGCTTCCACGCCTGCCACGATGACGACGCGCCTCCCTCCTCGTCGGCCACGGATATGGCCGCTACCTGGCTGCTGCTTGCTTCCGCCCGGAGGGGAGGGGCATGTGGGAGCGGCGTGTCCTGCAGGCTCGCGGAAGTTCTACCCGACGTCCTTCGTCGGGAGCGGCGCTTCCGGCACTGCTGCGCTGCGTCCTCCCATTCCTGGGACCAAATGGAGTTTTTGTACTCCACGGAGGAGTAGCGCCGAGTTTCCTCCTCCATCGCGCACAGGACCGCCCAAGAAGCCTCGTCGAAAATGTCCAACTCTCGTGCGGAAAAGCGAGTCTGCTGACGACCTACTGTCAGGACTTGGTCCGGGGTGTGTGCTTTTCCAGGATGCAACGGAAAGTTGGCACGGGCGAGACGGGAATTAAGGTACATTATTTATTTATTAACTATAAATACAAAAAAAAAGGATCAAACAAAAGGCGCGCACAGTGGCGGAGAATAAACTATGAACAATTAAACACAACTTGCAAACTATGGCTTGAATAAAGAAAACTTACTTGGCATGGACAAAAAAGGAGCAGCGTGAACATGGACATGAAACAATGGACAGAGCATAAATGTGGTGTGAGGTCGTCAGGACGAACAACAGAAAATGAATGAACTTAAATACTATGGACATGATTAGTGAAAGCAGGTGCGTGACTCAAAACGTGAAACAGGTGCGTGACGTGACAGGTGAAAACTAATGGTTGCTATGGTGACAAACAAGAGTGCACAATGAGTCCAAACGTGGAACAGGTGAAACTAATGGGGTAATCATGGAAACAAGACAAGGGAGTGAAAAGACAGAAACTAAAGAGTCCTATAACTAAACAAAAACATGACTTAACACAAAACATGATTACACAGACATGACACACTTTAACACAACTAGCTATGCTAATGTTGCTAACGTTTGTGTGTTACTTCTTCATGTTACGTTGTTGAATGTAAGATATGGCCTCTATTACGTCGCACAACTAGGTAGTTACGGAGTATATGTAAACATGTATAAAGTACACAGTAGTGCTCAATCCAAATAGCCATATTATGGATACCTGTGCAGTATCAGATTTATGTTAATGTTAAGAGGGGAGAGTTCTCCCAGATTATTTAGTTAGATATTCATTAAGTTATTCTACATAAAAGGAGTAAGTACAGAGAATAGCAGTACCAGCGCTGTGAGAGCGAGCCGAGCTATTTAAAGGTCGAAGCAATCTCTAAAACGGTCGCCCGTCTCTCATGCTTTTGTCCACCCAGGTTTTGTCAGGAATCGAAACTGAAAGTTAACTTGACGTAACGCCTAGCACACACACATTCTACTCCACTCTCTCTCTCTCCAGGCTGGTGCTTCATGACACCATTAATGATAATATAAGTGTGTGAGAGTGCATAGATAAAAAAAAAACATTGTGTTTATCTCCTTCGAGCAGAACCAAGGCCGAAGATAGTCCTTTCTAAGGTGTTCCATTTTGACCAAAGGAGGCAAAATATTCCGTAAACACTAGCATGATGTGATTGATGTTTTGCCGTTGTATTCTTTTCTTTATTTTTTTACAAAAATCTGTCTTTATTGTAGTGTTGTTCAAATAATATATACATTACAATATTGTGTACAAACGAGCGGTGTCTTGATAAAACTTTAGATACAACATCAATGTTGGAGGCTTGAGTATCGGCCGATACCGATATTGATGCGACACAATATCAGCATGAATCATACAAACTTTTATTGGTTTGCAGTGTGGAATGTTAGCAAATGCTTGATCAAGTGGAATTAGTCAAACAGGGAACGATACTTGGTATGAAAAACACAAACCTATTAATTATTAAGCATCTGGAATGGACCGATCTGTCTTTAAGTGAAAGTGGAGTGGTGATAGTTTTTTGGCAACACTTTTCAAATGTAATTGTATTTTATCATAGCACTTTATCACTACACTTTTTATTGGTTCAACAAGAGATGTACTCTTCCATAGTGTGCTTGTACTGACGATTGTTTGTGGTTTTAAATGTCTTTATGTTGTCTCTTTCTGCCTTATTGCTGAAGTACCATCTGCACAACTATTTTACCCTCAGATAATAATAAGAAACACATGGCCTTGATTTAGTGGTCACAGTAACTCATGAAGTTAAGCTCATGAAGCACTAAGTTGAATGATGCAGACACGTTTGTTACTGGATACTTTCTAATACGCTTCTGCCTTAGAGACTTTATATCTGTAAGTAATATGCAACTGTATTTATTTGATACTGGTTTTTATTAGCAAATGCTGCATTTTAGACTTCAATATTTCTTAATTAAGAGCACTTACTACGTATGTCTAGCTTGTATGCTATTGTAAGGTTAGTTGTTGTGTAGCTGCTAGCTCCTAGTATTTCTACAGCAGACCTTGGAAAATTAACGCCCGGGGACCGCATGCGGCCCGTTAAGCTTTTCAATCTGGCTACCGGACATTTCCAAATAATTTTTTTTAGATCTTTAAGATGAAAACTGTAGCTGCCATTATGATGTGCAGTGATGTTTACCTTAAGTCTTCAACTATACAAAGTATTTCAATGGTTGGCATCTGCGCTTTTGCATGATATACTAGTTACTATGGTAATCTAAGGCTATGTCTACACTAAGCCGGATAACCCCATAAACGAATAATTTTTTAGCCCAAGCCCCGTTTCAGCCACACTAAACCAGCGTTTAAAGGCCTACTGAAACCCACTACTACCGACCACGCAGTCTGATAGTTTATATATCAATGATGAAATCTTAACATTGCAACACATGCCAATACGGCCGGGTTAGCTTACTAAAGTGCAATTTTAAATTTTGCGCGAAATATCCTGCTGAAAACGTCTCGGTATGATGACGTCAGCGCGTGACGTCACGGATTGTGGAGGACATTTTGGGACAGCATGGTGGCCAGCTATTAAGTCGTCTGTTTTCACCGCAAAATTCCACAGTATTCTGTACATCTGTGTTGGTGAATCTTTTGCAATTTGTTCAATGAACAATGGAGACAGCAAAGAAGAAAGCTGTAGGTGGGAAGCGGTGTATTGCGGCAGGTGTTGTGCTGGATAATGCACCCCTTGACTGGTGTGCCGGATAACACAGCCGGTGTTTCATTGTTTACATTCCCGAAAGATGACAGTCAAGCTTTACCATTGGCCTGTGGAGAACTGGGGCAACAGAGACTCTTACCAGGAGGACTTTGAGTTGGATGCGCAGACGCGGTACCGTGAGTACGCATGCAGCTGCGGCTTCCAAACATTTGATCGCTTGCCCGTACGTGCGTGCCGCTATGTGCATGTCACGTACGTAACTTTGGGGACTTTGGGGAAATATATGTGCTGTATGAACTTTGGGGAGGTGAACGGTACTTTGGGCTGTGGGATTGAGTGTGTTGTGCAGGTGTTTGAGTTGTATTGGCGGGTTATATGGACGGGAGGGGGGAGGTGTTTGTTATGCGAGATTAATTTGTGGCATATTAAATATAAGCCTGGTTGTGTTGTGGCTAATAGAGTATATATATGTCTTGTGTTTATTTACTGTTTTAGTCATTCCCAGCTGAATATCAGGTCCCACCCGCCTCTCACAGCATCTTCCCTATCTGAATCGCTCCCACTGCCCTCTAGTCCTTCACTCTCACTTTCCTCATCCACGAATCTTTCATCCTCGCTCAAATTAATGGGGAAATCGTCGCTTTCTCGGTCCGAATCGCTCTCGCTGCTGGTGGCCATGATTGTAAACAATGTGCAGATGTGAGGAGCTCCACAACCTGTCGTCTGCTACTTCCGGTACAGGCAAGGCTTTTTTATCAGCGACCAAAAGTTGCAAACTTTATCGTCGATGTTCTCTACTAAATCCTTTCAGCAAAAATATGGCAATATCGCGAAATGATCAAGTATGACACATAGAATGGACCTGCTATCCCCGTTTAAATAAGAAAATCGCATTTCAGTAGGCCTTTAAGGTCCCTGTCCTCGGACACATTTTTACACGGGTAAGTGCGCCGTGTATTTGTTGAATCTCTGGCTCTTAGCTTTGTATGGACTCATTGATCGTTTACAAATGAGTTCGGAGAGGAAGTGACGCCAGAAAGGCTGCGCCACACCGAAAGTGACGTCAGAAAGAACGCGCCACAGCCAACTTCATAATAAAGCGGTTTCCTAACTCGGAGCTAACCACTGGAAATATGAAGGCGAGTCATCCAGACATGCCCATGTTTCTCATTCTTCTACATGTAGAGACGCTTGTGGAAATCACACATGAATACCTTAAGAGAAAGCGATTGCAGCTATTTGGGATACAACACTTCTCAGACGGCAAGAGAACTTTCCAATGTCCAGGTCAGCTGTGATTCTACTTACCGAAAAACTTTGTCCATTTTTCGAAGGAGAGTCAACGAGAATGCGGGCTACCGTGGATGTGATAAAAAAGGTAGCGTGTGCTTTGTATTACCTGGCCGTCGAGGGAAGACTATGGAAAACGGCGAATGCTTCTGGACTGGCAAAGCAGACTGTATCAGTTATTGTCCGCCATGTATGTCGCGGACTCAACGTCTAGGTCCAGAGTATATAAAGTCACCAAAAAGGAATGGACAATGAAGGTGAAGGCAAAAGAGTGAGGAGGGCTCTGACCAGATATCCAGATCCCCAGATTGATTGATGTAAAATGTTCTTAGTCACATTGTGTACTTTCGTGTCCAATAAAGATTTGATTAATTTATGATGGCTCAGGTGTGATTCACTACAATAGGGCCCCACAGCACACTGGATTCCAGTTAATTAAAATACCACAACACTGGATATTGTTCAGATAAATTACATTTAAGAACTGGCACACAAAGCAACACTGGAGGTGATTATGACGTGTGCATTTTCCGTGCATTCATATTAGGTCGCGTTGTGCAGGCTGACAGAAGTGGAGAGGGGGTCTTAAACGACCACTGCGTGTGTGTGGATAAGGATAAGGTTAGGTGGGATTTACCCTGGATAACTTTAGTGGAAACGGGGCCTAAGTCCCAGCAGCTCAGACCAGGCACCAAGCAGTGTGGACGTGTTTTGTTTCCACAGAGTGTTTTCAGAGCGGCAAGCCTAAAATACGGGTGTCAGGGACAGACGCGGAAGGAGATTTTTACAACAAAGTTCTAAAGCTTAGTGATGTATCAGATGTATCTGATTGTAGGTGGGGTTTTTTTTTACCCTTTGCGTTCATATTTCGCTGTGTTTGTTGCACTTTTGTTGCGTTTCGCTTGATTGTAAAATATGTGGATCGAGAGGGGGTGTGACGTTCAAATGTCAATATTCAGTGTTTTATCGTTCATAGTTAATATTGTAAATCCCACATTCTTTATTTCCATGTACATTCTGGGTGTCTCATTCAGTAAAAAAATCTAAAATTCCATTCCTTTTTTAAGGCGGTCTGTCATAACGTTTTTAGCATTCAATCGGACATTATGGTGAGGTTTTGTATTAGTGTTTCTAAATTTGGCCCCCCCAAGTCAAAATAATTGCCCAGGCCTGTTCTACAGCCTACCATGATTACTTTTTGTAAATGACTTGACTAAAATACCAGAAAAGACCAACATTGTGTGCTTATTGGAGGACATTTAGATGTAAACTGATTTGCACAAGTAAATGCGGTGCAGAACTGCTTGTATTGGAGCGCTTAACAACCGAAATCAACATCAGATTGGGACACCCCTAGTAGGCTACAAACTCAGAGAATACATGTTTGGAACCAGGAGGGCTTTGGGGTAAAACACCTAAGGATTTTAATGAAAAACAATAGTATTATTTACTTTTGTTAAAGTCAATAGGCCAAAATCACTTATTTTGCACTTGATTTGAATTTTGTTGATAGTGTTAAATTGTAGTGTTTGTTTACCCGCATTTCATTCTGCGGTATCGAGTACCCAAACAAAAAAATCCCACGCGTTGGTGACTCAGTCTCTGTGCTTTTTTTTTTTTGGTGCATATGACTGCAAAATAATCTACAATGGGACCAAACAAAGTTGCGTCTGCCAGATAAATCGTCTGCCACATCAATGGTATCGGCTGATATTCATGAAGAAGTACAGTAACGCCGTTATCGAATAATGCCTTTTAAAGGTGAACTGCACTTTTTTGGGGAATTTTGCCTATCGTTCACAATCATTAAGAAAGACATGACGACGGATGTATTCTTTTTTAATGCATTCTAACTCGTAAATAAACATAATAAAAGTCTGTTTACAGTGCCGCCAATAGGAGGTCCTCTATTCCGCCCATAAAACCCAATAAAGACCCATCCAAAAAGTGCCAACGATACTCCATTTATATTTCGTGACTTGACTATTAACCAAGTATTAGTGATATTGTTATTATAAGCGCTAACGCAGACAAATTATTTATAGCGGCGCCATCATCACGAGCTTGTGTGCCAATGTTGACATGATCGAGTGATCAGCTTCTTCCTCGCTTCCTTGCTCGTCAAACTTTATCGTAGACCCTTAATCATGCCTTTCACCTGGATAGCAGAAGGATGAGGACGTATTCCGACAAGTTGGTACGCTTTGACAGCCAATCTGTATTTTGGAATGGCGAAAACAACACACTTGGTTCCACCCCCTTTTTCTTTCTGAGGATTATGAGTCATTCTTCATCTAAACGGGAATATGTGAACATCCTCGCAGTCGGCATCTTAATAACAGCAGACATTGCACAGTAAGTGATGTTTTATTATGTTTTTTATCCCTCATGAAGTTTGCAGTGAGTAATAATCAGTGAAGTTGTTAAAAAAAAGTGAACGTCGTGATCCGTTTTTGAAATAATGCGCCGCGTATGCTTAAAATTAGAGACGTCCGATAATGGCTTTTTTGCCGATCTCCGATATTCCAATATTGTCCAACTCTTAATTACCGATTCCGATATCAACCGATATCGATATATACAGTCGTGGAATTAACACATTATTATGCCTAATTTTCTTGTGTTGCCCTGCTGGATGCATTAAACAATGTAACAAGGTTTTCCAAAATGAATCAACTCAAGTTATGGAAAAAAAATGCCAACATGGCACTGCCATATTTATTATTGAAGTCACAAAGTGCTTTTTTTTTTAACATGCCTCAAAACAGCAGCTTGGAATTTGGGACATGCATGAGGAGGTTGAGGTGGGCGGGGTTGGGGTTTAGGTGTGGGGGAGGGGGGTAGCGGGGGTGTATATTGTAGCGTCCCGGAAGAGTTAGTGCTGCAAGGGGTTCTGAGTATTTGCTCTGTTGTGTTTATGTTGTGTTACGGTGCGGATGTTCTCCCGAAATGTGTTTGTCATTCTTGTTCGGTGTGGGTTCACAGTGTGGCGCATATTTGTAACAGTATTAAAGTTGTTTATACGGCCACCCTCAGTGTGACCTGTATGGCTGTTGACCAACCATATTTTGCATTCACTTGTGTGTGTGAAAAGCCGCATATATTATGTGACTGGGCCGGCACGCAAAGGCAGTGCCTTTAAGGTTTATTGGCGCTCTGTACTTCTCCCTACGTCCGTGTACACAGTGGCGTTTTAAAAAGTCATAAATTTTACTTTTCGAAACCGATACCGATAATTTCCGATATTACATTTTAAAGCATTTATCGGCCGATAATATCGGCAGTCCAATATTATCGGACATCCCTACTTAAAATGATCAAAATACGTAAATATCAAATATTATTATAACTGTGCCTGTTACTACATTTAGATATATACTTACATAATATATATAAAACCTTAATGGAGGTGTTTGGATGTTTTATTAAAGGCTTTATAGGCAGAGTTGAGCGACTGCCATAGGTTCCATTGTAATCAGACTTTTTCCTTTAAAATGCATAAAAAAAAAAATACATCCGTCGTCATGTCTTTAATCATGATTGTGAACGATAGGCAATATTTTAAAAAAAAGTGCAGTTCCTTTTAATACCAATCTCAAACGCCTATCCACTCTGGCTGACATGGTTGTTTAGTTTTTAGTTCCTTGGCTGCCGTTCTCCTAAGCTAATAATAATCACCACCATTACGGCAAATAAACTGGATTTCTTAGTATCTTAATTATCAATACCACTGCACGGCGAGACTAAACATGTTACACACTGAGAGCAAGCGGGAGCAGTCATGCTAATAGCTAAGCTAACTACGGTGCTTGGTAAATTTTAAGAAATCTAGATGAAAAAAAGCAAGCAGCTAATGACAGAAAATTAATAAGTAGATTAATAAGAGTTGAAGAGAGGATAATATCACAGCAACTGTTGGTGTGTCAGCATTGTTACAGTCAGTACACGACATGTAAAAGGAGGGCGGATCCATACATACATTGGTGGTGTCGATACCAAGGGTAGTATCAGCATATAATCCATACTAGAGTGATTATATCCTTATTTTATTTTTTTCAAAATAATTTCTGGTTGTTGTTGTTATTGTTTACAAACTCAGGGGACAATTCCCAGGACAAAGGAGGACTTTGAGGGCAAAAAGTATTAGTAAGAGTTAGAGATGTCCGATAATATCGGACTGCCGATGGTCAACAGCCATGCAGGTCACACTGAGGGTGGCCGTATAAACAACTTTAACACTGTTACAAATATGCGCCACACTGTGAACCCACACCAAACAAGAATGACAAACACATTTCGGGAGAACAACCGCACCGTAACACAACATAAACACAACAGAACAAATACCCAGAACCCCTTGCAGCACTAACTCTTCTGGGACGCTACAATATACGCCCCCCCCTGCTAACCCCCCCCCAACCTCAACCTCCTCATGCTCTCTCAGGGAGAGCATGTCCCAAATTCCAAGCTGCTGTTTTGAGGCATGTTAAAAAAAATAATGCACTTTGTGACTTCAATAATAGATATGGCAGTGCCATGATGGCATTTTTTTCCATAACTTGAGTTGATTTATTTTGGAAAACCTTGTTACATTGTTTAATGCATCCAGCGGGGCATCACAACAAAATTAGACATAATAATGTGTTAATTCCACGACTGTATATATCGGTATCGGTTGATATCGGAATCGGTAATTAAGAGTTGGACAATATCAGAATAGCGGATATCGGCAAAAAAAGCCATTATCGGACATCTCTCGTAAGAGTATTAGATAAAGTTTTTTGATTTTGTCTAGTTATTGTGATCCATTGGCTTTGTTTTCATCAAACAATTGTACGTAATAAAAAATATAGTTTACATTTTGTTTTGATATTGATAAATTGTCAATAGCACTCATCATAAACACATTGAAAAATGTCTAGTTAATACATGTGATCGGTATTGGTATCAGCCAATCTCACTCATGTATGATCGATATTGGAATCGGCTGCATGAAACCCTGATCCCTTTAGTTAATTTATTTCAATCGTCACTTCCAGGGTTGTACGGTATAAAGTAGCGCATTACTCATGATTACACTGAAGTTACGCTTTGCAAGCGGTGTTTCGCTAGCAACTAACATCCGTAAACAATGTTTTAGCTATTATTTGGTGACAAATACATTTTGTTTCTTATGAATATCATCCCTGCAGGACGAGGAATAGCTAAACATGCTTCACTACACACCGTAGGAGGATACAATAGCTAACCGCTAACAGCAAGCCAGCGCTCCTGACTGTAAACAAAAGGGTGGGTCTATACAAACATATACTGTAACGATACCAAGTACATTTGTTTACAACTGAATGGAATGCTTACGTGGGGGATTCCGATTATTTAGGACTGGTAGTAGTCGATCCACAGCGATCGTTTGGCCACACAATACCTCAATGCTAACGAGGGGAAATTACACTACAACGACGGTCTTTAACAGTTAGGATTGCTCGTTTGCATTAAAACATTTGTTTTTCTCACTACGATAGGGCGAAATCCATCCTTAACTAGGAACACCCTCCTGGTTTGGGAGTATAGATCTGAACAAGTCTGTGAGCACGAACTAATGAAGCCTACTCGGATGAGTGGCAAAACACCTTCTAAGACGAACCAAACAGTCCAGTTGCGATCCATTGAATGCACTTAGAGTTGTATATAGTCGATACTACAATGATTACATTGATATTTTTTAGCATCACAAAATCTTTTGCCTTTTTTATTGTTTATAAACTTAGAAAATACGTCCCTGGACACCGTAGAACTTTATTGTGAACAATGTATGACCCTGTACCAACTTGGTTTCAGATCGATACCGACATTTGTAGTGGCACCCAAAACTTATGTACAACAAAAGAATAAGTGCTTATTACATTTTAACACGTGGAAACATAAAGTAACCAGATATTAACAGTACCGTAATTTTCGGACTATAAGTCGCGTTTTTTTTCACAGTTTGGCCGGGGGTGCGACTTATACTCAGGAGTGACTTATGTGTGAAATTATTAACACATTACCGTAAAATATCAAATAATATTATTTAGCTCATTCACGTAAGAGACTAGACGTATAAGATTTCATGGGATTTAGCGATTAGGAGTGACAGATTGTTTGGTAAACGTATAGCATGTTCTATATGTTATAGTTATTTGAATGACTCTTACCATAATATGTTACGTTAACATACCAGTTGGTTATTTATGCCTCATATAACGTACACTTATTCAGCCTGTTGTTCACTATTCTTTATTTATTTTAAATTGCCTTTCAAATGTCTATTCTTGGTGTTGGGTTTTATCAAATAAATTTCCCCCAAAAATGCGACTTATACTCCAGTGCGACTTATATATGTTTTTTCCCTTCTTTATTATGCATTTTCGGTGCGATTTATACTCCGAAAAATACGGTAATTGAACAAATAGATTAATAATCCATACATACTGTACATACTTGACCCTCATAATTATGACAAAATAATATTATTCGCAAATGACCCAACTAGTACTACAAATACTAAAAAAAATAGTTGTCTAATATGTTCACTGTTATTTAATGCCATAATTGCTCTTTGATTGATTGCAATGAGAAAAATACACTATATTGCCAAAAGTATTTGGCCACCTGCCTTGACTCACATATGAACTTGAAGTGCCATCCCATTCCTAACCCATAGGGTTCAATATGATGTCGGTCCACCTTTTGCAGCTATTACAGCTTCAACTCTTCTGGGAAGGCTGTCCACAAGGCTGCGGAGTGTGTTTATAGGAATTTTCGACCATTCTTCCAAAAGTGCATTGGTGAGGTCACACACCGATGTTGGTGGAGAAGGCCTGGCTCTCAGTCTCCGTTCTAATTCATCCCAAAGGTGTTCTATCGGGTTCAAGTCAGGACTCTGTGCAGGCCAGTCAAGTTCATCCACACCAGACTCTGTCATCCATGTCTTTATGGACCTTGCTTTGTGTACTGGTGCACAGTCATGTTGGAAGAGGAAGGGGCCCGCTACTAACTGTTTATACAAGGTTGGGAGCATGGAATTGTCCAAAATGTTTTGGTATCCTGGAGCATTCAAAGTTCCTTTCACTGGAACTAAGGGGCCCAGCCCAACTCCTGAAAAAAACCTCACACCATAATTCCTCCTCAACTAAATTTCACACTCGGCACAATGCAGTCCGAAATGTACCGTTCTCCTGGCAACCTCCAAACCCAGACTGGTCCATCAAATTGCCAGATGGAAAAGCGCGATTCAACACTCCAGAGAACGCGTCTCCACTGCTCTAGAGTCTAGTGGCGACGTGCTTTACACCACTGCATCCAACGCTATGCATTGGACTTGATGTATGGCATGGATGCAGCTGCTCGGCCATGGAAACCCATTCCATGAAGCTCTCTGCGTACTGCACGTGGGCTAATTGGAAGGTCACATGACGTTTGGAGCTCTGTAGCAACTGACTGTGCAGAAAGTCTTTGCACTATGCGCTTCAGCATCCACTGACCCCTCTCTGTGAGTTTACGTGGCATACCACTCCGTAGCTGAGTTGCTGTTGTTCCCAAACTCCTCTATTTTTTTATAATAACGCCGACAGTGGACTTTGGAATATCTAGGAGCGAGGAAATTTCACGACTGGATTTGTTGCACAGGTGGCCTCCTATGACGGTTCCACGCTGGAAAAAAACTGAGCTCCTAAGAGCGGCCCATTCTTTCACAAATGTTTGTAGAAACAGTCTCCATGCCTAAGTGCTTGGAGTGGTTAGGACACCTGATTCTGATCATTTGGATGGGTGGCCAAATACTTTTGGCAATATAGTGTACGTTAATGTATCACAAAAAGCCAATCAGGACATTTCTTTGCGGTCCCCTTAATTTTGAAAAGTATTAAAAAACATTTTGGTACCGGTGGAATCAAAATATTGGTATCGGGACAATATAACGTGACAATATAAGTGACTCACTTATATGAATTTCACATTATTTTCTACACGTAAAACTAGACTTAGTCTCTATAAAAAGGTGCTTTGTGTTCATATTTTAGGAACGGATTAATTGGTTTGATGCCATTTCTTATGGAAAAAATGTGACGATCTGTCACTTCATTTCTGTTTGTTTTCCTTGTTTTTGTATTTACTTCCCGTCGGTGCTCTTATTTTGTTCGATTTCCTGTTTGTTCCGCGGAGCACTGTTTTCTCCTCACCTGCCGTTGATTGGCAGCCGGTCCACACCAATCAGCATATGTTCTATTTACGCCTTGTCTCGAGCACTCCTCAGTGCTCGAAGATCACTCTATGTTTGGAACGTTTGCATGCAAGACTGCTTCATTTTCTGTTATATAAAATTAAAACTCATCTTACCTCCTCTTCGCTCTCCTGGTTCCTGCATCTTGGGGTCACAAGGACGGCAGCCATGCGGGTTCCTAACAAAAAATTTATTATTGTTTTCGTCTGACATTTCGGAACAGATTACAAACAAAAAGTATCAAATTTTTCATGAATAATTTTGCCTCAAATCTTTGCCTCGTGTTTTATTCTGTTAAAGGCCTACTGAAATGCGATTTTCTTATTCAAACGGGGATAGCAGGTCCATTCTATGTGTCATACTTGATCATTTTGCGATATTGCCATAATTTTGCTGAAAGGATTTAGTAGAGAACATCGACGATAAAGTTCGCAACTTTTGGTCGCTGATAAAAAAGCCTTGCCTGTACCGGAAGTAGCAGACGAGTAGCGTGACGTCACAGGTTGTGGAGCGCCTCACATCTTCACATTGTTTACAATCATGGCCACCAGCAGCGAGAGCGATTCGGACCGAGAAAGCGACGATTTCCCCATTAATTTGAGCGAGGATGAAAGATTTGTGGATGAGGAAAGTGAGAATGAAGGACTAGACGGCAGTGGGAGCGATTCAGATAGGGAAGATGCTGTGAGAGGCGGGTAGGACCTGATATTCAGCTGGGAATGACTAAAACAGTAAATAAACACAAGACTCTATTAGCCACAACACAACCAGGCTTATATTTAATATGCCACAAATTAATCAACACCTCCCCCCTCCCGTCCATATAACCCGCCAATACAACTCAAACACCTGCACAACACACTCAATCCCACAGCCCAAAGTACCGTTCACCTCCCCAAAGTTCATACAGCACATATGTTTCCCCAAAGTCCCCAAAGTTACATATGTGACATGCACATAGCGGCACGCACGTACGAGCAAGCGATCAAATGTTTGGAAGCCGCAGCTGCATGCGTACTCACGGTACCGTGTCTGCGCATCCAACTCAAAGTCCTCCTGGTAAGAGTCTCTGTTGTCCCAGTTCTCCACAGGCCAATGGTAAAGCTTGACTGTCATCTTTCGGGAATGTAAACAATGAAACACCGGCTGTGTTTGTGTTGCTGCAGCCGCCCGCAATACACCGCTTCCCACCTACAGCTTTCTTCTTTGCTGTCTCCATTGTTCATTGAACAAATTGCAAAATATTCACCAACACAGATGTCCAGAATACTGTGGAATTTTGCAATGAAAACAGACGACTTAATAGCTGGCCACCATGCTGTCCCAAAATGTCCTCTACAATCCGTGACATCAAGCGCTGACGTCATCAAACCGAGACGTTTTTAGCAGGATATTTCGCGCAAAATTTAAAATTGCACTTTAGTAAGCTGGCATGTGTTGCAATGTTAAGATTTCATCATTGATATATAAACTATCAGACTGCGTGGTGAGGGATCAGACAAAGAGCAGCTCGAAGACCTCCATGACGAATAAAAATAAAGGACCCAGATTTCCCTCGCCCGGACGCGGGTCACCGGGGCCCCCCTCTGGAGCCAGGCCCGGAGGTGGGGCACGATGGCGAGCGCCTGGTGGCCGGGCCTGTCCCCATGGGGCCTGGCCGGGCACAGCCCGAAGAGGCAACGTGGGTCCCCCCTCCAATGGGCTTACCACCCATAGCAGGGGCCATAGAGGTCGGGTGCATTGTGAGCTGGGCGGAAGCCGACGGCAGGACACTTGGCGGTCCGATCCTCGGCTACAGAAGCTAGCTCTTGGGACGTGGAACGTCACCTCGCTGGGGGGGAAGGAGCCTGAGCTAGTGCGCGAGGTTGAGAAGTTCCGGCTAGATATAGTCGGACTCACTTTGACGCACAGCAAGGGCTCTGGAACCAGTTCTCTCGAGAGGGGCTGGACTCTCTTCCACTCTGGCGTTGCCGGCAATGAGAGGCGACGGGCTGGGGTGGCAATTCTTGTTGCCCCCCGGCTCAGAGCCTGCACGTTGGAGTTCAACCCGGTGGACGAGAGGGTAGCTTCCCTCCGCCTTCGGGTGGTGGGACGGGTCCTGACTGTGGTTTGCGCTTACGCGCCAAACCGCAGCTCAGAGTACCCACCCTTTTTGGATTCGCTCGAGGGAGTACTTGAGAGTGCTCCCCCGGGTGATTCCCTCGTTCTACTGGGGGACTTCAATGCTCATGTTGGCAGCGACAGTGAAACCTGGAGAGGCGTGATTGGGAAGAATGGCCGCCCGGATCTGAACCCGAGTGGTGTTCTGTTATTGGACTTTTGTGCCCGTCACAGATTGTCCATAATGAACACCATGTTCGAACATAAGGGTGTCCATATGTGCACTTGGCACCAGGACACCCTAGGCCGCAGTTCCATGATCGACTTTGTAGTTGTGTCATCGGATTTGCGGCCTCATGTTTTGGACACTCGGGTGAAGAGAGGGGCGGAGCTTTCAACCGATCACCACCTGGTGGTGAGTTGGCTGCGATGGTGGGGGAGGATGCCGGACAGACCTGGCAGGCCCAAACGCATTGTGAGGGTTTGCTGGGAACGTCTGGCAGAGTCTCCTGTCAGAGAGAGTTTCAATTCCCACCTCCGGAAGAACTTTGAACATGTCACGAGGGAGGTGCTGGACATTGAGTCCGAGTGGACCATGTTCCGCACCTCTATTGTCGAGGCAGCTGATTGGAGCTGTGGCCGCAAGGTAGTTGGTGCTTGTCGTGGCGGTAATCCTAGAACCCGTTGGTGGACACCGGCGGTGAGGGATGCCGTCAAGCTGAAGAAGGAGTCCTATCGGGTTCTTTTGGCTCATAGGACTCCTGAGGCAGCGGACAGGTACCGACAGGCCAAGCGGTGTGCGGCTTCAGCGGTTGCGGAGGCAAAAACTCGGACATGGGAGGAGTTCGGGGAAGCCATGGAAAACGACTTCCGGACGGCTTCGAAGCGATTCTGGACCACCATCCGCCGCCTCAGGAAGGGGAAGCAGTGCACTATCAACACCGTGTATGGTGAGGATGGTGTTCTGCTGACCTCGACTGCGGATGTTGTGGATCGGTGGAGGGAATACTTCGAAGACCTCCTCAATCCCACCAACACGTCTTCCTATGAGGAAGCAGTGCCTGGGGAATCTGTGGTGGGCTCTTCTATTTCTGGGGCTGAGGTTGCTGAGGTAGTTAAAAAGCTCCTCGGTGGCAAGGCCCCGGGGGTGGATGAGATCCGCCCGGAGTTCCTTAAGGCTCTGGATGCTGTGGGGCTGTCTTGGTTGACAAGACTCTGCAGCATCGCGTGGACATCGGGGGCGGTACCTCTGGACTGGCAGACCGGGGTGGTGGTTCCTCTCTTTAAGAAGGGGAACCGGAGGGTGTGTTCTAACTATCGTGGGATCACACTCCTCAGCCTTCCCGGTAAGGTCTATTCAGGTGTACTGGAGAGGAGGCTAAGCCGGATAGTCGAACCTCGGATTCAGGAGGAACAGTGTGGTTTTCGTCCTGGTCGTGGAACTGTGGACCAGCTCTATACTCTCGGCAGGGTCCTTGAGGGTGCATGGGAGTTTGCCCAACCAGTCTACATGTGTTTTGTGGACTTGGAGAAGGCATTCGACCGTGTCCCTCGGGAAGTCCTGTGGGGAGTGCTCAGAGAGTATGGGGTATCGGACTGTCTGATTTTGGCGGTCCGCTCCCTGTATGATCAGTGTCAGAGCTTGGTCCGCATTGCCAGCAGTAAGTCGGACACGTTTCCAGTGAGGGTTGGACTCCGCCAAGGCTGCCCTTTGTCACCGATTCTGTTCATAACTTTTATGGACAGAATTTCTAGACGCAGTCAAGGCGTTGAGGGGATCTGGTTTGGTGGCTGCAGGATTAGGTCTCTGCTTTTTGCAGATGATGTGGTCCTGATGGCTTCATCCGGCCAGGATCTTCAGTTCTCGCTGGATCGGTTCGCAGCCGAGTGTGAAGCGACTGGGATGAGAATCAGCACCTCCAAGTCCGAGTCCATGGTTCTCGCCCGGAAAAGGGTGGAATGCCATCTTCGGGTTGGGGAGGAGACCCTGCCCCAAGTGGAGGAGTTCAAGTACCTCGGAGTCTTGTTCACGAGTGAGGGAAGAGTGGATCGTGAGATCGACAGGCGGATCGGTGCGGCATCTTCAGTAATGCGGACGCTGTATCGATCCGTTGTGGTGAAGAAGGAGCTGAGCCGGAAGGCAAAGCTCTCAATTTACCGGTCGATCTACGTTCCCATCCTCACCTATGGTCATGAGCTTTGGGTTATGACCGAAAGGACAAGATCAAGGGTACAAGCGGCCGAAATGAGTTTCCTCCGCCGGGTGGCGGGGCTCTCCCTTAGAGATAGGGTGAGAAGCTCTGTCATCCGGGGGGAGCTCAAAGTAAAGCCGCTGCTCCTCCGCATCGAGAGGAGCCAGATGAGGTGGTTCGGGCATCTGGTCAGGATGCCACCCGATCGCCTTCCTCGGGAGGTGTTTAGGGCACGTCCGACCGGTAGGAGGCCACGGGGAAGACCCAGGACACGTTGGGAAGACTATGTCTCCCGGCTGGCCTGGGAACGCCTCGGGATCCCCCGGGAGGGGCTGGACGAAGTGGCTGGGGAGAGGGAAGTCTGGGCTTCCCTGCTTAGGCTGCTGCCCCCGCGACCCGACCTCGGATAAGCGGAAGAAGATGGATGGATGGATGGATAGACTGCGTGGTCGGTAGTAGTGGATTTCAGTAGGCCTTTAATGATCATATAATCGTTCAAAGCTCCTAAAAAGTACCAGTATGCGTAACGTCGCCACTGGATAACGACAGCTCATTAGCCTTAATGCGGACAAACAAAAGGCTACATTTCCAACACTCTATTGTGGAACCTCTGTGTCTTATTTCAAAATTGTTACCAAAAATGGGATAATACGCCACCTTTAGTGTCGCTATTTGTAGTAACGACACCAGACACAACAAAAGCTACATGTGTCGACTACACAGAAAGGCAGGAGAATGATTCCGCGACTAAATGACGTCCAATTTCACGATGTGAGAAGATTGCTCTCTTGAGAGCGTGCCGAGCGAGCTCCCATCAGCAGTTTTATCAACAAAAATAACCGACAGGAATGCTTTGCATACGGTCCTCTCCTGATGGATAAAAAGTACAGCTGCTTGCCAATCACCCGCTACTATTCATTCATGTCCAATTCAATCTTCTCCGCCTGCCACAGCAGCTCATGTTGATATACTCAGGTGCCTTAATCACTCACACATCCCCATTTCATCCATCACTCCTTTTTTTTTTTTTAACCTCCTCCAAACAAGTCTCTCGACTGAGTGCAAATGTTTGGAAGAAACAATTCAACGTTTTTCTATTGAGACGCACTGTGCTAAAAGCATACTTGCCAACTTTGAGACCTCCGAATTCGGGAGATGGGGGGGACGTTTTTATTTAGCGGGGGGTGTATATATTTTCAAGTGTTTCTTATATATATACATTAAGGCTGCAACTAACGATTCATTTGATAATCGATTAATCTGTCGATTAATCGATTAATAATAGGATAAAAGAGACAAACTACATTTCTATCCTTTCCAGTATTTTATTGAAAAAATACAGCATACCGGCGCCATGTTCTTTCAACTTGCCAAATAAAACAAGGAAAATGTTACAAAAATGCACACTTTTGACACCCCTGCTATAGATAATAAAAAATGAAATGTGATAAATGTATTGATAAAAAGCAGAGCCTGACGACGCATGCGCGTTTATCACAACTCTCTTGCTCTCTCTGTCTCTGCCCCTCCCTCACCAATGCTGCTGCACGCACAATTTGTTGTGTTTTTAACCCCTTCTTAACCCTGAACGTACATGGAAAATACACACAACCCTAACTCAAAATGCCGGACATTTGAGGCATTTAAGAAACTCCGCCCGACAGCCCCGCAAAAGAGGACATGTCCGGTGAAAAGAGGACCTAGCCTGGTCGCTGCTAGGATCGGTTTCACGTCCGGTGAAACCGATCGCTGCTAGTCCTCTTTTGCTAGCATGCTAGCAACTAACGGGCTAGGACAGACTGATCATACGTCCTCTTTTCACCGGACATGTCCTCTTTTGCGGGGCTGTCAGGCGGAGTTTCATAAATGCCTCAAATGTCCGGCATTTTGAGTATTGTTTACACAATGTGCAGTACGCTACTTAATATGTCCGTGTGGAAACTCGTTTGGTACACTTCCGCACCGAACCGAAACCCCCGTACCGAAACGGTTCGATACAAATGCATGTACCGTTACATCCCTATTATTTTGATTATTGTTTCTCAGCTGTTTGTAAATGTTGCAGTTTATAAATAAAGGTTAAAAAAATAAAAAAACGTAGCCTCTGCGCATGCGCATAGCATAGATCCAACGAATCGATGACTAAATTAATCGCCAACTATTTTTATAATTGATTTTAATCGATTTAATCGATTAGTTGTTGCAGCCCTAATATATATATATATATATATATATATATATATATATATATATATATATAAATAAATAATTAGTTCATGAATGAGTATATCCGTTCCGCCACCGTGTTCAATGGAGAAGTCTGATCTACAAAATGTGCATGCAGCATACCCCTTCCCCTTCGAGTTGTCCTGGAATGAACTGAAATTATTTTTTTCCAATCATTTTGGAACTTGCAAGCGTACTTCTTCTTCTTACTCGTCGTCGCCGTGTCTCTTCTTCGTTTTTCTGCTTCGTCTCTGTTATGTTTTTCGGACATTACTACTTGCCGTGGTTTTGAAGCAATGCATGATGGGAATCCGGATGTCAGTGTATTAACGTGCCGGCTGGAATAAACACACGCTGAGAAATAGCTCTGTGCCTGCCTACTTTATGGGTTATAGATAAACCTATGGATAACGGAGACATATATAATAGTCTCCTTTTCAGGTGAGAGAGGACGCTAAAGGCAGTGCCTTTAAGGCACGCCCCCAATATTGTTGTCCGGGTGGAAATCGGGAGAAATTCAGGAGAATGTTTGCCCCGGGAGATTTTCGGGAGGGGCACTGAAATTCGGGAGTCTCCCGGGAAAATCGGGAGGGTTGGCAAGTATGGCTAAAAGAGAGCTAATGTGAATTGCTATGCAACAAATGGCACCTGTAGTGCCCCCTGTGGGCTGTGGTCAAAAAAAGCTTTGCATGCTAGCATTATGGATGGTACTCCTGGTGTGGGAAAAAATCGATTCGAATTGGAATCGCGATTCTCACGTTGCGCGATTCAGAATCGATTCTCATTTTTAAAAAATCTATTTTTTTATTTTAATTTTTAATTTTTAAAATTAAAAAGAAGTTTTTTTTTATTAATCAATCCAACAAAACAATACCATAACAATGCAATCCAATTCCAAAACCAAACACGACCCAGCAACACTCAGAACTTCAATAAACAGAGCAATTGAGAGGAGACACAAACACGACACAGAACAAACCAAAAGTAGTGAAACAAAAATGAATATTATCAACAACAGTATCAATATTAGTTACAATTTCAACATAGCAGTGATTAAAAATCCCTCATTGACATTATCATTAGACATTTATATATACATATAAAAAAAAAAGAACAATAGTGTCACAGTGGCTTACACTTGCATCACATCTCATAAGCTTGACACACTGTGTCCAATATTTTCACAAAGATAAAATAAGTCATATTTTTGGTTCATTTAATAGTTAAAACAAATTGACATTATTGCAATCAGTTGATAAAACATTGTCCTTTACAATTATAAAAGCCTTTTACAAAAATCTACTACTCTGCTTGAATGTCAGCAGACTGGGGTAGATCCTGCTGAAATCCTATGTATTGAATGAATAGAGAATCCTTTTGAATCGGGAAAAAAAATCGTTTTTGAATCGAGAATCGTGTTGAATTGGAAAAAAAAATAAATCGATTTTGAATCGAATCGTGACCCCAAGAATCGATATTGAATCGAATCATGGGACACCCAAAGATTCACAGCCCTAGATGGTACCGTTCACATTTGAACCGACGCAATTTGGAGATGTTGAAATTGCCATGTAAAATTGCTAATGCTAATCAGTATCATGCCAATAGCGAAGCCAATGTATACTAGCATCAAGCTAGTGCATTTTGGGGAAAATTGAGCCTTACTTGACTTACGTTGGGATGTTTTTTGGAGTCAATTTCTTTGTTGGCATTGAAAATTGCAACATTAGGTGGTTTTGCCTGAGTCCGCTGTCAGTGCTGCTGGAGTGATTGATTGATTGATTGATTGAAACTTTTATTAGTAAATTGCACAGTACAGTACATATTCCGTACAATTGACCAGTAAATGGTAACACCCAAATAAGTTTGTCAACTTGTTTAAGTCGGGGTCCATGTTAATCAATTCATGGTACAAATATATACTATCAGCATAATACAGTCATCACACAAGTTAATCATCAGAGTATATACATTGAATTATTTACAGTATTTACAATCCGGGGGGTGGGATGTGGAGGGGGTTTAGGTTTGGTTGATATCAGCACTTCAGTCATCAACAATTATATCATCTGAGAAATAGACATTGAAACAGTGTAGGTCTGACTTGGTAGGATATGTACAGCGAGCAGTGAACATAGTGAGTTCAGAAAGCATAAGAACAAGTATATACATTTGATTATTTACATTGGATTATTTACAATCCGGGGAGGTGGGATGTGGTGGGGGGAAAGTTGGCAAGTGCCAGCCCAGGTACTGTAACATGGCATCGTTAAATTTTAAGTGAATTAGAGCCCGGCAGGGAGATGCTGTAGATTTGGTCGGTGCCAAAGAGTACCGGATTCGGCACCCATCCCTAGCTCGCATACATGTAACACAGATTGCATCATCATTCGACGGGCGGTCAGTGACTTATAGACAATGAGTTGGTAAGTGAGAAAAATGTTTTGATTGATGTTGTTCAACGAATCTTGCTCAAATCTTTCACACATGGGTGTTGTTTGCATATTATTCGATATCGGTGCCAAATCGCTACTTTTAAAATGGACAACCTGAAGCGAGCAAAACAATTGAGATTACAAACTTTCCAATGGCTAGCGTAGCTAATGCCACAGTAAAACCCCATAAAATCCAACGGAAACATCCGGTCTTATTTGCTCGCATTAGTTCATGGCTAGAGATCAACATACTGTAACTTTGTTTTTCCAAGCATGGGAAGGAAGGAAGTGAGAGTGAAGGACAGTGCTGAGAAGAGGAAGTGGATGATACTCATAGAATCAAAGAAAGAAGTATTTAAAAACACGACTGAGTGTGTAGCTAGCTAACTTATCACTGCTAGTCTGCACCATACTGAAGCAGAATGAGTCGATAACGCCAGCCAAGGACTATGAATTATCTAAACAGCTGACATTTATCCATGAAAATATAGAGAGGCTGCTGATGGTGTGTTTGACGGAGAAGCAGCTAGAAGGAGATACCGTAGAAGTCCACCGTCTAAGGTAAATACTCTACATTATTATTACATTATCTTGCAAACTTGGATGTTTTATATGCTATTTCTTATCTAATCGTTCATTTTTCTTTTTAAAAAGGTATGTTTATATCAGACCTGGGCAAATTAAGGCCCGGGGGCCACATGCGGCCCGTTGAGATTTTCAATCTGGCCCACCGGACATTCCCAAATATTTTTTTTATATCTTTAAGATGGTTTTTCATGAACTGTGTACTTGTATTGTTTGTCTGGGTGGAGGTCCTGCTTTGGAAATAATTTGTACTCCTTTCAGACATTGCATTTAGTTCCCATTAAAACATTCACATGTTTCACAATGAGATGTAAGCAGGGGATTATGTGTACATTCCTGCAACTTCCTGTTTGTAAAAAATATATTTTTATTAGTATATACTAACAGCATTTCATGATTAATATTTATAAATTAAGATTCCTAATAAATGACACTAGAATAAGCACACATTTGATTGGTAAATCATAGTGTAACGACCTGGAATGACACTTTATGTGTGGTGTTGGAGTTGTCCGACTTCTGTGTGGCTGTAAACGCATCACTGGCTAAGTGCCATATGTGCATGTGTTGGGGCAAGTGAGAAAGAGCGAGCGGCTGCTGTTGATGTAACAAAGTTGCTTTTGGTCTGGTTTGTACTGCAGAAAATGACCACTTTTGCTAGATATCATTTTTTTTACTAATGTTTTGGTGATGTGTTTATGGCCGACAATAAAGAGTTTTGCTCAGTAAAGTGATCGATGAAATTCATGTCCTCAAAGCGTCTCGACAGACGTTACAGTATTTGAACAATGATGACGAAAACTGTTTTCTCTGTCGTGTCCGTGTCATGTCGAAAATTGTTAGGCGCTTATTTTTTTATTTGATTTTGTGCGTGGCATAGATTTGCCGTTCGCAGAGGACGCTTGAGCAGTGCGCAATTGCACAAGCGCGCACCTTAGAGGGAACATTGATGGTAAAATATGTGGATGGACGTTTATATGTTGTCAATATTCAGTGTTTTATCCTTCATAGTTAATATTGTAAATCACACTTTCTTTATTTTCATGTACATTCTGGGTGTCTCATTCAGTAAAACAAATGTTAAATATCATTCCGTTTTTTTAAGGCGGTCTGTCATAACGTTTTTAGCATTCAATCAGACATTATTGTGAGGTTTTGTATTAGTGTTCCTAAAAATAGATATACCGGCCCCCAGACACATTTTTTTTCTCTAAATTTGGCCCCCCTCGAATTAAAATAATTGCCCAGGCCTGGTTTATATGGTAAATTGTGCTCTTTTTTGGACGATTAAATTGATTTTTAATTAATTTCATTCGCCTTGAGGTGTCAGAAAAATTATTGCGCAGGCAACACAGTCGGTGCGCTTGTTGTGACTCATTTTCAACCTTTTGTACACCGCGGCTAAGGAGTAGAAAAGTTACACAAACAACAATAAGACATCGGATTGTTTACTAGAAGAAGGTGAAATAAAATAGGGGTGAGGTATTTTCTGACTCGATACTCTGTGTGATGTACAGGGAAAGAACACACACACACACACACCATCCGCTCAGCAGCGGTGACTTCCTTTCCCTGCGAGTCAAGATGCCAAGCATGGCTGCCTTTCATCCCAGCAGACAAGAGAGCAAAGCACTTCTTCTCCCTGCACGCGTCCTTGCAGGGTGGAAGGCGCGCATTTCGAGAGCTCTTAACCTTGCCCGGGCGCCTTTATTTCACCTCTTCTTTTCTTCGGCCCACAGAAAAGAAGAATTGTCAGGTGGCGGCTTTGTGGACTTCAACAAGTCTTTTGGTGGCAACTTATCGGCACACACTAACCTGAAAACATCCTTTTGGAGGTAAACACCTCGACAATGTGAGGAGGATTTCTACATTTAAGAGATGTGATCCCGTTTAGTCATATCAGCAAAGATGGAGCTGAATTGTGTCCGTATAAGGCGGCCTTTTCATTATCTTTACCTATCAAAGCTGGATGTTTGGAATAGGCTTTATTTTAGGATTCTGTTATAAAGTTTAAACGTCACTGGACACGCACACACACATACACACACACACACTTTGTCTGGGAAAAAGTCGAACGGCCATTGCACTTTGCTAAGTGGCACTTCCTTCCTCTACACACTCCAGACGATGTGTTGAACGGCTGCATGGCAACCATCTGGACAGGATCCAACTGTTGTAATTGTGTGTGTGCGTGTGTGTGTGTGTGTGTGTGTGGCCGGGGTCAGCCTTGGTTTAGGATTGCCGCTGGTGTTTGGTACGAGTGTGCGTCTATCAATGGCGCACTCATGGTGGCCCATAAATTGTAAAGTGTGTACGGTATTGTCACGGCGTGTGTGTGTGTGTGTGTGTGTGTGTGTGTGTGTGTGTGTGTGTGTGTGTGTGTGTGTGTGTGTGTGTGTGTGTGTGACTGAATTCAGCTTGTTAGGAAATTCCACGCCACATTAATGCTCCTTTATCCTTGAAATAGTTTAAGGATAATAGACTACTACAGAAATAGAATATTGTAGTTCAAGCGTGTAAAATATATACAATGTTTTTAATTACATTCTTCCAACAGTTATTATTAAGTCTACAAAGTGTTATACCAATATTCCATTTTTATTTCAGGCACATATGAAGGTAAAATAAATAATAATAGCATTATAAATGTATTAAAAAATATCATTAAATGTCCCTTGTGCTTTATTGATTTCTTTCCAAAAATACTATTTTTCTGCTTGCAAAATTGTGTATTTAATATTTGCATTTTGTTTTATTTAGAACAATAGACAGTTTCAAATGGTAAAACAAGACTAATATAACAACTAATTTTACCATAATATTAACGCGAACAAATATTTTTTTTCCATGCGCATATGAAGGCAAAATAAAGAAGTAAAGAAACAATAATAGTGTGGTAAATATAATTTAAAATATTTAAAATGCCTCCTGTGCTCTATTGGTTCTTTTTCTAAACGATTTCATTAAGCTTTAAAGAAATTATATTTGTATTTACCATTCTTTTATTTAGACTAGTAGCTAGTTTCAAATGATGAAATAAGACTAATATAACTGGTCAGTTTATCAAAATATTAATGCAGTTTTATTTCAGAGACATATGAGGCAAATTGTAAGAGAAAATAAATAATAATAGTGTCATAAATATTATTTAAAATATTTAAAATGTCCCTTGTGCTTTATTGATTTTTTAAATGTTTTAAATGTATCTTGTGTATTTAATATGTAACTTTATTTTTTATTTAGTCCAGGAGCCAGTTTCAAATAGTAAAATAAAATTGATGAATCAACCCTGTTTATTAAATTAGTAATGCAAAATTATTTATTTATTTTTACCATTTTTTATTTCATGCACATTTGAAAGACAAAATAAAAGAGAAAAATAACAATAGCATTATAAAAATATTTTAAATATTATTTGTATACGCCCCCTGTGCTGTATTGATTTTTTTCTAAACAATTTCATTAAGCTTTAAAAATTTAATATTTATATTTGCCATTATTTTATGTAGATCAGTAGCCAATTTCAAATGGTAGAAGAATAGACTACTTTAACAAGTCGGTTTACCATAATATTCATGCAAAAATGTATTTGTTTTCCATTTTTATTTCAGGCGCATATGAAGACAAAATAAGAGAAAATTAATATAGTGTTATATGTATATGTATATGTATATGTATATGCATATGTATGTATATATATATATATATATATATATATATATATATATATATATATATATATATATATATATATATATATATATATATATATATATATATATATGTGTATAAATATACACATATATATATACAGTATGTGTGTATATATATATGTATATATGTGTACATATATATGTATATATGTGTGTATATATATATATATGTGTGTGTATATACATTATATATATATATATATATATATATATATTATATATATATATATATATATATATATATATATATATATATATATATATGTATGTTAAAATAGTTTGAAATGTCCTTTGTGCTTTATCAATTTTTTCCCAAAAATTGTTTTTATTCAGTTTGCAAATTTGCGTATTTATTATTTACCATCATTTTACGTAAAACAGTAGGCAGTTTCAAATGGTAATATACGACTAATACAACAAGTCAATTTATCATTATATTAATGCAAAAAAAATGTTTTATTTAATGCACATTTGAAAGGCAAAATAATAAACAAATGAAACAATAAAAGCTTCATAAATATAATTTAAAATATTTATATTGCCCTCTATGCTCTATTGATTTTTTCTTCCTACGAATAGACTAGACTAGACAAATAAATAAATGTTAAGCTTGAAATATTGTATTTTTATTGTATATTTACCATTGTTTTACTTAAAATAATATGAATAAAACTTAAAATGCCCCTTTTTTTAAATGTATTAAGCCTACAAAATTGTGTATTCATATTTGCTATTATTTTATTTAGTAGCCAATTACAGTAGCCAATTTCAAATGGTAAAATAATAGATTAATACAACAAGCCAGTTTGTAGCTCCGTTTAAGCGCATCATATATGTCTTTTTAATTTAATAACAGTTATTGTTAAGCCCACAAAGTTTTATACCTCCATTTAATTTTTATTTGAAGCACGTATATATGCTAAATAAGAGAAAATAAATAATACAATTACAGATATAATCCAAATTATTTAAAATGTAATTTGTGCTCTATTAATTAAAAAAAAAAAAAAAAATATATATATATATATATATATATATATATATATATATATATATATATCAAGCTTGAAAATGTTAATATTTATAATTACCATTAGTTTATTGGATTTTAAATGGTAAAATATTATAAATACAATTTAAAATATTTCAAATGCCCCTTGTGCCTTATTATTTTCTAAAAACAACAACAAAAAAAGCTTACAAAATTGTAGATTTATATTTACTATTATTTTATTTAGACCAGTAACCAATTTCAAATGGTAAAATAATAGATAAGACTGATATAAAAAGTCAGTTTAGCATAATATCAATGCAAAAACGTATTATAACATTCACAGCTCGCTTCAAAGATTATTTTTTAGATTTTTATATATTTTTAAAGCATATGCTATAATTTTCTGGTCTTAAAGTAAGCATTTTCAAGCATAACAATGGCTAAGTAAACTCCAAATGTCAATACTACAGTAGTATTGGTCGTAAACATGGCATGTAAGGTCCTTGTGATGGAAATAGCTCCAACAGGGTGGAGTCTCCCAGCACATGAGAGCAGGTGGAGGCTCAAAAGAAGACTCCGCCTATGGTGGAACCGTAAAAACAAAACCTTATCTTGACCCAGCGGGGGGGCCAAGGAGATAGAGGCCTCCAAGGAGGGCACAAACTGCTCTTAATTACTGGCCTGTGGGCTTGCGGGGACAATGTGATGACAGGGCTGCATGGGGACAGTACAGTCAGGCTGGGGGTTCGGGTTTCAAACCTTTACATTTCAAGCCAAGCTGAGCTTTTTCCCCTCAGTGATGGGCGGATTGATATCAAGCAGGAACTGCTTTTTCTTGGGGATTTAGTGCTGATTCAGACACTTTCTTTGGAACAACTTTTTAAATGTGTTTGTTAATAGTAAATTAGTAAATACGTATGCCGTCAGCATAGACAGTATAAAGTTACATTAAAGTATGTTTAAAAGTAGATACTAAGAAATAATGCATTATTAATATTTTACAAGTTATTTAGTTATCTACTGAATGTAAATAACCAATGTACAGTACAGGGGGAAAAGTTTGGACACACCTTCTCCTCATTCAATGTGTTTTCTTTATTTTCATGACTATTTACATTGTAGATTGTCACTGAAGGCATCAAAACTATGAATGAACACATGTGGAGTTATGTACTTAAGAAAAAAAGGTGAAATAACTGAAAACATGTTTTATATTCTAGTTTCTTCAAAATAGCCACCCTTTGCTCTGATTACTGCTTTGCAAACTCTTGGCATTCTCTCGATGAGCTTCAAGCACGTCTGTGAAGTGAAAACCATTTCAGGTGACTACCTCTTAATATAAAACATGTTTTCGGTTATTTCACCTTTTTTTGTTAAGTACATACAGTCGTGGTCAAAAGTTTGCATACACTTGTGAAGAACATAATGTCATGGCTGTCTTGAGTTTCCAATAATTTCTACAACTCTTATTTTTTTTTGTGATAGAGTGATTGGAGCACATACTTGTTGGTCACAAAAAACATTCATAAAGTTTGGTTCTTTTATGAACTTATTATGGGTCTACTCCTTTACCACTTTTGACGTGTGTTTGGGGTCATTGTCCTGTTGGAACACCCAACTGCGCCCAAGACCCAACCTCCGGGCTGATGATTTTAGGTTGTCCTGAAGAATTTGGAGGTAATCCTCCTTTTTCATTGTCCCATTTAAAGCACCAGTTCTATTGGCAGCAAAACAGGCCCGGAGCATAATACTACCATCACCATGCTTGACGGTAGGAGTGGTGTTCCTAGGATTAAAGGCCCCTCCTTTTCTCCTCCAAACATATTGCTGGGTATTGTGGCCAAACAGATACATTTTTGTTTTATCTGACCACATAACTTTTCTCCAGAATGTCTTATCTTTGTCCATGTGATGTCAGGACAATGACCCCAAACATATGTCAAAAGTGGTAAAGGAATGGCTAAATCAGGCTACATTTAAGGTTTTAGAATGGCCTTCCCAAAGTCCTGACATGTGGACAATGCTGAAGAAACAAGTCCATATCAGAAAACCAACAAATTTAGCTGAACTGCACCAATTTTGCCAAGAGGAGTGGTCAAAAATTCAACCAGAAACTTGTGGATGGCTACCAAAAGTGTTATTGCAGTAAAACTTGCCAAGGGACATGTAACCAACATTGCTGTTTGTATACTTTTGACCCAGCAGATTTGGTCACATTTTCAGTTCATAAAAGAACCAAACTTCATGAATGTTTTTTGTGACCAACAAGTATGTGCTCCAATCACTCTATCACAAAAAAACAAGAGTTGTAGAAATGATTGGAAACTCAAGACAGCCATGCCATTATGTTCTTTACAAGTGTATGCACACTTTTGACCACGACTGTAACTCCACATGAGTTAATTCATAGTTTTGATGCCTTTAGTGACAATCAACAATGTAAATAGCCATGAAAATAAAGAAAATGCATTGAATGAGAAGGTGTGTCCAAACTTTTGGCCTGTACTGTATGTATTTACTGTTATGTACTGTAAATAATGATGTATGAACAATAAATAAAAAGACTACATTGACAACTACAATTCAGTTCCATGCAATATGTTCAATAGTCATGGGTTTATATTCCAGATAATGTCCAAAGTTCATATAAAAAGGTTGACAGTTCCAAAGGGGAAAGAAAAGTGTTCGGTATCTCCTACCGCAGTGAAGCCTATTCAAAACTGCTACAGCCGCTTTGGCATTAATTGAAAAAGTAAACAAAACACAATAAACGGGCAAAACCTATGAATAAGAACATATTTTTGAAATATATATTTAGTGAAAAGTTTTGGCTACAATATAAACCTAAATAGTACAGTCGTATTAGAAATACGGCTATAAATCTTGTAAGATGACAGCGTTCGAAGTGATGCTAAGTTAGCAGTTATCTCTATGGGCTTTTGAATGGACCAAAGTAAAAGTTTTACAAAAGACACATTGACTCCACTCTGAATACAATTTTTGAGCAGACACAAAGTAAAATTGTATCTGTGAGGCGGTTCAATCCATCAAAGTAGAACAAGCAAACACCTGCAGAGCACAGTGATGATCATCTACTGAGGCCGCAAGCCATAAACACGTGGGCCCCCGAAACAACCGCAAAGTACTGTTTTGACCTAGATATAGGTCGGTATTTTTCCCTACATAAAGATCTGTCTTCCACGAAAATAATATAGATTTTACAGTTCAAAAATGGTTTTCACTAGGGATGTCCGATAATGGCTTTTTGCTGATATCCGATATTCCGATATTGTCCAACTCTTTAATTACCGATACCGATATCAACCGATACCGATATCAACCGATATATACAGTCGTGGAATTAGCACATTATTATGCCTAATTTGGATAACCAGGTATGGTGAAGATAAGGTACTTTTTAAAAAAAAATTTAAAATAAAATAAGATAAATAAATTGAAAACATTTTCTTGAATTAAAAAAGAAAGTAAAACAATATAAAAACAGTTACATAGAAACTAGTAATTAATGAAAATGAGTAAAATTAACTGTTAAAGGTTAGTACTATTAGTGGAGCAGCAGCACGCACAATCATGTGTGCTTACGGACTGTATCCCTTGCAGACTGTATTGATATATATTGATATATAATGTAGGAACCAGAATATTAATAACAGAAAGAAACAACCCTTTTATGTGAATGAGTGTAAATGGGGGAGGGAGGTTTTTTGGGTTGGTGCACTAATTGTAAGTGTATCTTGTGTTTTTTATGTTGATTTAATAATTAAAAAAATAAATAAATAATAATAATTAAAAAAAACAAAAACGAAACCGATAATAAAAAAAAAACGATACCGATAATTTCCGATATTACATTTTAACGCATTTATCGGCCGATAATATCGGCCACATCTCTAGTTTTCACACCAAATTACTGTAAATAACACAAAACGCTTAGACTGTTATTTGTACGGTAAAATTCTGCCGATTGACCTGTCGATTTTTGACAGTAAAATCTACTGACTTTGTTTGCAGTGTTATTTGAGGTCTATACACAATACACACGCAAGCTTTTCATCCTGACACTCACACCCACACATACACAATAGGAGCCTAGAAAGATGCTATTAAAAAAGTGCATCAAAGTTTTTTTTTTGTCTGAGATTTTGTTTGCCAAAAGCAGGTCTGGCGAAAGAGAGTCAATACAGTATATGTCAACCACTCAACTTTAGACTGTTTTGAGATAAGAGCTGTCTCTCGGTTAATTGTAGTGCTTAGAGTTACAAGCAAAAATTGGAGTTACATGCATGAAACAATGTGAAATACATATAAATCACTTAAAGAACGGATAAGTGAACATTTAACATCACTTTTATATTCAATTAAGACTCTTATAGGCGAAGACGGAAATGAGAGAAGGGGGAAAGGGAGGGGAAATGCTTCAATTCTTCATCAAAGTGCTAACACTCACAACTTTATTTGGTCCACTGGTGGTTTACTTTGCAGTTGAACTCAATTAAGAAAAAAAAAAAAAGAGCAGAGAATGAGTTACCAACATTCTTTGTTTGAGTACTTAATTCCGCAGAATGACACGCGGGAAGACTCGTTTGACTATACAATAACCAAGACAGTATACGAAAACCAGGGCTAAATTTTCTCGGTAAACTGCCTTGTACGAAAAGTATGGCGTACGGAAACCAGATATGGTATCAGCATATAGTCAATAGTACAGTAAAAAGATTGACGTTTTTTATCATCACAAAATTGTTTTTTTGTAATTTGTGTTGTTTACAAACTCACAAAATACTGCAAGTAAATGATTTAAACATGAACCAATAGTAGGTTGTGAGTTCAAACCCCGGCCGAGTCATACCAAAGACTATAAAATGGGAGCCATTACCTCCCTGCTTGGCACTCAGCATCAAGGGTTGGAATTGGGGGTTAAATCACCAAAAATTATTCCCGGGCGCGGCCACCGCTGCTGCCCACTGCTCCCCTCACCTCCCAAGGGGGTGATCAAGGGTGATGGGTCAAATGCAGAAAATAATTTTGCCGCACCTAGTGTGTGTGTGACAATCTTTGGTACTTTAACTTTAACTTAGTAGTTTTTGTTTTGTTGTCATGCACCATCCACTTTATTTTACTCCAACAATTATATGTAGCATTTAATACAACATATTTACTGCATCATCTGAGTTACAACAATTCAGTAATCCCTTCTTTATCGCTGCTACTTGGTTCCGATCATTCGCGTGGCAAATACATTTCCGCAAAGTAGCAATCATTGATTGTAAATTTTATATTTTCATTGCTAGAGCATAACTATTTTTTGACTACCTTCTAAATACATGTGTCAATATTCCATCCATCCATCCATCCATCTTCTTCCGCTTATCCGAGGTCGGGTCGCGGGGGCAGCAGCCTAAGCAGGGAAGCCCAGACTTCCCTCTCCCCAGCCACTTCGTCCAGCTCCTCCCGGTGGATCCCGAGGCGTTCCCAGGCCAGCCGGGAGACATAGTCTTCCCAACGTGTCCTGGGTCTTCCCCGTGGCCTCCTACCGGTCGGACGTGCCCGAAACACCTCCCGAGGGAGGCGTTCGGGTGGCATCCTGACCAGATGCCCGAACCACCTCATCTGGCTCCTCTCGATATGGAGGAGCAGCGGCTTTACTTTGAGCTCCCCCCGGATGGCAGAGCTTCTCACCCTATCTCTAAGGGAGAGCCCCGCCACCCGGCGGAGGAAACTCATTTCGGCCGCTTGTACCCGTGATCTTGTCCTTTCGGTCATGACCCAAAGCTCATGACCATAGGTGAGGATGGGAACGTAGATCGACCGGTAAATCGAGAGCTTTGCCTTCTGGCTCAGCTCCTTCTTCACCACAACGGATCGATACAGCGTCCGCATTACTGAAGATGCCGCACCGATCCGCCTGTCGATCTCACGATCCACTCTTCCCTCACTCGTGAACAAGACTCCGAGGTACTTGAACTCCTCCACTTGGGGCAAGATCTCCTCCCCAACCCGGAGATGGCACTCCACCCTTTTCCGGGCGAGAACCATGGACTCGGATTTGGAGGTGCTGATTCTCATCCCAGTCGCTTCACACTCGGCTGCGAACCGATCCAGTGAGAGCTGAAGATCTTGGCCAGATGAAGCCATCAGGACCACATCATCTGCAAAAAGCAGAGACCTAATCCTGCAGCCACCAAACCAGATACCCTCAACGCCCTGACTGCGCCTAGAAATTCTGTCCATAAAGGTTATGAACAGAATCGGTGACAAAGGGCAGCCCTGGCGGAGTCCAACCCTCACTGGAAACGTGTCCGACTTACTGCCGGCAATGCGGACCAAGCTCTGACACCGATTATACAGGGAGCGAACCGCCACAATAAGACAGTCCGTTACCCCATACTCTCTGAGCACTCCCCACAGGACTTCCCGGGGTACACGGTCGAATGCCTTCTCCAAGTCCACAAAGCACATGTAGACTGGTTGGGCAAACTCCCATGCACCCTCAAGGACCCTGCCGAGAGTATAGAGCTGGTCCACAGTTCCACGACCAGGACGAAAACCACACTGTTCCTCCTGAATCCGAGGTTCGACTATCCGGCGTAGCCTCCTCTCCAGTACACCTGAATAGACCTTACCGGGAAGGCTGAGGAGTGTGATCCCACGATAGTTGGAACACACCCTCCGGTTCCCCTTCTTAAAGAGAGGAACCACCACCCCGGTCTGCCAATCCAGAGGTACCGCCCCCGATGTCCACGCGATGTTGCAGAGTCTTGTCAACCAAGACAGCCCCACAACATCCAGAGCCTTAAGGAACTCCGGGCGGATCTCATCCACCCCCTGGGCCTTGCCACCGAGGAGCTTTTTAACTACCTCGGCAACCTCAGCCCCAGAAATAGGAGAGCCCACCACAGATTCCCCAGGCCCTGCTTCCTCATAGGAAGACGTGCTGGTAGGATTGAGGAGGTCTTCGAAGTATTCTCTCCACCGATCCACAACATCCGCAGTCGAGGTCAACAGAGCACCATCCCCACCATACACGGTGTTGACACTGCACTGCTTCCCCTTCCTGAGGCGGCGGATGGTGGTCCAGAATTGCTTCGAAGCCGTCCGGAAGTCTTTTTCCATGGCCTCACCGAACTCCTCCCATGTCCGAGTTTTTGCCTCCGCGACCGCTGAAGCCGCACACCGCTTGGCCTGTCGGTACCTGTCTGCTGCGTCAGGAGTCCCATGAGCCAAAAGAACCCGATAGGACTCCTTCTTCAGCTTGACGGCATCCCTCACCGCCGGTGTCCACCAACGGGTTCTAGGATTACCGCCACGACAGGCACCAACTACCCTGCGGCCACAGCTCCAATCGGCCGCCCCGACAACAGAGGTACGGAACATCGTCCACTCGGACTCAATGTCCAGCGCCTCCCTCGTGACATGTTCAAAGTTCTTCCGGAGGTGGGAATTGAAACTCTCTCTGACAGGAGACTCTGCTAGACGTTCCCAGCAAACCCTCACAATGCGTTTGGGCCTGCCAGGTCTGTCCGGCATCCTCCCCCACCATCGCAGCCAACTCACCACCAGGTGGTGATCGGTAGAAAGCTCCGCCCCTCTCTTCACCCGAGTGTCCAAAACATGAGGCCGCAAATCCGATGACACAACTACAAAGTCGATCATGGAACTGCGGCCTAGGGTGTCCTGGTGCCAAGTGCACATATGGACACCCTTATGTTTGAACATGGTGTTTGTTATTGACAATCCGTGACGAGCACAAAAGTCCAATAACAAAACACCACTCGGGTTCAGATCCGGGCGGCCATTCTTCCCAATCACGCCTCTCCAGGTTTCACTGTCGTTGCCAACATGAGCGTTGAAGTCCCCCAGTAGAACGAGGGAATCACCCGGGGGAGCACTCTCCAGTACTCCCTCGAGTGAATCCAAAAAGGGTGGGTAATCTGAACTGCCGTTGGGCGCGTAAGCGCAAACAACAGTCAGGACCCGTCCCCCCACCCGAAGGCGGAGGGAGGCTACCCTCTCGTCCACCGGGTTGAACTCCAACGTGCAGGCTTTGAGCCGAGGGGAAACAAGAATTGCCACCCCAGCCCGTCGCCTCTCATTGCCGGCAACGCCAGAGTGGAAGAGAGTCCAGCCCCTGTCAAGAGAACTGGTTCCAGAGCCCTTGCTGTGCGTCGAAGTGAGTCCGACTATATCTAGCCGGAACTTCTCCACCTCACGCACTAGCTCAGGCTCCTTCCCCCCCAGCGAGGTGACGTTCCACGTCCCAAGAGCTAGCTTCTGTAGCCGAGGATCGGACCGCCAAGTGCCCTGCCTTCGGCTTCCGCCCAGCTCACATCGCACCCGACCTCTATGACCCCTGCTATGGGTGGTGAGCCCATTGGAGGGGGGACCCACGTTGCCTCTTCGGGCTGTGCCCGGCCGGGCCCCATGGGGACAGGCCCGGCCACCAGGCGCTCGCCATCGTGCCACACCTCCGGGCCTGGCTCCAGAGGAGGGCCCCGGTGACCCGCGTCCGGGCGAGGGAAATCTGGGTTCCTTGTTCGTGTTCTTCATAGAGGTCTTCGAGCTGCTCTTTGTCTGATCCCTCACCTAGGACCAGTTTGCCTTGGGAGACCCTACCAGGGGGCATAGAAGCCCCCGGACAACATAGCTCCTAGGATCATTGGGACACGCAAACTCCTCTACCACGTTAAGGTGGCAGCTCAGAGAGGAGTGTGTCAATATTACGACATGAAATAACTCCCTTGAGTCCCCTTGACACTCTTTTAATCAAATATAGTGATGCTGCCTGAGGATGAGCCAATCAGTGGCTACGATACTAAACAGCGCGCTCTAAACGGTTCGCTTTCACCTAGTAGCCAATACTACTGTAGTATTGATATTTTTAGTTAATTTAGCCATGACGTCTATGTGGCGGCCATCTTAGTCAGGGCAATGGTCAAATCCGATGCAAAACATGAAAACAAATCATGACTTGGTCACTTTTCAACATGATTTACTTTATTGTCAAGTTAACATCAAGAGGTGTGTTACAAACTACTTTTCCAGTTAAAACTAGAGATGTCCGATAAATGCTTTAAAACGTAATATCGGAAATTATCGGTATCGGTTTCAACCTCCCGATTTTCCTAGGAGACTCCCGAATTTTAGTGCCCCTCCCGAAAATCTCCCGGGGCAACCATTCTCCCGATTTCCACCCGGACAACAATATTGGGGGCGTGCCTTAAAGGCACTGCCTTCAGCGTCCTCTACAACCTGTCGTCACGTCCGCTTTTCCTCCATACAAACAGCGTGCCGGCCCAGTCACATAATATATGCGGCTTTTACACGCACATGAGTGAATGCATGCATACTTGATCAATAGCCATACAGGTCACACTGAGGGTGGCCGTATAAACAACTTTAACACTGTTACAAATATGCGGCACACCGTGAACCCACACCAAACAAGAATGACAAACACATTTCGGGAGAACATCCGCACCGTAACACAATATAAACACAACAGAACAAATACCCAGAACCCCTTGCAGCACTAACTCTTCCGGGACGCTACAATATACACCTCCCCCCCATCTCCCAAATTCGGAGGTCTCAAGGTTGGCAAGTATGCTCTAGTATACTCTGGACTGAAGCTGTGTGCCTTCATTGTTTTTGTAGCTGTTGTTTTGAGGCATGTTTAAAAAAAAAAAAAAAACTTTGTGAAAGTCAAAGTATAGTATTTCCCATAGTTGTAGTGGGTGTTAGGATTATCTCAGGGAGAGCATGTCCCAAATTCCAAGCTGCTTTTTTGAGGCATGTTAAAAAAAAAAAATGCACTTTGTGACTTCAATAATAAATATGGTAGTGCCATGTTGGCACTTTTTTCCATAACTGGAGTTGAAGTTGTTCTCTTATTTTGGAAAACCTTGTTTTTGATTGATTGATTGAAACTTGTATTAGTAGATTGCACAGTACAGTACATATTCCGTACAATTGACCACTAAATGGTAACACCCGAATACGTTTTTCAACTTGTTTAAGTCGGGGTCCACGTTAATCAATTCATGGTAAAGTTACATTGTTTAATGCATCCAGCGGGGCATCACAACAAAATTAGGCATAATAAAGTGTTAATTCCACGACTGTATATATCGGTATCTGTTGATATCGGAATCGGTAATTAAGAGTTGAACCATATTGGAATATCGGCAAAAAAGCCATTATCGGATATCTCTAGTTAAAACTTTATTTTATTTTATAAGCTCTGTTTCTCCTGGTAGCCTACTAGTAAGAAACTTTGGTGTATCAACCACCTCGGCCACGTCTCTAAAATGACTCTTTTTTTTTTGCTTGGCCGCCATGTTTTCCTAGGCGGCAGGATGCTGATTAACCAGCATAATGGACTGCAACGCGAAACGAGGCCGCGCATATGACTTTCCCGTTTCCTCCATCTGCTTCGAGCATAGTTGATAAAACACAACGCTGCCTCTGAAAACGACGTTTGGAGCGCGTCATTGGATCGTTTAGGCGGTTGGACGAGGGTATTTGAACCTTCGTCGACACTGCTGGGCACGGCTTCTGCCAAATAGGGCATTTATAAAAGCCTGGCACAGGCCTTAACGGAGTGGAGGCTGGCAGAGGCGTGATGCCTACATCGTAGCGCCAAGCAAGCAAGGGTTTAGTTTGGCATGTTTCTCTGCATAGTCGGGCAAAACTGGCATTCTGCTAGGGAAGCATTACAGACGCAAAGTGATTCATTAACGTTCTAAATATTTTACAAACCCCGTTTCCATATGAGTTGGGAAATTGTGTTAGATGTAAATATAAACGGAATACAATGATTTGCAAATCCTTTTCAACCCATATTCAGTTGAATGCACTACAAAGACAAGATATTTGATGTTCAAACTCAAACTTTTTTTTTTTGCAAATAATAATTAATTTAGAATTTCATGGCTGCAACACGTGCCAAAGTAGTTGGGAAAGGGCATGTTCACCACTGTGTTACATAGCCTTTCCTTTTAACAACACTCAGTAAACGTTTGGGAACTGAGGAGCTTAAGCTTAAGCTTAAGCTTCTCAGGTGGAATTATTTCCCATTCTTGCTTGATGTACAGCTTAAGTTGTTCAACAGTCCGGGGGTCTCCGTTGTGGTATTTTAGGCTTCATAATGCGCCACACATTTTCAATGGGGACAGGTCTGGACTACAGGCAGGCCAGTCTAGTACCCGCACTCTTTTACTATGAAGCCACGTTGATGTAACACGTGGCTTGGCATTGTCTTGCTGAAATAAGCAGGGGCGTCCATGGTAACGTTGCTTGGATGGCAACATATGTTGCTCCAAAACCTGTATGTACCTTTCAGCATTAATGGCGCCTTCACAGATGTGCAAGTTACCCATGTCTTGGGCACTAATACACCCCCATACCATCACAGATGCTGGCTTTTCAACTTTGCGCCTATGACAATCCGGACGGTTCTTTTCCTCTTTGGTCCGGAGGACACAACGTCCACAGTTTCCAAAAACAATTTGAAATGTGGACTCGTCAGACCACAGAACACTTTTCCACTTTGTATCAGTCCATCTTAGATGAGCTCAGGCCCAGCGAAGCTGACGGCGTTTCTGGGTGTTGTTGATAAACGGTTTTCGCCTTGCATAGGAGAGTTTTAACTTTCACTTACAGATATAGCGACCAACTGTAGTTACTGACAGTGGGTTTCCGAAGTGTTCCTGAGCCCATGTGGTGATATCCTTTACACACTGATGTCGCTTGTTGATGCAGTACAGCCTAAGGGATCGAAGGTCACAGGCTTAGCTGCTTACGTGCAGATTCTCTGAACCCTTTGATGATATTACGGACCGTAGATGGTGAAATCCCTAAATTCCTTGCAGTAGCTGGTTGAGAAAGGTTTTTCTTAAACTGTTCAACAATTTGCTCACGCATTTGTTGACAAAGTGGTGACCCTCGCCCCATCGTTGTTTGTGAATGACTGAGCATTTCATGGAATCTACTTTTATACCCAATCATGGCACCCACCTGTTCTCAATTAGCCTGCACACCTGTGGGATGTTCCAAAAAAGTGTGTGATGAGCATTCCTCAACTTTATCAGTATTTATTGCCACCTTTCCCAACTTCTTTGTCACGTGTTGCTGGCATCAAATTCGAAAGTTAATGATTATTTACAAAATAATATGGGTTGAAAATGATTTGCAAATCATTGTATTCCGTTTATATTTACATCTAACACAATTTCCCAACTCATATGGAAACGGGGTTTGTATATAATGTGACGCACTGGTGGGGACAACTCAGCTGAAAAAGTAGTGGCAGCAGGGCTCTCAAAGTGGGGATGTTAAATAGCAGCCCCAAAAAATGTTGTGAGGGGCTGGACATTTAAGAAAATAAATAAAAATGATGCCCCTTAAGTAGGATGTATTGAAAAATAGGACATCATAAATGTTGATATAAAATTAATATAGCCTTGAAATTCAATATTATTGTTGCTTGTATCAATCTAAGAATGTTTAAGACAGGGGTGCCCAAACTTTTTCCACTGAGAGCCACAGACTGACAAATCAAGTTTTCACCTTCAAAACCAGTACAATATATCGATTTTTTTCAAAGAACCAGAAAATGTGATTTTAGTAAAAATTGCGCTTGCATGCTGAAATGCTAACAGTTAGCACGCGGGCCGATATTGTCAAGTAACAAACCTACTCAGTGGCCTAGTGATTAGAGTGTCCGTCCTGAGATCGGTAGGTTTTGAGTTCAAACCCCGGCCGAGTCATATCAAAGACTATAAAAATGGGAGCCATTATCTCCCTGCTAGGCACTCAGCATCAAGGGTTAGAATTGGGGGTTAAATCACAAAAATGATTCCTGGGCGTGGCCACTGCTGCTGCTCACTGCTCCCCTCACCTCCCAGGGGGTGATCAAGGGTGATGGGTCAAATACGGAGAATAATTTCGCCACATCTAGTGTGTGTGTGACAATCATTGGTACTTTAACTTTAACTTAAAAAGTATTAGCAAAATTAGCTAAAAAAAAAAAGCATTCTAACTAGAGATGATGAATGCATTAAAATGTAATTTCGGAAATTATCGGTATCGTTTTTTTTTAATATCGGTATCGTTTTTTTTTATTAATTCTTTTTAATTTTTTATTAAAGCAACATAAAAAAACACAAGATACACTTACAATTAGTGCACCAACTCAAAAAAACCTCCCTCCCCCATTTACACTCATTCACACAAAAGGGTTGTTTCTTCCTGTTATTAATATTCTGGTTCCTACATTATATATCAATATATATCAATACAGTCTGCAAGGGATACAGTCCGTAAGCACACATGATTGTGCGTGCTGCTGGTCCACTAATAGTACTAACCTTTAACAGTTAATTTTACTCATTTTCATTAATTACTAGTTTCTATGTAACTGTTTTATATTGTTTTACTTTCCTTTTTATTCAAGAAAGTTTTTAATTTATTTATCTTTTTTAATTTATTTTATTTTTTTTAAAAGTACCTTATCTTCACCATACCTGGTTGTCCAAATTAGGCATAATAATGTGTTAATTCCACGACTGTATATATCGGTTGATATCGGTATCTGTAATTAACAGTTGGACAATACCGGAATATCGGATATTGGCAAAAAGCCATTATCGGACATCCCTAATTCTAACAGTATTATGCTGACAATAGCCCGTCCCTACAAAAACTAAAATATATTACAGCGAGTAAAATTTTCCAAAAAAAGCCTACTAACTGTAACATGCATCAAGTACCAAAATATAATACTTTGCGATGTATACCTGAAAAATGTTCAATACAGCAGGCACAAAATGGCTGCCAGCAGGACACAAAATGAATGAATGAAGGTCCATACACAGAGACAATGATTGCACATTGAAACATATTTGGCGCGATCTAAAAGTTTGTAAATCAAAAATTCCGCTAATAGAGGAGTTTGTAAATGTTCAACTGTATTATTATGATTTTTAAATATTTTAATAATCTTGTGTGTATCAGCTAATCGCTACACTCTGAAATAAAGAAAAATGTACAGATTTATAATTATTAGATGAATAATAACAGGTTATTTATTTATGATGAACTTATTGTTAATAGTTATTAATATTTTTTATTTATCATTATCTATTTATGAATTCATATTTTGGCCACTTTGCGTTGAAGCACTGTTTTTTAAGGGGAAAAATTTTTAAATAAAAAAATAATATTTTTTAATTTTTTTAAACAAAACCAAGGTATTTGGGGGAGGGGTTATCTAGGTATGTTCTGGATCAGTGGTTCTTAGGGGTGTAACGGTACACAAAAATTTCGGTGCGGTACGTACCTTGGTTTAGAGGTCACGGTTCGGTTCATTTTCGGTACAGCAAGAAAACAACAAAATATAAATTTTTTGGTTATTTATTTACCAAATTTGTAAACAATGGCATAACATACATATACACACAGGGTCCATTGCCAGGGTTAATGTGGTCAACATACTGTATATAAAATAAAAACTAAATAAGATAAGGCTCAGAATGGTTTCTTAACAAAACCTTTCTACATATAAAGTGCTTTTTTTGATTGATTGAGACTTTTATTAGTAGATTGCACAGTACAGTACATATTCCGTACAATTGACCACTAAATGGTAACACCCCAATAAGTTTTTCAACTTGTTTAAGTCGGGGTCCACGTTAATCAACATTAAACTGCCTCAAGTTGTTGCTCAGATTAAATAAAATGACGCAACTTTTCTTCTACATATAAAAAGTGCAACATTAAACAGTTTCAAGTCAACTCAGCCTCAGATGAACTTTTCTTTCCCCCCCCCAGCCTGGCTAACTTGGCAGTAAGAGGATATATGGCGGTGGTGACGCTTCAAATGGGTTAGCATGTTTGACGTGTTGTCAGAAGCAGCTGCTGAACAATGTTGGGAAACCGCCGTCCTCCATTGTTGTATCGCGCAGCCAAAGTGTTCCTAAACGGGAGATCTTAACGAGGCAGGAGGGTCTTCCAGCTCTGGCTTTTACATGTTGTCCGAGCCCGGTCGCTGCTAGCATGGCGGTGTTGTGCCTCGGTGTGCATTGTTCACACAACGTGCGGTACGCTACTTAATATGTCCGTGTGGAAACTCGTTCGGTACACCTCCGAACCGAACCGAAACCCCCGTACCAAAACGGTTCAATACAAATACACGTACCGTTACACCCCTAGTGGTTCTCAAACCTTGGCTTTCCAAGTACCACCATAACGACCACCATTAAAAATGCAGTAGCGTAGTAGGCCTAAGTATTCATTAAAAAGAGGGCAGATGATTTATTTAACAAGTATATTTAATATTTCTGGCATACTTGCCAACCTTGAGACCTCCGATTTCGGGAGGTGGGGGGTGGGGGCGTGGTCGGGGTGGGGCGGGGCGTGGTTGGGGGCGTGGTTAAGAGGGGAGGGGTATATTGACAGCTAGAATTCACCAATGCTCAGAGAGCATGGGGTTTCGGACTGTCTGATTGTGGCGGTCCGCTCCCTGTATGATCAGTGTCAGAGCTTGGTTCGCATTGCCGGCAGTAAGTCGGACACGTTTCCGGTGAGGGTTGGACTCCGCCAAGGCTGCCCTTTGTCACCGATTCTGTTCATAACTTTTATGGACAGAATTTCTAGGCGCAGTCAAGGCGTTGAGGGGATCCGGTTTGGGGAGGAGATCTTGCCCCAAGTGGAGGAGTTCAAGTACCTCGGAGTCTTGTTCACGAGTGAGGGAAGAGTGGATCGTGAGATCGACAGGCGGATCGGTGCGGCGTCTTCAGTAATGCGGACGCTGTATTGATCCGTTGTGGTGAAGAAGGAGCTGAGCCGGAAGGCAAAGCTCTCAATTTACCGGTCGATCTACGTTCCCATCCTCACCTATGGTCATGAGCTTTGGGTTATGACCGAAAGGACAAGATCACGGGTACAAGCGGCCGAAATGAGTTTCCTCCGCCGGGTGGCGGGGCTCTCCCTTAGAGATAGGGTGAGAAGCTCTGTCATCCGGGGGGAGCTCAAAGTAAAGCCGCTGCTCCTCCGCATCGAGAGGAGCCAGATGAGGTGGTTCGGGCATCTGGTCAGGATGCCACCCGAGCGCCTCCCTAAGGAGGTGTTTAGGGCATGTCCGACCGGTAGGAGGCCACGAGGAAGACCCAGGACACGTTGGGAAGACTATGTCTCCCGGCTGGCCTGGGAACGCCTCGGGATCCCCCGGAAGGAGCTGGACGAAGTGGCTGGGGAGAGGGAAGTCTGGGCTTCCCTGCTTAGGCTGCTGCCCCCGAGACCCGACCTCGGATAAGCGGAAGAAGATGGATGGATGGATGGAATTCACCAAGTCAAGTATTTCATACATATATATATATTTATATATAGATATATAGATATCTACATCCTGAAAATATGCAAACAAAACTGTGTTTAGATAATTGATACTTCAAACTTGCATAAATAAATATTAAGGAATATAACATAACTTGGCTTCTGAGATTTTCAAAATGTAATGAATAAAATGCTAAAGTTGTTGATAAACAAGCAATTATTTTAATAATTAAGTATGGTCATTTTAAATGAATTATTATGATAATTTAAAATAAATTATTTCAAATATGTTTATTTTAATGTATAATTCTATGGCTGGATGCAATAAGGAGTCAGGAAAAAATACAAATAAAAATAAAATTAATTTTGATGTTTTTAGCAAAATATAGTAAACATGTATTTAGTTTTTTGTTTTTTTAATTGATAAATATATTTATTTTTAGGTAAGATAAACATAATAATACAATTTATCTCTAGTCTGGATGATTTAGTTCTTGTCACCCTGTTGTCCTCCCGTCATGAAAAAAGGCTGTCCTCACTCAGGTCCGCATGGAGCTGGAGGGGGCGTGGCTTCTAGCTCCGGCTGAAAATCGGGAGATTTTCAGGAGAATATTTGTCCCGGGAGGTTTTCGGGAGAGGCGCTGAATTTCAGGAGTCTCCCGGAAAATTCGGGAGGGTTGGCAAGTATGATTTCTGGCCACTGTAACATTACACACAGTTTGAACAGTAACACCGTGTTTAAAAATAGGAAAACGAAACACTGTTTTTTAATTGAGTGACCCTTTGGCCTACTACTAGATCAGTGGTTCTTAACCTTGTTGGAGGTACCGAACCCCATCGGTTTCATATATTCGCATTCACCGAACCCTTCTTTAGTGAAAAATAAATGGTGTTTTTTTTTTTTTTCAAATTCAAGACAAAGTTATATGTTTTTGGTAACACTTTAATATGGGGAACATATTCTAAGTAACAAAGACTTCATTTAGAGTTTTTTGGACACAAGCGGAACATATTCTAAGTAACGAAGACTTAATTTAGTTTTTTGGACACTAGGGGAACATATTCTAAGTAACGAAGACTTAATTTAGTTTTTTGGACACTAGGGGAACATATTCAAAGTAACAAAGACTTACTTTAGAGTTATTTGGTTAGGGTTAGGGCCAGGGTTAGAGGGTTAGGGTTATAATAAGGCCATGCCAAATAAGTCATTAATAAGTACTTAATAATGACTATCCATCCATCCATCCATCCATCTTCTTCCGCTTATCCGAGGTCGGGTCGCGGGGGCAGCAGCCTAAGCAGGGAAGCCCAGACTTCCCTCTCCCCAGCCACTTCGTCCAGCTCCTCCCGGGGGAACCCGAGGCGTTCCCAGGCCAGCCGGGAGACATAGTCTTCCCAACGTGTCCTGGGTCTTCCTCGTGGCCTCCTACCGGTCGGACATGCCCTAAACACCTCCTTAGGGAGGCGCTCGGGTGGCATCCTGACCAGATGCCCGAACCACCTCATCTGGCTCCTCTCGATGTGGAGGAGCAGCGGCTTTACTTTGAGCTCCCCCCGGATGGCAGAGCTTCTCACCCTATCTCTAAGGGAGAGCCCCGCCACCCGGCGGAGGAAACTCATTTCGGCCGCTTGTACCCGTGATCTTGTCCTTTCGGTCATAACCCAAAGCTCATGACCATAGGTGAGGATGGGAACGTAGATCGACCGGTAAATTGAGAGCTTTGCCTTCCGGCTCAGCTCCTTCTTCACCACAACGAATCGATACAGCGTCCGCATTACTGAAGTCGCCGCACCGATCCGCCTGTCGATCTCACGATCCACTCTTCCCTCACTCGTGAACAAGACTCCGAGGTACTTGAACTCCTCCACTTGGGGCAAGATCTCCTCCCCAACCCGGAGATGGCACTCCACCCTTTTCCGGGCGAGAACCATGGACTCGGACTTGGAGGTGCTGATTCTCATCCCAGTCGCTTCACACTCAGCTGCGAACCGATCCAGTGAGAGCTGAAGATCCTGGCCAGATGAAGCCATCAGGACCAAATCATCTGCAAAAAGCAGAGACCTAATCCTGCAGCCACCAAACCGGATCCCCTCAATGCCTTGACTGCGCCTAGAAATTCTGTCCATAAAAGTTATGAACAGAATCGGTGACAAAGGGCAGCCTTGGCGGAGTCCAACCCTCACCGGAAACGTGTCCGACTTACTGCCGGCAATGCGAACCAAGCTCTGACACTGATCATACAGGGAGCGGACCGCCACAATCAGACAGTCCGAAACCCCATACTCTCTGAGCACTCCCCACAGGACTTCCCGAGGGACACGGTCGAATGCCTTCTCCAAGTCCACAAAGCACATGTAGACTGGTTGGGCAAACTCCCATGCACCCTCAAGGACCCTGCCGAGAGTATAGAGCTGGTCCACAGTTCCACGACCAGGACGAAAACCACACTGTTCCTCCTGAATCAGAGGTTCGACTATCCGGCGTAGCCTCCTCTCCAGTACACCTGAATAGACCTTACCGGGAAGGCTGAGGAGTATGATCCCACAATAGTTAGAACACACCCTCCGGTTCCCCTTTTTAAAGAGAGGAACCACCACCCCGGTCTGCCAATCCAGAGGTACTGCCCCCGATGTCCACGCGATGCTGCAGAGTCTTGTCAACCAAGACAGCCCTACAGCACCCATTACCTTAAGGAACTTCGGGCGGATCTCATCCACCCCCGGGGCCTTGCCACCGAGGAGCTTTTTAACTACCTCAGCAACCTCAGCCCCAGAAATAGGAGAGCCCACCACAGATTCCCCAGGCACTGCTTCCTCATAGGAAGACGTGTTGGTGGGATTGAGGAGGTCTTCGAAGTATTCCCTCCACCGATCCACAACTTCCGCAGTCGAGGTCAGCAGAACACCATCCGCACCATACACGGTGTTGGTAGTGCACTGCTTCCCCTTCTTGAGGCGGCGGATGGTGGTCCAGAATCGCTTCGAAGCCGTCCGGAAGTCGTTTTCCATGGCTTCCCCGAACTCCTCCCATGTCCGAGTTTTTGCCTCCGCGACCGCTGAAGCCGCACACCGCTTGGCCTGTCGGTACCTGTCCGCTGCCTCAGGAGTCCCATGAGCCAAAAGAACCCGATAGGACTCCTTCTTCAGCTTGACGGCATCCCTCACCGCCGGTGTCCACCAACGTGTTCTAGGATTACCGCCACGACAGGCACCAACTACCTTACGGCCACAGCTCCAATCAGCCGCCTCGACAATAGAGGTGCGGAACATGGTCCACTCGGACTCAATGTCCAGCACCTCCCTCGTGACATGTTCAAAGTTCTTCCGGAGGTGGGAATTGAAACTCTCTCTGACAGGAGACTCTGCCAGACGTTCCCAGCAAACCCTCACAATGCGTTTGGGCCTGCCAGGTCTGTCCGGCATCCTCCCCCACCATCGCAGCCAACTCACCACCAGGTGGTGATTGGTAGAAAGCTCCGCCCCTCTCTTCACCCGAGTGTCCAAAACATGAGGCCGCAAATCCGATGACACAACTACAAAGTCGATCATAGAACTGCGGCCTAGGGTGTCCTGGTGCCAAGTGCACATATGGACACCCTTATGCTTGAACATGGTGTTCGTTATGGACAATCCGTGACGGGCACAAAAGTCCAATAACAAAACACCACTTGGGTTCAGATCCGGGCGGCCATTCTTCCCAATCACGCCTCTCCAGGTTTCACTGTCGTTGCCAATATGAGCGTTGAAGTCCCCCAGTAGAACGAGGGAATCACCCGGGGGAGCACTCTCAAGTACTCCCTCGAGTGAATCCAAAAAGGGTGGGTACTCTGAGCTGCTGTTTGGCGCGTAAGCGCAAACAACAGTCAGGACCCGTCCCCCCACCCGAAGGCGGAGGGAAGCTACCCTCTCGTCCACCGGGTTGAACTCCAACATGCAGGCTCTGAGCCGGGGGGCAACAAGAATTGCCACCCCAGCCCGTCGCCTCTCACTGCTGGCAACGCCAGAGTGGAAGAGAGTCCAGCCCCTCTCGAGAGAACTGGTTCCAGAGCCCTTGCTGTGCGTCGAGGTGAGTCCGACTATATCCAACCGGAACTTCTCTACCTCGCACACTAGCTCAGGCTCCTTCCCCCCCAGCGAGGTGACGTTCCACGTCCCAAGAGCTAGCTTCTGTAGCCGAGGATCGGACCGCCAAGTGCCCTGCCTTCGGCTACCGCCCAGCTCACATTGCACCCGACCTCTATGGGCCCTGCTATGGGTGGTGAGCCCATTGGAGGGGGGACCCACGTTGCCTCTTCGGGCTGTGCCCGGCCGGGCCCCATGGGGACAGGCCCGGCCACCAGGCGCTCGCCATCGTGCCCCAACTCCGGGCCTGGCTCCGGAGGGGGGCCCCGGTGACCCGCGTCCGGGCGAGGGAAATCTGAGTCTCGGTTCTTGCATTTCCATAGAAGTCTTCGAGCTGCTCTTTGTCTGATCCCTCACCTAGGACCTGTTTGTCTTGGGAGACCCTACCAGGGGGCATGGAAGCCCCCGGACAACATAGCTCCTAGGATCATTGGGACACGCAAACTCCTCTACCACGTTAAGGTGGCAGCTCAGAGAGGAGTTAATAATGACTAGTTAAGAGCCAATATGTTACTAATTTGCATGTTAATAAGCAACTAATTAATGGTGAATATGTTCCCCATACTAAAGTGTTACCATGTTTTATTACTGGTGCACAAAATGAACCGTGCATGAACATCACCTAGTTCAGGGGTCGGCAACCCAAAATGTTGAAAGACCCTTTTTGGACCAAAAATACAAAAACAAATCTGTCTGGAGCCGCAAAAAATTAAAAGCCATATTACATACAGATAGTGTGTCATGAGATATAATTTGAAGTAATATGACTTAAAGGAAACTAAATGACCTCAAATATAGCTACAAATGAGGCATAATTATGCAATATGTACATATAGCTAGCCTAAATAGCATGTTAGCATCGATTAGCTCGCAGTCATGCAGTGACCAAATATGTCTGTTTAGCACTCCACACAAGTCAATAACATCAACAAAACTCACCTTTGTGAATTCATGCACAACGTTAAAAGTTTGGTGGACAACATGAGACAGAAAAAGAAGTGGCATAAAACACGTCCTAGAAAGTCGCAGAAAGATATACATGTAAACAAACTAAGGTGAGTTCAAGGACTGCCAAAATTAGTAGGACAAAACGGCGCTCGCCAAATACTCGAATCAGTGAAGCATGTTTAATACAAACAGTGTGCTTTATAACAATTAGGGAGGTTTGTGTCATGTTTGTCCTCCTACAGAAACTATATTAAAACATTTTTGAAAAAGCTCCAGAGAGCCACTAGGGCGGCGCTAAAGATCTAGAGCCGCGGGTTGCCGACCCCTGACCTAGTTCAAAGAACAAAACCAACACAGTGCATAAACTCACAACAAATTACACACCTGCAAACCAGTGTGACTTCTGCTGTTGCCATATCCGTAATACGCCGATAGGGAGAAGTTTTTATTTACACGATGAGTCGGGTGTGTCTTGACCTCCGCCGAACCCCTAAGCCCGACTCACCGAACCCCTAGGGTTCGATCGAACCCAGGTTAAGAACCATTGTACGAGATGGAGCAGTACCGCAGTTTGAGAATCACTGTTCGAGATACCATCTTTAAATATTCACCAAACAGTGTTTTAAAAACAGGTTTCAGCCATGCAATAATGAGTTGTTTAGTGCATGTAAACAAACCGACTGCAGAATTTGGTGCTGCGCCCCTGAGTGGAAGGAGTGCAGAAATAGCTAAAAGAGTCCTAAATAGCCAGGAAGGCCTATTTTTGGAGAAAGTAACAAAAAAAGGAAGACACTAAGGAGGCACTTTATCTGTTAGTCAAGCTCAGTAAACACACACATAATGGGAAAGGGGGGGGGGGGGGGGGTGAGGTGAAGGTGTTTCCATAGCCACCCTTCCTAAAAAGCACAGAAGTCGCCCTCTATCAGCAACGCTGCCGTTTGTTTGTTGTGCTGTGGAAGAATTGTGGAAGGTGCTGATAGCGAGGCGGAACTAGGTGAGAGAAAGAAGAGCAAAAAGAGTGGTGCATGGGGAGGGGGCGCCTTGCACATACAAGGCCGGTTATGCAGAAACACAGATTTAATGTAAGGCTGGGCTCTCGATAATAAGCATCGGGAGAGAGGAAAAAGCCGGTGTGGAGTGCAGGAATTAGGAAGAAGGCACAAGGAGCCTCCGAGGGTGATCGCAAGAATGGCATGGGGTACCCCCGGTAAAACGGCCCCCTGGCCCCTCCTTTCGGGCAAACACGGCAATAATACATTGCAGGGACAGCAGGAGCCCAGGGGAAATCTGGTGGCTCTTCAATAAACTGCCCCCCTTTCCCGACACCTTTTAGCACCACTCACTCGAAACATTTCCACCTGACATTTGGACTGACAACAAAAAAACTGTATCGTTTTGGCGTTTGGTGGACATTAACATTTGAAAACCTTTTTTTGAAGACACTGTTATTGTTTTCATGCAAATACTGAAAACGCATGCTATGAAGGTGGGGCCAAGGGGCCACATTTGGCCCTTTTAGTCTTCGGTTTGACCCGGTATGGGTGGCTTCCCAAATGTAATACATATTCATACTGATCTCTTTTAAGCATAGGGTTGTCCCGATCCAATATCGTATATCAGTCCGATATCAGCAAAAAAATTATATCATTGTGTATTTAATTTTTTTCCTGATACAAGCAGTCCTCCAATAAGCACACATGGTTGGTCTTTTCTTCTATTTTAGTCATTTACAAAAGATAAACATTATAGGCTACTAGGAGTTGGCAGCTACACAACAGCTCAGCACACAAGCTAGACATGTAATAAGAAGAGATGTCCGATAATGGCTTTTTTTGCCGATATCCTATATTCCGATATTGTCCAACTCTTAATTACCGATACCGATATCAACCGATACCGATATATACAGTCGTGGAATTAACACATTATTATGCCTAATTTTGTTGTGATGCATACTGGATGCATTAAACAATGTAACAAGGTTTTCCAAAATAAATCAACTCAAGTTATGGAAAAAAAATGCCAACATGGCACTGCCATATTTATTATTGAAGTCACAAAGTGCATTATTTTTTTTAACATGCCTCAAAACAGCAGCTTGGAATTTGGGACATGAGGAGGTCGAGGTGGGCGGGGTTGGGGGGGCGAGGTTCAGGTGGTGGTGGGGGTGTATATATTAGCGTCCCAGAAGAGTTAGTGCTGCAAGGGGTTCTGGGTATTTGTTCTGTTGCGTTTATGTTGTGTTACGGTGCGGATGTTCTCCCGAAATGTGTTTGTCATTCTTGTTTGGTGTGGGTTCACATTGTGGCACATATTTGTAACAGTGTTAAAGTTGTTTATACGGCCACCCTCAGTGTGACTTGTATGTCTGTTGACCAATACTGCTTGCATTCACTTGTGTGTGTGAAAAGCCGTAAATATTATGTGACTGGGCCGGCACGCAAAGGAAGTGTCTTTAAGGTTTATTGGCGCTCTGTACTTCTCCCTACGTCCGTGTACACAGCGGCGTTTTAAAAAGTCATACATTTTACTTTTTGAAACCGATACCGATCATTTTGAAACCGATACCGATAATTTCCGATATTACATTTTAAAGCATTTATCGGCCGATAATATCGGCAGTCCGATATTATCGGACATCCCTAGTAATAAGTGTCCTTTACTGAACAATATTGCAGTCTAAAACATGACATGTTTCAATATAAACAACATTGATGTGTATTACTTACAAAGCGTATTAGAAAGTATCCAGGAACACGTTCAACTTGATGTGTCACGGTCTTAAGTTCTTGAATTTGTTAGCATTTTAATATTATTATGCTAGCTTTTTGGGCAAATTTTGCAGGTGTACAACTCGGCGTCAAATATTTTGAAAGATACCTGTTAGCATGCTAACGTCTTAGCTAATTTTTTCGGCACAAACCAGTCATATTTTGGTTCTTGATGGCTGCTAACATTAGCAGGCGAGCATTTTAAACACATTTTTCAGGTACACACCTCAAAGAAATATATTAAGTACTTGACGCGTGTTACAGTTAGCATTTATAGCCTGCTAAGTTTTTTTTAAATAGCTAATTTAGCAGGTATAAACCATGTATTTTGGTTAGGGATGTCCGATAATGGCTTTTTGCCGATATCCAATATTCCAATATTGTCCAACTCTTTAATTAACGATACCAACCGATATATACAGTCGTGGAATTAACACATTATTATGCCTAATTTGGACAACCAGGTACGGTGAAGATTAGGTACTTTTTAAAAAAATTAATAAAATTAAAAAAAACATTTTCTTGAATAAAAAAGAAAGTAAAACAATATAAAAACAGTTACATAGAAACTAGTAATTAATGAAAATGAGTAAAATTAACTGTTAAAGGTTAGTACTATTAGTGGACCAGCAGCACGCACAATCATGTGTGCTTACGGACTGTATCCCTTGCAGACTGTATTGATATATATTGATATATAATGTAGGAACCAGAATATTAATAACAGAAAGAAACAACCCTTTTGTGTGAATGAGTGTGAATGAGTGTAAATGGGGGAGGGAGGTTTTTGGGGTTAGTGCACTAATTGTAAGTGTATCTTGTGTTTTTTATGTTGATTTAATAAAATAAAAATAAAATAAATAAATAAATAAACAATACTGATAATAAAAAAAACGATACCGATAACTTCCGATATTACATTTTAACGCATTTATCGGCATCTCTAATTTTGGTATTTCACTAATGCTAACTGTAAGCAAGCTATTGTTGGCACAGTACTGTTAGCATTCTAGGTTTTTTTTTTTTTGCTAGCTAATTCTGCTCAGATTTTTTTGTTACTTGACGCTATCTGGTCAGCGTCCTAACTGTTAGCTTTTCAGTTTGGCTTTGGCTCTTCAGCATTCACACAAAATTTCTACCGAAATAAAATTTTCTCCTTGTTTGACAAAAATCTTGTACTGGTTCTTGAACTTGAAAACTCCCACATTGTTAAATTTTTCAGTCTGTGGCACTCAGTGGAAAAGATTTGGGCAACCACGCTATAATTCCATTCCAAACCGTTAACAATACACAGGTTAGTCTTTTTCATACCGACTATTGTTCTCTGTTTGACTAATTTTACTTGAATAAGACATTTCTAAAATTCCACGCTACCAAGCAAGATAGATAGATAGTAAGGCTGTGAATCTTTGGGTGTCCCACGATTCGATTCAATATCGATTCTTGGGGTCACGATTCGATTCAAAATCGATTTTTTTTTTTCAATTCAACACAATTCTCGATTCAAAAACGATTTTTTTCCCGATTCAAAAGGATTCTCTATTCATTCAATACATAGGATTTCAGCAGGATCTACCCCAGTCTGCTGACATGCAAGCAGAGTAGTAGATTTTTGTAAAAAGCTTTTATAATTGTAAAGGACAATGTTTTATCAACTGATTGCAATAATGTAAATTTGTTTTAACTATTAAATGAACCAAAAATATGACTTATTTTATCTTTGTGAAAATATTGGACACAGTGTTGGACAAAAGTCAAGCTTATGAGATCCGATGCAAGTGTAAGCCACTGTGACACTATTGTTCTTTCTTCTTTTTTTTTATAAATGTCTAATGATAATGTCAATGAGGGATTTTTAATCACTGCTATGTTGAAATTGTAACTAATATTGATACTGTTGTTGATAATATTAATTTTTGTTTCACTACTTTTGGTTTGTTCTGTGTCGTGTTTGTGTCTCCTCTCAATTGCTCTGTTTATTGCAGTTCTGAGTGTTGCTGGGTCGGGTTTGGTTTTGGAATTGGATTGCATTGTTATGTTATTGCTGTGTATTGTTTTGTTGGCTTGTTTAATAAAAAATAAAAAATAAAAATAAATAAATGTTTTTAATAAATTTAAAAAATCGATTAAAAAAAAAAGAGAATCGAGTCTGAATCGCACAACGTGAAAATCACGATTCAAATTGGAATCGATTTTTTCCCACACCCCTAATAGATAGATAGTACTTTATTGATTAACTAAAATTCCAGCAGCAGTGTACAGAGTTGAGATCGAATAAAGATAAAAGATAAAGATAAAGATAAAGATAAAGATAAAATATAAAAGATAAAAGATAAAGAATAAAGAATAAAGAATAAAGATAAAGATAAAGATGAAAGATAAAGACAAAAGATAACGATTAAAGATAAAGATAAAAGATAAAGATAAAAGATAAGTTTAAAAGATCTAGAACTGGAGCTACTGGAGATGGAGCCGCCTTCCACAGCGCAGGCAGTAAAAGTAACGGTATGAACGAATCGTACTGATATCAGCTCGGATTTTAATCGGTATCGGCCAATACTCAGGCCTGCAATATCGGGATGCCCCTACTTCTTACCACATTGGTTCTGTTGCGAGTGTATTGCGCAATAGTCACGTTTCGAACTGACCACGAGGTCAAAGAGAGCTTCCTTTTTCCTTTCCCTTTTTTCGTGCACTCCAAATCATCATTAACATTTAGAATAAAAGACTCTCTCCAATTATTATTGTTATTATTACATTTCTCTATTTAGATATAGGCAATGGTAGCCAGCTAGCATTCGGTTAAGCAGGAATATTCAAGTAAATTGTTTTGGAACGGGTGAGAGTTTCAATGAGTACAGCTCCTGGATCTGGATGCTCACTTTACTCAGTTCTTCCTAGGAGGTCCTGGCTGGACCGTCACATAAAACATCAGGCGTGTAAGCAAACAACAGCACAATGATGTTTCACGGCGTGAACAGAAAAAAGGTGGATATACGGTTACTCGGCTGCAAGGCCCGCTTTCAGGCGCTGTGTAGCTTTGTGATTGTGTTTGTTCTGTCTCTCCCTGCTGGAGAGCAGGTAGGAACCCCCTAAACCGTGGCTTCTCACCCGCCGCTTAATCTCGCCCACAATCACAGTCAGTGACAGGCGCACAAAGCCGTCTGGCGAGGCCCAACAAGGCTCTGCTATTATGTAACTACTGACAGCTGGGCTTTCAAGGGGGGGGTGAATCCCACCGCCGCCGCCACCTCCTCATCTGTGTGTCAACCCGCCGTGAGCGTCAAGAAAGGCGCGGGCATAGAGACACTTGCCTATCAGGACAGCAGAGCAACACTAGAGAGTCCAATACAAAGTTAATAATGCATCACATGACTCACATGCTAAATGACAGCAGCCTCCCTTTGGGCCGACGTCAGCCATTATGCGATGCTCTTAACGCGGCCATAGCCAGACGTCGTGTTGACTTTGGCTCTCGTTACCCAAATAATTGAGAGCTCGTCGTTATGAGCGACTCGCGTTCCAGTCCAAAGACATGAGCACAGGACCAGGGCCGTATCTACGATGGACTCAAACATATCAGACTTGGCCTTCAAATGCATTTGCTATTGTGCAGGATGTAGAAAAGTACTTGTTTTAAAAACAAGTTGCTACATAAAAGGGCAGCAAAATACTACAAAAATGCACCAGTAGCCTCCTTCTTACCTAATGCTACTTTCACTATGACTGATAGCACTAGGGCTGCAACAACTAATCGATTAAAATCGATTATAAAAATAGTTGGCGATTAATTTAGTCATCGATTCGTTGGATTTATGCATGCGCAGAGGCTACTTTTTAAACACACTTTTTTTTTTTTAATTATAAACCTTTATTTATAAACTGCAACATTTATAAACAGCTGAGAAACAATCATCAAAATAAGTATGGTGCCAGTATGCTGTCTTTTTTTCAATAAAATACGGGAAAGGATAGAAATGTAGTTTGTCTTTTTTATCCGATTACCGTATTTTTCGGACTATAAGTAGCAGTTTTCTTCATAGTTTGGCCGGGGGTGCGACTTATACTCAGGAGCGACTTATGTGTGAAATTATTAACACATTACCGTAAAATATCAAATAATATTATTTAGCTCATTCACATAAGTGACTAGACGTATAAGATTTCATGGGAATAGCGATTAGGAGTGACAGATTGTTTGGTAAACGTATAGCATGTTCTATATGTTATAGCTATTTGAATGACTCTTACCATCATATGTTACGTTAACATACCAGGCACGTTCTCAGTTGGTTATTTATGCCTCATATAACGTACACTTATTCAGCCTGTTGTTCACTATTCTTTATTTATTTTAAATTGCCTTTCAAATGTCTATTCTTGGTGTTGGGTTTTATCAAATACATTTCGCCAAAAAATGCGACTTATATATGTTTTTTTCCTTCTTTATTATGCATTTTCGGCAGGTGCGACATATACTCCGGTGCGACTTATACTCCGAAAAATACGGTATTAATCGATTAATCGAAGTAATAATCGACAGATTAATCGATTATCAAATTAGTTGTTAGTTGCAGCCCTAGATAGCACCATGTGTCGCTGTAGACGTCTTTGCCCACACACGGCATCTGTAAAGCTGAAGTTCCTGTGGAGGTAAGGGGTGTAACGATACGTGTATTTGTATTGAACCGTTTCGGTACGGGGGTTCCGGTTCGGTTCGGAGGTGTACCCAACGAGTTTCCACACGGACATATTAAGTAGCGTACCGCACGTTGTGTAAACAATGCACACCGAGGCACAACACACGGCATGCTAGCAGCTAACGGGCTACGATAGACTGACCATACGTCCTCTTTTCACCGGACATGTCCTCTTTTGCGGAGCTGTCAGGGCGGAGTTTCTTAAATGCCTCAAATGTCCGGCATTTTGAGTTTGGTTGCATGTATTTTCAATGTACGTTCAGGGTTAAGAAGGGGTTAAAAACAAAACAAATTGTGCGTGCAGCAGCATTCGTGAGGGAGGGTCAGAGACAGAGAGAGCGAGAGGGTTATGATAAACGCGCATGCGTCGCCAGGCTCTGCTTTTTATCCATAAATGTATCAGATTTAATTTTTTTACTATCTATAGCAGGGGTGTCAAAAGTGTGGCCCGGAGGCCATTTGCGGCCCACAGCTAATGTTTTAAAGGCCCACGGCACATTCTAAAAATACTATTAAAATAAACAAAAACATCACAAAAGTGAAATAAAAAAGCTTAAAGGTGAAATGTAATTTAGAAAAAGTTGCAATGTTGACTAATAAAACAAAGCTGTTTTTTTTTCTTTCAAACTGTCATTGCTCAAAACATAATATTGAATCAAAATCAATGTTATTATGAATTATTGACCTATCCAAGGTTCCGATTACTTCACGTCAAATATTCCATTAAGAAAAATATTTTTGGTGGAAAATTTTGCACATTTGGTAAATAAATAACCCATCCATCCATCCATCCATTCATCTTCTTCCGCTTATCCGAGGTCGGGTCGCGGGGGCAGCAGCCTAAGCAGGGAAGCCCAGACTTCCCTCTCCCCAGCCACTTCGTCCAGCTCTTCCCGGGGGATCCCGAGGCGTTCCCAGGCCAGCCGGGAGACATAGTCTTCCCAACGTGTCCTGGGTCTTCCCCGTGGCCTCCTACCGGTCGGACGTGCCCTAAACACCTCCCTAGGGAGGCGATCGGGTGGCATCCTGACCAGATGCCCGAACCACCTCATCTGGCTCCTCTCGATGTGGAGGAGCAGCGGCTTTACTTTGAGCTCCCCTCGGATGACAGAGCCTCTCACCCTATCTCTAAGGGAGAGCCCTGCCACCGGCGGAGGAAACTAATTTCGGCCGCTTGTACCCGTGATCTTGTCCTTTCGGTCATAACCCAAAGCTCATGACCATAGGTGAGGATAGGAACGTAGATCGACCGGTAAATTGAGAGCTTTGCCTTCCGGCTCAGCTCCTTCTTCACCACAACGGATCGATACAGCGTCCGCATTACTGAAGAGTCGATCTCACGATCCACTCTTCCCTCACTCGTGAACAAGACTCCGAGGTACTTGAACTCCTCCACTTGGGGCAGGGTCTCCTCCCCAACCCGAAGATGGCACTCCACCCTTTTCCGGGCGAGAACCATGGACTCGGACTTGGAGGTGCTGATTCTCATCCCAGTCGCTTCACACTCAGCTGCGAACCAATCCAGCGAGAGCTGAAGATCCTGGCCAGATGAAGCCATCAAGACCACATCATCTGCAAAAAGCAGAGACCTAATTCTGCAGCCACCAAACCGGATCCCCTCAACGCCTTGACTGCGCCTAGAAATTCTGTCCATAAAAGTTATGAACAGAATCGGTGACAAAGGGCAGCCCTGGCGGAGTCCAACCTTCACTGGAAACGTGTCCGACTTACTGCGGCAATGCGGACAAAGCTCTGACACTGATCATACAGGGAGCGGACCGCCAAAATCAGACAGTCCGAAACCCCATACTCTCTGAGCACTCCCCACAGGACTTCCCGAGGGACACGGTCGAATGCCTTCTCCAAGTCCACAAAGCACATGTAGACTGGTTGGGCAAACTCCCATGCACCCTCAAGGACCCTGCCGAGAGTATAGAGCTGGTCCACAGTTCCACGACCAGGACGAAAACCACACTGTTCCTCCTGAATCCGAGGTTCGACTATCCGGCGTAGCCTCCTCTCCAGTACACCTGAATAGACCTTACCGGGAAGCCTGAGGAGTGTGATCCCACGATAGTTAGAACACACCCTCCGGTTCCCCTTCTTAAAGAGAGGAACCACCACCCCGGTCTGTCAATCCAGAGGTACCGCCCCCGCTGTCCACGCGATGCTGCAGAGTCTTGTCAACCAAGACAGCCCCACAGCATCCAGAGCCTTAAGGAACTCCGGGCGGATCTCATCCACCCCCGGGGCCTTGCCACCGAGGAGCTTTTTAACTACCTCAGCAACCTCAGCCCCAGAAATAGAAGAGCCCACCACAGATACCCCAGGCACTGCTTCCTCATAGGAAGACGTGTTGGTGGGATTGAGGAGGTCTTCGAAGTATTCTCTCCACCGATCCACAACATCCGCAGTCGAGGTCAGCAGAACACCATCCTCACCATACACGGTGTTGATAGTGCACTGCTTCCCCTTCCTGAGGCGGCGGATGGTGGTCCAGAATCGCTTCGAAGCCGTCCGGAAGTCGTTTTCCATGGCTTCCCCGAACTCCTCCCATGTCCGAGTTTTTGCCTCCGCAACCGATGAAGCCGCACACCGCTTGGCCTGTCGGTACCTGTCCGCTGCCACAGGAGTCCTATGAGCCAAAAGAACCCGATAGGACTCCTTCTTCAGCTTGACGGCATCCCTCACCGCCGGTGTCCACCAACAGGTTCTGGGATTACCGCCACGACAGGCACCAACTACCTTGCGGCCTCAGCTGCCTCGACAATAGAGGCGCGGAACATGGTCCACTCGGACTCAATGTCCAGCACCTCCCTCGTGACATGTTCAAAGTTCTTCCGGAGGTGGGAATTGAAACTCTCTCTGACAGGAGACTCAGCCAGACGTTCCCAGCAAACCCTCACAATGCGTTTGGGCCTGCCAGGTCTGTCCGGCATCCTCCCCCACCATCGCAGCCAACTCACCACCAGGTGGTGATCGGTAGTAAGCTCCGCCCCTCTCTTCACCCGAGTGTCCAAAACATGAGGCCGCAAATCCGATGACACAACTACAAAGTTGATCATGGAACTGCGGCCTAGGGTGTCCTGGTGCCAAGTGCACATATGGACACCCTTATGTTTGAACATGGTGTTCATTATGGACAATCTGTGACTGGCACAAAAGTCCAATAACAAAACACCACTCGGGTTCAGATCCGGGCGGCCATTCTTCCCAATCACGCCTCTCCAGGTTTCACTGTCGCTGCCAACATGAGCGTTTAAGACCCCCAGCAGAACGAGGGAATCACCCGGGGGAGCACTCTCAAGTACTCCCTCGAGCGAATCCAAAAAGGGTGGGTACTCTGAGCTGCCGTTTGGCGCGTAAGCGCAAACCACAGTCAGAACCCGTCCCCCCACCCGAAGGCGGAGGGAAGCTACCCTCTCGTCCACCGGGTTGAACTCCAACGTGCAGGCTCTGAGCCGGGGGGCAACAAGAATTGCCACCCCAGCCCGTCGCCTCTCACTGCCGGCAACGCCAGAGTGGAAGAGAGTCCAGCCCCTCTCGAGAGATCTGGTTCCAGAGCCCTTGCTGTGCGTCGAAGTGAGTCCGACTATATCTACCCGGAACTTCTCGACCTCGCGCACTAGCTCAGGCTCCTTCCCCCCAGCGAGGTGACGTTCCACATCCCAAGAGCTAGCTTCTGTAGCCGAGGATCAGACCGCCAAGTGCCCTGCTTTCGGCTGTCGCCCAGCTCACACTGCACCCGACCTCTATGGCCCCTGCTATGGGTGGTGAGCCCATTGGAGGGGGGACCCACGTTGCCTCTTCGGGCTGTGCCCGGCCGGGCCCCATGGGGACAGGCCCGGCCACCAGGCGCTCGCCATCGTGCCCCGCCTCCGGACCTGGCTCCAGAGGGGGTCCCGGTGACCCGCGTCCGGGCGAGGGAAATCTGGGTCCTTTGTTTTTATTCTTCATGGAGATCTTAACCCAAAAATGTATATTTTGTTGTTTTCTTACTGTACCGAAAATGAACCGAACCGTGACCTCTAAACCGAGGTACGTACCGAACCGAAATTTTTGTGTACCGTTACACCCCTATGTGGAGGTCAATAATCATTACTCCTATTTAGAAATAAAACAACGATGATGTATTCTTCAGTGAGTGAGGCAGTACATTGCATTTATCATCATGCACATTGTATAATAATACCTGTATATGCCAATCTTTATACTTTAATTTAAAAAAAAAAGTTTTTTACGAAATAATCTGAAAAATACTGCATACATCATATGCACATTATACTACATATTACATATATATATTGTAATTTACCATTATTTAATTGTTAAAAGATTCAGTATTTTTGCTGTGTAATAAAAAAAAAAAAAGAATTTTTAAAAATAATGCCTCCACGTCTAATAAACACTTTTCCTCAAATAGACTGTAAAATATATTGTGATGTGATGTATTATAATACATACTATGTTTTATTATACTACATATATATATATATATATATATATATATATATATATATATATATATATATATATATATATATACACATATATATATATATACATATATATATATATATATATATATATATATATACAGTATATATATATACATACACACGTAAATATATTTATATGTAGATATATGTATATATGTGTGTGTATATATATATATATATATATATATATATATATATATATATATATATATATATATATATATATGTATATTTTATATATATATATGTATACACACAGTATGTGTGTATGTATATAATAATGTATCATTATTTGGTTGTTAAAATATTCAGCATTTTGTAATGAAAGTAATTATACAAACATGTTATATATTTTATTTTAATACATACATGCAGTAATATTGTTATTGAAATACAGTGTGGAAAATTGTGTAAATAATTATTTAAAAAATGCATTAAAAAAATAATAGATATTTTATCCATAATAAACTTTAAAATATTGATATGTTGCTGTAATATGATTTATTTGTGAATTACATTTTCCTTATTATTATTTAACATTATGATAAAAATGTAGGAAAAAAATAAAGGTATTTTAGAACAACATATGTAGATATATTATGATATTTGTCTGTATTTTACTGATGATTGTCAGTTACTGCAGTCTCTGTTGTAACCAGTGTTACTCCCCAGAATACTACAGTACTGCAGTCTCCAGTATAAACAGTAGTACAACTCAGAATACTACTTACTGCAGTCTCCAGTATAAACATTAGCACACCCCAGAATACTACAGTACTGCAGTATCCAGTATAAGCAGTAATATACCCCAGGACACTACAGTACTGCAGTCTGCATTATAAGCAGTAGTGCAACTCAGAATACTACTTACTGCAGTCTCCAGTATCCCCAGAATACGACAGTACTGCAGTCTCCAGTATAAACATTAGCACACCCCAGAATACTACAGTACTGCAGTCTCCAGTAGAAGCAGTAGTACACCCCAGAATACTACAGTACTGCAGTCTTCAGTACAAGCAGTAATACACCCCATAATACTACATAACTGCAGGCTCCCAAACAACCAGCTGTACAACTCAGAATATTCCAGTACTACAGTCTCAAGTATAAGCAGTAGTACACCCCTGAATACTACAGTACTGCATTTTCCAGTATAAACAGTAGTACACCCCAGAATACTACAGGATGGCAGTCTCTAGTATAAGCAGTAGTACACCCCTGAACACTACAGTACTGCAGTCTCCAGTATAAGCAGTAGTACACCCCGGAATACTACAGAATTGCAGTCTCTAGTATAAGCAGTAGTACACCCCAGAATATTACAGTACTGCAGTCTCCAGTACAAGCAGAGGTACACCCCGAATACTACAGTACTGCAGTCTACATTATAAGCAGTAGTACACCCCGAAATACTACAGGATTGCAGCCTCCAGTACAAGCAGTAGTACACCCCAGAATATTACAGTACTGTAGTCTCCAGTATAAGCAGTAGTACACCCCCGAATGCTACAGTACTGCAGTCTCCAAAATAAACAATTGTACACCCCAGAATACTACAGTTCTGCAGTATCCAGTATGAGCAGTAATATACCCCAGAATACTACAGTACTGCGGTCTTGATTATAAGCAGTAGCACATCTCAGAATACTACTTACTGCAGTCTCCAGTATAAGCAGTTGTACAGCCCAGAATACTACAGGATTGCAGTCTCTAGTATAAGCAGTAGTACACCCCAGAATACTACAGTACTGCAGTCTCTAGATCAAGCAGTAGTATACCCCAGGATACTACAGTACTGCAGTCTCCAGTATGAGCAGTATTACAGTCAATAATACCACAGAACTGCAGTCTCTAGATTAAGCAGTAGTACACCTCAGAATACTACAGTACTGCAGTCTCCAGTACAAACAGTAGTACACTCCAGAATACTACAGTAGTGCAGTCTCCAGTATGAGCAGTAGTGCAGCCCAGAATACTACAGTACTGCAGTCTCCAGTATGAGCAGTAGTACAGCCCAGAATACTACAGTACTGCAGTCTCCAGTATGAGCAGTAGTACAGCCCAGAATACTACAGTACTGCAGTCTCCAGTACAAACAGTAGTACACTCCAGAATACTACAGTAGTGCAGTCTCCAGTATGAGCAGTAGTACAGCCCAGAATACTACAGTACTGTAGTCTCTAGTATGAGCAGTAGTACAGCCCAGAATACTACAGTACTGCAGTCTCTAGTATGAGCAGTAGTACAGCCCAGAATACTACAGTACTGCAGTCTCCAGTATGAGCAGTAGTACAGCCCAGAATACTACAGTACTGCAGTCTCCAGTATGAGCAGGAGTACACCCCAGAATACTACAGTACTGCAGTCTCCAGTATGAGCAGTAGTACAGCCCAGAATACTACAGTACTGCAGTCTCCAGTATGAGCAGTAGTACAGCCCAGAATACTACAGTACTGCAGTCTCCAGTATGAGCAGTAGTACAGCCCAGAATACTACAGTACTGCAGTCTCCAGTATGAGCAGTAGTACAGCCCAGAATACTACAGTACTGCAGTCTCCAGTATGAGCAGTAGTGCAGCCCAGAATACTACAGTACTGCAGTCTTTAGTAAGAGCAGTAGTACAGCCCAGAATACTATAGTACTGCAGTCTCCAGTATGAGCAGTAGTACAGCCCAGAATACTACAGTACTGCAGTCTCTAATATGAGCAGTAGTACAGCCCAGAATACTACAGTACTGCAGTCTCCAGTATGAGCAGTAGTACAGCCCAGAATACTACAGTACTGCAGTCTCCAGTATGAGCAGTAGTACAGCCCAGAATACTACAGTACTGCAGTCTTCAGTATGAGCAGTAGTACAACCCAGAATACTACAGTACTGCAGTCTCCAGTATGAGCAGTAGTACAGCCCAGAATACTACAGTACTGCAGTCTCCAGTATGAGCAGTAGTACAGCCCAGAATACTACAGTACTGCAGTCTCCAGTATGAGCAGTAGTACAGCTCAGAATACTACAGTACTGCAGTCTTCAGTATGAGCAGTAGTACAATCCAGAATACTACAGTACTGTAGTCTCCAGTATGAGCAGTAGTACAGCCCAGAATACTAAAGTACTGCAGGCTCCAGTATGAGCAGTAGTACAGCCCAGAATACTACAGTACTGCAGTCTCTAGTATGAGCAGCAGCACACCCCAGAATATTATAGTACTGCAGTCTCCAGTATGAGCAGTAGTACAGCCAATAATACCACAGTACTGCAGTCTCTCGATTAAGCAGTAGTACAGCCCAGAATACTACAGTACTGTAGTCTCCAGTATGAGCAGTAGTATAGCCCAGAATACTACAGTACTGCAGTCTCCAGTACAAACAGTAGTACACCCCAGAATACTACAGTAGTGCAGTCTCCAGTATAAGCAGTAATACAGCCCATAATACTACAGTACTGCAGTCTCCAGTATGAGCAGTAGTACAGCCCATAATACTACAGTACTGCAGTCTCCAGTATGAGCAGTAGTACAGCCCAGTATACTACAGTACTGCAGTCTCCAGTATGAGCAGTAGTACAGCCCAGAATACTACAGCACTGCAGTCTTCAGTATGAGCAGTAGTACAATCCAGAATACTACAGTACTGCAGTCTCCAGTATGAGCAGTAGTACAGCCCAGAATACTACAGTACTGCAGTCTCTAGTATGAGCAGCAGTACACCCCAGAATATTATAGTACTGCAGTCTCCAGTATGAGCAGTCGTACAGCCAATAATACCAAAGTACTGCAGTCTCTCGATTAAGCAGTAGTACACCTCAGAATACTACAGTACTGCAGTCTCCAGTATGGGCAGTAGTACAGCCCAGAATACTACAGTACTGTAGTCTCCAGTATGAGCAGTAGTACAGCCCAGAATACTACAGTACTGCAGTCTCCAGTACAAACAGTAGTACACCCCAGAATACTACAGTAGTGCAGTCTCCAGTATAAGCAGTAATACAGCCCATAATACTACAGTACTGCAGTCTCCAGTATGAGCAGTAGTACAGCCCAGAATACTACAGTACTGCAGTCTCTAGTATGAGCAGTAGTACAGCCCAGAATACTACAGTACTGCAGGCTCCAGTATGAGCAGTAGTACAGCCCAGAATACTACAGTACTGCAGTCTCTAGTATGAGCAGCAGTACACCCCAGAATATTATAGTACTGCAGTCTCCAGTATGAGCAGTAGTACAGCCAATAATACCACAGTACTGCAGTCTCTCGATTAAGCAGTAGTACACCTCAGAATACTACAGTACTGCAGTCTCCAGTATGGGCAGTAGTACAGTCCAGAATACTACAGTACTGTAGTATCCAGTATGAGCAGTAGTACAGCCCAGAATACTACAGTACTGCAGTCTCCAGTACAAACAGTAGTACACCCCAGAATACTACAGTAGTGCAGTCTCCAGTATAAGCAGTAATACAGCCCATAATACTACAGTACTGCAGTCTCCAGTATGAGCAGTAGTACAGCCCAGAATACTACAGTACTGCAGACTCTAGTATGAGCAGTAGTACAGCCCAGAATACTACAGTACTGCAGTCTCCAGTATGAGCAGTAGTACAGCCCAGAATACTACAGTACTGCAGTCTTCAGTATGAGCAGTAGTACAATCCAGAATACTACAGTACTGCAGTCTCCAGTATGAGCAGTAGTACAGCCCAGAATACTACAGTACTGCAGTCTCTAGTATGAGCAGCAGCACACCCCAGAATATTATAGTACTGCAGTCTCCAGTATGAGCAGTAGTACAGCCAATAATACCACAGTACTGCAGTCTCTCGATTAAGCAGTAGTACAGCCCAGAATACTACAGTACTGTAGTCTCCAGTATGAGCAGTAGTATAGCCCAGAATACTACAGTACTGCAGTCTCCAGTACAAACAGTAGTACACCCCAGAATACTACAGTAGTGCAGTCTCCAGTATAAGCAGTAATACAGCCCATAATACTACAGTACTGCAGTCTCCAGTATGAGCAGTAGTACAGCCCAGAATACTACAGTACTGCAGTCTCCAGTATGAGCAGTAGTACAGCCCAGTATACTACAGTACTGCAGTCTCCAGTATGAGCAGTAGTACAGCCCAGAATACTACAGCACTGCAGTCTTCAGTATGAGCAGTAGTACAATCCAGAATACTACAGTACTGCAGTCTCCAGTATGAGCAGTAGTACAGCCCAGAATACTACAGTACTGCAGTCTCTAGTATGAGCAGCAGTACACCCCAGAATATTATAGTACTGCAGTCTCCAGTATGAGCAGTCGTACAGCCAATAATACCAAAGTACTGCAGTCTCTCGATTAAGCAGTAGTACACCTCAGAATACTACAGTACTGCAGTCTCCAGTATGGGCAGTAGTACAGCCCAGAATACTACAGTACTGTAGTCTCCAGTATGAGCAGTAGTACAGCCCAGAATACTACAGTACTGCAGTCTCCAGTACAAACAGTAGTACGCCCCAGAATACTACAGTAGTGCAGTCTCCAGTATAAGCAGTAATACAGCCCATAATACTACAGTACTGCAGTCTCCAGTATGAGCAGTAGTACAGCCCAGAATACTACAGTACTGCAGTCTCTAGTATGAGCAGTAGTACAGCCCAGAATACTACAGTACTGCAGTCTCTAGTATGAGCAGCAGTACACCCCAGAATATTATAGTACTGCAGTCTCCAGTATGAGCAGTAGTACAGCCCAGAATACTACAGTACTGCAGTCTCTAGTATGAGCAGCAGTACACCCCAGAATATTATAGTACTGCAGTCTCCAGTATGAGCAGTAGTACAGCCAATAATACCACAGTACTGCAGTCTCTCGATTAAGCAGTAGTACACCTCAGAATACTACAGTACTGCAGTCTCCAGTATGGGCAGTAGTACAGTCCAGAATACTACAGTACTGTAGTATCCAGTATGAGCAGTAGTACAGCCCAGAATACTACAGTACTGCAGTCTCCAGTACAAACAGTAGTACACCCCAGAATACTACAGTAGTGCAGTCTCCAGTATAAGCAGTAATACAGCCCATAATACTACAGTACTGCAGTCTCCAGTATGAGCAGTAGTACAGCCCAGAATACTACAGTACTGCAGACTCTAGTATGAGCAGTAGTACAGCCCAGAATACTACAGTACTGCAGTCTCCAGTATGAGCAGTAGTACAGCCCAGAATACTACAGTACTGCAGTCTTCAGTATGAGCAGTAGTACAATCCAGAATACTACAGTACTGCAGTCTCCAGTATGAGCAGTAGTACAGCCCAGAATACTACAGTACTGCAGTCTCCAGTATGAGCAGTAGTACAGCCCAGAATACTACAGTACTGCAGTCTCTAGTATGAGCAGCAGTACACCCCAGAATATTATAGTACTGCAGTCTCCAGTATGAGCAGTAGTACAGCCAATAATACCACAGTACTGTAGTCTCCAGTATGAGCAGTAGTACAGCCCAGAATACTACAGTACTGCAGTCTCCAGTACAAACAGTAGTACACCCCAGAATACTACAGTAGTGCAGTCTCCAGTATAAGCAGTAATACAGCCCAGAATACTACAGTACTGCAGTCTCCAGTATGAGCAGTAGTACAGCCCAGAATACTACAGTACTGCAGTCTTCAGTATGAGCAGTAGTACAATCCAGAATACTACAGTACTGCAGTCTCCAGTATGAGCAGTAGTACAGCCCAGAATACTACAGTACTGCAGTCTCCAGTATGAGCAGTAGTACAGCCCAGAATACTAAAGTACTGCAGGCTCCAGTATGAGCAGTAGTACAGCCCAGAATACTACAGTACTGCAGTCTCTAGTATGAGCAGCAGTACACCCCAGAATATTATAGTACTGCAGTCTCCAGTATGAGCAGTAGTACAGCCAATAATACCACAGTACTGCAGTCTCTCGATTAAGCAGTAGTACACCTCAGAATACTACAGTACTGCAGTCTCCAGTATGGGCAGTAGTACAGTCCAGAATACTACAGTACTGTAGTATCCAGTATGAGCAGTAGTACAGCCCAGAATACTACAGTACTGCAGTCTCCAGTACAAACAGTAGTACACCCCAGAATACTACAGTAGTGCAGTCTCCAGTATAAGCAGTAATACAGCCCATAATACTACAGTACTGCAGTCTCCAGTATGAGCAGTAGTACAGCCCAGAATACTACAGTACTGCAGACTCTAGTATGAGCAGTAGTACAGCCCAGAATACTACAGTACTGCAGTCTCCAGTATGAGCAGTAGTACAGCCCAGAATACTACAGTACTGCAGTCTTCAGTATGAGCAGTAGTACAATCCAGAATACTACAGTACTGCAGTCTCCAGTATGAGCAGTAGTACAGCCCAGAATACTACAGTACTGCAGTCTCCAGTATGAGCAGTAGTACAGCCCAGAATACTACAGTACTGCAGTCTCTAGTATGAGCAGCAGTACACCCCAGAATATTATAGTACTGCAGTCTCCAGTATGAGCAGTAGTACAGCCAATAATACCACAGTACTGTAGTCTCCAGTATGAGCAGTAGTACAGCCCAGAATACTACAGTACTGCAGTCTCCAGTACAAACAGTAGTACACCCCAGAATACTACAGTAGTGCAGTCTCCAGTATAAGCAGTAATACAGCCCATAATACTACAGTACTGCAGTCTCCAGTATGAGCAGTAGTACAGCCCAGAATACTACAGTACTGCAGTCTTCAGTATGAGCAGTAGTACAATCCAGAATACTACAGTACTGCAGTCTCCAGTATGAGCAGTAGTACAGCCCAGAATACTACAGTACTGCAGTCTCCAGTATGAGCAGTAGTACAGCCCAGAATACTAAAGTACTGCAGGCTCCAGTATGAGCAGTAGTACAGCCCAGAATACTACAGTACTGCAGTCTCTAGTATGAGCAGCAGTACACCCCAGAATATTATAGTACTGCAGTCTCCAGTATGAGCAGTAGTACAGCCAATAATACCACAGTACTGCAGTCTCTCGATTAAGCAGTAGTACACCTCAGAATACTACAGTACTGTAGTCTCCAGTATGAGCAGTAGTACAGCCCAGAATACTACAGTACTGCAGTCTCTAGTATGAGCAGCAGTACACCCCAGAATACTGCAGTACTGTAGTCTCCAGTATGAGCAGTAGTACAGCCCAGAATACTACAGTACTGCAGTCTCCAGTATGGGCAGTAGTACAGCCCAGAATACTACAGTACTGTAGTCTCCAGTATGAGCAGTAGTACAGCCCAGAATACTACAGTACTGCAGTCTCCAGTACAAACAATAGTACACCCCAGAATACTACAGTAGTGCAGTCTCCAGTATAAGCAGTAATACAGCCCATAATACTACAGTACTGCAGTCTCCAGTATGAGCAGTAGTACAGCCCAGAATACTACAGTACTGCAGTCTCTAGTATGAGCAGTAGTGCAGCCCAGAATACTACAGTACTACAGTCTCCAGTATGAGCAGTAGTACAGCCCAGAATACTACAGTACTGCAGTCTTCAGTATGAGCAGTAGTACAATCCAGAATACTACAGTACTGCAGTCTCCAGTATGAGCAGTAGTACAGCCCAGAATACTACAGTACTGCAGTCTCCAGTATGAGCAGTAGTACAGCCCAGAATACTAAAGTACTGCAGGCTCCAGTATGAGCAGTAGTACAGCCCAGAATACTACAGTACTGCAGTCTCTAGTATGAGCAGCAGTACACCCCAGAATATTATAGTACTGCAGTCTCCAGTATGAGCAGTAGTACAGCCAATAATACCACAGTACTGCAGTCTCTCGATTAAGCAGTAGTACACCTCAGAATACTACAGTACTGCAGTCTCCAGTATGGGCAGTAGTACAGCCCAGAATACTACAGTACTGTAGTCTCCAGTATGAGCAGTAGTACAGCCCAGAATACTACAGTACTGCAGTCTCTAGTATGAGCAGTAGTACAGCCCAGAATACTACAGTACTGCAGTCTCCAGTATGAGCAGTAGTACAGCCCAGCATACTACAGTACTGCAGTCTCCAGTATGAGCAGTAGTACAGCCCAGAATACTACAGTACTGCAGTCTCCAGTATGAGCAGTAGTGCAGCCTAGAATACTAAAGTACTGCAGGCTCCAGTATGAGCAGTAGTACAGCCCAGAATACTACAGTACTGCAGTCTCTAGTATGAGCAGCAGTACACCCCAGAATATTATAGTACTGCAGTCTCCAGTATGAGCAGTAGTACAGCCAATAATACCACAGTACTGCAGTCTCTCGATTAAGCAGTAGTACACCTCAGAATACTACAGTACTGCAGTCTCCAGTATGGGCAGTAGTACAGCCCAGAATACTACAGTACTGCAGTCTCCAGTACAAACAGTAGTACACCCCAGAATACTACAGTAGTGCAGTCTCCAGTATAAGCAGTAATACAGCCCATAATACTACAGTACTGCAGTCTCCAGTATGAGCAGTAGTACAGCCCAGAATACTACAGTACTGCAGTCTCTAGTATGAGCAGCAGTACACCCCAGAATATTATAGTACTGCAGTCTCCAGTATGAGCAGTAGTACAGCCAATAATACCACAGTACTGCAGTCTCTCGATTGAGCAGTAGTACACCTCAGAATACTACAGTACTGCAGTCTCCAGTATGGGCAGTAGTACAGCCCAGAATACTACAGTACTGTAGTCTCCAGTATGAGCAGTAGTACAGCCCAGAATACTACAGTACTGCAGTCTCCAGTATAAGCAGTAATACAGCCCATAATACTACAGTACTGCAGTCTCCAGTATGAGCAGTAGTACAGCCCAGAATACTACAGTACTGCAGTCTCTAGTATGAGCAGCAGTACACCCCAGAATATTATAGTACTGCAGTCTCCAGTATGAGCAGTAGTACAGCCAATAATACCACAGTACTGCAGTCTCTCGATTAAGCAGTAGTACACCTCAGAATACTACAGTACTGCAGTCTCCAGTATGGGCAGTAGTACAGCCCAGAATACTACAGTACTGTAGTCTCCAGTATGAGCAGTAGTACAGCCCAGAATACTACAGTACTGCAGTCTCCAGTACAAACAGTAGTACACCCCAGAATACTACAGTAGTGCAGTCTCCAGTATAAGCACTAATACAGCCCATAATACTACAGTACTGCAGTCTCCAGTATAAGCAGTAATACAGCCCATAATACTACAGTACTGCAGTCTCCAGTATGAGCAGTAGTACACCCCAGAATACTACAGTACTGCAGTCTCTAGTATGAGCAGTAGTACAGCCCAGAATATTACAGTACTGCAGTCTCCAGTATAAGCAGTAATACAGCCCATAATACTACAGTACTGCAGTCTCCAGTATGAGCAGTAGTACAGCCCAGAATACTACAGTACTGCAGTCTCCAGTACAAACAGTAGTACACCCCAGAATACTACAGTAGTGCAGTCTCCAGTATAAGCAGTAATACAGCCCATAATACTACAGTACTGCAGTCTCCAGTATGAGCAGTAGTACAGCCCAGAATACTACAGTACTGCAGTCTCTAGTATGAGCAGCAGTACACCCCAGAATATTATAGTACTGCAGTCTCCAGTATGAGCAGTAGTACAGCCAATAATACCACAGTACTGCAGTCTCTCGATTGAGCAGTAGTACACCTCAGAATACTACAGTACTGCAGTCTCCAGTATGGGCAGTAGTACAGCCCAGAATACTACAGTACTGTAGTCTCCAGTATGAGCAGTAGTACAGCCCAGAATACTACAGTACTGCAGTCTCCAGTACAAACAGTAGTACACCCCAGAATACTACAGTAGTGCAGTCTCCAGTATAAGCACTAATACAGCCCATAATACTACAGTACTGCAGTCTCCAGTATAAGCAGTAATACAGCCCATAATACTACAGTACTGCAGTCTCCAGTATGAGCAGTAGTACACCCCAGAATACTACAGTACTGCAGTCTCTAGTATGAGCAGTAGTACAGCCCAGAATATTACAGTACTGCAGTCTCCAGTATAAGCAGTAATACAGCCCATAATACTACAGTACTGCAGTCTCCAGTATGAGCAGTAGTACAGCCCAGAATACTACAGTACTGCAGTCTCCAGTACAAACAGTAGTACACCCCAGAATACTACAGTAGTGCAGTCTCCAGTATAAGCAGTAATACAGCCCAGAATACTACAGGATTGCAGTCTCCAGTATGAGCAGTAGTACAGCCCAGAATACTACAGTACTGCAGTCTCTAGTATGAGCAGCAGTACACCCCAGAATATTATAGTACTGCAGTCTCCAGTAGGAGCAGTAGTACAGCCAATAATACCACAGTACTGCAGTCTCTCGATTGAGCAGTAGTACACCTCAGAATACTACAGTACTGCAGTCTCCAGTATGGGCAGTAGTACAGCCCAGAATACTACAGTACTGTAGTCTCCAGTATGAGCAGTAGTACAGCCCAGAATACTACAGTACTGCAGTCTCCAGTATAAGCAGTAATACAGCCCATAATACTACAGTACTGCAGTCTCCAGTATGAGCAGTAGTACAGCCCAGAATACTACAGTACTGCAGTCTCTAGTATGAGCAGCAGTACACCCCAGAATATTATAGTACTGCAGTCTCCAGTATGAGCAGTAGTACAGCCAATAATACCACAGTACTGCAGTCTCTCGATTAAGCAGTAGTACACCTCAGAATACTACAGTACTGCAGTCTCCAGTATGGGCAGTAGTACAGCCCAGAATACTACAGTACTGTAGTCTCCAGTATGAGCAGTAGTACAGCCCAGAATACTACAGTACTGCAGTCTCCAGTACAAACAGTAGTACACCCCAGAATACTACAGTAGTGCAGTCACCAGTATAAGCAGTAATACAGCCCATAATACTACAGTACTGCAGTCTCCAGTATGAGCAGTAGTACAGCCCAGAATACTACAGTACTGCAGTCTCTAGTATGAGCAGTAGTACAGCCCAGAATACTACAGTACTGCAGTCTCCAGTATGAGCAGTAGTACAGCCCAGAATACTACAGTACTGCAGTCTCCAGTATGAGCAGTAGTACAGCCCAGAATACTACAGTACTGCAGTCTCTAGTATGAGCAGCAGTACACCCCAGAATATTATAGTACTGCAGTCTCCAGTATGAGCAGTAGTACAGCCAATAATACCACAGTACTGCAGTCTCTCGATTAAGCAGTAGTACACCTCAGAATACTACAGTACTGCAGTCTCCAGTATGGGCAGTAGTACAGCCCAGAATACTGCAGTACTGTAGTCTCCAGTATGAGCAGTAGTACAGCCCAGAATACTACAGTACTGCAGTCTCCAGTACAAACAGTAGTACACCCCAGAATACTACAGTAGTGCAGTCTCCAGTATAAGCAGTAATACAGCCCATAATACTACAGTACTGCAGTCTCCAGTATGAGAAGTAGTACAGCCCAGAATACTACAGTACTGCAGTCTCTAGTATGAGCAGCAGTACACCCCAGAATATTATAGTACTGCAGTCTCCAGTATGAGCAGTAGTACAGCCAATAATACCACAGTACTGCAGTCTCTCGATTGAGCAGTAGTACACCTCAGAATACTACAGTACTGCAGTCTCCAGTATGGGCAGTAGTACAGCCCAGAATACTACAGTACTGTAGTCTCCAGTATGAGCAGTAGTACAGCCCAGAATACTACAGTACTGCAGTCTCCAGTATAAGCAGTAATACAGCCCATAATACTACAGTACTGCAGTCTCCAGTATGAGCAGTAGTACAGCCCAGAATACTACAGTACTGCAGTCTCTAGTATGAGCAGCAGTACACCCCAGAATATTATAGTACTGCAGTCTCCAGTATGAGCAGTAGTACAGCCAATAATACCACAGTACTGCAGTCTCTCGATTAAGCAGTAGTACACCTCAGAATACTACAGTACTGCAGTCTCCAGTATGGGCAGTAGTACAGCCCAGAATACTACAGTACTGTAGTCTCCAGTATGAGCAGTAGTACAGCCCAGAATACTACAGTACTGCAGTCTCCAGTACAAACAGTAGTACACCCCAGAATACTACAGTAGTGCAGTCTCCAGTATAAGCACTAATACAGCCCATAATACTACAGTACTGCAGTCTCCAGTATAAGCAGTAATACAGCCCATAATACTACAGTACTGCAGTCTCCAGTATGAGCAGTAGTACAGCCCAGAATATTACAGTACTGCAGTCTCTAGTATGAGCAGTAGTACAGCCAATAATACCACAGTACTGCAGTCTCTCGATTGAGCAGTAGTACACCTCAGAATACTACAGTACTGCAGTCTCCAGTATGGGCAGTAGTACAGCCCAGAATACAACAGTACTGCAGTCTCCAGTATGAGCAGTAGTACAGCCCAGAATACTACAGTACTGCAGTCTCCAGTATAAGCAGTAATACAGCCCATAATACTACAGTACTGCAGTCTCCAGTATGAGCAGTAGTACAGCCCAGAATACTACAGTACTGCAGTCTCTAGTATGAGCAGCAGTACACCCCAGAATATTATAGTACTGCAGTCTCCAGTATGAGCAGTAGTACAGCCAATAATACCACAGTACTGCAGTCTCTCGATTAAGCAGTAGTACACCTCAGAATACTACAGTACTGCAGTCTCCAGTATGGGCAGTAGTACAGCCCAGAATACTACAGTACTGTAGTCTCCAGTATGAGCAGTAGTACAGCCCAGAATACTACAGTACTGCAGTCTCCAGTACAAACAGTAGTACAGCCCAGAATACTACAGTAGTGCAGTCTCCAGTATAAGCACTAATACAGCCCATAATACTACAGTACTGCAGTCTCCAGTATAAGCAGTAATACAGCCCATAATACTACAGTACTGCAGTCTCCAGTATGAGCAGTAGTACACCCCAGAATACTACAGTACTGCAGTCTCTAGTATGAGCAGTAGTACAGCCCAGAATACTACAGTACTGCAGTCTCCAGTATGAGCAGTAGTACAGCCCAGAATACTACAGTACTGCAGTCTCTAGTATGAGCAGTAGTACAGCCCAGAATATTACAGTACTGCAGTCTGGTGCTATTGTGGAGTCTAGAGGTCATAGTACAGCAAACCGCTCCCTGCCAACAAACAAGCAGCTCTTTTAGCCCTAAAACATCACCATAATTCAAATGTTGGACTTTTTACAAACACGTCCTAAAATAAAATGCTCTTTGGGTGACGTGGAAAACAACTTTAGTCCATTTTGTTAAGTTTTTCCTGGTTTAAATGGAGATTAAAATCAAACTCCAGTCCGGGTTTTCCAAGCCTCCGCAGCCTCAATTTACTGTGTGTGCTTTCAGCGCCGAACCACACACTAGCAACCTTAAGTGTCCCTCCGCGGCTCACTTAGTATATGCCAGTGAATGCGACTGTGTTTTTTTTCCAAACAATGAACCATGTGGCGGTTTGTGTCGACGAACAAATCACCACGTTGGTTCTTCGCTTGCTAAATGAATTGTTACGACATGTTTGGGCGTCGTCGGGTCGGCTTTGGGGAACTTGCCGCACTACTTTCACCCCAGCTGTCCTGTCTTTCCAGCGCATACAATACATTCCTGTGTTGCTCCGCGCTGTGACAAGGCCTGTGCCTGCCTGCTGTTCCTGTAAACTCCCGCCTTGACACACACACACACACACACACGCACACACACACGCACACCCACGCACACACACACTGCTCTGAAACAAGCAGGCCTACAGCTCCCACACATAAGTTCATGTTCCATATTAGAGCACTCATTGCTTGGGCTGTAATCACATCATAAAAGAATGGCTTCATATAGAAAGGAGAGTGTGCAAAAAAAGAAATATAGAAAACTGCATACACAGTAAATTATTCAGTCCTCAATAGTAGTGGGAAATGCAAATGGGTGGCAGTTACAAAACTCTTTGCAAACCTCCCATTCGGCATGACTGTGCAACTATGGGCAGCATTTCATCGTTCGAAAAAAAATCATTTGCACACTAAAATTTAATATGAGCTCCATCAGAAAATTGGACATTTTAAAAGATGGTTCATTTTGCACCTGAGAGCTAGTTCTAATACTTTATCACACTCACGTAGCTAAATAACCTCCATTCAAAATTCCACTAACAACTAGGGATGTCCGATAATGGCTTTTAGCCGATATCCGATATTGTCCAACTCTTTAATTTACCGATACCGATATCAACCGATATATACAGTCGTGGAATTAACACATTATTATGCCTAATTTGGACAACCAGGTATGGTGAAGATAAGGTACTTTAAAAAAAAATAATTATAAAATAAAACAAGATAAATAAATTAAAAACATTTTCTTGAATAAAAAAGGAAGTAAAACAATATAAAAACAGTTACATAGAAACCCGTAATTAATGAAAATGAGTCAAATTAACTGTTAAAGGTTAGTACTATTAGTGGACCAGCAGCACACACAATCATGTGTGCTTACGGACTGTATCCCTTGCAGACTGTGTTGATATATATTGATATATAATGTAGGAACCAGAATATTAATAACAGAAAGAAACAAACCTTTTGTGTGAATGAGTGTAAATGGGGGAGGGAGGTTTTTTGGGTTGGTGCACTAATTGTAAGTGTATCTTGAGTTTTTTATGTTGATTTAATTAAAAAGAAGAAAAAAAAAACGATACCGATAATTAAAAAAAATGATACTGATAATCCCCAGGTGCATGTTTTTGGAGGTGGGAGGAAGCCGGAGTACCCGGAGGGAACCCACGCAGTCACGGGGAGGACTTGCAAACTCCACACAGAAAGATCCCGAGCCCGGGATTGAACCCAAGACTACTCAGGACCTTCGTATTGTGAGGCAGATGCACTAACCCCTCTTCCACCATGCTGAAAACATGCACCTGGGGATAGGTTGATTGGCAACACAGTGTGTGAATGTGAGTGTGAATGTTGTCTGTCTATCTGTGTTGGCCCTGCGATGAGGTGGCGACTTGTCCAGGGTGTACCCCGCCTTCCGCCCGATTGTAGCTGAGATAGGCTCCAGCACCCCCCGCGACCCCAAAAGGGAATAAGCGGTAGCAAATGGATGGATGGATACTGATAATTTCCGATATTACATTTTAACGCATATATCGGCCGATATTATCGGACAGCTCTACTAACAACAATGATATTCCATATTCATTCTGCTTTTTAAATAACTTTTTTGGATTTCATTCAACTCCAAAATATTTATATATAATACATTTGTATTTGTAGGAGTTTATAGTTCCTATACATTACAGTCGTCTCTCGTGGTTAATTGGTTCCGGACATGACCGCGAGAAACACATTTCCGCAAAGTCGGAACGATTAATTAACGATCATATATTTGAATAGGTAGAGTATAAAAACTGTTTATAGTCACCTTTAGAATAAGTTGAGGCTGAACCAATCAGTGGTCACGGTACTCAACAGCGCGCTCTAATTGGTTTGGACTCATCTAGTTTTTTATTTATTTTTTACTTTATTTAGTAATTTTTATGCTTGAAAATTCTTAATTCAGGCCAAACATTTTCTATAATGTGCTTTAAAAACAACACCAAAAAATTAGCGATGTGGTGAAGTCGTATTTCTCAGTTGTTTTTTATTTGGTGCTAGGTTACTCCACACCACTAGATGGCGCCAACGTACCACAGTTTGGGATTTAATGGCCTAAATATTTGATTGGCAACACTAAATTGGCCCTAGTGTGTGAATGTGAGTGTGAATGTTGTCTGTCTATCTGTGTTGGCCCTGCGATGAGGTGGCGACTTGTCCAGGGTGTACCCCGCCTTCCGCCCGATTGTAGCTGAGATAGGCTCCGGCGCCCCTCGCGACCCCAAAGGGAATAAGCGGTAGAAAATGGATGGATGGATTTGAGTTTACTGTTTCTTTCTTCGACAACAGTTCTTAAATTTAGTCATGAAATAACATGGCTGCGATAAATGGATTTCAGCAAAGTAGGAATTATTGATTAAAAATCATATACCCATCCATCCATCCATTTTCTACCGCTTGTCCCTTTTGGAGTCGGTGCTGGAGCCTATCTCAGCTGCATTCGGGCGGAAGGCGGCGTACACCCTGGACAAGTCGCCACCTCATCGCATATATCTTTATATCTAAAGCACAAACAACCCTTTAAATACTTTTTTTACACTATGAGAGACATCTAGACATGAAATAACACTCTATTTAGACACATTTACACTCTTTTAATTTAATACAGTAATGCTGCCTGAGGCTGAGTCAATCAGTGGCCACAAAACTGAACAGCGAGGGCAAAATTTTGTAGAATATGGTTGAAAGATAAACCAAAATTTGTGAAGTCACAATATATAAGGTATCTTTAAAAAAATAAATTAAAAAAATCTGGTGTTAGGCTACTCCTTACCACTAGATGGCGTCTGCGTAGCACCAGTGGTACTCTTGCCACAATGGCCTAAATCAGGGGTGTCCAAACTTGTTACACTAAGGGCCCCATACTAAAAAGTCAAAGTGTGCAGGGGTCATTTTGATATTATTTTGTAAAAAAAAAAAATGCTAAAAAGACAAATGTGTATTTGAAGCCAAAATTAGTGTCAGCTTTGTGCAGTAGGTGACTAAGTTTATTATTAATAGTAATTATAGAGCTATCCAAAGTGAGCCCGCAGTTGGAGTTTGGTTGACTTGCAGAAAATTGTCTAGGGAAAAAAAAACAACAGTAAAAATGGAAGAAAAAAAAGAGCATAAAGACATAATGTAATGAAAAAAAAGCTATTTTTTTATATTAATAACTAATAATTATACACTTTGTCACTAATTACAATAGAACTAATAATTATACACTTTTTCACTTATTACAAAAAAGTTGACACTAAGTTTTGTCAAAGTTAAAGTACCAATGGTTGTCACACACATCCCCTTGTTCACCCCCTGGGAGGTGAGGGGAGAGTGAGCAGCAGTGGTGCAGCGCCCTGGAATCATTTTTGGTGATTTGTCTTTAAATATATAAATGTGACATTTGCTTCTTTTTTTTTTTAAACAAATAAAAAAATATCAAAATGCATACTTGCTAACCCTCCCGATTTTCCCGGGAGACTCCCGAATTTCAGTGCCCCTCCACAAATCTCCCGGGCCAACCATTCTCCCGAATTTCTCCCAATTTCCACCAGGACAACAATATTGAGGGCGTCCCTTAAAGGCACTGCCTTTAGCGTCCTCTACAACCTGTCGTCACGTCCGCTTTTCCTCCATACAAACAGCGTGCCGGCCCAGTCACATAACATATGCGGCTTTTACACACACACAAGTGAATGCAACGCATACTTGATCAACAGCCATACAAGTCACACTGAGGGTGGCCGTATAAACAACTTTAACACTGTTAGAAATATACGCCACACTGTGAATCCACACCAAACAAGAATGACAAACACATTTCGAGAGAACATCCGCACCGTAACACAACATAAACACAACAGAACAAATACCCAGAACCCTTTGCAGCACTAACTCTTCCGGGACGCTACCATTTACACCCCCGCTACCACCAAACCCCCCCCCCCCCCCCCCCACCTCAACCCCCCATCTCCTGAATTCGGAGGTATCAAGGTTGGCAAGTATGAAAATGGCCCCCACATACTTTGACGTTGGACACTCTCGGCCTAAATATTTGATCCTGACATGTTTACTTTCTTTAAGAATAGATAATGGATGTCCAGACTCTTTCCACTGAGGGCCGCACACTAAAAAAATGGAAGCACGCGGGGGCCATTTTGATATGTTTTATTTTCAAAACCAATACAATATTTATTGTAACCCTTAGGGCTCCCCTCCCCAAAAGGGTTTAAGTTAGATTTTTTAAAATGTTTTATACCATTTTTGTCAACAAAAATCTTATTTTTTTATGGCAATAAAAAAGGATGCAATATTTCCTCTCAATTAAAAAAAAAAGTGGAATATTTAATGTGAAATAGGTAAATAATTAATCACACTAAATGTCTCCGAGATCCAAAAAGGGCCCCACTCATAAACGTGTTAAACAATAAGTCATGTCAATATGTTTTATTTTTACTTTCAACACTTTCATGTCAAGACCAGGGGTTCTCAAACTTTTTTACCACCTCAGAAAACATTTGCCTCTCCGAGTACCACCATGATGGCCAACATTAAAATGCAGTAGCGTGGTAGGCCTAAGTATTCATTAAAAACAAGAGAGAGGTGTTATTTAACAAGTACCGTATTTTCCGGACCATTAGGCGCACTGCTGATGAGCGGGTCTAATCGAGTTTATTTTCATACAAAAGGCGCACCGGATTATTATTAAAGGGGTCATATTATTATTATTTTTTTCTAAATGTAAAAGACTTCCCTGTGGTTTACATAACATGTAATGGTGGTTCTTTGGTCAAAATGTTGCATAGATGATGTTTTACAGATCATCTTCAAGACACAATATGACAGTCGCTTCAGGATACGGCGTTTTGTGGGCGGTCTTATTTACGTGGCTCACCTTCGGCAGCGTCTTCTCCCCGTCATCTTTGTTGTAGCGGTGTAGCGTGCAAGGACGGGAGTGGAAGAAGTGTCAAAAGATGGAGCTAACTGTTTTAATGACATTCAGACTTTACTTCAATCAATAACGGAGCAGCATCTCCTCATGTGTCCCGTGAAAAACCGTCCGACTGGAACTCTCCAATAACTAAAGTTCCTTGAGTGAATAATATACACTCACTACACCGGTATGTTTTAGCGCTTTCATGGCGAGTTTACTGACAGATATAAGTAAGAACTTTACACTACTTTATATTAGAAATGGCAACAGCGGAGGATGAATGTCCCATAACAAGAAGATAGAGAAAAAGAAGAAGCTTATCGACTACGGCATCAGCACTGACTACAAAGGCGGACGCGCACAAATTTTCAGGACTTATGCAGATCCCAAATACACATCAGCAGGTACCAGAAGGTAAGAAAAGTCGCTTTTGCAAAATATTGCGAAACAAAACGCCAGATAATATGTCTTACCTTATACACACACCATAATTATACTCGTATGTTGAAGCATAGTACAATCCATCAAGCAGTGCGGCTTCATAGCTTACCAAAGTCGTACTGAGACATTTTGATAGATTTTTGAGCGCCGTGTGTAATGTTCTATATTTTCAATGGAACATATACAATTTTGGTGTATTTTGCAGTCTACACGTATCTCTTATGTGTGACTGCCATCATATTGCAGTCCACACGTATCTCTTATGTTTGACTGCCATCTACTGGTCACACTTTCTTTTCATCATGTAGCAATAACTTCGAGGTCGGTAAGTACAATCAAAATTATTCCCTACATTAGGCAATACATTAGGATTTTAAGTGCGCCTTATAGTCAGAAAAATATGGTATATTTAATATTTTTTCCCCGATTGTTTGAACAGTTTGAACAATAACGCTGTGTCTGAGTATTTATGTCAGTGATTTCTTTTGGCGTACCAATAGCAGTTTGAGAATCACTGCTCGAGAACAATTTTAGACTTATCTATCAATTAAACGTTTTTATCATTTTTTAAAATGTTTTCTTATGTTTTATGCCCTTTTTGTCAAAGAAAACCTTGTTGTATTTATATGGCAAAAACCAGACATGCAATATTTTCCCCATAAAAGGGGAATATTTGATAAGTAACTGGAGATTTGAATATGTCAATTAGAGATGTCCGATAATATCGGACTGCCGATATTATCGCCAGATAAATGCTTTCAAATGTAATATCGGAAAATATCGGTATCTGATTCAAAATTCTCGGTATCGGTTTCAAAGAGTAAACTTTATGTCTTTTTAAAACGCCGCTGTACGGAGTGGTACATACTTGTTCAACAGCCATACAGGTCACACTGAGGGTGGCCGTATAAACAACTTTAACATTGTTACAAATATGCGCCACACTGTGAAGCCACACCAAACAAGAATGACAAACACATTTCGGGAGAACATCCGCACCGTAACACAACATAAACACAACAGAAAAAAAAACCCAGAACCCTTTGCAGCACTAACTCTTCCGGGACGCTACAATATCCCCCCCCCCCCCCCCCTCCCCCGCAACCCCCTATCCCCTCCCACACCTCAACCTTGCCCCCCCCAACCCCGCCCACCTCAACCTCCTCATGCTCTCTCATATACACCCCCGCCCCCCACACCTAAACCCTACCCCGCCCACCTCAACCTCCTCATGCATGTCCCAAATTCCAAGCTGCTGTTTTGAGGCATGTTAAAAAAAATAATGCACTTTGTGACTTCAATAATAAATATGGCAGTGCCATGTTGGCATTTTTTTCTATAACTTGAGTTGATTTGCTTTGGAAAATCTTGTTACATTGTTTAATGCATCCAGCGGGGCATCACAACAAAATTAGACATAATAATGTGTTAATTCCACGACTGTATGTATCGGTATCGGTTGATATCGGAATCGGTAATTAAGAGATGGACAATATCGGAATATCGGCAAAAAAGCCATTATCGGACATCTGTAGTGTCAATAATTCATACCAACATTGGTTTCGATTAATTCTTAATGAATTATAATTTTATTAAACAATGCACTGCAGCTTTTGTAGTGTCAATACTGTTATATTGTCTCATTACATTGCACCTCTTTGTTCTTTATTCCACTTTTTTTGTAATAGTATTTTTAAAAATGTACAAAACTTTTTTATTAAAATAGGTGCCGTAAGTGGGAGTGCAGAGCAGAAATCATTAAAAAAATGTGCTGTTGATTGCACATTTCACAAAAACAACACTTTAGCAACTTTGAACAACAAATGAGTGGCAGTTTGCGAACACAAAAGTGATTTTGAAGCAAGCGTAGAGATCATAAGGAGTTCATGCTGGCATACATTAATAAAAACAAAGGAGAAGCTGCAAAGCGGGTCATACTAATAATCCCTTTGTTTGAGCTCGTCACGCACTCAGCACACTTTTACACAACATGTGTGTTATTTTCACCTTACACTCACACCTCCATCTCAGTGACCTCTTTGCTGAGCCATGCCTGTTTAATCCGTGCGCATCGTTGTGAACGCCGCTTCCGTCATGATGTGATTCCTGGAAGGAGTGCCTCGCCTGCTCGGAGGGCCGGGAGGAGGAGGAGAGCTTGCTATTTTTGCTGTCGATTCAGCGCAAAAAAAATGAATCTATTCTTGACTTTGAAGGCACAACAAGCGTGACTGCTGCCATGTGAGCTATGAGGCAGAGGAGCGTGCACCCTTGTGGTGACTTTTGGGTAGTGCAGCATTTTGAATGGCGCAGGCTTGAGAGCCTCAATATCAGGCCAGGGCAATTATTTTGACTCGGGGGACCAAAATTTAGAGAAAAAAAATGTGTTTGGGGGCCGGTATATAAGTCCCATCTTAAAACTAATTTGTATACTCTAGCCTTTAAATAGACCCCCTTGTTAGACCAGTTGATCTGGCGTTTCTTTTCTTTTCTCCTCTGCCCCCCTCTCCCTTGTGGAGGGGGAGTTACACAGGTCCGGTGGCCATGGATGAAGTGCTGGCTGTCCAGAGTCTAGACCCGGGGTGGACCGCTCGCCTGTGCATCGGTTGGGAACATCTCTGCGCTGCTGACCCGTCTCCGCTCGGGATGGTTTCCTGCTGGCCCCACTATGGACTGGACTCTCACTATTATGTTAGATCCACTATGGACTGGACTTTCACAATATTATGCTAGACCCACTCGACGTCCATTGCAATCGGTCTCCCCTAGAGGGGGGGGTCACCCACATCTGCGGTCCTCTCCAAGGTTTCTCATAGTCATTCACATTGACATCCCACTGGGTTTTGAGTTTTTCCTTGCCCTTATGTGGGCTCTGAACCGATGATGTCGTTGTGGCTTGTGCAGCCCTTTGAGACACTTGTGATTTAGGGCTATATAAATAAACATTGATTGATTGATTGATACATCTATTTTTAGGAAAACTAAACAATAAAGTCTGATTGAATGCTAAAAATGCTATGACAGACCGCCTTAAAAACGGAATGGAATGTTAATTTTTTCTATAAACGATAAAACCCTAAATATTGAGAACATATGAACGTCACACCCCGTCTAAATCGACATATTTTACAATCAAGCCAAATGCAACAAAAATGCAACAAACAGTGAAATATGAAGGTGAAGGGTAAAAAAACAAAAAAACATCTACAATCTGATATGTCTGATATTAGACTTAGACTTCCCTTTTATTGTCATTCAAATTTGAACTTTACAGTACAGATAAGAACGGAATTTCGTTGCATTAGCTCATGGTAGTGCGGGATAAAAAAGCAATAAGGTGCAGATATAAATAAATAAATTACTGTACAGATAAATATATTGCACTTTTTCATATGCATCCACGTTTATGGATGTATGTTATATTGTTTTTATATTCCAGCGAGTTAATCCATTTTGGGGGGAGTTGAGGGGATAATTTAATTATGATGCGTTCAAGAGTCTTACGGCCTGAGGGAAGAAGTTGTTACAGAACCTGGAGGTTCTGCTTCGGAGGCTGCGGAACCTCTTTCTAGAGTCCAACAGTGAAAACAGTCCTTGGTGGGGGTGGGAGGAGTCTCTGCAGATTTTCTGAGCCCTGGTCAGGCAGCGGCTTTTTTACGATCTCCTGGATGCTTTTAGAACTTTCCTGTAAAAATCTCCTTCCGCGTCTTTCCCTGACACTCGCATTTCAGGCTGGCCGCTCTGGAAACACTCTGTGGTGCCTCGTCTGAGCTGCTGTGGCTTAGATTACCATAGTAACTAGTATGGTTGTACGGTATAAGGGTATTAGTATAGTACCGCGATACTAATGAATCATATTCGGTACCATACCGCCTCTGAAAAGTACCGGTCCGCCACAGCCTAAGATTCTTTTGTTAAAATAAACTGAACATCATAATGGCAGCTACACTTTCCATCTTAAAGATCTAAAAAAAAATAATTTCTATGAATGCCGTTTCAAAGTCCCTGCTATGCCAGTAAAATTGTATTAGCATGCTAACGTTAACATGCTAGATTTGTTTTTGGCTAATTTTACAAGTATACACCTCACAGTCAAATTTTGTGGTACTTGACCTGCTGCCTACTGTTAGTACGCCAATGGGATATACCTGACAGGGATATACCTCATGTCAGGTATCTTGGTACTTGACGAATGCTATCTGTTAACATGCCCACATTAGCATGTAAGCATGCCAACATTCGCATGCTAGCTTTGTTAGCTAATTATACAGATATACACCTCAAAGTCATATACATTGGTACTTGACAAATGATAACTGTTAGCATGCTAACATTACTGTGCTACCTTTTTTGGCTCATTTTACAGGTATATACCTCAATGTCAGATATTTTTGGTACTTGACGAATGACAACTGTTAGCATGCTAATTTTACCATGCTGACGTTGGCATGCTAGCTTTTTTTTTTTAGCAAATTTCGCAAGTATACATCTCAAAGTCAGATATTTTGATACTTGACGATGACGAATGATAACTGTTAGTGCTAACGTTAACATATAAGCATGCTGCTAATGTTAGCATGCTAGCTTGTTTGGCTAATTTTGGTGGTATACACCTCAGAATCAGATATTTTGATACGTCACGAATGCTAACTGTTAACATGCTAATGTTAGCATGTGAGCATGCCAACATTAGCATGCTAGCTTTTTTGGATAATTATACAGGTACACACCTCAAAGTCAGAAACATTGGTACTTGACGAAAGATAACTATTAGGATGCTAATGTTAGCATATAAGCATGCTAACACTAGCATGCTATCTTTTTTGGCTAGTTTTACAGGGCTATACCTCAATGCCAGGTATTTTGGTACTTGACGAATGCTAACTGTTAACATGCCCACATTAGCATGTAAGCATGCCAACATTCGCATGCTAACTTTGTTGGCTAATTATAAAGGTATACACCTCAAAGTCATATAGATTGGTATTTGACAAATGATAACTGTTAGCATGCTAACATTACCGTGCTACCTTTTTTTTGGCTCATTTTACAGGTATATACCTCAATGTCAGATATTTTTGTTACTTGACGAATGATAACTATTAACATGCTAACTTTACCATGCAGACGTTGGCATGCTAGCTTTTTTAGCAAATTTTGCAAGTATACATCTCAAAGTCAGATATTTTGGTACTTGACGATGATGAATGATAACTGTTAGCATGCTAGCGTTAACATATAAGCATGCTACTAATGTTAGCATGCTAGCTTGTTTGGCTAATTTTGGAGGTATACACCTCAGAGTTAAATATTTTGGTACGTGACGAATGCTAACTGTTAACATGCTAATGTTAGCATGTGAGCATGCCAACATTAGCATGCTAGCTTTATGGGCTAATTATACAGGTACACACCTCAAAGTCAGAAACATTGGTACTTGACGAATGATAACTATTAGGATGCTAATGTTAGCATATAAGCATGCTAACACTAGCATGCTATCTTTTTGGCTAGTTTTACAGGGCTATACCTCAATGCCAGGTATTTTGGTACTTGACGAATGCTAACTGTTAACATGCCCACATTAGCATGTAAGCATGCCAACAATCGCATGGTAACTTTGTTGGCTAATTATAAAGGTATACACCTCAAAGTCATATAGATTGGTACTTGACAAATGATAACTGTTAGCATGCTAACATTACCGTGCTACCTTTCTTGGCTCATTTTACAGGTACATACCTCAATGTCAAATATTTTTGTTACTTGACGAACGATAACTGTTAACATGCTAACTTTACCATGCTGACGTTTTAGCAAATTTTGCAAGTATACATCTCAAAGTCAGTGCCACGACGTGGACTATGGGATGTTTGTTTTCCCGAGATGCAAGTAATGTTGGAGTGGACATGGCCTGAAGGTAAAGACATGATTTAATATTACTATAAAAAAGGAACAAAAAGCGCGCACAAGGCGGAAGTACAAACTTGGCTATGAAAATAATAAACTAGCACAAAGGCAGAAACTATGAACATGAAACAAAACTTGCTAACTGTGACATGAACAAACAAAACTTACGTGGCATGGCATGAAGCCTAACTATGAACGGGCATGAGTATCAGAAGTCGCAAGGGTACAGAAGTAAACAGAGTTAATGTCGCCAGACCGACTGCCTGGCAACTACAAGCTTAAATAATAGTGTCTTGATTACAACAGGTGCGTGTGTCCAAATGAGTCCGGTGCGTGAGTCCAAATGCATGACACGTGAAACAAATGAGTAATCATGGAAACAAAAACAATGGAGAGTAAACAGAAACTAAAAAGAGTCCAAAAACTAAACAGGACATAACTAAACAAAACATGATCAAAAGACATGACAGTCAGATATTTTGGTACTTGACGATGACGAATGATAACTGTTAGCATGCTAACGTTAACATATAAGCATGCTAATGTTAGCATGCTAGCTTGTTTGGCTAATTTTGGAGGTATACACTTCAAAGTCAGATATTTTGGTACTTGACAAATTATAACTGTTAGCATGCTAGCTTTTTTAGCTAATGTTTGAAGGGATACGCCTCAGAGTCATGTTTTGATTTGGTTAAGTCGTATTTTTGTTACCTAATGCTCTCTGGTTAGCGCGAGAACTGTTGGCATTTCTTCGTGATTTCTGCATTCACACGCAATTTCAACCAAAACTGATTTTCGTAGTTAGTATTTGTATAAAAATGCACATTCCAGTGACCTGTTAGCCTTTCAGTTCGGCATTTCAACATTCACACGCAATTTCAACCGAAACTGCTTTTTCTAGTTAGCATGTGTATAAAAATTCACGTCGCAGTGACTCGCTTCGAATGGAGGTTGCTTCATTTTGTACGGAGACTGTAAATCAGAATTCCACGCACAATTTTATAGATGACAGCCGTGATCCTGCTGAAGTTTTAAAGTGCGTCTTCTCCTTGCCCATCCGGCGCTCCTTCACACTGAAAGGAGGAGGTGTGGAGTGGAGGCAGACGGAGGGATGAAGTGCCACTTAGGATATTGCCTGATGGGGCCGCTCCCCTTGTTAAACTCATTGCTGCGAGCATAAATATCACGCAAGTGAGGGGTGATTTATGGACGCACGCTCCCTCCTCCTAACAAGCCTGTGGACTAATAGAAGAATTCTGCTTTGATTTACGCTAAGAAACCAGTTGAAATGTCCCCCCCCCCCCCCCCCCCCCCCCTCACTTCAGGCTTTAACCACTTTTTACCAATCTTAACTCTCTTCTTTTGTTGAATAATGAGGTATTGGCAAATACCAACTACATGGCTTGTTTATACGAGGCCAAAAATGACACCAAAAATTAGAGATGTCCGATAATATCGGCCTGCCGATATTATCGGCCGATAAATGCTTTAAAATGTAATATCGCAAATTATCGGTATCGGTTTCAACCTCCCGATTTTCCTGGGAGACTTCCGAATTTCAGTGCCTCTCCCGAAAATCTCCCGGGGCAACCATTCTCCCGATTTCCACCCGGACAACATTATTGGGGGCGTGCCTTAAAGCAGTGGTTCTCAACCTTTTTTCAGTGATGTACCCCCTGTGAACATTTTTTAAATTCAAGTACCCCCTAATCAGAGCAAAGCATTTTTGGTTGAAAAAAAGAGATAAAGAAGTAAAATACAGCACTATGTCATCAGTTTCTGATTTATTAAATTGTATAACAGTGCAAAATATTGCTCATTTGTTGTGGTCTTTCTTGAACTATTTGGAAAAAAAGATATAAAAATAACTAAAAACTTGTTGAAAAATAAACAAGTGATTCAATTATGAATAAAGATTTCTACACATAGAAGTAATCATCAACTTAAAGTGCCTTCTTTGGGGAGTGTAATAGAGATCCATCTGGATTCATGAACTTAATTCTAAACATTTCTTCACAAAAAAAGAAATCTTTAACATCAATATTTATGGAACATGTCCACAAAACAATCTAGCTGTCAACACTGAATATTGCATTGTTGCATTTCTTTTCACAGTACTTTTTGACAGACATTTTTAAAAAATCTCACGTACCCCTTGGCATACCTTCAAGTACCCCAAGGGGTACGCGTACCCCCATTTGAGAACCACTGCCTTAAAGGCACTGCCTTTAGCGTCCTCAGCAACCTGTCGTCACGTCTGCTTTTCCTCCATACTAGTCACATAATATATGCAGCTTTTACACACACACAAGTGAATGCAATCATACTTGGTCAATAGCCATACAGGTCACACTGAGGGTGGCCGTATAAACAACTTTAACACTGTTACAAATATGCGCCACACTGTGAACCCACACCAAACAAGAAAGACAAAACACATTTCGGGAGAACATCCGCACCGTAACACAACATAAACACAACAGATCAAATACACAGAACCCCTTGCAGCACTAACTCTTCCGGGACGCTACAATATACACCCCCCGCTACCATCAAACCCCGCCCACCCCCACATCAACACCCCTCCCTCCCCCCATCTCCCGAATTCGGAGGTCTCAAGGTTGGCAAGTAAGCTCTAGTACACTCTGGACTGAAGCTGTGTGCCCTCATTGTTTTTGTAGCTGTTGTTTTGAGGCATGTTTAAAAAACATAAAAAAAATAATGCACTTTGTGAAAGTCAAAGTATAGTATTTCCCATAGTTGTAGTGGGTATTAGGATTATCTCAGGGAGAGCATGTCCCAAATTCCAAGCTGCTGTTTTGAGGCATGTTAAAAAAAATAATGCACTTTGTGACTTCAATAATAAATATGGCAGTGACATGTTGGCATTTTTTTCCATAACTTGAGTTGAAGTTGTTCTCTTATTTTGGAAAACCTTGTTTTTGATTGATTGATTGAAACTTGTATTAGTAGACTACACAGTACAGTACATGGTCTTTGCTGGGTGCGTTTTGGACATATTGAGCATCCCGTCCAGCGGCGGGACTTGCGCGATGCGGCGGCGGGACTTGTGGGACTCGAACTAGGGTAGCTATTTTGAACATTTTGTTGACTTTTGCCGACTTTTCCAACTTTTTTCTTCCCCACTTCCGGTGGGTCTTTGCTGGGTGCGTTTTGGACATGTTGGGCATCCCGTCCAGCGGCGGGACTTGCGCGGGCGGAGGCGGGACTTGTGGGACTCGAACCTGGGTAGCTATTTTGAACATTTTGTTGACTTTTGCCGACTTTTCCAACTTTTCTCCCCCACTTCCGGTGGGACTTTGCTGGGTGCGTTTTGGACATGTTGGGCATCCCGGCCAGCGGCGGGACTTGTGGGACTCGAACCTGGGTAGCTATTTTGAACATTTTGTTGACTTTTGCCGACTTTTTCAACTTTTCTCCCCCACTTCCGGTGGGACTTTGCTGGGTGAGTTTTGGACATATTGGGCATCCCGTCCAGCGGCGGGACTTGCGCGGGCGGAGGCGGGACTTGTGGGACTCGAACCTGGGTAGCTATTTGGAACATTTTATTGACTTTTGCAGACTTTTCCAACTTTTTTCTTCCCCACTTCCGGTGGGACTTTGCTGGGTGCGTTTTGGACATATTGGGCATCCCGGCCAGCGGCGGGACTTGTGGAACTGGAACCAGGGTAGCTATTTTGAACATTTTGTTGACTTTTGCAGGCTTTTACAACTTTTCTCCCCCACTTCCGGTGGGACTTTGCTGGGTGCGTTTTGGACATGTTGGGCATCCCGGCCAGCGGTGGGACTTGCACGGGCGGCGGCGGGACTTGTGGAACTCGAACCTGGGTAGCTATTTGGAACATTTTATTGACTTTTGCAGACTTTTCCAACTTTTTTCTTCCCCACTTCCGGTGGAACTTTGCTGGGTGCGTTTTGGACATATTAGGCATCCCGGCCAGAGGTGGGACTTGTGGAACTCGAACCTGGGTAGCTATTTGGAACATTTTATTGACTTTTGCAGACTTTTCCAACTTTTTTCTTCCCCACTTCCGGTGGAACTTTGCTGGGTGCGTTTTGGACATATTAGGCATCCCGGCCAGAGGTGGGACTTGTGGGACTCGAACCTGGGTAGCTATTTTGAACATTTTGTTGACTTTTGCCGACTTTTCCAACTTTTTTCTTCCCCACTTTCGGTGGGACTTTGCTGGGTGAGTTTTGGACATGTTGGGCATCCCGGCCAGCGGCGGGACTTGTGGGACTCGAAGCTGGGTAGCTATTTTGAACATTTTGTTGACTTTTGCAGACTTTTCCAACTTTTCTCCCCCACTTCCGGTGGGACTTTGCTGGGTGCGTTTTGGACATGTTGGGCATCCCGGCCAGCGGCGGGACTTGTGGGACTCGAACCTGGGTAGCTATTTTGAACATTTTGTTGACTTTTGCCGACTTTTTCAACTTTTCTCCCCCACTTCCGGTGGGACTTTGCTGGGTGAGTTTTGGACATATTGGGCATCCCGTCCAGCGGCGGGACTTGCGCGGGCGGCGGCGGGACTTGTGGGACTCGAACCTGGGTAGCTATTTGGTACATTTTGTTGACTTTTCCAACTTTTTTGTTCCCCACTTCCGGTGGGACTTTGCTGGGTGCGTTTTGGACATGTTGGGCATCCCGTCCAGCGGCGGGACTTGTGGGACTCGAACCTGGGTAGCTATTTTGAACATTTTGTTGACTTTTGCCGACTTTTTCAACTTTTCTCCCCCACTTCCGGTGGGACTTTGCTGGGTGAGTTTTGGACATATTGGGCATCCCGTCCAGCGGCGGGACTTGCGCGGGCGGAGGCGGGACTTGTGGGACTCGAACCTGGGTAGCTATTTGGTACATTTTGTTGACTTTTCCAACTTTTTTGTTCCCCACTTCCGGTGGGACTTTGCTGGGTGCGTTTTGGACATGTTGGGCATCCCGGCCAGCGGCGGGACTTGTGGGACTCGAAGCTGGGTAGCTATTTTGAACATTTTGTTGACTTTTGCAGACTTTTCCAACTTTTCTCCCCCACTTCCGGTGGGACTTTGCTGGGTGCGTTTTGGACATATTGGGCATCCCGGCCAGCGGTGGGACTTGCACGGGCGGCGGCGGGACTTGTGGGACTCGAACCTGGGTAGCTATTTGGAACATTTTATTGACTTTTGCAGACTTTTCCAACTTTTTTCTTCCCCACTTCCGGTGGGACTTTGCTGGGTGCGTTTTGGACATATTGGGCATCCCGGCCAGCGGCGGGACTTGTGGAACTGGAACCAGGGTAGCTATTTTGAACATTTTGTTGACTTTTGCAGGCTTTTACAACTTTTCTCCCCCACTTCCGGTGGGACTTTGCTGGGTGCGTTTTGGACATGTTGGGCATCCCGGCCAGCGGTGGGACTTGCACGGGCGGCGGCGGGACTTGTGGAACTCGAACCTGGGTAGCTATTTGGAACATTTTATTGACTTTTGCAGACTTTTCCAACTTTTTTCTTCCCCACTTCCGGTGGAACTTTGCTGGGTGCGTTTTGGACATATTAGGCATCCCGGCCAGAGGTGGGACTTGTGGAACTCGAACCTGGGTAGCTATTTGGAACATTTTATTGACTTTTGCAGACTTTTCCAACTTTTTTCTTCCCCACTTCCGGTGGAACTTTGCTGGGTGCGTTTTGGACATATTAGGCATCCCGGCCAGAGGTGGGACTTGTGGGACTCGAACCTGGGTAGCTATTTTGAACATTTTGTTGACTTTTGCCGACTTTTCCAACTTTTTTCTTCCCCACTTTCGGTGGGACTTTGCTGGGTGCGTTTTGGACATGTTGGGCATCCCGGCCAGCGGCGGGACTTGTGGGACTCGAAGTTGGGTAGCTATTTTGAACATTTTGTTGACTTTTGCAGACTTTTCCAACTTTTCTCCCCCACTTCCGGTGGGACTTTGCTGGGTGCGTTTTGGACATGTTGGGCATCCCGGCCAGCGGCGGGACTTGTGGGACTCGAACCTGGGTAGCTATTTTGAACATTTTGTTGACTTTTGCCGACTTTTTCAACTTTTCTCCCCCACTTCCGGTGGGACTTTGCTGGGTGAGTTTTGGACATATTGGGCATCCCGTCCAGCGGCGGGACTTGCGCGGGCGGCGGCGGGACTTGTGGGACTCGAACCTGGGTAGCTATTTGGTACATTTTGTTGACTTTTCCAACTTTTTTGTTCCCCACTTCCGGTGGGACTTTGCTGGGTGTGTTTTGGACATGTTGGGCATCCCGTCCAGCGGCGGGACTTGTGGGACTCGAACCTGGGTAGCTATTTTGAACATTTTGTTGACTTTTGCCGACTTTTCCAACTTTTCTCCCCCACTTCCGGTGGGACTTTGCTGGGTGCGTTTTGGACATGTTGGGCATCCCGGCCAGCGGCGGGACTTGTGGGACTCGAACCTGGGTAGCTATTTTGAACATTTTGTTGACTTTTGCCGACTTTTTCAACTTTTCTCCCCCACTTCCGGTGGGACTTTGCTGGGTGAGTTTTGGACATATTGGGCATCCCGTCCAGCGGCGGGACTTGCGCGGGCGGAGGCGGGACTTGTGGGACTCGAACCTGGGTAGCTATTTGGTACATTTTGTTGACTTTTCCAACTTTTTTGTTCCCCACTTCCGGTGGGACTTTGCTGGGTGCGTTTTGGACATGTTGGGCATCCCGGCCAGCGGCGGGACTTGTGGGACTCGAAGCTGGGTAGCTATTTTGAACATTTTGTTGACTTTTGCAGACTTTTCCAACTTTTCTCCCCCACTTCCGGTGGGACTTTGCTGGGTGCGTTTTGGACATATTGGGCATCCCGGCCAGCGGTGGGACTTGCACGGGCGGCGGCGGGACTTGTGGGACTCGAACCTGGGTAGCTATTTGGAACATTTTATTGACTTTTGCAGACTTTTCCAACTTTTTTCTTCCCCACTTCCGGTGGGACTTTGCTGGGTGCGTTTTGGACATATTGGGCATCCCGGCCAGCGGCGGGACTTGTGGAACTGGAACCAGGGTAGCTATTTTGAACATTTTGTTGACTTTTGCAGGCTTTTACAACTTTTCTCCCCCACTTCCGGTGGGACTTTGCTGGGTGCGTTTTGGACATGTTGGGCATCCCGGCCAGCGGTGGGACTTGCACGGGCGGCGGCGGGACTTGTGGAACTCGAACCTGGGTAGCTATTTGGAACATTTTATTGACTTTTGCAGACTTTTCCAACTTTTTTCTTCCCCACTTCCGGTGGAACTTTGCTGGGTGCGTTTTGGACATATTAGGCATCCCGGCCAGAGGTGGGACTTGTGGGACTCGAACCTGGGTAGCTATTTTGAACATTTTGTTGACTTTTGCCGACTTTTCCAACTTTTTTCTTCCCCACTTTCGGTGGGACTTTGCTGGGTGAGTTTTGGACATGTTGGGCATCCCGGCCAGCGGCGGGACTTGTGGGACTCGAAGCTGGGTAGCTATTTTGAACATTTTGTTGACTTTTGCAGACTTTTCCAACTTTTCTCCCCCACTTCCGGTGGGACTTTGCTGGGTGCGTTTTGGACATGTTGGGCATCCCGGCCAGCGGCGGGACTTGTGGGACTCGAACCTGGGTAGCTATTTTGAACATTTTGTTGACTTTTGCCGACTTTTTCAACTTTTCTCCCCCACTTCCGGTGGGACTTTGCTGGGTGAGTTTTGGACATATTGGGCATCCCGTCCAGCGGCGGGACTTGCGCGGGCGGCGGCGGGACTTGTGGGACTCGAACCTGGGTAGCTATTTGGTACATTTTGTTGACTTTTCCAACTTTTTTGTTCCCCACTTCCGGTGGGACTTTGCTGGGTGCGTTTTGGACATGTTGGGCATCCCGGCCAGCGGCGGGACTTGTGGGACTCAAAGCTGGGTAGCTATTTTGAACATTTTGTTGACTTTTGCAGACTTTTCCAACTTTTCTCCCCCACTTCCGGTGGGACTTTGCTGGGTGCGTTTTGGACATATTGGGCATCCCGGCCAGCGGCGGGACTTGTGGAACTGGAACCAGGGTAGCTATTTTGAACATTTTGTTGACTTTTGCAGACTTTTACAACTTTTCTCCCCCACTTCCCGTGGGACTTTGCTGGGTGCGTTTTGGACATGTTGGGCATCCCGGCCAGCGGTGGGACTTGCACGGGCGGCGGCGGGACTTGTGGGACTCGAACCTGGGTAGCTATTTGGAACATTTTATTGACTTTTGCAGACTTTTCCAACTTTTTTCTTCCCCACTTCCGGTGGGACTTTGCTGGGTGCGTTTTGGACATATTAGGCATCCCGGCCAGAGGTGGGACTTGTGGGACTCGAACCTGGGTAGCTATTTTGAACATTTTGTTGACTTTTGCCGACTTTTCCAACTTTTTTCTTCCCCACTTTCGGTGGGACTTTGCTGGGTGCGTTTTGGACATGTTGGGCATCCCGGCCAGCGGCGGGACTTGTGGGACTCGAAGCTGGGTAGCTATTTTGAACATTTTGTTGACTTTTGCAGACTTTTCCAACTTTTCTCCCCCACTTCCGGTGGGACTTTGCTGGGTGCGTTTTGGACATGTTGGGCATCCCGGCCAGCGGCGGGACTTGTGGGACTCGAAGCTGGGTAGCTATTTTGAACATTTTGTTGACTTTTTCAGACTTTTCCAACTTTTCTCCCCCACTTCCGGTGGGACTTTGCTGGGTGCGTTTTGGACATATTGGGCATCCCGGCCAGCGGTGGGACTTGCACGGGCGGCGGCGGGACTTGTGGGACTCGAACCTGGGTAGCTATTTGGAACATTTTATTGACTTTTGCAGACTTTTCCAACTTTTTTCTTCCCCACTTCCGGTGGGACTTTGCTGGGTGCGTTTTGGACATATTAGGCATCCCGGCCAGAGGTGGGACTTGTGGGACTCGAACCTGGGTAGCTATTTTGAACATTTTGTTGACTTTTGCCGACTTTTCCAACTTTTTTCTTCCCCACTTTCGGTGGGACTTTGCTGGGTGCGTTTTGGACATGTTGGGCATCCCGGCCAGCGGTGGGACTTGCACGGGCGGCGGCGGGACTTGTGGGACTCGAACCTGGGTAGCTATTTGGAACATTTTATTGACTTTTGCAGACTTTTCCAACTTTTTTCTTCCCCACTTCCGGTGGGACTTTGCTGGGTGCGTTTTGGACATATTAGGCATCCCGGCCAGAGGTGGGACTTGTGGGACTCGAACCTGGGTAGCTATTTTGAACATTTTGTTGACTTTTGCCGACTTTTCCAACTTTTTTCTTCCCCACTTTCGGTGGGACTTTGCTGGGTGCGTTTTGGACATGTTGGGCATCCCGGCCAGCGGCGGGACTTGTGGGACTCGAAGCTGGGTAGCTATTTTGAACATTTTGTTGACTTTTGCAGACTTTTCCAACTTTTCTCCCCCACTTCCGGTGGGACTTTGCTGGGTGCGTTTTGGACATGTTGGGCATCCCGGCCAGCGGCGGGACTTGTGGGACTCGAAGCTGGGTAGCTATTTTGAACATTTTGTTGACTTTTTCAGACTTTTCCAACTTTTCTCCCCCACTTCCGGTGGGACTTTGCTGGGTGCGTTTTGGACATATTGGGCATCCCGGCCAGCGGTGGGACTTGCACGGGCGGCGGCGGGACTTGTGGGACTCGAACCTGGGTAGCTATTTGGAACATTTTATTGACTTTTGCAGACTTTTCCAACTTTTTTCTTCCCCACTTCCGGTGGGACTTTGCTGGGTGCGTTTTGGACATATTAGGCATCCCGGCCAGAGGTGGGACTTGTGGGACTCGAACCTGGGTAGCTATTTTGAACATTTTGTTGACTTTTGCCGACTTTTCCAACTTTTTTCTTCCCCACTTTCGGTGGGACTTTGCTGGGTGCGTTTTGGACATGTTGGGCATCCCGGCCAGCGGTGGGACTTGCACGGGCGGCGGCGGGACTTGTGGGACTCGAACCTGGGTAGCTATTTGGAACATTTTATTGACTTTTGCAGACTTTTCCAACTTTTTTCTTCCCCACTTCCGGTGGGACTTTGCTGGGTGCGTTTTGGACATATTAGGCATCCCGGCCAGAGGTGGGACTTGTGGGACTCGAACCTGGGTAGCTATTTTGAACATTTTGTTGACTTTTGCCGACTTTTCCAACTTTTTTCTTCCCCACTTTCGGTGGGACTTTGCTGGGTGCGTTTTGGACATGTTGGGCATCCCGGCCAGCGGCGGGACTTGTGGGACTCGAACCTGGGTAGCTATTTTGAACATTTTGTTGACTTTTGCCGACTTTTTCAACTTTTCTCCCCCACTTCCGGTGGGACTTTGCTGGGTGAGTTTTGGACATATTGGGCATCCCGTCCAGCGGCGGGACTTGCGCGGGCGGCGGCGGGACTTGTGGGACTCGAACCTGGGTAGCTATTTGGTACATTTTGTTGACTTTTCCAACTTTTTTGTTCCCCACTTCCGGTGGGACTTTGCTGGGTGCGTTTTGGACATGTTGGGCATCCCGGCCAGCGGCGGGACTTGTGGGACTCAAAGCTGGGTAGCTATTTTGAACATTTTGTTGACTTTTGCAGACTTTTCCAACTTTTCTCCCCCACTTCCGGTGGGACTTTGCTGGGTGCGTTTTGGACATATTGGGCATCCCGGCCAGCGGCGGGACTTGTGGAACTGGAACCAGGGTAGCTATTTTGAACATTTTGTTGACTTTTGCAGACTTTTACAACTTTTCTCCCCCACTTCCGGTGGGACTTTGCTGGGTGCGTTTTGGACATGTTGGGCATCCCGGCCAGCGGTGGGACTTGCACGGGCGGCGGCGGGACTTGTGGGACTCGAACCTGGGTAGCTATTTGGAACATTTTATTGACTTTTGCAGACTTTTCCAACTTTTTTCTTCCCCACTTCCGGTGGGACTTTGCTGGGTGCGTTTTGGACATATTAGGCATCCCGGCCAGAGGTGGGACTTGTGGGACTCGAACCTGGGTAGCTATTTTGAACATTTTGTTGACTTTTGCCGACTTTTCCAACTTTTTTCTTCCCCACTTTCGGTGGGACTTTGCTGGGTGCGTTTTGGACATGTTGGGCATCCCGGCCAGCGGCGGGACTTGTGGGACTCGAAGCTGGGTAGCTATTTTGAACATTTTGTTGACTTTTGCAGACTTTTCCAACTTTTCTCCCCCACTTCCGGTGGGACTTTGCTGGGTGCGTTTTGGACATGTTGGGCATCCCGGCCAGCGGCGGGACTTGTGGGACTCGAAGCTGGGTAGCTATTTTGAACATTTTGTTGACTTTTGCAGACTTTTCCAACTTTTCTCCCCCACTTCCGGTGGGACTTTGCTGGGTGCGTTTTGGACATATTGGGCATCCCGGCCAGCGGTGGGACTTGCACGGGCGGCGGCGGGACTTGTGGGACTCGAACCTGGGTAGCTATTTGGAACATTTTATTGACTTTTGCAGACTTTTCCAACTTTTTTCTTCCCCACTTCCGGTGGGACTTTGCTGGGTGCGTTTTGGACATATTAGGCATCCCGGCCAGAGGTGGGACTTGTGGGACTCGAACCTGGGTAGCTATTTTGAACATTTTGTTGACTTTTGCCGACTTTTCCAACTTTTTTCTTCCCCACTTTCGGTGGGACTTTGCTGGGTGCGTTTTGGACATGTTGGGCATCCCGGCCAGCGGTGGGACTTGCACGGGCGGCGGCGGGACTTGTGGGACTCGAACCTGGGTAGCTATTTTGAACATTTTGTTGACTTTTGCCGACTTTTCCAACTTTTTTCTTCCCCACTTCCGGTGGGACTTTGCTGGGTGCGTTTTGGACATATTGGGCATCCCGGCCAGCGGTGGGACTTGTGGGACTCGAACCTGGTAGCTATTTTGAACATTTTGTTGACTTTTGCAGACTTTTCCAACTTTTCTCCCCCACTTCCGGTGGGACTTTGCTGGGTGCGTTTTGGACATATTGGGCATCCCGGCCAGCCGGAAAACTCAAGACCCGATTTCAGTAAATTAAATGATTAAATAATTAAATTGAATATCAACATAATTTGCTCAGTTACATTAACACATTCAGTATCAGAGAAGACACACATGAACCCCCTTAGTACTATCATTGTTTATAATATTATATATTAAATGTTGTTCTTTCTGATATTTTTATATCATTTCCAGTGTGTCTGCTCCATGTTTGTATTTCAACCGTGGGAAGCAATGTGTGCTATTAAAATGAGATAAATAATATTATTTGATATTTTAGGGTAATGTGTTAATAATTTCACACATACGTCGCTCCAGAGTATAAATCAAACTATGAAAAAAACTGCGATTTATAATCCGAAAAATACGGTAATAGCATTCTTTTTATAGCAAATACTTTTATATTCTTTTCGTACTGGTATATATCTGCACTACTACTTTATCTAGTAGTATCTCAACCACATACTACTAGAAAGGATGCGAAAATTGGTCGATGCACAACTGAGGGAAAACCAGGCTGGTTTCAGAAATGGAAGATCTTGTGCTGACCAAATTGCCTCCCTCAGGATTATAATAGAACAATCCATGGAATGGAACTCACCAGTATATATTAATTTCATAGACTTTGAAAAGGCGTTTGACAGTGTCGACCGTGAGACACTGTGGAAGCTGATGGCACACTATGGCATCCCACCGAAGATCATCAACATCATCAAGAGCACCTAGCAAGGGATGCGATGTCGGGTCCTACATGACGGATGCCCATCGGAGGCCTTCGAGGTCCTGACTGGGGTGCGGCAAGGATGTCTGCTCTCACCTTTCCTTTTCCTCCTCTGTATTGACTGGACCATGAACCAAACAACCAAAAACAGCAAAACCGGCATACAGTGGAGCCTTACCGAACAACTGGAGGACCTAGACTTTGCAGACGATCTAGCTCTCCTGGCTCACACCCACCAACAGATGCAGGACAAATCACAAAAACTACAAAGAACTGCTGCATTTCTTGGGCTTAAGATCAATTCACAAAAAACAAAGGTTATGCGTATCAGTAACAAGAACAATACACCAATAACAATGGACCATAATCAATTAGAGGAGGTAGTCAGTTTTACATACTTGGGGAGCATAATCAGTTTAGATGGAGGGGCAGATGAAGATGTCAAATCCAGAATAGGGAAAGCAAGAACATCATTCAACATACTAAACAAAATATGGAGAGCAAAAAACATTTCTCTCCAAACCAAACTGAAAATATTTATCTCAAATGTCAAATCCATCCTGCTATACGGATCAGAAACATGGAAAACCACCAATAGCATACTCAATAAACTACAGACATTCGTAAACCGTTGCCTCCGTCGGGTCCTAGGAGTCTACTGGCCAGACACTATCACCAATGCCAACCTGTGGCAACTCACCAAACAAGAACCAGTGGAACTGCAAATCTGGAGAAGGAAGTGGAGCTGGAAAGGCCACACACTCAGAAAACCCAATAAATCAATCACCAAACAGGCACTAACATGGAACCCACAGGGAAAAAGAAACAGAGGGAGACCAAGAACAACCTGGAGAAGAAGCACGGAACAGGAGATGAGGGCTGAGGGGCTGTCATGGCAACAACTCGACCGAAGGGCACAGGACCGGAATGGATGGAAGGCTTTCGTCGGCGGCCAATGTTCCTCAGGGAATACTAAGGCCTAAGTAAGTAAGTAAGTAAGTAAGTATATATCTGCGGCTTATCGTCCGGTGCGGCTAATATATATATTTTTTTATTTTAAAATTTGGAGGGTACAGCTTAAATACCAGTGAGCTATATAGCCGGTAAAATACGCTATATTTTTTAACTAGAAAAATATTGTTAGTTTATTAAGGTGCATATGAAAATTACACTTTAAAAACTGATTCATTAAACTCATTTCTGTCAACTGATTTTAGTATTTTTTGTGAGTATTTAAGCTTCGTAAAATCCAAATGGGTTTTTTGTAGCATGTTTTGTCCTTCCTAACATTCACTTTACAATGCAAAATGACTTTTCGTGATCCTCAGCACAATACGATTTTATTCAACTCAATTATTTGCTTGACAATGTGTCCCTTCAACAAGAGCATTATAGATCTGTGTTCATGCGGACACTTTTCAAGACCTTTTATTTTGAAGGTGTCACTTGTGCTTCCGGTTTTGTGCGCACTTCTCAGCACACTCCTGCTTGTGCTCCTGTCTAATAGAGTAGTGTTTTTCAACCTTTTTTGAGCCAAGGCACATTTTTTGCGATGAAAAAAATCCAGAGGCACACCACCAGCAGAAATCATTAAAAAACGAAACTCAGTTGACAGTAAAAAGTCGTTGTCGCAATTGTTGGATATGACTTTAAACCATAACCAACCATGCATCCATACAGCTCTTGTCTCAAAGTAGGTGTACTGTCACCATCTGTCACATCACACCCTGACTTAGTTTGAGTTTATTGCTGTTTTTCTGTGTGTAGTGTTTTAGTTCTTGTCGTGCGCTCCTATTTTAATGGCTTTTTCTTTTTTTTTGGTATTTTCCTGTAGCAGTTTCATGTTTCCTTTGAGCGATATTTCCCGCATCTACTTTGTTTTAGCAATCAAGAAGATTTTTGTTGTTTTTATCCTTCTTTGTGGGGACATTGTTGATTGTCACGTCATGTTCGGATGTACTTTGTGGACGCCGTCTTTGCTCCACAGTAAGTCTTTGCTGTCGTCCAGCATTCTGTTTTTGTTTACTTTGTAGCCAGTTCAGTTTTAGTTTCGTACTGCATAGCCTTCCCTAAGCTTCAATGCCTTTTCTTAGGGGAACTCACCTTTTGTTTACTTTTGGTTTGAGCATTAGACACCTTTTTTACCTGCATGCTGCCTCCCGCTGTTTCCGACATCTACAAAGAAATTAGCTTTCACCTACTGATATGGAAGAGTATTACACGGTTACTCTGCCGAGCTCTAGACAGCACCAGCTACGGCTCCCGGTGGGGCCCTCTCGGGGGAAGGGGCCTCGGTCCCGGACCCCGGTGAGGCGTCCCTTCTCCGCTCCGTAAAAGTGTCCATCTCTTCTTTTTTTTTTCTTCTGTTGTGGCATATGCTGCAGGTGCCTGCTCGTTTTTCGTATGTGGGTAACAACATTTAACTATGTATATATATTTCCGAATTGGTTTAACTGCCACCCGCCTGAATCTATTTAAAATCTATTTTTTATTTTTTTCAACCGCCCGACCCGACCCGCGGATAAAATCTAATTTTTTTAAATTTCATCCGCCCGATCCGCGGATAATCCGCGGACTCCGCGGTTGTGCCCGCAAACCGGGCATCTCTAATATATATATATATATATATATATATATATATATATATATATATATATATATATATATATATATATATATATATATATATATATATATATATATGTGTGTGTGTGTGCGTGTGTGTGTGTGTATATTTATATATACAAATATAAATATACATATAGATCAATAAATATATATATATTAATAAAGTAATTAAAACTGTATTTATCCAAAAGTATTATATGTATATAAATTATATATAGAGATACTGTTTATATAATGATATGCATTATTATTTACATAATTTAAATGATGCAAGCAAGTAATTTACTGTGATTAATCACAATTAAAAAAGGTGATTAATCTGAATTATGTTTTTATCATTTGACAGCACTAATATATATGTATATACGGCATATATATGTATATTTATACAGCATAAGTATACATATACAGCATATATATGTGTGTATATATATATATATATATATATATATATATATATATATATATATATATGTATATATATATATATATATATATATATATATATATATATATATATATATACGTGTGTGTGTGTATATATACATATATACAAATATAAATATATATATTAATAAATATATATATTAATAAATTAATTAAAACTGTATTCATCCAAAAGTATTATATGTATATAAATCATATAATGATATGCATTAAAATACATATAAAAGTATAATAAAATATGTGCGCAACCCCGAGAGGGACAAGCGGTATATATATATATATATATATATATATATATATATATATATATATATATATATAAATAAAGGTCAAAAGTTTGCACTCACCTTCTCATTTCAATGCATTTTCTTTATTTTCATGACTATTTACCTTGTATATTGTCAGCGAAGGCATCAAAACTATGACACCTGTGAAGTGAAAACCCTTTCAGGTGACTACCTCTTGAAGCTCATCGAGAGAATGCCAAGAGTGTGCAAAGCAGTAATCAGAGCAAAGGGTGGCTATTTTGAAGAAACTAGAATACAAAACATGTTTTCAGTTATTTCACCTTTTTTTGTTAAGTACATAACTCCACATGTGTTCATTCATAGTTGTGATGCCTTCAGTGACAATCTGCAAACCCATTGAATGAGAAGGTGTGTCCAAACTTTTGACATGTATATATATGTTTATTTATAAATTAATTAAAAATTGTATTTCTCAAAAACATAAAATAAAATGTCTTACCACTAACAATGGTGTGGTAGCCTCTGCAGTTGAGTATATGAAGGCCACCGGGAGGACTTTGGGTGTCTTTCATTGTAATGCAGCGCTGTACTACAACCACAACCATAAACATATTGCATGTTTTTAAATAAATACATCTCTGCTTAAAAAGGTGATTATTATATCATTTCAGCTGACCTTAATCCTCACTCCCAACGCCATCACACTTGTGGAGAACTTCCCCCCAAAAAAGTAGTTTAGTAGCAGCAGTAGTAGTTTATTCTTCTTCCTCTTTCATCAAGCCTGCAGAAACAAAAAGGGTGGCGTGGAATGGAAAAGGCTGCAAGAATTGAACCCTTCATGATTGAAGGTGCAAACCTTTTCAATTCACTTCTTTTTTCTCTCCCCCAACTCCAATTGGGCTGTCATGCACCGCACGCCCTCCCTCCCTCCCTCTCTCACTACAGGCAATTCAATTACCTCTCCATGCAAATTGTTCCAGGCCTTTCATTTCTCGGAGGCTGCCTCGGAAGCCATCTCATTGGTCATCCCGCCGATTAGGCCGCTAATGCATCTGTTTGTCACGCTTTGGGAGCACGGAAAAGACACAAATCACAGAAAAAAATCAAAGAGCAGGAAACGGGGAAAGAGCTCCTGCATGAATGCAAACTTGATTAGACAGATTCCATTAAGGCTAATATGCTCAAAAAGCTTCCTCAAACCTTCTTGCTTTTTGGGTCTACTGCTTGCATCACAAATCATTCAGACTATAGAAACATTGTTGTGTCTATCGCTGCTCTTGTTTTATAGTTTATCCCTCATGAATAAAACATGCCAGTCATTTGTGCTGCTTGCTGTTGCGTCATATAAATATTAATATTAGCATATTTGATGAAAAAAAAAAAAGGGATGTATAGACATAAGATTCATGGTGACAATTGTGTCTAAGGGTGCAGAAAATACCTGACTGTGCATGTCGTTCTCTACTATGGCCATTAGGGGGGGACCGCGCATCGTGCAGTGAGCCAATACTAGCCAGACAGTTCAATGTCTAATATGCAACATTGTTGAAATAAATGTTAAAAAAACGCATTTAATAATATTTTTCTTGCTTAGAAAATATACTGTCGGTGTGTTACAGGTCCTTTTTCCAGTATATTTAAGATGTTTCCAATGATAATGCGTTAATCTAGTGTGCTGCACTTTCAACCATCAGCCAGAAGGTAGCAGCAGATCGCCATAGCAATGTGATTTGTGTGCGAACGACAGAGTAGAAAAAGAGACATTTTGGTTCTGACGTATTTTGGTCGCAACGTGTTTTAGAGAAAACTGCCAAAAAAACTGCATAAATGTTTGTTTTTCGAAGACACAATGAAACAAAAACACTTACTGTGGGAGTTGAAGTGTAATTGTACTTTCTCAAAGCCAGAAACTGAGCCAATTCGGGAAAACTAACTCACCAACATGTGACCGGAAATGGTGTTCAGTTTCCGGTATTCCTTTTTTTTTATCTCTCCGGAACTTCATTTCAACACAAAACTTCTCTTACAAAGTAAACACCATCTTTCAAAACGGCAACAATGAAAACAATATAAATAAACAAAATCTTGTGTCTCCTCTCTGAGCTGCCACCTTACCGTGGTAGAGGAGTTTGCGTGTCCCAATGATCCTAGGAGCTATGTTGTCCGGGGGTTTCTATGCCCCCTGGTAGGGTCTCCCAAGGCAAACTGGTCCTAGGTGAGGGATCAGACAAAGAGCAGCTCGAAGACCTCGATGAAGAACACAAACCAAGGACCCAGATTTCCCTCGCCCGGACGCGGGTCACGGGGGCCCCCCTCTGGAGCCAGGCCCGGAGGTGGGGCACGATGGCGAGCGCCTGGTGGCCGGGCCTGTCCTTATGGGGCCCGGCCGGGCACAGCCCGAAGAGGCAACGTGGGTCCCCCCTCCAATGGGCTCACCACCCATAGCAGGGGCCATAGAGGTCGGGTGCACTGTGAGCTGGGCGGCAGCCGAGGGCAGGGCACTTGGCGGTCCGATCCTCGGCTACATAAGCTGGCTCTTGGGACGTGGAACGTCACTTCGCTGGGGGGGAAGGAGCCTGAGCTAGTGCGTGAGGTGGAGAAGTTCCGGCTAGATATAGTCGGACTCACTTCGACGCACAGCAAGGGCTCTGGAACCACTTCTCTTGAGAGGGGATGGACTCTCTTCCACTCTGGCGTTGCCGGCAGTGAGAGCGGCTGGGGTGGCAATTCTTGTTGCCCCTCGGCTCAAAGCCTGCACGTTGGAGTTCAACCCGGTGGACGAGAGGGTAGCTTCCCTCCGCCTTCGGGTGGGGGGACAGGTCCTGACTGTTGTTTGCGTTTACGCGCCAAACGGCAGCTCAGAGTACCCACCCTTTTTGGATTCACTCGAGGGAGTACTGGAGAGTGCTCCCTCGGGTGATTCCCTCGTTCTACTGGGGGACTTCAACGCTCATGTTGGCAGCGACAGTGAAACCTGGAGAGGTGTGATTGGGAAGAATGGCCGCCTGGATTTGAACCCGAGTGGTGTTCTGTTATTGGACTTTTGTGCTCGTCACAGATTGTCGATAACAAACACCATGTTCAAACATAAGGGTGTCCATATGTGCACTTGGCACCAGGACATACTTACCAACCTTGAGACCTCCGATTTGGGGAGGTGGGGGGTGGGGGTGGAGGGGCGTGGCTAAGGGGGAGGAGTATATTTACAGCGTGAATTCACCAAGTCATGTATTTCATATATATATATATATATACATATATATATATATATATATACATATGTGTATGTATATATACATATATATATATATATATATATATATATATATATATATATATATATATATATATATATATATATATATATATATATATATATATATATATATATATATATATATATATATACAGGTAAAAGCCAGTAAATTAGAATATTTTGAAAAACTTGATTTATTTCAGTAATTGCATTCAAAAGGTGTAACTTGTACATTATATTTATTCATTGCACACAGACTGATGCATTCAAATGTTTATTTCATTTAATTTTGATGATTTGAAGTGGCAACAAATGAAAATCCAAAATTCCGTGTGTCACAAAATTAGAATATCACTTAAGGCTAATACAAAAAAGGGATTTTTTAGAAATGTTGGCCAACTGAAAAGTATGAAAATGAAAAATATGAGCATGTACAATACTCAATACTTGGTTGGAGCTCCTTTTGCCTCAATTACTGCGTTAATGCGGCGTGGCATGGAATCGATGAGTTTCTGGCACTGCTCAGGTGTTATGAGAGCCCAGGTTGCTCTGATAGTGGCCTTCAACTCTTCTGCGTTTTTGGGTCTGGCATTCTGCATCTTCCTTTTCACAATACCCCACAGATTTTCTATGGGGCTAAGGTCAGGGTAGTTGGCGGGCCAATTTAGAACAGAAATACCATGGTCCGTAAACCAGGCACGGGTAGATTTTGCGCTGTGTGCAGGCGCCAAGTCCTGTTGGAACTTGAAATCTCCATCTCCATAGAGCAGGTCAGCAGCAGGAAGCATGAAGTGCTCTAAAACTTGCTGGTAGACGGCTGCGTTGACCCTGGATCTCAGGAAACAGAGTGGACCGACACCCTCAGATGACATGGCACCCCAAACCATCGCTGATGGTGGAAACTTTACACTAGACTTCAGGCAACGTGGATCCTGTGCCTCTCCTGTCTTCCTCCAGACTCTGGGACCTCGATTTCCAAAGGAAATGCAAAATTTGCATGGTTGGGTGATGGTTTGGGGTGCCATGTCATCTGCTGGTGTCGGTCCACTCTGTTTCCTGAGATCCAGGGTCAACGCAGCCGTCTACCAGCAAGTTTTAGAGCACTTCATGCTTCCTGCATTTTGTAATAGCCTTAAGTAATATTCTAATTTTGTGACACACGGAATTTTGGATTTTCATTTGTTGCCACTTCAAATCATCAAAATTAAATGAAATAAACATTTGAATGCATCAGTCTGTGTGCAATGAATAAATATAATGTACAAGTTACACCTTTTGAATGCAATTACTGAAATAAATCAAGTTTTTCAAAATATTCTAATTTACTGGCTTTTACCTGTATATATATATATATATATATAGCTAGAATTCACGGAAAGTGAAGTATTTTCTTATATATATATATATATATATATATATATATATATATATATATATATATATATATATATATATATATATATATATATATATATATATATATATATATATATATATATATATATATATATCTTTCAAGAGGGACAGAGGCAGCGCACAGTGCATGTGGATCACATGTTACCATGGTGAGAAAACATGGAGAGACTGCCAGTTATCTAGTCTCCACCAGTTGCAGAAAATGTGTCATCAGTACAACTGGACAGTGCTGTTTCAGTTACATAGTTGATAATTGGCCCTCTTTCTGGGGCAAACCAGGCTTGCTGATGAGGGACGGCCTTCACCCTAACCAGGAAGGCGCCATCATCCTGTCTAAGAACATAGACTACTGTTTAAGTCACATTTGACTAACTACACTAGAGCAAGCCCGGTCACAGGCAATTACAGAGCCTGCTAGTCCGGGTGAGGAGTCAGTTAAGCTAGAACTAGCCAGCACCAGGCTGGATAATTCCTGTACGCATAGCAATTTTCTTAGAATAACACACAACTCACATAATGTGTTTTCTGTTGTGAATGTGTCCGGGGGAGATATGCATTCTACTGAGGTGGCAAATCATGATGCGTTCAGTCGATCGCAGCATCAAGCAAATCTGAAAATTCCCGTCGTATCAATTCCTAGATATGGTCGAAACTATTTAAAGTGCACTACGTATAATAAACGCAACATTATTAATATTTCTACTACGGATAATTTAAACAAAAACTCGTCAAAACAGCCCAATACTTATAATATGGGCTTTTTAAACATAAGATCATTGTCTCCCAAAACGTTATTAGTTAATGAGGTCATTAGAGACAACAATCTTAACGTCATTGGTCTTAGCGAAACCTGGCTCAAACCAGACAAATTTTTTGCGCTAAATGAGGCATCTCCTCCTAACTATACGAATGCGCATATTGCCCGTCCCCTTAAAAGGGGTGGGGGGGTCGCATTAATATACAATGAAAACTTTAACCTTACCCCTAACCTAAATAATAAATACAAATCGTTTGAGGTGCTTACTATGAGGTCTGTCGCACCGCTGCCTCTCGATATGGCTGTTATCTACCGCCCCCCAGGGCCCTACTCGGACTTTATTAATGAATTCTCAGAGTTCGTTGCTGATCTAGTGACGCACGCAGACAATATAATCATAATGGGGGACTTTAATATCCATATGAATACCCCATCGGACCCTCAGTGCGTGGCGCTCCAGACTATAATTGATAGCTGTGGTCTTACACAAATAATAAATGAACCTACGCATCGCAACGGCAATACGATAGATCTAGTGCTGGTCAGGGGTGTCACCACCTCCAAAGTTATGGTACTCCCGTATACTAAAGTAATGTCCGATCATTACCTTATAAAATTCGAAGTTCTGACTCATTGTCAACAAACTAATAATAATAATAACTGCTACAGCAGCCGCAACATTAATGCTGCCACAACGATGACTCTTGCTGACCTTCTGTCTTCGGTAATGGCACCATTCCCAAATTATGTCGGCTCTATTGATAACCTCACTAACAACTTTGACAATGCCCTGCGCAAAACCATTGATAGTATAGCACCGCTAAAACAAAAAAGGACCCCTAAAAGGCGCACCCCATGGTTTACAGAGGAAACCAGAGCTCATAAATTATCATGTAGAAAGTTGGAACGCAAATGGCGCGCGACCAAGCTTGAGGTTTTCCATCAAGCATGGAGTGATAGTTTAATATCGTATAAACGCATGCTTACCTTAGCTAAAGCTAAATATTACCGGTACTCAAATCTCATCCGCCTCAACAAAAACGACCCTAAATTTTTGTTTAGTACAGTAGCATCGCTAACCCAACAAGGGACTCCTCCCAATAGCTCCACCCACTCGGCAGATGACTTTATGAATTTCTTTAATAAGAAAATTGAACTCACTACAACTGGGTTCTATGAACACAGATACAACTGTATCTACGACGGATACTGCAATACAAAATAGTCTCTCTCTTTTTGATGAAATAACATTAGAGGAACTATTACAGCGTGTAAGTGGGATAAAACAAACAACATGTTTACTTGACCCACTTCCTGGGAAACTTATCAAGGAGCTTTTTGTATTATTAGGTCCATCAGTGCTAAATATTATAAACTTATCACTTTCCTCTGGCACTGTTCCCCTAGCATTCAAGAAAGCGGTTATTCATCCTCTGCTCAAAAGACCTAACCTTGATCCTGACCTCATGGTAAACTACCGACCGGTGTCCCACCTTCCCTTTATTTCGAAAATCCTCGAAAAAATTGTCGCACAGCAGCTAAATGAACACTTAGTGTCTAACAATCTCTGTGAACCTTTTCAATCCGGTTTCAGGGCAAATCACTCTACGGAGACAGCCCTCGCAAAAATGACTAATGATCTACTGCTAACGATGGATTCTGATGCGTCATCTATGTTGCTGCTTCTTGATCTTAGCGCTGCTTTCGATACCGTCGATCATAATATTTTATTAGAGCGTATCAAAACACGTATTGGTATGTCAGACTTAGCTTTGTCGTGGTTTAACTCTTATCTTACTGATAGGATGCAATGCGTCTCCCATAATAATGTGACCTCGGACTATGTTAAGGTAACGTGCGGAGTTCCTCAGGGTTCGGTTCTTGGCCCTGCACTCTTTAGTATTTACATGCTGCCGCTAGGCGACATCATACGCAAATACGGTGTTAGCTTTCATTGTTATGCTGATGACACCCAACTCTACATGCCCCTAAAGCTGACCAACACGCCGGATTGTAGTCAGCTGGAGGCGTGTCTTAATGAAATTAAACAATGGATGTCCGCTAACTTCTTGCAACTCAACGCCAAGAAAACGGAAATGCTGATTATCGGTCCTGCTAAACACCGACATTTATTTAATAATACCACTTTAACATTTGACAACCAAACAATTACACAAGGCGAATCAGTAAAGAATCTGGGTATTATCTTCGACCCAACTCTCTCCTTTGAGTCACACATTAAGAGTGTTACTAAAACGGCCTTCTTTCATCTCCGTAATATCGCTAAAATTCGTTCCATTTTGTCCACTAGCGACGCTGAGATCATTATTCATGCGTTCGTTACGTCTCGTCTCGACTACTGTAACGTATTATTTTCGGGCCTCCCTATGTCTAGCATTAAAAGATTACAATTGGTACAAAATGCGGCTGCTAGACTTTTGACAAGAACAAGAAAGTTTGATCATATTACGCCTGTACTGGCTCACCTGCACTGGCTTCCTGTGCACTTAAGATGTGACTTTAAGGTTTTACTACTTACGTATAAAATACTACACGGTCTAGCTCCGTCCTATCTTGTCGATTGCATTGTACCATATGTCCCGGCAAGAAATCTGCGTTAAAAGAACTCCGGCTTATTAGTGATTCCCAGAGCCCAAAAAAAGTCTGCAGGCTATAGAGCGTTTTCTATTCTGGCTCCAGTACTATGGAATGCCCTCCCGATAACAATTAGAGATGCTACCTCAGTAGAAGCATTTAAGTCCCATCTTAAAACTCATTTGTATACTCTAGCCTTTAAATAGCCCCCCTGTTAGACCAGTTGATCTGCCGTTTCTTTTCTTTTCTCCTCTGCTCCCCTTTTCCTTGAGGGGGGGGCACAGGTCCGGTGGCCATGGATGAAGTGCTGGCTGTCCAGAGTCGGGACCCGGGGTGGACCGCTCGCCTGTGCATCGGCTGGGAACATCTCTGCGCTGCTGACCCGTCTCCGCTCGGGATGGTGTCCTGCTGGCCCCACTATGGACTGGACTCTTACTATTATGTTGGATCCACTATGGACTGGACTCTCACAATATTATGTCAGACCCACTCGACATCCATTGCTTTCGGTCTCCCCTAGAGGGGGGGGGGGGGTTACCCACATATGCGGTCCTCTCCAAGGTTTCTCATAGTCATTCACATCGACGTCCCACTGGGGTGAGTTTTTCCTTGCCCTTATGTGGGCTTTGTACCGAGGATGTCGTTGTGGCTTGTGCAGCCCTTTGAGACACTTGTGATTTAGGGCTATATAAATAAAGATTGATTGATTGATTGATTGATACATCACCAGGACCATCAGTGAGTCAGACACAAACTAGTCTCATCATTGAACCAGATTCAAGGGCTGCTGAGTTGCCATCATCAGAACCCAGATCACCCACAACAAAAACCCCACCAGTGATCCGCAGGTACCCAGAAAGGTTTCGAGTACCACCAAAAAAACTGAATCTCTGAAGACAGTATAAAAATCTGTGTTAAAGATGTACAAATACTGTTTGTATAATAAGCATGTTATTGTTTACAAATGAGGGTTAAGAGTTCAGTACTAAAAAAAAAAAAGAATGTGGCTTAAGTAGAGTTTTTTAATTGAACTGCTGCATTCTTTGGTTGGGTTGTTTATTTCTTTTGAGTAACTTAGAGGACGGTATAGCTCGGTTGGTAGAGCGGCCGTGCCAGCAACTTGAGGGTTGCAAGTTCGATCCCCGCTTCCGCCATCCTAGTCACTGCCGTTGTGTCCTTGGGCAAGACACTTTACCCACCTGCTCCCAGTGCCACCCACACTGGTTTAAATGTAACTTAGATATTGGGTTTCACTATGTCAAGCGCTTTGAGTCACTCGAGAAAAAGCGCTATATAAATATAATTCAATTCACTTCAACTTCTACATTTCTAAAAGGGGAGGAATGTAATAGAGTGTTTGTCTGTTGCCATCTCCTGGGGAATGTTGGCTATAGCGTACTGGGGTTACTTTTTGGTTGGCCAACGATTTACGTGATGTTGCGCACCTGACGTCAAGTGTGTGAGTCTGTTCTGAAGTCTACAGTAAAGAGACGTACTTCATTCCCTCGCCTGTTTATTGCCTCCAACTCAATATATTACAACAACATTGCTCCATGCAGACCCTCCAGGTCCGCATGGAGCTGGAGGGGGCGTGGCCTCCAGGTCCGCCTGAATTTCAGGAGGTTTTCGGGAGAGGCGCTGAATTTCGGGAGTCTCCCGGAAAATCCGGGAGGGTTGGCATGTATGCACCAGGACACCCTAGGCCGCAGTTCCATGATCGACTTTGTAGTTGTGTCATCGGATTTGCGGCCTCATGTTTTGGACACTCGGGTGAAGAGAGGGGCGGAGCTTTCTACCGATCACCACCTGGTGGTGAGTTGGCTGCGATGGTGGGGGAGGATGCCGGACAGACCTGGCAGGCCCAAACGCATTGTGAGGGTTTGCTGGGAACGCCTGGCAGAGTCTCCTGTCAGAGAGAGTTTCAATTCCCACCTCCGGAAGAACTTTGAACATGTCACGAGGGAGGTGCTGGACATTGAGTCCGAGTGGACAATGTTCCGTACCTCTATTGTCGAGGCGGCCGATTGGAGCTGTGGCCGCAAGGTAGTTGGTGCCTGTCGTGGCGGTAATCCTAGAACCCGTTGGTAGACGCCGGCGGTGAGGGATGCCGTCAGGCTGAAGAAGGAGTCCTATCGGGTTCTTTTGGCTCATGGGACTCCTGAGGCAGCAGACAGGTACCGACAGGCCAAGCGGTGTGCGGCTTCAGCGGTCGCGGAAGCAAAAACTCGGACATGGGAGGAGTTCGGGGAGGCCATGGAAAAAGACTTCCGGACGGCTTCGAAGCAATTCTGGACCACCATCCGCCGCCTCAGGAAGGGGAAGCAGTGCAGTGTCAACACCGTGTATGGTGGGGATGGTGCTCTGCTGACCTCGACTGCGGATGTTGTGGATCAGTGGAGGGAATACTTCGAAGACCTCCTCAATCCTACCAGCACGTCGTCCTATGAGGAAGCAGGGCCTGGGGAATCTGTGGTGGGCTCTCCTATTTCTGGGGCTGAGGTTGCCGAGGTAGTTAACCCTTTGATGCATAACATGGGTCAAATGTGACCCAACCAAGTTTTTATTGTCTGTTTCTTTGCAATAATTGAATGTAATCTTTCAGTATTCCAGGTATTCCTCAATTAACTTGTTTTTGGTCATTAAACATTGTTATTTTATTCTTTCTCTTCATAATTTTTGAATAAAAATGATTTTTGTATTACTACCCTTCCAATGCACAACATGGGTCAAAAATGACCCACATCTATTTTCTATGTTATTTCATGTTAGCCTGAGCGTTGCTTTGCTATATATTTCAAATAAATGTATTTTATCGTTTACTATCACATATATTCAGTAAATATCATGTTTTTGTTCAGCTAAAATCATATTTTTTATGTTTCCTTTCTTACTCTATGAACAAGCACAGCTTTTGTATTCAAACATCAACTTCACACACATGGGTCAGAAATGACCCACCTGCATTCACTGTGACATTTGGTAGGAACCTTTTGAATTTGAGCATGTTTGCAATTAGGAATGTATTTGGTGCGGACAACTGCTCACCTGACACATTTTTCTACTCAACACCTTTGAACATCTGATAAGTAAGTAAGTTCTTTTACAATTGTTCTACCTAAGAAAATATTTGATGCCTTGTGAAAGGGTTGGCATAATTTAGTGCATCACTTGTCAGAAAGGGAAATATTTGCAATACTATTAGCTAACTGTTGACATATTCTTGTTAGCTAAACTAATCTTATAGCTGGGTCACCAACATAAAACTCAAGATAGAAATTTAGATTGATGTGCATTTTACAGTATTGTACGTTTGATTTGCTTTATCCAGAGTATGGCTAAAAGATTTACAGCTGAGATGGTTCTAAGGATGCTGGATGAAGAACCAGATGAGGAGGCGATTGGAAATGATTCGGAGTCTGAAATATCTTAGGATGATGACCCGGACTATGTGCCCCAGGATCAAGCTGAAGATGTGTGTGTGTCTTCAAATCCAGCTCTCCTAGATGAAGAAGACATAGACATAGGCGACTCATCTGATGATGAATCCTCAGAAGAGGAAGCACAGACCCAGTCCAATAGACTGAGTAAAAAGGGGTTTTACTGGAATAAGAATCCCCCCATTTCCAGCAGAACAAGAAGCCATAACATGCTGAGGCTCAGAAGCTGCGCAGGACCTACACCCGGATCAAGAGCTGTTTCACCGAAAGATGCATGGGATATGTTCATCAGTGACTATATCATTGAGGAGGTTCTAAAATGCACCAACTTAGAGGGACGAAGAGCAGCCGCAGCTAAAGGGAAAACGTGGAGAAGTGTCAAGACAGAGGAATTAATTCCTTCTGAGCTCAATGCATGATGACAAAGCAGTGGATGACAGTCAGAAGAAGAAACCAGAAGTGATACTGTACTACAACAGAACAAAAGGAGGAGTGGACACAACAGATCAGATGGTTGGCACCTACACATGCAAGCGGAGAACACGGAGGTGGCCCACGGTACTCTGGTACAATATGCTGGATATTTCCACCCTCAATGCTTACACCAACTTCACTGCAGAACACCCTGGTTACATGGGTGGTGTCACCAATGCATGCCGACTATTCATCAAGGAGCTGGGCAAAGAGCTGGTCATGCCACATATGAAGAGCCGCATGGAGGGCACACCCACACTCCAAAAGCATATCATAGAGGCAGTGGGAAGATGCGGAATAGAAAACCAAACCATAGTCACCACCCAACCAGAAGAGGACATAAGACAGAAGGGCGCGGCAAAGAGGAAGAGGTGTGCGATCTGCCCATCTGCCAAAGACAGAAAAGTCAGCAGCTGGTGTTCGCAGTGCAAGAAGCCTGTGTGCAAGGAGCACAAACGCACAGTGGTAATGTGTGATACATGTGAGGAATCTGATAACTAACTAATAAAGAAGAAAAGAATCATAAGAACTGATTTGACAATTTTATTTTACGTTGGTCTAATTCACAAGTTTATTTTTGTTACTGCCAGATGTTTGCCAAAATGACAAATAAACAGGTTTCAAATAATAAATGTATGATTGTTTCGCCCGAATCACATCTAAAATAAGTATTTGAAGTAAAATATTATTGTAATATGCCTTCATCCATTTTTAAATCGCATTTGGATAATGGGTCATTTTTGACCCATGTGTGTAAACCTGATGTAGTATTAAAACATTTTTATTTTGTTCATAAGGTATGGTAGGAAAAATATAAATAATGATTTGTGGTAATCAAAAACAAGATTTTGAAAGAATACTTGAATTATTAAATTATAAAATACATTGATTTCAAAAGATACAGCAAAGAAACACTCAGGCAGCATGAAATAACATGGAAAATTGATGCGGGTCATTTTTGACCCATGTTGTGCATTAAAAGGGTTGTGCATATGTTATGCATCAAAGCTCCTCGGTGGCAAGGCCCCGGGGGTGGATGAGAACCGCCCGGAGTTCCTTAAGGCTCTGGATGTTGTGGGGCTGTCTTGGTTGACAAGACTCTGCAACATCGCGTGGACATCGGGGGCGGTACCTCTGGATTGGCAGACCGGGGTGGTGGTTCCTCTCTTTAAGAAGGGGAACCGGAGGGTGTGTTCCAACTATCGTGGGATCACACTCCTCAGCCTTCCCGGTAAGGTCTATTCAGGTGTACTGGAGAGGAGGCTACGCCGGATAGTCGAACCCCGGATTCAGGAGGAACAGTGTGGTTTTCGTCCTGGTCGTGGAACTGTGGACCAGCTCTATACTCTCGGCAGGGTCCTTGAGGGTGCATGGGAGTTTGCCCAACCAGTCTACATGTGCTTTGTGGACTTGGAGAAGGCATTCGACCGTGTACCCCGGGAAGTCCTGTGGGGAGTGCTCAGAGAGTATGGGGTAACGGACTGTCTTATTGTGGCAGTTCGCTCCCTGTATAATCAGTGTCAGAGCTTGGTCCGCATTGCCGGCAGTAAGTCGGACACGTTTCAAGTGAGGGTTGGACCCCGCCAAGGCTGCCTTTTGTCACCGATTCTGTTCATAACCTTTATGGACAGAATTTCTAGGCGCAGTCAGGGCGTTGAGGGGATCTGGTTTGGTGGCTGCAGGATTAGGTCACTGCTATTTGCAGATGATGTGGTCCTGATGGCTTCCTCCGGCCAAGATCTTCAGCTCTCACTGGATCGGTTCGCAGCCGAGTGTGAAGCGACTGGGATGGGAATCAGCACCTCCAAGTCCGAGTCCATGGTTCTCTCCCGGAAAAGGGTGGAGTGCCATCTCCGGGTTGGGGAGGAGATCTTGCCCCAAGTGGAGGAGTTCAAGTACCTCGGAGTCTTGTTCACGAGTGGAGGAAGAGTGGATCGTGAGATCGACAGGCGGATCGGTGCGGCGTCTTCAGTAATGCGGACGCTGTATCGATCCGTTGTGGTGAAGAAGGAGCTGAGCCGGAAGGCAAAGCTCTCGATTTACCGGTCGATCTACGTTCTCATCCTCACCTATGGTCATGAGCTTTGGGTCATGACCGAAAGGACAAGATCACGGGTACAAGCGGCCGAAATGAGTTTCCTCCGCCGAGTGGCGGGGCTCTCCCTTAGAGATAGGGTGAGAAGCTCTGCCATTCGGGGGGAGCTCAAAGTAAAGCCGCTGCTCCTCCACATCGAGAGGAGCCAGATGAGGTGGTTCGGGCATCTGGTCAGGATGCCACCCGAACGCCTCCCTAGGAAGGTGTTTCGGGCACGTCCGACCGGTAGGAGGCCACGGGGAAGACCCAGGACACGCTGGGAAGACTATCTCTCCCGGCTGGCCTGGGAACGCCTCGGGATCCCCCGGGAGGAGCTGGATGAAGTGGCTGGGGAGAGGGAAGTCTGGGCTTAAGCTGCTTCTCCCGCGACCCGACCTCGGAAGCGGAAGAAGATGGATGGATGGATGGATGGAAAATCTTGTGTAAACTTTTCAAAATATGTACCGCATAAATATATTCACGAGAGTTTTCGGACAATAATCAACATAAAATAAAACAACCATGAAGAAAGGAAAGAGAAAACAAAAGTAACAAGTAATATGTGCGAGGGATAACAAACTTCCCCCAAAAAAGAAAGCCTCATATTATACATTACTTTTTAAATTTGTGTTTGATTGTGACAGTTTGCATGTTCTCCCCGTGACTGCATGGGTTCCCTCCGGGTACTCCGGCTTCCTCCCACCTCCAAAGACATGCACCTGGGGATAGGTTGATTGGCAACACTAAATTGGCCCTAGTGTGTGAATGTGAGTGTGAATGTTGTCTGTCTATCTGTGTTGGCCCTGTGATGAGGTGGCGACTTGTCCAGGGTGTACCCCGCCTTCCGCCCGAATGAAGCTGACGTGCTGTGAGGTTGATGGCTGGTGACACACTGACTTCATCACAGTCAGATTTACAAACATATGAACCCTAAAGAGTATCTTATTCACCATTTGATTTGCAGCAGTTAACGGGTTATGTTTAAAAGCTCATACCAGCATTCTTCCCTGCTTGGCACTCAGCATCAAGGGTTGGAATTGGGGGTTAAATCACCAAAAATCATTCCCGGGCGCGGCGCCACTGCTGCCCACTGCTCCCCTCACCTCCCAGGGGGTGAAGGAGAGGATGGGTCAAATGCAGAGGACAAATTTCACCACACCTAGTGTGTGTGTGACAATCATTGGTACTTTAACTTAACTTTAACTTTACACATACAAACTGTAGAACACAAAAAAGCACATTTAATTAAAAAAACCTTATTATGGTCTTACCTTTACTTATAAGTGCGGGAACAGTGGTGTTAGTGTTGGAGGAGTTGTGAATTAATGATATATGAAATCCGTGCTGCAGTCTGCAGGTGTACCTAATGTTGTGTCCCTGCAGTCGTTCACGGCTCCTCCGGCGCGAGCAATTTTGTTTTTGCACTTTTTGGCTTCTTGTTAAGTGACTTTTTTTGGGTGGATTCGGTCTTGCACGTGGAGGGTTTGGGTGTGGGCTTTGGTTGGTGTGGCGCTCCCGTCGGGGGGTGCATTCTGCGCGGGGGTGCATTAACCGGCACCAGGAGGCGGGATTACTGCGAGCCTCACACAGTGCGTCTTCGCAGCAGTTTTATGATTGCTCAGCACAAGAAATACGTTACGCACATACAGTTGTTGACAAAATACACTGTACATTATATACCTCAGCTAACTAAACTATGGAAATGTATAATATAATTCATATAGCAATACGGTCTCACTGCACAGCAGGCCAGCAGTTAGCCGAGTCCGCAATCCATGTTGAGGCACAACGCAGTGATCACCGCACCGTCTCTTCTCAGTATTTGAACGGCAAATGTGAAAATTCAGCGATTTTGAATAAAAAATAATCGAAAACTGGTGAAGTTAAATGGAAAATAACTTTATAGTATAATCACTGAATACATATAACAATTTAATTAATTTGTTTTCTTTTTACATTTTTTTTCTTTCCATGATGGCAGGTGAGGCCCCGCCTCTAGTGACCGCACGTCACTGATATATATATATATGAGTATACATATACCGTATTTTCCGCACTATTAGCCGCACCTAAAAACCACAAATTTACTCAAAAGCTGACAGTGCGGCTTATAACCCGGTGCGCTTTATATATGGATTAATATTAAGATTCATTTTCATAAAGTTTAGGTCTCGCAACTACGGTAAACAGCCGCCATCTTTTTTCCCCGTAGAAGAGGAAGTGCTTCTTCTTCTACGGTAAGCACCGCCAAGGTAAGCACCCGCCCCCATAGGGTATTACGGGTATTACGTTTCATTTCCTTTGTGTGTTTACATCTGTAAAGACCACAAAATGGCTCCTACTAAGCGACACACTGTGGTTCTAGCTTGCCATGCTAATGGCCAGAAACTTCCACCCATGGTGATATTCAAAAGGAAGACCTTGCCAAAAGAGAACTTTCCAGCCGGCGTCATCATAAAAGCTAACTCGAAGGGATGGATGGATGAAGAAAAGATGAGCGAGTGGTTAAGGGAAGTTTACGCGAAGAGGCCGGGTGGCTTTTTTCACGCAGCTCCGTCCATGTTGATATACGACTCCATGCGCGCCCACATCACAGATGGTGTCAAAAAAACAAGTGAAGCACACAAATACAACACTCGCCGTCATTCCGGGTGGATTAACCAAAGAACTCCAACCGCTCGATATTGGTGTCAACAAGGCATTTAAAGCATGACTGCGAACGGCGTGGGAACAATGGATGACCGAAGGCGAACACACATTCACTAAGACAGGGAGACAGCGCCGGACGACATACGCTAACATCTGCCAGTGGATCGTAAATGCCTGGGCGGATATTTCGGTCTCAACTGTGGTCCGAGCTTTCCGGAAGGCAGGATTCACAGAACTGCTGGAAAAACAACAGCGACACTGACTCTGATGACTTCGACGAGACGGAGCCGGCCATTTTGGATCCCGTATTTGCCCAACTTTTTAATTCGGACACCGTAGGAGAAGAATTCGAGGGATTTATGAATGAAGAATAACTTCAGAAAGTGAGTGTTATGTTTATTTTGTGTGTTGTGACATTAACGTTCGACCAACATTACGTTATTGCTATTGCTCTGCACTATTTTGAATTTTACTATGTTTGTGATTGCACATTTGCACATTACCGTACATTTTGGGAGTGAACAGAGTTGTTAGAACGCTGGTTTTTAATATATTATTAAAGTTTAACTGACCTATCTGACTGTTTTTTTGACATTCCCTGTAGCGCAGTTAGATGCGGCTTATAACACGGGGCGGCTTATAGGTGGACAAAGTTTTGAAATATGCCGTTCATTGAAGGCGCGGCTTATAACACGGGGCGGCTTATGGTGCGGAAAATACGGTAAATACATACACACATGTATATATATACTGTGTGACCAGTGCAACACATTTGCTTGGCATAGAGTTGATCAGGTGGCTGATTGTGGCCTGTGGAATGTTGGTCCACTCCTCTTCAATGGCTGTGCCAAGTTGCTAGATATTAGCAAGCACGCTGTTGTACACGCCGATCCACAGCATCCCAAACATGCTCAGTGGGTGAGTAAGCTGGCCATGCAAGAACTGGGCTGTTTTCAGCTTCCAGGAATTGGGTACAGATCCTTGCTATATGGGGCCATGCATTGTCCTTCTGCAACATGAGGTGATGGTCTCGGGTAAATGGCACAACAATGGGCCTCAGGATCTCGCCACAGTATCTCTGTGCATTCAAAATGCCATCAATAAAATGCACTTGCGTTCATTTTCCAAAACGTATGCATGCCCATACCATAATTCCACTCCACCATGTACAGTAAAAACCGAGATTCGTCCGTGAAGAGAACACCTCTCCAACGTGCCAGACGCCATCGAATGTGAGCATTTACCTACTCAAGTCGGTTACAACGACAAACTGCAGTTAGGTTGAGACCCCAAAGAGGAGGAAAAGCAATCAGCTTTTTCACAGTTTGTGCAGAAATTCTTTGTTTATGCAAATCAATTGTTGCAGCAGCTGTCTGGGTGGCTGGTCTCAGAGGATCATGGATGTGCACCTGCTGGATGTGGAGGTCCTGGGCTGGTGTGTTTACACGTGGTCTACGGTTGTGAGGCCGGTTGGATGTACTGCCAAATTCTATTTAACGCCATTGGAGACGGCTTATGGTAGAAAAATTAAAATTCACTTCACGGGCAACAGCTCTGGTGGACATTCCTGCAGTCAGCATGCCAACTGCACGCTCCCTGAAAACGTGCGACATCTGTAGCATTGTGCTGCTGTGTGATAAAACTGCACATTTCAGAGTGGCCTTTTATTGTGGGCAGCCTAAGGCACACCTGTGCAATAATCAGGCTGTTAAATCAGCATCTTTATATGCCACACCTGTGAGGTGGGGTGCATTATTGGTTGACAGGAGATCTGTTATAAAATATGGCCGTTCTAATCTTGCGAGACTTCTGTGATGACGTATAACAAGAGTAATATTCTCATTTGCAACTGTCGACATCGACATAGCAAAATGGCAGGCAGCGTTGAAAGAGTTAAACAATGCTCCTCCGAATAGCGATCTATACCGAGTACCGGTATTTTTAGGTACAGGTTCCTAATTGGGTCCGTCCAAGTTAAAATCCTAGACTAATGAAACTGATATCCGTACTTTTTTATACATCTGACCGTCGTAATTATAACACACGCGCGCGCTGAAACATTCATTCAGGTGCCACTGCAAAGAATAACAAAAAGACACAGCGGAACAGCTAATCGGCGTCAAACTTTTACTGCCACACTTCTGGGTACGCGTAGGTAAACAGAATCATAGATTTGTGCTAAAAACATACTCTAAATGCGGAAAGTCGCAGAAATTGGCGCAATGTGATTGAGATGCTGTCATTGGCCGCATTTACAATGCACACCAAATCCATCCATCCATCCATTTTCTTCCGCTTATCCGAGGTCGGGTCGTGGGGGCAGCACCCTAAGCAGGGAAGCCCAGACTTCCCTCTCCCCAGCCACTTCGTCCAGCTCCTCCCGGGGGATCCCGAGGCGTTCCCAGGCCAGCCGGGAGACATAGTCTTCCCAACGTGTCCTGGGTCTTCCCCGTGGCCTCCTGCCGGTCGGACGTGCCCTAAACACCTCCCTAAGGAGGCGTTCAGATGGCATCCTTAGCAGATCCCCGAACCACCTCATCTGGTTCCTCTCGATGTGGAGGAGCAGCGGCTTTACTCTGAGTTCCTCCCGGATGGCAGAGCTTCTCACACTATCTCTAAGGGAGAGCCCCGCCACCCGGCGGAGGAAACTCATTTCGGCCGCTTGTACCCGTGATCTTGTCCTTTCGGTCATAACCCAAAGCTCATGACCATAGGTGAGGATGGGAATGTAGAACGACCGATAAATTGAAAGCTTTGCCTTCCGGCTCAGCTCCTTCTTCACCACAACTGATCGAATACAGCGCCCGCATTACTGAAGACGCCGCACCGATCCGCCTGTCGATCTCACCATCCACTCTTCCCTCACTCGTGAACAAGACTCCGAGGTACTTGAACTCCTCCACTTGGGGAAAGATCTCCTCCCCAACCCGGAGATGGCACTCCACCCTTTTCCGGACGAGAACCACGGACTCGGACTTGGAGGTGCTGATTCTCATCCCAGTCCCTTCACACTCGGCTGCGAACCGATCCAGTGAGAGCTGAAGATCCTGGCCAGTTGAAGCCATCAGGACCACATCATCTGCAAAAAGCAGAGACCTAATCCTGCAGCCACCAAACCGGATCCCCTCAACACCCTGACTGCGCCTAGAAATTCTGTCCATAAAAGTTATGAACAGAATCACACCAAATCATTTATTATTATTTTTTTTGCCAGTCCAAACGCTCCAAAGTCCAAACGCTCGGATTCGGGCCACATCAGGAGCTAGTCCTGAATCTGATATTTTCAAATGTGACTTCAGTCTAAACGCAATGCAACCTGAATGTGACCCGAATGCAACTTTTTTGTCAGCTTTGTGCGCCGGAAAAACGCAGTCGCCAGCGGGAATGGATATTTCATCACAACATCCAGTTTCGGTTTCTATTTAAAACAACCTCACTTTTGGTGCATCACTTGTCGATAGTGCGCAAATATCAGGCTATATGCAATATATGAATATATATTTTGATTCCGAAGAAATAGCGATTGTTAAAAGACCGGAATTGACGCTGTGGCGCATTTGTTGAAAAATAAAGCTCCCATAGATCCACGCTGATGTCCATGTGTCCTCGACTTAACAGCCATAAAAAGATAACAACCCTCCCAAAAATAATTACACTATGTACATCCATTCTTACATTATATTACTTTCATTTACGTTCACGTAACACTTATTTTTAAGGTTTGTTTTATTTTGTAGTAGTAGCGACTTCCTCCTTTGTTTTCCCTTTATGGAAGTGCGCATGCAAGTGACCTAGAGGCCACATTAGGGCCTGTGCGCGTGTTTACACTGGAGTCTGACCAAAATCACATTTTACTTGCAGTTTCAACAGTCAGATGGAAAAAAATCAGACCTAAAAAAAAATCCGATTTGGGCCACTATGGCCTGCAGTGTAAACGTAATCATTGAGAGGAAAAGGGGAAATCATTTTGATTGTGCACTGGACAAACACTCACCTCCATGGAGCCGTGCCGGCCAGGAGCCCTGCACAGTGCACCCTTCTGGGGCTATTTCTGTGCTTGCCTCCGGGACACACGGTAACCTCACACTACCAAACTAACTACAAAATACAGAGCTGAACATTTCCCAAATGACTTCTACAGGTCGGGTGATATTTTTTTTTTGCAAATATGCAAAGCTTTGTGAAAAACACCTGCTACTACTGCAGCCAGTTGTGGACACGACCACCAATTGAACATCTTCATTGGTAAGTTGATGATAACTTGACAACTTCTAATACTTTAGTTGGACTAATGTGGTGTTACAACACCTCTCTACTTGATGCACAGTTTGCTTTTCTCTGTATGTAATTGTTGCTACTTGAGCAAACAACAGTAATTACCTGGTAGCTTTTCCAAAAGTGTTTTGTTTACATCCTCTTTTCTTAAAGTGTATGGATTGCAATGGGTCTAGTCTGGTCTATGTTCACACAAAAGGCGCACCGGATTATAGGGCGCATTAAAAGGGTCATATTATTATTATTTTTTTCTAAATGTAAAACACTTCCTTGTGGTCTACCGTATTTTCCGCACTATAAGGCGCACCTAAAAACCACAAATGTTCTCAAAAGCTGACAGTGCGCCTTATAACCCGGTGCGCTTTATTACGATTCATTTTCATAAAGTTTCGATCTCGCAACTTCGGTAAACAGCCGCCATCTTTTTTCCCGGTAGAACAGGAAGTGCTTCTTCTTCTACGCAAGCAACCGCCAAGGAAAGCACCCGCCCCCATAGAACAGGAAGCGCTTCTTCTTCTACCCGCCCCCGGAAGAAGAAGAAAAAACGCGCGGATATCACCGTACGTTTCATTTCCTGTTTACATCTGTAAAGACCACAAAATGGCTCCTACTAAGCGATCCGGTTCATAAAAAGACGCAATCTCTCCATCCGCACACGGATTACTACCGTATTTCACAGCAACTGATATTCCTGTGAACCGCACTGTGGATACAACGGGAGCACGTACGGTGAATATTCGCACCACAGGGAATGAGAAGTCATCCTTCACTGTGGTTCTAGCTTGCCATGCTAACTTCCACCCATGGTGATATTCAAAAGGAAGACCTTGCCAAAAGAGACCTTTCCAGCCGGCGTCATCATAAAAGCTAACTCGAAGGGATGGATGGATGAAGAAAAGATGAGCGAGTGGTTAAGGGAAGTTTACGCGAAGAGGCCGGGTGGCTTTTTTCACACAGCTCCGAAGGCGAACACACCTTCACTAAGATGGGCAGACAACGCCGGACGACATACGCCAACATTTGCCAGTGGATCGTAAATGCCTGGGCAGATATTTCCGTCACAACTGTGGTCCGAGCTTTCCGGAAGGCAGGATTCACAGAACAACAGCGACACTGACTCCCGATGACTTCGACGAGACGGAACCGGCCATTTTGGATACCACGCTTGCGCAACTTTTCAATTCGGACACCGAAGACGAAGAATTCGAAGGATTTACGAATGAAGAATAACTTCAGAAGGTGAGCGCTATGTTTATTTTGTGTGTTGTGACATTAACGTTCGAGCAACATTATGTTACTATTGCTCTACACCATTTTGAATTTTACTATGTTTGTGATTGCACATTTGCGTACATTTTGGGACAGAGTTGTTAGAACGCTGGTTTTCAATATATTATTAAAGTTTGACTGAACTATCTGACTGTTTTTTTGACATTCACTTTAGCGCAGCGTTTTTTTGACATTCACTTTAGCGCAGCGTAGGCGCGGCTTATAGTCCGGGGCGGCTTATTGGTGGACAAAATTATGAAATATGTAATTCATAGAAGGTGCGGCTAATAATCCGGTGCGCCTTATAGTGCGGAAAATACGGTACATAACATGTAATGGTGGTTCTTTGGTCAAAATGTTGCATAGATGATGTTTTACAGATCATCTTCAAGCCGCTTTCTGACAGTCGCTTCAGTATGCGCCGTTTTGTGGGCGGTCTTATTTACGTGGCTCACCTTCGGCAGCGTCTTCTCCCCGCCATCTTTGTTGTAGCGGTGTAGCGTGCAAGGACGGGGGTGGAAGAAGTGTCAAAAGATGGCGCTTACTGTTTTAATGACATTCAGACATTACTTCCATCAATAACGGAGCAGCATCTCCTCATCCGTGGCTCACTAGTGCAATAACAACGCCGGAAATGTGTCCCCGTGAAAAACCGTCCGACTGAAACTCTCATAACTAAAGTTCCTTGGGTGAATTATGTAAACTCACTACACCGGTATGTTTTAGCGCTTTCATGGTGAGTTTACTGACAGATATAAGTAAGAACTTTACACTACTTTATATTAGAAATGGCAACAACAGAGGATGAATGTCTCATAACAAGAAAATAGAGAAAAAGAAGAAGTTTATCGACTACGGTGTCGACACGGACTACAAAGGCGGACGCGTGCAAATTTTCAGGACTAATGCAGATCCCAAATACAGATCAGCAGGTACAAGAAGGTAAGAAAAGTCTATTTTGCATAACATTGCGAAAAATATGTCTTACCTTATACACACACCATAATAATACTCGTATGTTGGAGCACAGTACAATCCATCCAGCGACTTCATAGCTTACCAAAGTCGTACTAAAACATTTTGATAGATTTTTGAGCGCCGTGTGTAATGTTCTATATTTTCAATGGAACATATAAAATGTTTGTGTTGTTTACTTGAGTCATATTGCAGTCTACACATATCTCTTATGTGCGACTGCCATCTACTGGTCACACTTATCATTTCACCGTGTACCAAATAAAAATAGCTTTGAGGTCAGTAAGCACAACCAAAATTATTCCATGCATTAGGCGCACCGCGTTATAAGGCGCATTGTCGAGTTTTGAGGAAATGAAAGGATTTTAAGTGCGCCTTATCGTCCGAAAAATACGGTATATATATATATATATATATATATATATATATATTTAAATTTGATTTTAATTTATTCAAAATATATGATACTTTTCCTAGTGATAATATAACATATACTGCTGCTTTTTTCAAGAAACGCAAACAGTCGCTTGAAAAAACTAATTTGAAGTGCCTTATTAGTGTGATCATACTCGATATTACAGAACAACACATGATTACCTTTACCGTCACTTGGGATAAAACAGCAAATAAACGCAGGGGGCCCTGCTGTGGCGATGGGAGCAGTGACTTGGTGCTGCCAGCCTCGGTGGCTCCCCCTGCAACAAAGGAGCAGACGGTGATTCGGGCCGGGCTCTTTTGTCTTGGTCCACAGGTGGCCATGATTAAAACAGTTCAACTCACAGAGGGGTTTCCGCCAGCCCTCCCCTTTTTCCTTGACAGCTACGCTACCTGCTGCCCCTTCCCTTCCATGCGGGGCCAAGGTGCCATTTATGGCCTCCTCTGAAGCCAAAGGCAAAATATTAGTGGTCAGTGCAGTCATATTAATACTTTATTATTATTATTGGGAGAGCCCCATAAAAGTCTGCGGGCTAGAGAGCGTTTTCTATTGGGGCTACAGTACTATGGAATGCCCTCCCGGTAACAGTTAGAAATGCTACCTCAGTAGAAGCATTTAAGTCCCATCTTAAAACTCATTTGTATACTCTAGCCCAGGGGTCAGCAACCCGCGGCTCCAGAGCCACATGCGGCTCTTTAGCTGCGCCCTGGTGGCTCCATGGAGATTTTTCAAAAATGTATGGAAATGGAAAAAAATGGTGTGAAAAATATGCTTTTTGTGGTAATATGGTTTCTGTCGGAGGACAAACACGACACAAACTTTCCTAATTGTTAGAAAGCCCACTGTTTAGTAAGTTTGTGTTCATGCTTCACTGATGGTAGTATTTGGCGAGCGGCATTTTGTCCTAATTTGAGCGGCCCTTGAACTCACCGTTGTGTGGACTGTGACTCAACAGTTTGTTTATATCTATAACTTTCTCCGCCGCCGTGTTTTATGCCACTCCTTTGTCTCATTTTGTCCACCAAAAGTTTTACACTGTGCATGAATGCACAAAGGTGAGTTTTGTTGATGTTATTGCATCACTGCAAGCTAATCGATGCTAACATGCTATTTACATATTGCATCATTATGCCTCATTTGTAGGTATACTTCAGCTCATTTAATTTCCTTTACTTATGTGCTCTGTGTATTTAGTTTATTTTTTCCATGTTTCATCACACATTATCTATTTGTAATATTGGCTGCATTTCTGATAGTTGTTTGTGTGCCATGTTGTTCCAGACCAAAGCAAACATTACTTAGCTTGCAAAGATTGTAATTAATCCATTAGAAGAAGACAGCCTGCCGTTTCCTTTAACTTGGACACACATCTATACCTTTGGCCATTCTAAGACAGTTATTTCCAGGAGTTCTCTCACCCTCTGAGAAGTTTTACTATAGTTTTCCAATCTTGTAAAAATGTCTAGAATAAATATTACATTTCAACATTTCTGTGAACTAAGATTTGCGTCAGCCTGCGACACATAGTTATTTTGATAGTAGGCTAATATAGCTAATATAGACACTTACGTCAAAACACTTATATAAAGCTTTTAATTTCTTGCGGCTCCAGACCGATTACTTTTTTGTATTTGTGGTCCAATATGGCTCTTTCAACATTTTGTGTTGCCGACCCCTGCTCTAGCCTTTAAATAGACCCCCTTTTTAGACCAGTTGATCTGCCGTTTCTTTTCTTTTCTCCTCTGCCCCCCTCTCCCTTGTGGAGGGGGAGTTACACAGGTCCGGTGGCCATGGATGAAGTGCTGGCTGTCCAGAGTCGGGACCCGGGGTGGACCGCTCGCCTGTGCATCAGTTGGGGACATCTGTGCGCTGCTGACCCTTCTCCGCTTGGGATGGTGTCCTGCTGGCCCCACTATGGACTGGACTCTTACTATTATGTTAGATCCACTATGGACTGGACTTTCACAATATTATGCTAGACCCACTCGACGTCCATTGCATCCGGTCTCCCCGAGAGGGGGGGGGGGTCACCCACATCTGCGGCCCTCTCCAAGGTTTCTCATAGTCATTCACATTGACGTCCCACTGAGTTGTGAGTTTTTCCTTGCCCTTATGTGGGCTCTGAACCGAGGATGTCGTTGTGGCTTGTGCAGCCCTTTGAGACATTTGTGATTTAGGGCTATATAAATAAACATTGATTGATTGATTGATTGATTATTATTGTATCCTATAAATAAAGTTGATTTGATTTGATTATCGGGAATCCTCCAGTGGCATGAAATATACGAAAAGACGCTAGTTTTATTTTTTTCCCTATATGTAAGGATTACGGTTGATTCTTCATCTAAACAGAAAGATATAAACAACCCAGTTTCAGTTGGCACACCAGTAAGAGCAGACTTTGTACAGTACGTGATGGTTTTATTATGTTCTTAGTTCGTATATATCTTGTTTAGCACTTAGCAATACTGTCACTTGCTGATTCTGTTTATCACTCAGCTTGTAAAACTTATTGCACATCCTCCAAATATCCATGCTCAGAAATATAAGGTTCTGGATCATCATTTGTCCCAAAGTAGTCATCGTTGTCTTTCGTGAAGTCTGCCATGATTAGTAGTGTTTTTGTTGTATGAACGGAAAAACGAAATTAATGCATAAAATAATACATAAATATTAGATGTTATTATGAATGTGCCTGTTACAACATGACATATATACTTACAGCATGTATATACAAAATGTGTTTTTTTAGAGTGCTTTATAGGCAGTATAAAGTAATTAGAAATAAATGCGTTAAAATGTAATATCGGAAATTATCGGTATCGTTTTTTTTTATTATCGGTATCGTTTTGTTTTTTTTGTTTTTTGTTTTTTTATTACATCAACATAAAAAACACAAGATACACTTACAATTAGTACACCAACCCAAAAAACCTCCCACCCCCGTTTACACTCATTCACACAAAAGGGTTGTTTCTTTCTGTTATTAATATTGTGGTTCCTACATTATATATCAATATATATCAATACAGTCTGCAAGGGATACAGTCCGTAAGCACACATGATTGTGCGTGCTGCTGGTCCACTAATAGTACTAACCTTTAACAGTTCATTTTACTCATTTTCATTAATTACTAGTTTATATGTAACTGTTTTTATATCGTTTTACTTTCTTTTTTATTCAAGAAAATGTTTTTAATTTATTTATCTTATTTTATTTTATTAATTTTTTTTCAGAAGTACCTTATCTTCACCATACCTGGTTGTCCAAATTAGGCATAATGTGTTAATTCCACGACTGTATATATCGGTTGATATCGGTATCGGTTGATATCGTAATTAAAGAGTTGGACAATATCGGAATATCGGATATCAGCAAAAAGCCATTATCGGACATCCCTAAAAGCAATCCTATTAGCTCAATTGATAGCTGACTTTTACTAGCGTTTATTTACGAGTTAAAAAACATATGTCTTCTTATCTTACATAAGGATTGTGAATGATTAAAAAAAAAAATCCAAAAAAGGGCCGTTCCCCCGTCTTTAAGATATAAGTTGCATGCAAAAATTTGAGTTACAAGCATCCCCGCCATTAAATGGTGCGGAAAATGTCACAGTCAACCCTGTAAGACCCGACCAAACATCTGGTCTTACTCGCTAGCAATAGCTTATAGCTACAGATGGACACAACTTTGTTTTTCCAAGCCTGGGAAGGACGAACATGGGTCTGAAGAAAGTGCTGAGAAGTTAATAGTCATTTGAATTAAAGAAAGAAATCATCAAAAACATGAGTGTAGCCAACTTGGTGAAGCAGTTGGAGCGTAGTCTGCACCATACTGAAGCAGGAATGTTTGAACGCCAGCCAAGAATGTTAAAATGATATCTACATTTATCCATGAAAATATGGAAAAGCTGCGGATGGTGTGTTTGACTGAGAATTTAAAAATACTGTACATTCTATTTTATTGTTTTCATACAGTATTTCATTTCTAGTTTTCTTTTTAAAGGGCATGTTAGAATTGTGATATTAATAAATGGATTCAAACTACAAAACCCAAAACCAGTGAAATTGGCACCTTGTAAATGGTAAATAAAAACATAATACAATGATTTGCAAATCCTTTTCAACTTATATTCAATTGAATAGACTGCAAAGACAAGATATTTAATGTTCAAACTGAGAAACTTCTTCTTTTTTTTTTTTGCAAATGATCATTAACTTAGAATTTAATGGCAGCAACACATTGCAAAAAAGTTGGCAAAAAGTTCCTTTTAACAACACTCAGCAAACCTTTGGGAACTGAGGAGACCAATTTTTTGAAGCTTTTCAGGTGGAATTCTTTCCCATTCTTGCTTGATGTACAGCTTAAGTTGTTCAACTGTCCGGGGTCTCCGTTGTGGTATTTTAGGCTTCATAATGCGCCACACATTTTCAATTGGAGACAGGTCTGGACTACAGGCAGGCCAGTCTAGTACCCGCACTCTTTTACTATGAAGCCACGTTGATGTAACACGTGGCTTGGCATTTTCTTGCTGAAATAAGCAGGGGCGTCCATGATAACGGCAACATATGTGGCTCCAAAACCTGCATGTACCTTTCAGCATTAATGGTGCCTTCACAGATGTGTAAGTTACCCATGCCTTGGGCACTAATACACCCCCATACCATCACAGATGCTGGCTTTTCAACTTTGAGCCTATAACAATCCAGAGGGTGGACGGTGAAATCCCTAAATTCCCTGCAATAGCTCGTTGAGAAAGATTGTTCATAAACAGTTGGACAATTTGCTCACGCATTTGTTCACAAAGTGGTGACCCTCGCCCCATCCTTGTTTGTGAATGACTGAGCATTTCACGGAAGCTACTTTTACACCCAATCATGGCACCCACCTGTTCCCAATTAGCCTGTTCACCTGTGGGATGTTCCAAATAAGTGTTTGATGAGCATTCCTCAACTTTCTCAGTTTTTTTGCCACTTGTGCCAGCTTTTTTGAAACATGTTGCAGGCTTCAAATTCTCCAAATGAGCTAATATTTGCCAAAAAATAAAAAAGTTGACCAGTTCGAACGTTAAGTATCTTGTCTTTGCAATCTACTCAATTGAATAAAGGTTGAAAAGGATTTGCAAATCATTGTATTCTGTTTTTATTTACGATTTACACAACGTGCCAAATTCACTGGTTTTAGGTTTTGTCATTTCAATGGGTGATGTTGTTCTGCGATTTGACTTAAGAGCTCTGTCACGGAACCAATTAACAGGGTGCTACGGTAGTAATTAAAATGTGTAAATAGTAAATGCCACTTTAAAGCCTTTTTACGTAATGGAAACCAAAATATTAAAGTGTTCCGCCATATCTTTGAACGTTCCAGTAATACCAATGAGCTGTTGACAGTTTTAGTCGTTTTAGTCCCCGATAAATCAGGTAGCCCCTTTCGAGGTGGGGTCAAAGGTCAAGAGGGTCTCAGGGGCTTGAACACACACACAGTGCTTAGATGCTTGGCGTGTTTGTTACGAGAAGTATTCTCTGTTTACACATCAACAGTGGGAGAAGAGAACTGAAACGTTCTCAAGAAATGCAGTGCAAAGTGTTAAAAAATGCCCCCCCTCCCCCCAAAAATGTGTTTTGTCTTAAATTCTGTGAATTAACTTGTGAGCGTCAAAGCAAAAAAGCATAAGAGAAAAAGGAAGCGGTGTAAAAGAGGAGACACTCCAAGATGAAGGGCCAGCAGAAGAAAAGGGGCAATTACTGGTCCTTTCTTATGGAAATGGTAATGAAGTGGGACATGGGGCCCGGGACAATAGAGGGCCACAGGCAGGTTGAGCGTCACCGTGTAAACTGCTTCCTGTTAGGGAGCCATTTAGCCCTCACTTTTACTGACTAACAAGCCATCTCCAGGACAAACTACAAAGAGGCGTCCCCATCAAAGCTGGAGGCTGCTGCTGCTTGTCTGCGGACAAGGCGGACGAGGCTTTTCCCATGGCTGCTGGGCCAAGATAACGGCACGCAACGCCAGTCCCTGGCTGAGGGATGATGCTCGTGGAAGCACCTTTTACTTCCTGCTTGTCGTTTTATGCAATGATCATGACTGACATCTCCCATGGCTCATTTGGAGACTTCATGCATGAAACAGAATGACAACACAGGAATATCATGAGGTCAATTTAAAGACATAACAAATTGTATCATGACTATTTTTTTTCCACAATCGACCATAATGCAAATTATAGAACAATATCATTTAACTAAAATGCATGCCTCATTCATTCGATTATTTTTTTTTGTATTTTTTTAATTATATTTTACAATTAGCTATCGCATGAGGCAGTTATGTAAATTTTTATTGACTACGTGGGATTAAGTATTTAACTTGAACAACTTTTCATTTTATTATACCAATACAAATGATGTACTTTACGACTGTGATCATTACTTTAATTTCTATAATTAATCTATTAGTATATTTTTTCCATTTTTTAAAAGATAAATCACATGGTTCTTCTGCCATATAGGGTCCAAAGTTACCATAAATGGCAAATCATAATTTTTTCTAAAAAAACCTTGTTTTTGTTATTCTTAAGTGCAATGCGTCTATTGTTTTTATTTTTAAATAAACACATCGTTTGCTTCAGATTTCATCATAGACTCTTATTATATGCAACAATGGTCTGCAGTTATGACAAATAATTGCACATAAATAATACATTAAAAAAACAATAATTCCAAAACATTTTCATTATACCTTAATTAATGGTGTACATTATATTAATCATTTTTAATTTCATTACTTTAATTTCTGTAATTAATTTGTTTTCTATTTTTATTCCTAGGAGAAATCCCCTGGTTCTTGTGCCAAAGTTATCATAAATGGTTCCAAACATTTGAAAAATAATTTTCTAAAAAACTTTTTTTAAAACCTTGTTTTTATAATCCTTGTGTAAGTGCAATTGTATTCTGTTCTATTTGTAATTGTCTGCTTCTGATTTACAATGTTATTATATGGACCCGTATCATATGTCTATAAAAAATGGGAAAATTGTCTGCAGTGGTATAATGGCAAATAATTGAATATAAATAATAGTAGGTGTATACATTTGCATTTGGGGGACTGAACAGAAGGGGGCAGTACACAAGCCTCTTTGGTGATGATGGTGGGGGGTGCTGAGGACTGTGTGTGTGTTGCATGTATTGTCTTTTAATGAGAGCCTTTGATGTGCCCCCACTATTTGCTGTTTGTACACCTGGGACCCTGTGCCAGCATTCAGATTGGCTGTCTTCTGCTTAAAGGGGGGGTCACTCGCCATATTCCAGGTAACACTTTTCAATCAGCTGCTGCCTGGCGTGGGAAGGCAGTAAAAGCAGGCCGGCCCCCTTTGTTTACCTCCTACAGTTTACGGTGCAGCAGTGCGTCCAACCCCCACCCACGTTCAAACCTCCCAAATCCTCTGCCTGGCCTCCAGACTGTGCAGGCAGATGCCGGCTGCCTCTGCGGAGGCCCCCGAGGTGGCTAAGCCGCCCGCTGGGGCTCCCGGCCAGTGACGCTTCCTTACGCCAGAATAACAGGAAATGACTGCAGCCCCATCATACTCTGGGGGTTTCTAATATTCTGACCCTCAAAATAGAGGTATCCCAGAGTTGACTCCTAATGCAAGCTTCATTCACGTTTTTCACTAACCCTAATGTAGAAATGTCTTTAATGTTACTGAACGGTGGCCTAGTGGTTAGAATGTCCGCTCTGAGATCAGTAGGTTGTGAGTTCAAACCCCGGCCGAGTCATACCAAAGACTAAAAAAATGGGACCCATTAGCTCCCTGCTTGGCACTCAGCATTAAGGGTTGGAATTGGGGGTTAAATCACCAAAATGATTCCCGGGCGCGGCCACCGCTGCTGCCCACTGCTCCCCATCACCTCCCAGGGGGTGATCAAGGGTGATGGGTCAAATGCAGAGAGTAATTTTGCCACACCTAGTGTGGTGTGACAATCATTGGTACTTTAACTTTAACTTTAATACCTACAATAAAAGGAACAGACATTATTATTTGCATACGCACATGAGCAAGAAACAAGTTGGTTTTTCAAATGACCGCTTAGACTGCAAACTCATTCAACTATTTTTGAAATTATGTTTTCCAATTAGCTATTGTAAGTATTATGAGGCAATTATGTAAACTTGTATTGACTACACGGGAATACTTGTTGACTCAGCTCACACCATCATAACTATTTGTTCCATTAAACTTAAGCAACTTTTCAGAATATGCAATACATTTTATTTTACCTATGCAAACGACATATTTTAATGCACCAGCGAACACACAGGCACACACTATAAGAATATACAATACAATAACATAGGCATGAAATATACTGTAATAATATGAGTTTGAGTTTGAGTTTATTTGGAACATGCAAGCATACAACATGATACATCACAATTTCCAGTTTCTCTTTTCAACATGTTCGAAAAGGAGTAGGAAGAAGCAGAGCTTATTTAATCCTACCCCTTTTCTTTCATATAACAGTTGCTAAAACTTTTGTTCACTTCCTGTTCTCGAATTATTCACAATATACTGCATAAGTAATCACAATAAAAATAGATAAATAAATAATAATTGGTGAAGTAAGCTATATTTCATTCTTGAAAATGAATGGATGGATGAAATAAATTCAGAATGTTTATCATGGTTCTTCTTCTTTGTACTTTGTAAGCGCTTTAAGTTTGAAGAATTTCTTGAAGTGGATCATATTATTACATTGGTTGATTGCTTTGCTTAATCCATTCCATAATTTAATTCCACGTGCTGATGTACTGAAGGTCTTAAGTGTTGTACGTGCATACAAATGTTTTAAATTACATTTTTCTCTAAGACTATATTTGTCCTCTTTTTTTGAGAAGAATTGTTGTATATTCTTGGGTAGCAGGTTATAGTTTGCTTTGTGTATAATTTTAGCTGTTTGCAAATTCACTATGTCGTGGAATTTCAGTATCTTTGATTCAATAAATAAAGGGTTTGTATGTTCTCTATATCCAACATTATGTATTATTCTAACTGATCTTTTTCGTAACACCGTTAATGATTGAAATGTACTTCTGTAGTTATTTCCCCATATTTCTACACAATAACTCAGATATGGTAACACTAGCGAGCAGTAGAGAATATGAAGTGATTTTTGGTCGAGAACATGTTTTGCTTTATTCATTATTGACGTGTTTCTTGCTACTTTATGTTGTATATTTTTTTACATGAGATTTCCAGTTCAATTTATCATCAATCATGGACAAGCAATATAATAAAATACATAGCTATTAAAAAACGAGACACATTTTTCACGTTTGTAACATCTCAAATTATAATTTTTTTGCAGGATTTAGTGTGGTGACTTTAAAAAAAAAAAGATAAATTAATATATTTTAAAGGAATAAATACACATTTTATGAATTAAAAAATACAAATTTTTGCAGTTTTTTGACGCCAGTTATTAGAAATGTTGTAAATATTTAAAATTGCTTTTACAATCTATTAGCCCTTTTGACTTCCTTGATAACATTTTATTTATGTCATTTTATTTTCATTTAATTTTTTTTTTTTCATTTATTCATTTATTTCAGGCAATGACATTAAAACAAAAGTACAAGGTAGACAATACATAATAATATAAATTAATATAATGCAAAAGGCAATGTACAGTATGTAAGCATGATTGTCCAGTTTTGCCTGAAAGGGAGTGGGTAGAAGATAATTTATTTAATCCCACCCCCAGTTCTCCATTCAGTGATTAATACATTGAGTTTCATTGTTACTTTGTTTAAGGATTATACAAATGTTGTATCATAGTGGCATTACCACAAGTAACAATAATTATTACACTGTCAATTTTCTCATTATCTATTATGTATGTATATATTTATGTAATGGATTGAATACAGGAAGTGAAGGGGAGTACTAGTAATCGCTGTGAAATGGAGAAAAGGTATATGATTAAATAAGCTTCTTCCTACTCCTTTTTGGACATGTTGAACTTTGTGTGACAGTGTAAATATGTTATGTACTATTGTGTAATCTCGTCTCCACGTTCGAAATAAACAGAAACATAAGATTCAGCATTTTGGGCCATTTATTCATTATATAAATATACTGCACTCCATTTAAAAATCGATTCACATCCGAATCTCAATTTTTATCTATTCTGTTTCTAAATTGATACATCATTTTCAAAAATCTATTAAAAGCAACATATATATATATATATATATATATATATATATATATATATATATATATATATATATATATATATATATATATATATATATATATATATACTTATTACTTTTAAATATTATTTATCGATTCTTTGAACAAAAAAATATATTTTTTGATTTTTCTTGAGAGTACATTTTTACAAAATAGGTTTTTAGGCTATTTCTGCACTTACTCACTAGGCATACGTCAGCAGCCAAGAAGAACATTTGTAAAATGTTTTAAAAAGGTTGTATTATCATTATCATACCAAATAACTGCGATAATCAAAGAATCGATTCTGAATCAAATCATCACCCCAAGAATCAGAATCGAATCATGAGTTGTTACGTGACATATTTTTCTAAGATCTATGAATAATTAATTCAATAAACTTTAAAAAATGACAAAATATTATATTACTAGTCTAATAAAACTTTTTTACATATCTTACAATGTTACATAACATATACAGTATGTTGTATTTCCTATAAATAATAAATTCAATAAACAGAATTTAAAAAAAATTTTTTTCCATTTAATAAAAAAACTTAAAACATATTGAATTACAAAAATATTAAAAATCAGTATATTTTACAATGTTATATTTGTTGGAGTTCTAAAAATAATAAATTCAATGAACATAATCACAAAAAAAAAGTATTAAATAAGAATCATAATCAAAAATCTGTATATTTTACAATGTTACTTAACATATATGTTGGAGTTGTATAAATAATAAATTCAACAAACAGAATTCAAAATATTTTTTTCCATTTAATAAAAAAAACTTTAAAAATATTGAATTACAAATATATTAAAAATCTGTATATTTTACAAAGTTATATTTGTCGAAGTTCTATAAATAATACATTCAATAAACAGAATTTTTTTTAAAAAGTATTAAATTAGAATTATATTTAAAAATCTGTATATTTTACAATGTTACGTAACATATATGTTGGAGTTCTCTAAATAATAAATGCAATAAACAGAAAAAAAATAAAAAATAAATATATATATATATACACATACATATATATATACATACATATATACATACATATACATACATATATATATATATATACATATATATATATATATATATATATACACATATACATATACATATATATACATATATACATATATATATACATATACTGTATATGCATATATACATATATATACATATGCATATATACATATATATATATACATATACTGTATATGCATATATATATACATATATACAGTATATATACATATATATACATATATGTATATATATACACATATATATATATATATATACACACATATGTACACTTATATATACACACATATATACATATATATATACACACACATATATACATATACTGTAATATACTGTATATATATGTGTATATATATATATATATATATATACACACACATATATACATATATATATATATATATATATATACACACATATATACATATATATATATATATATATATATATATATACACACACACACACACACACACACACATATATATATATATATATATATATATATATATATATATATATATATATATATATATATATAAATATATACACACACACACACATATATATATATATATATATATAGGTAAAATAAATTAGAACTATTTTAAAACATTTATATATTTTACAACGTTACGTAACATATATATAGTGTGGATGTGAGTGTGAATGTGGTCTGTCTATCTGTGTTGGCCCTGCGATGAGGTGGCGACTTGTCCAGGGTGTACCCTGCCTTCCGCCCGATTGTAGCTGAGATAGGCTCCAGCGCCTCCCGCGACCCCAAAGGGAATAAGCGGTAGAAAATGGATGGATGGATGGATACGTAACATGTATATTGGAGTTCTCTAAATATTAAATGCAATTGACAGAATAAAAAATAAAAATGTTTGCATTCAATAGATAAAAAAATATATATATATATATTAAATAAAAAATATATTAAAAATGTAAATTTTATGTAACATATTTGTCAGAGTTTGATTGCTTCATACAGTAAAGTCATTTTTGAACACTCCTAGCGGTACCGAATATGGTTCCCAATGAGGGGCTGCACCCTGAGATGGGGCGATTAAAAGTGATAAAACATAAGAAACAAAAAAAAGGGTTCCCGCTTTACTGATTGCTGATGTGCGTCTGCAAGGTGACACTATGCTGCGTGAACATCTCATTTTAATTGTGCATTTATAGAGAGAGGAAGTGGCGCTGGAGGAAGAGAGAGGGTGACGAGGCAGCTCTGAAGTCACACATCCTGCGACTGTGGGTAAATAATGTTCCTGGCTGCACCTATCATTAATCCTCTGTCTTTAACACTTACTGTTTGTCAGTGGAAAGTGGCCCTCGCTCCTTTTGATCTCCCCCGCTAGGCCATTCCACCCACTCGCATCTCACCCACCGCTGCCACACAGCACCGGCCGTCCCCGCATATTATATAAAAAGTCCTCCCGCCCTAAAAGTGGTGATTAATATCTGCTAATATTTGCGGATGTCTTCCCAGCACCACCGCAGTGGACAGCGTCATGGGCCCAAAGTGTGAGCTCACCGTGGCTGCAGATATGTGTGTGTGTGTGTGTGTGTGTGTGTGTGTGTGTGTGTGTGTGTGTGTGTGTGTGTGTGTGTGTGTGTGTGTGTGTGTGTGTGCACACAGCTGGGGGGCTGCAGCGAGGGGATTTAACTGTGTTTTCTCACACACTGGTGTCTGCTGACTTCAGCTGCTCATATTTACATCAGGCAACAGCAACAGACGGGGGGGAATAACAGAGGAAATGGGCAAAAACACACCTGCAAAGTGGAAGAAAAAGGTGTACTTTGTTGTATAATGACAATTGTTTACATCATAAAAGTGATTTAGATGCATATTTGTCCTTTTTATAAGTGCTTTTTAGGACTTGGACTTAAACTCGAGCCAAAATGAGAAGCAGTAGAACCAGGTGGTTTCTCTTAACTGGTTCCAGTCCTATCTCGATCACAGGAAGCCCTTTGTTTAAATTGGTTGCTGTGTCTCTGAACCAAATGGCTGCGAATCTGCATGTGGAGTTCCTCAGGGGTCAATTCCGGGACCGCTATTGTTCAACTTGTACAAAACCCAAAACCAGTGAAGTTTTGAGTTTGCAAATCCTTTTCAATCTAGATTCAATTGAATAGACTGCAAAGACAAGATATTTAATGTTCGAACTGGTAAACTTTGCTATTTTTTGCAAATATTAGCTCATTTGGAATTTGATGCTGGCAAAAAGACTGAAAAAGTTGAGGAATGCTCATCAAACACTTATTTGGAACATCCAACAGGTTGAACAGGTTCATTGGGAACAGGTGGGTGCCATGGTTGGGTATAAAAACAGCTTCCATGAAATTCTCAGTCATTCACAAACAAGGATGGGGCGAGGGTCACCATTTTGTGAACAAATGCGCGAGCAAATTGTCCAACAGTTTAAGAACAACATTTCTCAACCAGCTACTGCAATGAATTTAGGGATTTCACCATCTATGGTCTGCAATATTATCAAAAGTTTCAGAGAATCTGGAGAAATCACTTTACGTAAGCGGCAAGGCCAAAAACCAACATTGAATGCCCGTGACATACGATCCCTCAGTTGGTACTGCATCAAAAAGCGACATCAGTGTTTTTAGGGAATTTAGGGATTTCACCATCTACGATCCGTAATATCATCAAAAGGTTCAGAGAATCTGGAGAAATCACTGCACGAAAGCGATGATATTACGGACCTTCGATCCCTCAGGCGGTGCTGCATCAAAAAGCAACATCAGTGTGTAAAGGATATCACCCCATGGGCTCAGGAACACTTCAGAAAACCACTGTCAGTAACTACAGTTTGTCGCTACATCTGTAAGTCCAGGTTAAAACTCTACTATGCAAAGCGAAAGCCATTTATCAACAACACCCAGAAACGCCGCCGGCTTCGCTGGGCCCGAGCTCATCTAAGATGGACTGATGCAAAGTGTACAAGTGTTCCGTGGTCTGACGAGTCCACATTTTAAATTGTTTTTGGAAACTGTGGACGTTGTGTCCTCCGGAACAAAGAGGCAAAGAACCATCCGGATTGTCATAGACACAAAGTTCAAAAGCCAGCATCTGTGATGGTATGGGGGTGTATTAGTGACCAATGCATGGGTAACCTGCATCATTAATGTTGAAAGGTACATATGAGTTTTGGAGCAACATACTGTATGTTGCCATCCAAGCAACATTATCATGGACGCCCCTGCTTATTTCAGCAAGACAATGCCAAGCCACATTCTGCACGTGTTACAACAGCGTGGCTTCATAGTAAAAGAGTGCGGGTACTACACTGGCCTGCCTGTAGTCCAGACCTGTCTCCCATTGAAAATGTGTGGCACATAATGAAGTGTAAAATACCACAAGGAAGACCCCGTACTGTTGAACAACTTAAGCTGTACATCAAGCAAAAATGGGAAAGAATTCCACCTGAGAAGCTTAAAAAATGTGTCTCCTCAGTTCCCAAACGTTTACTGAGTGTTGTTAAAAGGAAAGGCCATGTAACACAGTGGTAAAAATGCCCCTGTGCCAACTTTTTTACAATGTGTTGCTGCCATTAAATTCTCAGTTAATGATTTGAAAAAAAATAAAGTCACAGTTTGAACATTAAGTATCTTGTCTTTGCAGTCTATTCAATTGAATATAGGTTGAAAAGGATTTGAAAATCATTGTATTCTTTTTTTATTTACGAATTACACAACGTGCCAACTTTACTGGTTTTGTGTTTTGTAAATGTTTAATCCCATACCACCAATATTTTAAGGTAGTGGAGAGCGCAACAGATGGCAACTTGTTAGCCTTGCGGACATGCCATCAATGATTGTGTGAGCCTAAAAAGAGTATGCATATATGTAGAACCCTTTTACGGGCCAAACGAAATGACTCGGCGGGAAGATTTTGGCCACCGAGCCCCATTTCGGGCACCCCTGGTTTAGAGGTCACATGACCTTACAAAGCCTACAGTGAGGTCCTAAGAGGCACATACTTAGCATAGAAAAAAAATACTTTTTTAAAGACAAATATCAGATCTTAATATTCTTCTGTGTGACTTAACAAAAAAAATAATGTGCAACTTCCCTGGTTTTGGGTTTTGTACATGCACATAAACAGTAGCAATGATAACCGCTGTAAAACTCCTAATGGTTACTATTACCGTATTAAATTAAAATGATTAAAAAAAAACGTGGTTGATAACCACACGTTGATAAAATTATAGACTGTCTAGCGTTAGCATGCTTAAATGCTAAAATGAAAACAAGAGACATTAACATCTTTCCCCATTAAAAAACGTCATACCTCAATCTAAACTTGTATAAACACATTCCCGTCCAAGCAACTACGATACAGTATTCATATTGAACATAAAGGCTGTGTTGTGTTCGATACATACTCCACAGTTTTGAGTTGAAAACAGATGGAGGTGTCTTTAACAGGAAGTGAACTAGAATGACGTCACATAAACTAGTAGTGAAACAAATGATCACCTAATTTGTAAATGTAAGAAAACATTCTAAGTTGTTTACAAATGAAAATGAAAGAAGAAAAGCATATTCAAACACACAAATAAAGCCAGAACAATATCTAATCTTTCCTATGCGGTATAGCTCGGTTGGTAGAGCGGCCATGCCAGCAACTTGATGGTTCCAGGTTCGATCCCCGCTTCCGCCATTCTAGTCACTGCCGTTGTGTCCTTGGGCAAGATGCTTTACCCACATGCGCCCAGTGCCACCCACACTGGTTTAAATGTAACGTAGATATTGGGTTTCACTATGTAAAGCGCTTTGAGTCACTAGAGAAAAGCGCTATATAAATATAATTCACTTCACTTCACTATGCCAAATTACAAAAGAATGTAACATTTCGTAACATGTGATATTAACTTATTATTACATGCAAAGTGAAATATGTCAAGCCTTTTAATTATTATACAAACCCCGTTTCCATATGAGTTGGGAAATTGTGTTAGATGTAAATATAAACGGAATACAATGATTTGCAAATCATTTTCAACCCATATTCAGTTGAATATGCTACAAAGACAACATATTTGATGTTCAAACTGATAAACATTTTTTTGTTGCAAATAATCATTAACTTTAGAATTTGATGCCAGCAACACGTGACAAAGAAGTTGGTAAAGGTGGCAATAAATACTGATAAAGTTGAGGAATGCTCATCAAACACTTATTTGGAACATCCCACAGGTGAACAGGCGAATTGGGAACAGGTGGGTGCCATGATTGGGTATAAAAGTAGATTCCATGAAATGCTCAGTCATTCACAAACAAGGATGGGGCAAGGGTCACCACTTTGTCAACAAATGCGTGAGCAAATTGTTGAACAGTTTAAGAAAAACCTTTCTCAACCAGCTATTGCAAGGAATTTAGGGATTTCACCATATACGGTCCGTAATATCATGAAAGAGTTCAGAGAATCTGGAGAAATCACTGCACGTAAGCAGCTAAGCCCATGACCTTCGATCCCTCAGGCTGTACTGCATCAACAAGCGACATCAGTGTGTAAAGGATATCACCACATGGGCTCAGGAACACTTCAGAAACCCACTGTCAGTAACTACAGTTGGTCCCTACATCTGTAAGTGCAAGTTAAAACTCTCCTATGCAAGGCAAAAACCGTTTATCAACAACACCCAGAAACGCCGTCGGCTTCGCTGGGCCTGAGCTCATCTAAGATGGACTGATACAAAGTGGAAAAGTGTTCTGTGGTCTGACGAGTCCACATTTCAAATTGTTTTTGGAAACTGTGGACGTCGTGTCCTCCGGACCAAAGAGGAAAAGAACCATCCGGATCGTTATAGGCGCAAAGTTGAAAAGCCAGCATGTGTGATGGTATGGGGGTGTATTAGTGCCCAAGACATGGGTAACTTACACATCTGTGAAGGCACCATTTATGCTGAAAGGTACATACAGGTTTTGGAGCAACATATGTTGCCATCCAAGCAACGTTACCATGGACGCCCCTGCTTATTTCAGCAAGACAATGCCAAGCCACGTGTTACATCAACGTGGCTTCATAGTAAAAGAGTGCGGGTACTAGACTGGCCTGCCTGTAGTCTAGACCTGTCTCCCATTGAAAATGTGTGGCGCATTATGAAGCCTAAAATACCACAACGGAGACCCCCGGACTGTTGAACAACTTAAGCTGTACATCAAGCAAGAATGGGAAAAAATTCCAGCTGAGAAGCTTAAAAAATGTGTCTCCTCAGTTCCCAAACGTTTACTGAGTGTTGTTAAAAGGAAAGGCCATGTAACACAGTGGTGAACATGCCCTTTCCCAACTACTTTGGCACGTGTTGCAGCCATGAAATTCTAAGTTAATTATTATTTGCAAAAAAAAAAAAAAAGTTTATGAGTTTGAACATCAAATGTCTTGTCTTTGTAGTGCATTCAATTGAATATGGGTTGAAAAGGATTTGCAAATCAGTACACACACACACACATGAACGCAAATGGCGCGCGACTAAGCTTGAGGTTTTCCATCAAGTATGGAGTGATAGTTTAATATCGTATAAACACATGCTTACCTTAGCTAAAGCTAAATATTACTCAAATCTCATCCGCCTCAACAAAAACGACCCTAAATTTTTGTTTAGTACAGTAGCATCGCTAACCCAACAAGGGACTCCTCCCAATAGCTCCACCCACTCGGCAGATGACTTAAGAATTTCTTTAATAAAAAAATTTAACTCATTAGAAAGGAGATTAAAGACAACGCATCCCAGCTACAACTGGGTTCTATTAACACAGATACGACTGTAAATACGACGGATACTGCAATACAAAATAGTCTCTCTCTTTTTGATGAAATAACATTAGAGGAACTATTACGGCGTGTAAGTGGGATAAAACAAACAACATGTTTACTTGACCCACTTCCTGGGAAACTTATCAAGGAGCTTTTTGTATTATTAGGTCCATCAGTGCTAAATATTATAAACGTATCACTTTCCTCTGGCACTGTTCCACTAGCATTCAAGAAAGCGGTTATTCATCCTCTGCTCAAAAGACCTAACCTCGATCCTGACCTCATGGTAAACGACCGACCGGTGTCCCACCTTCCCTTTATTTCGAAAATCCTCGAAAAAAATTGTCGCACAGCAGCTAAATGAACACTTAGTGTCTAACAATCTCTGTGAACCTTTTCAATCCGGTTTCAGGGCAAATCACTCTACGGAGACAGCCCTCGCAAAAATGACTAATGATCTACTGCTAACGATGGATTCTGATGCGTCATCTATGTTGCTGCTTCTTGATCTTAGCGCTGCTTTCGATACCGTCGATCATAATATTTTATTAGAGCGTATCAAAACAGGTATTGGTATGTCAGACTTAGCCTTGTCGTGGTTTAACTCTTATCTTACTGACAGGATGCAGTGCGTCTCCCATAATAATGTGACCTCGGACTATGTTAAGGTAACGTGCGGAGTTCCTCAGGGTTCGGTTCTTGGCCCCGCACTCTTTAGTATTTACATGCTGCCGTTAGGCGACATCATACGCAAATACGATGTTAGCTTTCAATGTTATGCTGATGACACCCAACTCTACATGCCCCTAAAGCTGACCAACACGCCGGATTGTAGGCAGCTGGAGGCGTGTTTGAATGAAATTAAACAATGGATGTCCGCTAACTTCTTGCAACTCAACGCCAAGAAAACGGAAATGCTGATTATCGGTCCTGCTAAACACCGACATTTATTTAATAATACCACCTTAACATTTGACAACCAAACAATTACACAAGGCGACTCAGTAAAGAATCTGGGTATTATCTTCGACCCAACTCTCTCGTTTGAATCACACATTAAGAGTGTTACTAAAACGGCCTTCTTTCATCTCCGTAATATCGCGAAAATTCGTTCTATTTTATCCACTAGCGACGCTGAGATCATTATTTATGCGTTCGTTACGTCTCGTCTCGACTACTGTAACGTATTATTTTCGGGTCTCCCTATGTCTAGCATTAAAAGATTACAATTGGTACAAAATGCGGCTGCTAGACTTTTGACAAGAACAAGAACGTTTGATCATATTACGCCTATACTGGCTCACCTGCACTGGCTTCCTGTGCACTTAAGATGTGACTTTAAGGTTTTACTACTTACGTATAAAATACTACACGGTCTAGCTCCATCCTATCTTGCCGATTGTATTGTACCATATGTCCCGGCAAGAAATCTGCGTTCAAAGAACTCCGGCTTATTAGTGATTCCCAGAGCCCAAAAAAAGTCTGCGGGCTATAGAGCGTTTTCTATTCGGGCTCCAGTACTATGGAATGCCCTCCCGGTAACAATTAGAGATGCTACCTCAGTAGAAGCATTTAAGTCCCATCTTAAAACTCATTTGTATACTCTAGCCTTTAAATAGACCCCCCTTTTAGACCAGTTGATCTGCCGTTTCTTTTCTTTTCTCCTCTGCTCCCCTCTCCCTTGTGGAGGGGGAGGGGCACAGGTCCGGTGGCCATGGATGAAGTGCTGGCTGTCCAGAGTCGGGACCCGGGGTGGACCGCTCGCCTGTGCATCGGTTGGGAACATCTCTGCGCTGCTGACTCGTCTCCGCTCGGGATGGTGTCCTGCTGGCCCCACTATGTTGGATCCACTATGGACTGGACTCTCACAATATTATGTCAGACCCACTCGACATTCGGTCTCCCCTAGAGGGGGGGTGGGGGGTTACCCACATATGCGGTCCTCTCCAAGGTTTCTCATAGTCATTCACATCGACGTCCCACTGGGGTGAGTTTTTTCTTGCCCTTATGTGGGCTATGTACCGAGGATGGCGTTGTGGCTTGTGCAGCCCTTTGAGACACTTGTGATTTAGGGCTATATAAATAAACATTGATTGATTGATTGATTGATTGAAACTTTTGACAGAGTCTTGCCCATAAAACCCCCAATGCATTGAGTCTACTACGTCACCATTTTGATCCCTATACGCAGGTACAACGTGTCCTTACACAAATATGGAGATGGCACGGCATCAATCATACCAGTGTGTGGATGCAAAAAAATGTTTTTCAGCAAAATTGACATTTTCTGTGGACCACAGAAGCCAAGCCAAAGTTTTGATAATCACTTTGAGACTCTCTGCATGAAACCTAATAATCAGGTTACAACTCCATTCAGGCTTGAATTTTAACAGTCAGATTAAGTCAATAACATCATCAGCTTTTTACCACCTGAAAACATTGCCAAAATCAAATGACTAATCCCTAAAGCAGACTTAGAAGGACTAATCCATGCCTCCATCTCCAGCTGGTTAGACAACTGTAATGGTCTTCTCACTGAGCTCTGGAAACAAGCTGTAAAGCAGCTGCAGTACATCCAGAATGCTGCTGCTCGAGTCCTGACTAAAACCAGGAAATACGAGCACTGTCTTCCTGTCGCTCAGAGAATAGACTATAAAACATATCTGCTTGTGTACAAGTCTTTTCATAGTCTTGTGTCAAAATAAACCTCTGACATGTTTGCGCCATATTTTGGTTGTATGCTGCTAAAACCTGGAATAGTCTTCCAGAAGATGTGAGACGGTCATCTACGTTGACAATGTTCAAATCAAGGCTGAAAATACTCGTATTTAACCACGCACGTGAAACACTTTTTGATTTAAATTAAATTACGATTATTTTTATAATGATTGTATTTGTATGAATTATTTTATTTGTCTTTGTGTAATTGTATGCATTCGTGAAGCACTTTGAATTGCCTTGTGTACAAATTGTTCTCTATAAAAATCCTTTGCCTTAGCCAATAACAGAAGAAAAGTAATCACATTAATAAGGGTTTACGCACGTCAATGACCGTATTGGACTCTTCTTACATCTTATTGGACATCCTAAAATTCTTTGTAATTTATCATCGCCCAGCTGTGTAGTATTTGTGATCTTTGTTTTTATTATTAATTTCTGTGACTCTGTGATGGTGATGAAAATAATAAGCAATAGTAATAATAATGATAATAATACTATATTTTTTTTAGTTATTCCAATAATTTGTTTGTTGCCGTTATGTTTTAATTACTGTTATTGATGTTTTTATTATCATTGTTATTTATACTGTTTTTTAAATCATTTTTTGTTTTTTTATATTTGTATTTTTATGTCTTCTCAAATGGAAAAACAATTGTAGAGCTGGCATTGGGTTCTATTATCTTTCATTAAATGGATTACCATTCTGTGTGATTTTTTTGTAAATAAAATAAATGGGGACAAAATCCAAAAATGTAAAATTTAAATTCTACCCACATCTATTGCACTTTGAAAATGTGGTGGGTTTTCATCCATGGAAAAGCCCTCACTAATGTAAGTAATCACAGAAATGTGTTATTTTCTTTGCTCTTTCAATCGGGCATAGGAACACAGATAATATTCAAAAACGTAGAAAAAATAACTACTAAAGCACAAAATAAATCTTGGTAACATTTTATGTTATCACTTTGCTGTGTCTTTTATATACCTCCATTACAAGTATTTTGAGAAAACGAGCTGTCTCTCAGTTATTTGTTACACTTTAAGTTGCGAGTATACATATAAGTTACGAGCTTCCCCATCGCTAATGGGCGTGGTAATTGTCAGAATTAACCCCATAAGCTCTGCCCCTAAACATTTGATCTTACTCGGTAGCATGAGCTTATAACTAAGGTCGACATAAGTTGGTTTTCCAAGTATGGGAACGAAAAAAGTGAGTGTGAAAGAGAATGCTGAGAAGGACAAGCAGATGATTAAAGAAAGAAATCAGAAAGAAATCATTGAAAAATAATTGAAATCCATTACTTTCTACTATATAAAACTGTTGTAGTTGTTTGTACTCCATTCTAATGTAATACAATATTTCTTATCTAAAAGTATGTCCTTCTTGTTAAAAGGCATGTAAAATGACAAAACTGGGATGTTTTTTGTATTGTTTTTAATTCAGATTGAATGAATTAAATTTAATAATGTTTTCAAAAAAAAAAAAAAAATTGTACAGGTTTTTTTGTTTTCAATTTTTCATTCCCAAACAGTGCATACAATGCCTTTTTAAAATGGTATGAATTATATTTAATATTGTAGTGCAATAAAGATGGTAAAATGTAATTAAAAATATTAGTTTCATTTTTGAGATTTTAGTTGTTTTTTCTTTAATATTTATGTCAAATCTAATAATATCATCATTTTAAATAGTTTAAATTAATTCTTAATCTTAATAGTTGTATTAATTTCAATACAATTTTAATCTTGCTTTTTGTATGCATTTTTAAACTACATGTTTTTCTGTTTTTATTTCATATTAACTATTTTAATACACTTGTATTTTGTTTTTTTACCCTGTAAAGTGTTTTTTAGTCTTTGAATATCTAAATAAAATGTATTATTATTATTATTATTATCATATTGTGTTTTTAAATATAATTGTTCATAGTTGATTCCAGTGCCTCTTAGTGGATCCATGTTGAATAAGTTACCAAAAGTGGTTCCCTAACAATGCACTTCATAAGAGGTTTGGATTGAAATAATGAGTTAAAGCATGGTTATGGTCTAAAAACTGTTTTTGTTATTATAATATACTGTGTGCTACATTGATGTTACAATGTGACTTGGTGTTAGCAGTTGTATCTGCGATGTTAGTGTTGATGCTGACATATGACTGGCTATCCTTCCCTCCTCAGCAGTGTCAAAAAGCTGCAAGGCTCCCATCATTAGCATGCCAAAGGTCCCCGAGGGCCACCGTGGGGCCCCCGAGATGAGGGCCGGCGCTCTGTGGCGGGGGCTAATTACTGGCCCCACTAATTCTTTTTATCCCTTTCAAAGGGACCGGGTGATAAGAAGAGGTAAGTTTAGATTTCCTGAACTTGAAGTGGAAACGCAAAAGTGACAGACGAAGCTCCGTGAGCTCAATCCACATCTGAGTGTGCGTTTGTTTCCCTTGCTTCCATGTATACAAATACAATCAGGTAATGAGAAAAAAGACGTTAAAACCTGTGACATTTATCCTTAAATATATTTTGTTTCCTAATAGAAGATAAAGGAAGGTCAAAGGTCAGTATGTAACTACAAGCAAAACTTATTCATATTTAAAAATATATTAATATTTTTTTAAATGTTTAATATTGAACTATAATGAATTAGGTTGGTTTATACTATAATATTTTGGGTTGTATGTATCGTACATGCTTTAATTGTATCATTTAGTATTATACCTCACACCTCGCTTTGAAAAGCTGTGCACTACAAAACCCGCTCATTGTAGCCTTTAATACTGGAATGAGAAAGAAAATCAGTATACCGTATATTCCGGACTATTAGGCGCACTTAAAATACTGATAAGTGTGACCAGTAGATGGCAGTCAAACATAAGAGATCAGTGTAGGCTGCACTATGATGGCAATATGCCTCAAGTAAACAACACCAACATTTTAAATGTTCCATTGAAAATATAGAACATTACACACGGCGCTCAAAAATCTATGAAAATGTTTTAGTACGACTTTGGTAAGCTATGAAGCCACACCGCTTAAAGGATTGTCGGCGCATTAAACACACAAGTATTATTATGGCGTGTGTATAAGGTAAGACATATTATCTGGCATTTTGTTTCGCAATATGATGCAAAATAAACTTTTATTACCTTCTGGTACCTGCTGATCTGTATTTGGGATCTGCATAAGTCCTGAAAAATTGTGCGCGTCCACGCCAACGCCGTAGTCAATAAGCTTCTTCTTTTTCTCTATCTTCTTGTCATAGGACATTCATCCTCTACTGTTGCCATTTCTAATATAAAGTATTGTAAAGTTCTTACTTATATCTGTCAGTAAACTCGCCATGAAAGCGCTAAAACATACCGGTGTAGTGAGTGTACATTATTCACCCAAGGAACTTTAGTTATTAGAGAGTTCCGGTCAGAGGTTTTTTTCACGGGACACATTTCCAGCGTTGTTGTTGCACTAGTGAGCCACGGATGAGGAGATGCTGCTCCGTTATTGATTGAAGTAAAGTCTGAATGTCATTAAAACAGTTAGCTCCATCTTTTGACACTTCTTCCACTACCGTCCTTGCACGCTACACCGCTACAACAAAGATGACGGGGAGAAGACGCTGCCGAAGGTGAGGCACGTAAATAAGACCGCCCACAAAACGGCGCATCCTGAAGCGACTGTCAGAAAGCGGCTTGAAGATGATCTGTAAAACATAATCCATGCAACATTTTGACCAAAGAACCACAATTATTATTATTATGTAGACCACAAGGAAGTGTTTTACATTAAAAAAAAAAAAAAAGAAAAAAAAATGACGCCTTTAATCCTGTATGCCTAATATATGAAAAAAGATCAAAAATAGACCATTCATCGGCAGTATGGTTTATAATCCGGTGCGCCCTATATGCCAGAAAATACGGTAATTATTTTATACATTTTAGTTTTGTTGGTTAAAGTATTTTATATAGAGAGCGTTTCGGATTTCTGGCTAAAGTATCGGACAATGCATTTCCAGAAGCCATATTGAAAGTCTAGCGTCATTGTTCACAATAGTCCAACACAAACTATTTAGCGGAAAGTAACATTACACCGGCTGTGATACAATGGAGAAATATTGTGAGTCATTAGATAAGAAGTCTCTTAGTCGTTATAAAGATGCAAAGATCCGTACAACATCGACCAGTCTGAGTGGAGCAGAGACCACGACATCTTCCCGATGTCTCAAATAATATTTGTGAACAAATACATTTTTCAACCCAGCCCATTTTACACCTTGAAGGACTTTCAAAATTATAAGAGTCTAGAAAGCTCTGACCACTTTGTTTGTCGATGAGTTAGTGATGTTTGTGTTAATCTGTATAAACCTAGTGGACATCGTGTCGTCAAACCAGACTAGAGTAATGCACTCTCAGAAATGATCCGAGCCCAGTTTGACACCCTGGATAATCGCGGATAACCAATCTAATCTCATCTCAGCACACTGTGACTAAAAGGCAGGATTGAGAGAATGATGTTCTCATGTCGCGTTAGTTTTTTTTATATGTAGAGGCTACAGTCCGGATGAGAGAAGAGAGCACTATTTTTTTTATGAATACTACTATCAAAGTTCTTCGACTAAGCACATAAAGTTCATACAAAGTGGGGCTGTCATTTATTTAGATCCATTTCTACAAAACCCAAAACCAGTGAAGTTGGCATGTTGTGTAATTCATAAATAAAAACAGAATACAATGATTTGCAAATCCTTTTCAACTTATATTCAATTGAATAGACTGCAAAGACAACATATTTAATGTTTGAACTGAGAATGTTTTTTTTTTTTTTAACAAATAATCATTAACTTAGAATTTAATGGCAGCAAAACATTGCAAAAAAGTTGGCACAGGGGCATTTTTACCACTGTGTTACATGGCCTTTCCTTTTAACAACACTCAGAAAACATTTGGGAACTGAGGAGATCAATTTTTGAAGCTTTTCAGGTGGAATTATTTCCCATTCTTGCTTGATGTACAGCTTAAGTTGTTCAACAGTCCGTGGTCTCCGTTGTGGTATTTTAGGCTTCATATTGCGCCACACATTTTCAATGGGAGACAGGTCTGGACTACAGGCAGGCCAGTCTAGTACCCGCACTCTTTTACTACGAAGCCACGCTGTTGTAATACGTGCTGAATGTGGCTTGGCATTGTCTTGCTGAAATAAGCAGGGGCGTCCATGATAACGTTGCTTGGATGGCAACATATGTTACTCCAAAACCTGTATGTACCTTTCAGCATTAATAGTGCCTTCACAAATGTGTATGTTACCCACGCCTTGGGCACTAATACACCCCCATACCATCACAGATGCTGGCTTTTGAACTTTGCGCCTATAACAATCCGGGTGGTTCTTTTCCTCTTTGTTCCGGAGGACACAACGCCCACAGTTTCCAAAAACAATTTGACATGTGGACTCGTCAGACCACAGAACACTTTTACACTTTGCATTAGTCCATCTTAGATGAGCTCGGGCCCAGCAAAGCCGGCAGCGTTTCTGGGTGTTGTTGATAAATGGCTTTCGCTTTGCATAGTAGAGTTTTAACTTGCACTTACAGGCGTAGCGACGAACTGTAGTTACTGACAGTGGTTTTCTGAAGTGTTCCTGAGCCCATGTGGTGATATCCTTTACACACTGATGTCGGTTTTTGATGCAGTACCGCCTGAGGGATCGAAGGTCCGTAACATCAACACTTACGTGCAGTGATTTCTCCAGATTCTCTGAACTTTTTGATGATATTACGGACCATAGATGATGAAATCCCTAAATTCCTTGCAATAGCTCGTTGAGAAATGTTGTTCTTAAACTATTCGACAATTTTCTCACGCATTTGTTCACAAAATGGTGACCCTCGCCCCGTCCTTGTTTGTTAATGACTGAGCATTTTATGGAAGCTGCTTTTATACCCAATCATGGCACCCACCTGTTCCCAATTAGCCTGTTCACTTGTGGGATGTTCCAAATAAGTGTTTAAGCATTCCTCAACTTTCTCAGTCTTTTTTGCCACTTGTGCCAGCTTTTTTGAAACATGTTGCAGGCATCAAATTCCAAGTGAGCTAATATTTGCAAAAAATTAAGTTTTCCAGTTTGAACTTTAAGTATCTTGTCTTTGCAGTCTATTCAATTGAATAAAGGTTGAAAAGGATTTGCAAATCATTGTATTCTGTTTTTATTTACGATTTACACAACGTGCCAACTTCACTGGTTTTGGTTTGTGTACTTCCAAAATGTTCTTAATTACTTGAAATCAAATGATCTGAACAAACACAAAGTCGTCATAGCACGTCACATCTCAGTTGATTACAGCAATGCATGCTCGCCTTCGCCGTTACCTCTTCTTTTCAGCCGCTTACATATGTCCAGAAATACGCTTAGGAATGCGATAAAAGCTAGTAATATCTCTTCCACCTCGATTGCAGCAGTTGACAAACGCACACGTCGTCTGTATTTGCAAAATCACTTGATGAATGATCAGCAACAATGGGCGAGATACAATTTAAGCCTTTTAATATTGCGAACGGCAATGCATTGTGGGAAATAAAGAAAAATCCAAACCCCTTTATTGTGCTCCTAAGTTACTGTTGCTAATTAATTTGAATTTATTATTATTTATTGAGTTTATCTAATTGTTTTTTCAGTATCAAATAGTTTAAGTCAGTCAAAAATGTTTATAGTTTTAATAAGGATGACATTTTCTTTTAAATTTCAGGAAAAATTACACACTTCAAATATCGTCTGTTATATACTAAAAAATTATGTTAATAAAGTCATTCTTTGTTGTAAGTCGATCTAAATTCTTCTATTTTGTCGTATTTAATGCGAATAAAGATACAATGTTACGCAGAGGTGTACTTGTAACAATTTTTTGACAAATGATACTATTTATAGTCGTGGCTGAGAGTGTAGAGGGCGCAACATGTTTTCTTGTTCCTGGGGTGGCATAACAGAAAAGAATTGAGACGCATTGACTAATAATAATACATAGACATAAACCTACAGGACATTTAAAAAAAAAACAACTTGCATGTATTGTAAAATAATTATGCATAGCTTTAACTACCGTATTTTTCGGACTATAAGGAGCACTTAAAATCCTTTCTTTTCTTCAAAACTCGACAATGCGCCTTATAACCCGGTGCGCCTAATGTAAGGAATAAGTTTGGTTGAGCTTACCCACCTCGAGGCAATTTTATTTGGTACTTGGTGTAATGATGATAAGTGTGACCAGTAGATGGCAGTCAAACATAAGAGATAAGTGTAGGCTGCACCGTTTGATATTATTCAACATACGAGTATTATTATGGTGTGTGTATAAGGCAACACATATTATCTGCCGTTTTGTTTCGCAATATTATGCAAAAACAACTTTTCCTACCTTCTGGTACCTGCTGATGTGTATTTGGGATCTGCATAAATCCTGAAAAATTGTGCGCTTCCGCCTTTGTGGTCCGTGACGACACCGTAGTCGATAAGCTTCTTCTTTTTCTCTACTTGTTATGGGACATTCATCCTTCGCTGTTGCTATTTCTAATATAAAGTAGTGTAAAGTTATTACTTATATCTGTCAGTAAACTCGCCATGAAAGCGTTAAAACATACCGGTGTAGTGAGTTTACATTATTCACCCAAGGAACTTTAGTTATTAGAGAGTTCCGGTCGGACGGTTTTACACGGGACACATTTCTGGTGTTGTTGTTTCTATATGGGGAGATGCTGCTCCGTTATTGATTCAAGTAAAGTCTGAATGTCATTAAAACAGTTAGCTCCATCTTTTGACATTTCTTCCACCCCCGTCCTTGCACGCTACACCGCTACAACAAAGATGACGGGGAGAAGACGCTGCCAACGGTGAGCCACGTAAAACGCCGCATCCTGAAGCGACTGTCAGAAAGCGGCTTGAAGATGATCTGTAAAACATAATCCATGCAACATTTTGACCAAAGAACCACCATTACATGTTATGTAGACCACAAGGAAGTGTTTTACATTCAGAAAAAAATAATAATAATATGACTTCTTTAATGCGCTCTATAATCCGGTGCGCCTTATATATGAAAAAAGATCAAAAATAGACCATTCATTGGCAGTGAGCCTTATAATCTGGTGCGCCCTTATGGTCCGGAAAATACGGTAAGTAACGTAAGTGTCTACAGAGGTATTTGGGGAAAAAGATTAAAATTATCCAGAATTACCCATCAAGAACTGGCATTGCTAGATATATAATGATATAAAAGCACAATTTATCAAAGAAATAATTGATTTGCACCAAAAAAAGAGTGCAAGTAAAAACAATAATATTATTAATAGGCTAATATTGGTAGTGAAACACATTGTAACTATCTTTCTTGTGTCTTTTTGACTCATCCTCCTGGCTGTGTTTACTTATTTAGGCCAACGGAGTCCTCTGGAAAATATGCATGCTTATAACTGTCTCTTTGTCAAGCACCAGACCTCTGCAATATTTCGCACCTACGTGACGCTGTGCCGCTGGTGCCAGAGCGAGGACTCCATCGCTTAACCCTTTAGCGTGCCGAACGGGGCGGTGACCCCGCTAGCTTTTCACGTAAATTGCACATCTTTCGTTTAGGGCAGACCAGACGTGAGGTCAGCGTGTGTGGGATGATGTTTTGTTTTTTGTAGAGATGTATTTTAAATACCCTGCAGACACCCTGGGGACATTTTGTCCCATTCTTATTTTTCCCAGCGGACTAGAATGACTATAGGGGACATTTATATATTTATATTTTCAAATTGTTATCCAAGTTCCTTAAATCAGCCTTGAATTGCAGTGTGACCAAAAATGTCCCATTTAAAATTACATTTTTAACCACGACTTTATCTTAACATACACTAATGCGATCCTTAATGCCAAGCTTTAAATTTGGACTATTTTCATTTTCTATTTCTAATTTTCACATTCAGATGGCATTACCTTTTTTCCCCATTCAAAGCATGCAGCAAAATGTCTTTATTTTCAATAAGGGTGCTTTGCTACTGCAAGTGTGTTTCTCTATTGAGGTTTATTTGGAATGGTGAATATGTTAGACCAAAATGGATGTTTATTTTATTTATTTTATTTTATTTATCTTATTTATTTTACTTATTTATTTTTTCATTCATTCTTTTAAATTGATTTCAGTTTTTCCAAATTAAAATACATTTTCAAATTAAATAACTATATTAATCATTATTAATAATAACGAGGTATATTCCGATCAGAGTTTTATGATGCCGATTCCAGTACCGATCACCCATTTGTGAGATCGGCCGATACCAATACCGATTCTGACCACATGTATCAACCGTACATTTTTCAGTGTACTTATGGTGAGTGCTATTGACAGTTTAAAAATATCAACACAGTACTTCAATTATTTTGTTAGATAATTGTTTGATCAAAACAAAGTAAACGGTATACGATAAACAAAAAACTACTCTCAACCTTCTTATTTAAATCCTTTAGTTTTTGCCCTCAAAGTCCTCCTGTGTCCAAGGAATAATTCTCTCAATTTGTAAACATTAACAAAATCAAAAAGAAGACATTTTGAGAAAATTAAAATATTAATCTCATCACTCTAGTATTGATTATATGCTGAGACTGCTTTTGGTATCGACCCACCGATTTATGGATCAATCTACCCTCACCTTACGTGTGACATCATCCTTTCTCTATTTCTCTATTATTACTTGTTGATTTCATGTTAGTTCCTGCTTACTTTGTATTGTAACGAGCTTACATCTACACTTCCTAAAGTTTACTCAGCACTTATTTCATGGTGTTGTTTAAAATGCCTGCTCCTGGCTTGCTCTCGGTGTGTAACACGTTTAGCCTCGTCCTCCGGTGATAATAATACATGATTTTGGTACTTTAGATACTAAGAAATGCAGTCTATTTGCTGTAATGGAGGTAATTATTATTAACTTAGGAGAGCGGCTCCACACTGTGTATGGAGATACATTATTAGCTGCTAGCCACTTATCAGCCGGGGGACTAAAAATAAATACAATGTTAAAGAGCATTAATCGGCAATGCCAATCACATACTTTTTCATGAAAATCTACTATTAATACTGATTAGTGGGTGATCAATAGGCACATCTCCAATAATAATATAATTTTGATTATTTATTTACAGCAGTTTTTAGGAAGCAGACATTTTTTGTCATTGGTGTCAAAAATGTGAGTTATTTCTAAGGGCCTCTTATGGGTTAAGGTACTGTATGTTCCTAAAATGTAAAGGTCAAGTGTACAAAACAGTACTTCTCAGGGTCCTACCCTTCGATGACGGAGGTTGTTTTGTTGCTATGGTAACATCTGACTCACTAAGTCGACAACAAATCTTATATTTGAGGCAGCTATCTGTGTGTGTGTGTGTGTGTGTGTGTGTGTGTGTGTGTGTGTGTGTGTGTGTGTGTGTGTGTGTGTGTGTGTGTGTGTGTGTGTGTGTGTGGAGAGAGAATATGCTTTCACACTCCCTTTCCTCTAAAGCCAGCAAAATAAAACACAAGCAGACGCTCATAGAGGGGGGAAGACGCTGAATGATACGGGATGCAAAGGTGTGAGAGAACCCCTTTACATTTATGGCCTCTGTAGAAGTGGAGGAAGTGGCGTAGTAAAGCGGAGTCACGCTCCAAAGCCCTCACTCAATTCCAAGTACATGACAGTGAAATGAGAGGAATACAACGACATTTAACACACAACACTACTTTACCTTGGTCACCTTCAATCACAAGACTATATACTGTAATATGACAAAGATATTCATATACACTTCTCTGATCTATAAATGCAAAAATAACAATACAATTCATAAATATTAGCAAGATACCTAAGCATTTGCATATTTGTAAATATTCTTAATGTATTTATTTATTTCTTTAATTCATATATTATGCACACTACTGGTTCCAAGAAACCATGTTTTGTTAGTAAAGCAAATATTACAAACGATCAAGAAGATAACATGAATTACAATCAATGGTAAAAGTTTTCAGTCACCGTCTGTGATATTATAAAGAATAGTTTTGAAGTAAAGTAAAATTTAATTTGGTGCAATATTTATAGTTATAAGTAAAAAAAAAAAAAAAAGAACAACAACAATGTTATTATTGATTAACTTCTGAATTAATGCAAATCCATAAGAGTAAAAAAAAGTATAAAAAATATTAAACTTTTTTGAGATTATTATGTAAAAACTTGGACAAAGTTGTAACTTTAGAGTAATGCTAACAAATATATTGTAAAATGAGGCTTTTTAAATAAGTTTCTAAGTAAATTAAGATGAGTTATAACATTTATAGATATAAGTTAAAAAACAAGGTTATTATTGATTAACTTCTGCATCAGTGCTAATCTATAATAATACAACGTGTATTCGTTGTGCAATCTACTAATAAAAGTTTCAATCAATCAATCAATCAATTAATTGGTAATATTATACAATTTTACATTATTAAGTTATTAAATTTGGTCAGAGTTTTAACTGTAGGATAATATTGACAAATATATTGTAAAATGTGGCTTTTTTTAAAAAGAGTTTTGGAGTAAATCACACTGTATGTTATTAATTAACTTCAGCATCAGTGCTAATCTATATTAGCAAAATGGGAATGCATGGCTAATATTATACGGTTGCTACATTATTATGTAAAAACTTGGGTAAAGTTCTAACTTTAGAGTAATGCTAACAAATATATTGTAAAATGAGGCTTTTTAAATGAGTTTCAAAGTAAATTAAAATGAGTTATAACATATATAAATATAAACTAAAAAAACAATGTTATTATTGATTAACTTCTGCATCAGTGCTAATCTATAATAGTATAATGTGAATTCATGGGTAATTTTATAAATTTTTACATTATTATGTTATTAAACTTGGTCAAAGTTTTAACTGTAGGATAATTTTGATGAATATATTGTAAAATTAGGCTTTTTTTAAAATAGTTTTGAAGTAAATAATGTAAATGTATAATCATTATAGTTAACAATTAGTTTTTAAGTAAATAAAGACATAATTTGGTATAATATATATAGTTAGGCCCATAAATTGTAAAGTTACTTCAACATCAGTGCTAATCTATATTAGTAAAATGTGAATTCATGGCTAATATTGTACAGTTTTTACATTATTATGTAAAAACGTGTTCAAAATTCTGACTTTAAGTTAACATATTGTAAAATGAATAGTAAAAAATAGTTTTGAAGTAAATTAAGACCTAATTTAGTATAATATTTATAGTTGGATCCTTGTAGATCATTAAAGTTTGTCTAAGTCTAAATTGAAATTATGGAACAAAGTTATTATTGTTTATCTTTGGCATCAGTGCTAATTTACAATAGTGAAATGTGAATTAATGGCTAATATTATTCATTTTTTACATTATCATGTAAAACACCTTGGTCATTGTTCTGACTTTAGGGTAATGAGGTAATGTACTGTAAAATGAGGCTTTAAAAAAATAATAATAATATGAGTGAAGTAAATTAAAATTCAATTTGGTATAATATTTACAGTTAGGCCTATAAATTTAAAAACATGTTTTATCAAATAACTTCTGCATGGTAATCTATAACAATAAAATGTAAATGTATGGCTAATATTATACTTTTTAAATTTTCATGCAATTTAACATGCTTTTGTAGATTTAAAAAAAAAAGGCATTTGAAGATTGAAGCTTTAACTATTGCTTGTGCTCAATTATTTAAAAGTGAACTTTATTTGAATGATATTTTTATTTTAATGTTTTAGATTCCCTATTTAAGCATGATCACTGGTAAAATACATGGGATTATCAGATTATATATGTATTCAATTCAATGTATTTTAAGTTGATTGGCTATAATATTTGTATAATTGAATATTATACAGGAAAAAGGCAAGTTTCATGAGATATCATGAAGGAAATAAGCATGAAGTTCATTCAAGAACATGCCAAACTGACTGAATTCTATTTTAGACACACGTTCACTTTTTTGATTTGAGCATCTTAAACATGATTTGAGGTTGATGAATAGTAGTAGTGTCCCCATGCATGCATGCATGGAGTTTGTAATATAATGTATAAGGGAGGGAGGCTGCACAGGCCCATTATGCAAATGAGGGCATCACTTGCAGGCCATCCACACTTTGGGCCTTGAGGACTGCAACACAGGCAGGCTCTGCACTAATGGCCCCATGCTCAGTAAACACAGCCCCTCTCCCTCTCTCCCATGTGGATTTGAGACAACAAAAGATTAGCACTATTTGCAAATATACAACTGAGTTCAAAGGCACTGCTTTCCTTAGCCGGCTTCCCCTTCTTTTGTCTCAAGATTCGCCATCACTGCTGCACTCACACTGCAGATCTTTGGTGTTAAACCTCTGATCCTAAACCCGACTGTGCTGGGATAAAATGTGTATTTTTGTCAATGAAGTTTTGTATGGGAAAGTATTTATATTATGGTGATGTGGATATGAAGAGGAGAGAGGTTCTCCAGGGGCGTGTTTAAAGACTGCGGGAGGCGAGGTGCGCGTAAACCACGCCCCCTACACAACCCCATGAGGTCCCTGGGGGCCCTTAAATCATGGGGCCTGCGGGTTGCAGCGGTTAGTAAAGCACCCTCACGAGTCAAGTGAGCGTCGATATCTTGGGTTCTGTCGGTGTGTGAGTGTGCGTGTGTGTGTGTGTATACATTGGCGTGGAAATATGACCTCCTCCAACCCGGACCAGCGCCTGGAGCACCTCCTGAGCGCCGTGGAGAGCGAGTTCCAGAAGGGCAGCGAGAAGGGGGACGCGTCCGAGAGGGATATTAAACTGACGCTGGAGGACGCAGACCTGTGGAACAAGTTTAAAGAGTTGACCAACGAGATGATTGTCACCAAAACGGGAAGGTAGGCTGCTCCTTTGCGCATTTTACGCACACTTTACGCAAGGTAAAGCGTGGCTTTTGGTTACCTTTCCAGGAGGATGTTCCCGGTGCTCAGGGCGAGCGTCAGCGGCCTCGACCCCAACGCCATGTACTCGGTGTTGCTGGACTTCGTGGCCGCCGACAACAACCGGTGGAAGTACGTGAACGGGGAGTGGGTGCCCGGCGGCAAACCGGAGCCGCAGAGCCCCAGCTGCGTGTACATCCACCCGGACTCGCCCAACTTCGGTGCGCACTGGATGAAAGCGCCGGTTTCCTTCAGCAAAGTCAAGCTGTCAAACAAACTCAACGGTGGGGGACAGGTAAGAGACAACATGGAGGTGAAAAAATAGAAAAATAAAGTAAAAAAAAATGTGATGATAAACAACATATTTTTAATAATATTGTAAAAATATTACTTGGTTTACTGTCAAACAAACTCAACGGTGGGGGACAGGTAAGAGACAACATGGAGGTGAAAAATTAGAAAAATAACAAAGCAAAAAAATTTGATGATAAATAACATATTTTTAATAATACTGTCAAAATATTACTTGGTTTACTATCAAAAAAACTCAACGGTGGGGGACAGGTAAGAAGCAACGTGGGGGTGGATTCATGCATTTGGGACAAACATTTTTTTTTAAATTAATAGAAAGTAACAAAAATAATGTAATAATAAATAATATATTTTTAATAATATTGTAAAAAATATTACTTGGTTTACTGTCAAACAAAGTCAACGGTGGGAGACCAGGTAAGGGACAACAGGGGGTGTGGATTTTATGCAGGAAAAACAACCAAAATGTAAAAATAAATAAATAAATACATTTAATAAATAAACTGAAAAAATATGTTAACAAAAAAATTGTCATAATAAATTTTAACTTTGAAAAAATATCACTTGGTTTACTGTCAAACAAAGTCAACGGTGGGGGTGGATTGATGCATTTGGGACAAAAATGAAAAAACATTTTTTGTTACTTTTAAGAAAGTAACAAAAATAAAAATGTAATAATAAAGAATATATTTGTAATAATATTGTAAAACTATTACTTGGTTTACTGTCAAACAAACTCAACGGTGGGGGACCAGTTGAGGGACAACAGGGGGGTGGATTTCATGCATTTGCAGGAAAAACAGCCAAAATGTAAAAAATCAAATCAAATCAAATGAATAAACTGAAAAAACATGAAAACAAAAAAAGTGTAATGATAAATTGAACATTGAAAAAATATTACTTGGTTTACTGCCAGTCAAACTCAACGGTACATGGGGACCAGGGGGTGGATTCATGCATTTTGGGGTAGCCCTGCAGGAAGAACTGTAAAAAAAAAACAGAAAAAAGGTGTAAATAACAAAAAAAAAGTACATAATAAATATTGTATTTCTAATAATACTGAAAAACTATATATTACTTAATTTGAACCTTTTTACAGTATTACTAAAAATATCAAAATGGCCCGGGTTTTTGATTTTTGAAGAAGTTTGAACACCCCTGACTTTTTTCAAAATGCACAGATTATGCTCAACTCGCTACACAAATACGAGCCGAGGATACACATCGTGAAGGTGGGCGGCATCCAGAAGATGATCAGCAGCCAGTCCTTCCCGGAAACGCAGTTCATCGCCGTCACCGCGTACCAGAACGAAGAGGTGCGTGCACCTGTAGCCTCCATTTAAAAAAAAAAAAAAAGACCATGACTAAAAAAAAATCTCATTGTTTTTTTTTTTGGGGTCACAGATTACGGCCCTCAAGATAAAGCACAATCCTTTCGCCAAAGCCTTCCTGGACGCTAAAGAAAGGTACAACGTGTGTCTTTTTAGGCAGCGTTCATGATTAAAAATGATTTTGCATCATTTCAGGAGCGACCACAAAGAAGTGCCGGATCACAGCGTGGACAGCCAACAGTCGGGCTACTCACAACGTAAGCGTGCCTAAAAGTCGCCCCATATTCTGACTTTGTACTCATGGTGTGGTTCTGGTATCAGTTGGAGGTTGGTTCCTCCCAGGCCAGAGCCCCATCTGCCCCAGCAGCAGCCCCCCGCAGTTCAGCGGCACGGTGGCCCACTCCTCGGGCTCCTACTGCGAGCGCTACTCCAGCCTGAGGAGCCATCGGGCCACCCCGTACCCCAGCCACTACCCCCACCGCACCGCCAGCACGAGTAAGACCGGCCGCAAAGCAAACTGACCCCAAATTGCTCAAATCTTGACTCACTGCGTGCATGGTTCTTTGCAGATAACTACATGGACAACACTTCAGGCACCTTGGCGCCCACCCATGATGGCTGGTCCACCCTACCGATCCCAAACTCCACCGGCATGGGCACCCTGTCGCACACCACCAACTCCACATCCAACTCAAGGTGAGCCTTTCACATGTCAAAATAAGACATAAATCACCATTGTTTGTTTTTTCCGGGTTCCAGTCAGTACCCCAGCCTCTGGTCCGTGGCCGGAACCACCCTCACCCCGTCGGGCTCGGCCTCCGGTTCCATCCCCGGCGGCTTGACCTCCCAGTTCCTGAGGGGCTCCTCCTACACCGGGCTGACCTCCTCGCTGCCCGTCTCCTCGCCGTCCTCCATGTACGACCCCAACCTGGGCGAGGTCGGGGTCGGGGACGCCCAGTTCGAGAGCTCCATCGCCAGGTTGACCGCCTCCTGGGCGCCCGTGGCTCAGAGCTACTGAGAAGAAGAAGAAGCAGAATCAAAGACAATCCATCTCACTCCTCTTGGCTCTTCATGTTTGGACCATCCTCACACATTTCCTTTTTGCGCTAACTTTCAAGTGTATATCTTTGTAAATAGAATAAATTAACGTGCGGTTATGTTCCATATTAATGTGCCTGCATTCAGACTAAGAAATTCAAGTGCCTTTTTCCTGTACATACCTATCTATTTGTATTTGAACTCGCTTGTTATTTATGACATTTAATAATAAATGTAAAAAAAAATGTTTTTTTTTTTTGCTGTAATACCCTCAGTGTTTTTTGGGAGGTCATTTAAGTGTGGAAAACAACACCATGAAAGGGTATGAATATAAGAAATAAGCACGTCCACACAGCTGTGCTAAGTGAATTGGGGCTCCTTCTGTGACATGTAGCTAAGATTCCCCGAACACTGACACCTTTTTGTGACAGTCTGCGTCGTGGTGCGACATGCGGCCCGCACATTCAGTCCCAAATCAAAGACACTGAATTTTACGCTTTTTTTTTTCCCATTACTTATCCAAACACCTAAAAAGTAATTTGAAAAAATGTAATTACATTTTTTTTTCCTGAGCTGATTTTAATTAATGAACCTAGCACACTCCTCGTCCCATTCAACTAAAAACATGAACATTAAATTCCTTAAAAAAAACAAGTCAGTGTTAATGATTTTGCTGTGTATTAACACAAATGTGTTCATATAACAATAAAAGCCGTACTTTGATGTCTGAGCCAAGGCTGACCATTATTTTATACATTAGCAACAACATGAAGAGTTTATACTATAAGTACTTCATTACAATATTTATAATTGGAAATTTAATGACTTCTGACTGCCGTTTGCTTTTTTATTGAGCAGATATGCTTTCAAATGGTCTTCAATAACAAGACTGTTGAGGTGCATTATTAATAACCATGTTAATCCTTCAATTAATTAATTGACAGAACTGCCTTCACTTTTGGTATTTCCTCTTATCTGGTCATGTGCTAACATGCTAATGCTTTATGCTTGCATTTTAACAAATTTGATCAATATAAACCTAAAAATCATAGAATTTGATACCTTAAAAGAATGCGAACTGTTATTTTGTTAGCATGCTAATGTTGATTTAGAATATTTTAATCATTTAAACCAAAGGTCTTGACATTTTTGGTTGATAAGACTTTTTTTTTTAATCATTATTATTTTATATACATATATTTTTATATTCCACCTGCAATTTTTACACAAATATAAATGTATATAAATATACATTAACATTGGTTTATACTGTACCTTGCATACTGTATTATTATAATATTCTTAGAATTTAGGGTAGCACGGTGGAGCAGAGGTTAGTGCTTGTGCCTCACAGTTTGATTCCCAGGCTCGGGATCTTTCTGTGTGGAGTTTGCATGTTCTCCCCGTGACTTCCGGCACCTCCATAGGCTGATTGGCAACACTAAATGGTCCCTAGAGTAGGAATGTGAGTGGGAATACTTGTCTGTTTATATCTGTTGGCCCTGCGACGAGGTGGCGACTTGCCTTAGCATTTCGGTTGCGAACTAGCGATTAGTGGCGCTAACTGCCGCTAGCAATTAACGCTCCAGTTGCTAGCTGGCTAATAGCGGCGCTATACTGTATTCTTTAAATATCTTGCACAATATCATGGTACCTTTAGGACTTTTAAGAGCCTCGATTTAAGCCTAAAAATCATAGATTTTTATACTTGCCGCCATCTCGCAAGTATCCTAACAGTATGTTAGCATGCTAACATTTTATACTGTCAATTTAGCCAATTATACATGTTTAAAACAAATAAGTATGGATTTTGATGCTTTGCGCCATCTTGCTAGCTAAGGTTTTATACTAGCATTTGCGCAAATTTATATGTTTAAACTACAGATGTCCGATAATGGCTTTTTTTCCGATATCCGATATTCCGATATTGTCCAACTCTTAATTACCGATTCCGATATCAACCGATACCGATATATACAGTCGTGGAATTAACACATTATTATGCCTAATTTTGTCGTGATGCCTCGCTGGATGCATTAAACAATGTAACAAGGTTTTCCAAAATAAATCAACTCAAGTTATGGAAAAAAATGCCAACATGGCACTGCCATATTTATTATTGAAGTCACAAAGTGCATTATTTTTTTTAACATGCCTCAAAACAGCTGCTTGGAATTTGGGACATGCTCTCCCTGAGAGAGCATGAGGAGGTTGAGGTGGGCGGGGTTGGGGGGGGGGGGGGTAGCAGGGGGTGTATATTGTAGTGCTGCAAGGGGTTCTGGGTATTTGTTCTGTTGTGTTTATGTTGTGTTACGGTGTGGATGTTCTCCCGAAATGTGTTTGTTATTCTTGTTTGGTGTGGGTTCACAGTGTGGCGCATATTTGTAACAGTGTTAAAGTTGTTTATACGGTCACCCTCAGTGTGACCTGTATGGCTGTTGACCAAGTATGAATTGCATTCTATTGTGTGTGTGAAAAGACGTAGATATTATGTGATTTGGCCGGCACGCAAAGGCAGTGCCTTTAGGGTTTATTGGCGCTCTGTACTTCTCCCTACATCCGTGTACACAGCGGCGTTTTAAAAAGTCATTCATTTTACTTTTTGAAACCGATACCGATAATTTTGAAACCAATACCAATAATTTCCGATTTTACATTTAAAAGCATTTATCGGCCGATAATATCGGCAGTCAGATATTATCGGACATCCCTAGTTTAAACCTAAAAATCATTGATGATTTCCTCATTTTGGTGACAACATGTAAGTATGCTAACTGCTTCTGTGTCAGCACGCTAATATTAAATCATTAGACTTTAGTATGCAGAATTGTTTGGACTAAAGTATTTTAAACAACTGCCCAAAAGGCAGCAAATTGGCCTTAAAGCAAACCCCGGGCCTTCAGTTCACAACACAGATAACAGGCTCATCAAAATTGACATGGGAATTTTTTTTCCTAAAATTAACTTACTAATCAATTTGACATTATGGAATGCATTTATTTTTTTATGGGTGAAAATAAGCTTAGGGCTTTTTTTGGTTTAATATTTTGGATTTGGATTCAGCAACAGGCAACTGACAAGGTGGAATTGTTGACTTCAGTATACCCACCACATCAAAAATGTATAATGTATAAGTAACAAAAGTATTAGAAACAGCTCTGGTGTGTGATGCAGTGCAGTTATACACCACTAGACAAACCAGAAGTGCAATACAAAACATTAAAGGACAAAACTCAAAACCAGTGAAGTTGGCACGTTGTGTAAATGGTAAATAAAAACTGAATACATCCATCCATCCATTTTCTACCGCTTATTCCCTTTGGGGTCGCGGGGGCGCTGGAGCCTATCTCAGCTACAATTGGGCGGAAGGCGGTGTACACCCTGGACAAGTCGCCACCTCATCGAAGGTCCAACACAGATAGACAGACAACATTCACACTCACATTATACGATGATTTGCAAATTCTTTTCAAACTACATTCAATTGAATAGACTGCAAAGACAAGATATTTAACGTTCGAACTGAGAAATTTTATTTTTTGCAAATATTAGCTAATTTGGAATTTGATGCCTGCAACATATTTCAAAAAAAGCTGGCACGAGTGGCAAAAAAGACTGAGAAAGTTAAGGAATACTCATCAAACACTTATTTGGAACATCCCACAGCTAATTGGTAACAGGTGGGTGCCATGATTGGGTATAAAAGCAGCTTCCATGAAATGCTCAGTCAGTCACAAACAAGGATGGGGCGAGGGTCACCAATTTGTGAACAAATGCGTGAGCAAATCGTCCAACAGTTTAAGAACAATATTTCTCAACGAGCTATTGCAAGGAATTTAGGGATTTCACCATCTAAGGTCTGTAATATCATCAAAAGGTTCAGAGAATCTGGAGAAATCACTGCACATAAGCGGCAAGACCAACATTGAATGCCCGTGACCTTCAATTCCTCAGGCGGTACTGCATCCAAAACCGACATCAATGTGTAAAGAATGTCACCACATGTCACCACTGTCAGTAACTACAGTTGGTCACTACATCTGTAAGTGCAAGTTAAAACTCTACTATCCAAAGCGAAAGCCATTTATGAACAACACCCAGAAACGCCGCCGGCTTCACTGGGCCGGAGCTCATGTAAGATGGACTGATACAAAGTGGAAATGTGTTCTGTGGTCTGACGAGTCCACATTTCAAATTGTTTTTGGAAACTGTGGACGTCGTGTCCTACGGACCACAAAGGAAAAGAACCACCCGGACTGTTATAGGCGCAAAGTTCAAAAGCCAGCATCTGTGATGGTTTGGGGGTGTATTAGTGCCCAAGGCGTGGGTAACTTACACATCTGTGAAGGCACCATTAATGCTGAAAGGTACATACAGGTTTTGGAGCAACATATGTTGCCATCCAAGCAATGTCTTTTTCATGCAAGACAATGCCAAGCCACATTCTGCACGTGTTACAACAGCGTGGCTTCATAGTAAAAGAATGCGGGTGCTAGACTGGCATGCTTGTAGTCCAGACCTGTCTCCCATTGAAAATGTGTGGCGCAATATGAAGCCTAAAATACGACAACGGAGCCCCGGACTGTTGAACAACTTAAACTGTACATCAAGCAAGAATTTAAAAATTGGTCTCTTCAGTTCCCAAACATTTATTAAGTGTTGTTAAAAGGAAAGGCCATGTAACACAGTGGTAAAAATTGCCCCCGTGCCAACTTTTTTGCAATGTGTTGCTACCATTAAATTCTAAGTGAATGATTATTTGCAAAAAATGTTTTAAGTTTCTCAGTTCAAACATTAAATATCTTGTCTTTCCAGTCTATTCAATTGAAAAAAGTTGAAAAGGATTTGCAAATCGTACGATTTACACAACGTGCCAACTTCACTGGTTTTGGGTTTAGTACGAATACAGACCACCACCATAGAGCCCTACGGGCATCCTTCAGTTGTTTATGAAACTGCAAATGCTCCAAAAAAGTTGTTTCCCGATGGGTGCCATTACATAGTGCAGTAGTACCTAATATGTGTGTAACTATAATAGAGTACCTGAGGCCCGCTAGCTCGGCCGAGCATACACATGATGTCACTGGTGTGATGTGAGTGTTCTGGGCTCAGGCACAGAGAGGTGGGGGTCCGGGCCGGCAGCAGCAACAGCAGTGATGGAGTGGTCCTCACCCAGGTGCAAATGAAGGCTGGAGGGTCACAGGGCCACAGGCAAACAGTAGTGAAGCAGCAATGTGACCTGCAGCTGCCTAGGGGCCCTGAACAGAACACAACATTGCAGAGAATAACAGAGTAGAGCAAAGGTCCAACTCATGAAACCCTTTTGGAAAAATCAGATATGAATTGATCTTATTTTGAGTCAACCACTGGCAAAAATTATGGAATTACCAGACTTAGAGGATTTGTTTTTGTCGAAAAAAGCAGATAACACACAAAACTATAGTCATTTCAAATGTCAAGTTTTCAGTTTTAGATCAAGCAGAGTAAAACAGGAGAGATGTCAATTGAAACAAAGGACAGAGTTATCAAACTTTTTGAAGAAGGTAAATCATCACGCACTGTTGCAAAAGATGATTGTTCACAGTCTGTTGTGTTTAAAATCTGGTACAAGTACAAACAACACGGGAAGGTTGTAAAAGGCAACCAATACTGGTAGACCAAGGAAAACATCAAAGTGTCAAGACAAAAAACATCAAGCAAAATGTCGTGAAAACAGAAAATGCTGAGTTTAACAAATGAAAAAATGGGCAGAAATTTGAGTTACTGTCTGTGATCAAACTGTAAGAAACCACCTAAAAGAAATGGATTTAAATACAGAAAAGTTAAATGAAAGCTGTCATTAACTGATAAACAGAAAACAAACATTGGTTCTGGAGTTTTTGTTTTGTGCCGTTCCAATGAGATTTATGAAGACGACTGCCCGAAGAAGACATGCAAATTTCCACAGTCATTGATGATATGGGGCTGCATGTCTGGTAATGGCACTGGGGAGATAGCTGTCATTACATCTTCAATCAATGAACAAGTTGACATTTGAGAAGGATGTTTGGGGTCAATCACTACGTTTCCATGCACTAAATTAGTCAGATTTCTCAAATAGTAAACTTTTTTGTATTTTCACACCTTCATATGAAGTCCCAGTGTCCATGCACTCTCTGTAATGCGACTATTGGTCATACGCCATGTGCCTCCCGTACACTGGGGGCGCATATTTAATTTTAGCGTGGACAAATTAGTTACTTTTCCGGTTGACCTATGACGTCACGTTTTTAGGAATCATATTTTTTTCCTCAGAATTAAATGATTTCATCATCTTTCACTCTGCTGATTTAAAAATGAAACTGTTACTACCACAATTTGTTTGCTTGATTTATTTTAGTGTTTTTTTAAAGCAGGAAAGTTGACATTTGCAAGGACTGTAAGTTTGTCTCATATCTGTTATCTGCTTTTTTTCCTACTAAATAAAACATCTGGATGAACATCATCGAGACTGCTGATTCCATCATTTTTGCCAGGGGTTGTATTTACAGTGGAACTGTTGAAGGTAGCAGAAATCAAGAGTTAGTAAACCACAGCACATTGTTTAGGGATTCATGTTTTTGTTGAACAGGAAAAAAATATATTTTTAGTATTTTCTATTACTCAAAATAAAGAAAAAAACGTTTTCTATTGTATTTAAAGACTTTTAAATATATATATATATATATATATATATATATACATATATATATATATACATATATATATATATATATATATATATATATATATATATATATACATATATACATATATATATATATATATATATATATATACGATTGAAAATACATAGTTTTGGTTTCAACAGCAAAACAATCTTTTTAGTATGTTTTTAATACACAAACTAAATCACTTTTTAAATGATTGTATTTAAACATTTGAAAAAATACATAATTTGCGATAGGAAAACAATCTTTTTAGTAATTTTTATTATACATAATAAAGAAAAAAATAAGTTATTGTAATTGTAGATTTTTTTTAAATAGAGACATGTTTTTGGTCACAGCAAAACACTATCTTTTTAGTATTTTTTGTTACGAAAATAAAGAAAAGGTGTTTATGTTTTGTTGGACAGCAAAACAAACTTTTTTGTATACATTATTAATGCAAAACAAAGAAAAATTTATTTTAATGTATTTAAAGAAAAACGTAATTGGAGATGCATGATTTTTTTGGACAGCAACACACAAATGTTTTAATAACTAATAAAAATATTCATCATATATTTCTTATAGTATTCAAAAAAATATTTTGTGAACAATAGGGATACAGTATGTCAATTTAAGTCAATTTTTAAACACTTTCAGTTAAATAAATGTATAATAAATGACCAGCAACATGAATTCCAATGGAAGTTTGTCCAGCTTGTCAAAATTAATATTAATAAATAAATATGAATACAAAAATAAAATTATAATATATGAATAAAAATACATAAGATAAGAAATCTCCATTTCCAATTTGACATATATTTAAAAACCTGATTCTTTTATTTTTGTGGCCGTGTATAAAACCAAATTGTGGGATTCCTGAATATCTGAACTGCTAGCTTTGTGTGACATAGGAAAGAGCCTTTGCTGATCATTTGATTGTAAACAAAAATGTACTGTTCCTTTAAATAATTAGTCAAGAAAGCACCTTGCTGATAATGACAAAGTTGGGGTTGACGTTCATTTAAGTTGATTTTAGGCAAACAGAGATCATATTGGCATTAAATGGTGACTCGTGTGTTTTTATGTTTATGAGGAGTTGTCCAGACTTTGTAGGGAGGATGTTTGCTGATGCTCTTTGCTCAGTCTGGAGCTGTAAACATCTCTTCCCTGTAAAGTTACGTTGTGTTTGAGCCCAGGACCATGAGATGACTCAGGTCTTTGTCCTTTTAAAACAAAATGATGGCTCATCTCCTCTGTACGCCACAGCCTGCAGCCCGTGTTGGTCTTCCCTAATTGTCACTTGGGAGTTTGACTTGGAAGTGTGCGTTCCAAATACGCTTTAACAGAGTGTGCCTGACACCCAAGTGTGGAGGCCCGAGGTGGATAAACAACAGATGCACGTGTTAAGGAGTCTGTCTTTAGTAAGGAAAATGAGGTTTAATCAACAACGCCGACCAATGCATGAGGCGCCATCTTCCAAGAAGAGTAGGCTAGGCTCGGCAAAAGCGGCCTCACCGTCAACATGGCGGTGAGTCACATTGTGCAAGGGCCATAGCGGGAGATTTATGAGCGAGTGCTGCCAAAAAACAAGCCGTCCAGTCTGGAATAGAGCAGAGTCAGTGCAGCGGTGGATGGGGAGGTGTGTTTGCAGACCGCCCCGCAACCCCGACCCTCTGATGTCTGTGTGTCTTCGTTAATGAAGAAATTCTGGTACCTTGGTGAGACATTGCTCTCAGCTGAGCAGACTCTGCCTCCTCTGTGCCCTCTTCGACCACCCTCTCTCTGCACCATCGTTCCGCGGCCCCAACTAATGCCATTAGGCCCCCGTGTGCACCACTTCCACGGCTACTATACTCATTCCCAACAATCAATCGTAGTAGCTGTTAACATTCAAAATTTAGGACGTAACGCTTTATTTATATTTGTGTGACCATGCCGTTTCTTTTTGTGTCAGGTGACCATGGAGAAGCGCATTCACAGGACACATTAGGTACACCAAGCAATGTCAGTACACTTCTGCCAGTGTTTCTAAATATGATCAATTTGTGGGGGTTTTTTTTGTTAGCATGATCACACATACCGGTAATTGAGTCCATTATACTGTGCAGGTGAGTGCGTCATGGCGATAAAGACTTTTTTGTAATATATTTAATAAACTTCACATATCGCAGCTTCACCACATTGCTTGTTTAAAAAATGTAAGGATTGTACATTTTTTGGTTCTAAAGTAAGCATTTTTAAGCATAAAAATGGCTGTTCAGTATCGTGGCCACTGATTGGCTCAGCCTCAGGCAGATTTACCATATTGGATTAAAAGTGTGTAAAGATGACTAAAGGATGTTATTTAATGTCTAGAGGGCTCTCATAATATTGAAAAACATTTAGAAGGTTGGAATCAGTTTTTATGCTTTGGCTATGAAAATATTTGATATATAATTAATGATTCCTACTTTGCTGAAATTAATTTACAGCGGTCATGTCCGGAACCAATTAAAAGTGATAAACTGTATGCAGTAATATTTTTTACACTATTTTAAGTCATTGTATAAATAAAATTGTTGTACATCAATTTATTATATTACGGTATACAAATAATTTTGTCTATTTTGAAATGGTATTCATTATGCTATTTATTATGATACACATTTTACCCAAATTCTTCTGTTTATTTAAAATAAAAAATATGTTTATTTTTTTGGTGGGATGAAATAAGGAAAAAATGAAAAATTGTTGAGACAATAAAAATGACAAAAACAAAATCTAATACGGTTAGGCATGATAAATGTGATTGATACTACAGACAAATCACTTTCTTAAGAATGTTGCTATTGGGCATATAAATCAAACTGTATTATGTCTTTGATGAACTACCAATTTTAATGTTTATCCTCACTTAATACCACATAATGTTCCTGGTTTGCCAACAGAATTAAAAGGCAGTCACACTATAAGTGATTAGGAAACTTGTATTTAAATACATATACACTATATGCCTTAAGATTAACACTACTTGTCCTCCCGCAAACAACCTCCACACTCTCTAATGAGCCAATAATATTCTTCGCCTCAAAGTGACAGATGTCCGAGGTGTGTTTTTGAGCCACACGAGCACTTTCACACACTAGGAAGACTTGCCATAGCCAGCATAAGCTAATGTATGTCGCCCTCTCACCATTCTGACAAGCTCGTTCAGTTAGCGCAGCGCGGGGGTCACACCAGCAGACAAGACTTGTAAGCAAACTGGTGGAGAGGGAAGTAACATTTTAGCAGAGGTGCATGATAGTAGTGTGAGTGAGAAACAAGACTTTTAGCTCATTGGTAGAAACACGCGGACTTGTCCTTCTAAGGTTCTAGAAGCCATGTGTCAATTCGTGGCGTTCACATGATAGTAAGAGTACCTTCAGAGTGTGAAAAGTGTGCTCTTGTTTGTATGCAATATTGGGGATTGCTATCAACTTGATGCCAGCTTGATTTAACCGTCAATTACAGGAGGGCAGCAACGACCTTACAGTGTAATGGAACACAGAATAAGACAAATTATTTAGATTGTTATGTTTGTAGTCATAAGAGTTTCTCTATCCTGCTGCTGTTATAAACAAAAAAACAGCTGCAAAGTGTGTCTATCAATTGCAAACAAACGTTTTATGGGGCTCTTTCAGTTTACGGGAAACACTGCTCTCTTGTGGCAATTAGAAGTATAACATGTAGATAAAGCTAAGAATCTGTTCTTACAATCATTGATGCCAGCAAAATAACACTGTTGTGAGGAAATAAAACGCAGCCAATTCGTCACCTCATCGCTTTGATTTATTTAAAAAACAAAAACAACTAACATTTAATGACGAGCAAAGGGAGACGAAATAATTAAAACCTTAAGGTTGGGAGGGTAGGTGCATGTATTGCAGGCATCGTAGTGCACACACACAGCACTTCTCAGCTGAATTTTGCTTTGGAGAAGTCCATCTCCGGATGCTGAGACATGAACCTGCAGGCAGAAGATGCTTATCAGGCTTTTTTGCAAACTCATAAAGATGTCTTTTGAAAGCACAGAGGGATGGGGAACCTACGGGGCATGGGCCATCTACGGCACACGAAAGCATTTGATCCGACTCTAAAAAACCTTATAAAATGTCCAAAACACACATAATTAATCATAAATAGTTGTTTGAACTGAAAAGGCACTAGTGGGCCTCTATGAAATGCCATGCTGCAATCACAGGGGATGGGTATTGTTCACATTTGAACCAATATGGTACCTAGAAATCGATACCGGTACTCTAGGGTGCTAATGTTTAGTACTTTTGTATGTGTTGATAAATATTGTTTTTGATGAGAACATTTATTTTGCAAAATGTAAAAATGAGCTGATTATGAACTGCTGTCTAGTTGTTGTATCTTGTTTTAGTATCATCATATTATACATTTGCAAATATGACATCAAATTGCAATTACAGTTGCCAGTCCTAGACGTTAGATGGCAGTAGTGTATAGTTAATGGCAGGGGTGTCCAAAGTACAGCTCCGTTTCATTTTGTTGGCCCACAGAACATTGTGGAAAAGAAAAAAAACAGTAAGAATGAAAAAATAAGCAATAACATAATACGCGTTGTCGTATAAAACACATTTTTGTCTTTAATTATACAGTCTGTCTGTCGTGAGTATTTTTTTTTTTACAAAATAAAACATAAAATGGTCCCATAATGCTTTGACTTTTCAGTATGCTCTTGGTGGAAAAGTTTGGACACCCCTGGTTTATTGTGTTTTTTGTTGCTCCCCAAAAGTGTTAATACTGTAATTATTGTACGTATTACACACCAGCTGTTTGATTGTAACGTGCATCTTAGTTATAGTTTTTATTAACCAATTTGGAGGAGTTTAATTCGCCATGTAAAATTGCGAATGCTCATGTCAACAGCAAAGCCAATGTATATCAGCATCAAGCTAGCACATTTTTGGAAAAGTGGAGCTTCACTTTACTTACGTCGGAGCGTTTTTTGAGTCAATTTCTTTGCAACATTACCTAGAGCAGTGGTGCCCTTTACGTCGATCGCGGGCGTGTCAGTCGAACGCCAGCCAGGCATAAAAAAAATGTACTTAAAAATTAGCGATCATCAATCTTCACCAGGACATCACTTTCGTCACTTAATTGACATTCACGGCACCCGAGGGTCTTGTGAGATGACGCTGGCTGCTGCGAGCTCATTACTTAGAAAAAATGACCGTCAGGAAGGCGAGAAACGCTTTTTATTTCAACAGACTCTCACGCCTTACCTGCCGTCAAAAACTCTAAAGACCGACTGCACAGTTCCTATCTTCACAATAAAAGCACTGCTTCATCCTGCCTGCGCTAACAAATTAAGAGTCTCAGAAAGCTGACATGCACAAGCTAGCAAGCTACGGAGTTTGCCGCCAATGTATTTCTTGTAAAGTGTTTAAAAAGGAGTACGAAAGATGGACGAAAAAAATGCCAAAAACTAACCAATTTCATGTGGTATTTGACAGGAAGGAGGACTTTTTTTCTCCTCCATTTGAAAATGCGGCCGTTATCAGCACTACGGTCTGATTTTAATCAATGCAAGTCATCAGAATCAGGTAATACACCAACTTATATTCTTGTCTCCATGAAAGAAATGAATCTATATGTGTTAAACATGCTTGTATTATCATTAAACACCTTTAACTTGTTAACAAAAACATCTCTTTCAAAAATAAATAATTATAAATTATATATATGAATGAGGTAAATCCCCTCAACTTGGTCAATTCAAAAGTAGCTCGCCTGCAGAAAAAGTGTGGGGACCCCTGACCTAGAGGTACTTTGGCTGAGTCCGCTCTCAGTGCTGCTGGAGTGATCGCCAATTGCCGAAGTGCGAGGAGACGGCAGAGTCCGCAACCGGGAGTGACGTCACGCGCAATCTAGGTACCGTAATATGGCACTTTTGTATTTTACGCAAATCAAGATCCCGTCGGTGTCAAAAAAGTACCGAATTCGGTGCCAGTCTTTGGAAGATCACACAACCGTACCCTGCCACATATTTTCATATCAAACATACTTTTTAAGGATGTCCTGTTTCTTCTGCTCTTCAGATGTAGGCAGACCCATGGACTTTTGCCGTTGGTCAAACATCATTTTCTCCACCATGCCGCGCGTTTCGCCATCCAGGTCTGACAGCTGTTCAACAGGAAATAATCGTTATACAATTAATAATATATAAATAACAAATGGGGAAAAAAATCCTTAAAGTGCAAATCTCTTTTATATGTTGTTAAAAATCCAACATTTTCCAACATTTAAAAAATTCTGTGACATGATCCTTGTAGTCATTTCATGAGTTGTGAGTAGGGATGTCCGATAATAGCTTTTTTGCCGATATCCGATATTGGCCAACTCTTAATTACCGATACCGATATATACAGTCGTGGAATTAACACATTATTATGCCTAATTTGGACAACCAGGTATGGTGAAGATAAGGTCCTTTTTAAAAAAATGTATTAAATAAAATAAGATAAATAAATTAAAAACATTTTCTTGAATAAAAAAGAAAGTAAAACAATATAAAAACAATTACATAGAAACTAGTAATTAATGAAAATTAGTACAATTAACTGTTAAAGGTTAGTACTATTAGTGGACCAGCAGCACGCACAATCATGTGTGCTAACAGACTGTATCCCTTGTATTGATATATATTGATATATAATGTAGGAACCAGAATATTAATAACAGAAAGAAACAACCCTTTTGTGTGAATGAGTGTAAATGAAGGAGGGAGTTTTTTTTGGGTTGGTGCACTAATTGTATCTTGTGTTTTTTATGTTGATTTAATATAAAAAAAACAACAACAAAAACAGATACCGATAATAATAAAAAAGATACCGATAATTTCCGATATTACATTTTAAAGCATATTATCGATATCTCTAGTTGTGAGTATTATAACAGGTGATAGAGAGATGGTCACTTTTGTGCAGCTTTCACCTTTGAGTTCTCTGGACAGACTTTCTTGGTGTTTATTTCAGGATCTGTGGCGACAATTTTGCTCCACCACTCCATTTTGTTAATCTGAAATTCAAAACAATCATGAAGCTGTTTTTCCTATAGGAGGAAGAACGCAGGCCGTACCTTCTCCAAGTGGATTATGACCACCTTGCCGTCGTCCAGCAACCAGGAGCTTTCTTCTACTTTCACCTCGTTGTAGAGCTGCCCCTCGATAATGGGAGGGTGTCCTTTCAAGCCCACCTTGAGGGAGCGCCGCTGGATGTCCACCACTACGTCTCTGCCTTTGATGCGGAACTTGACGTCGAAAGGCACCGTCAGCTGTGAGGACGACGACAAGAAGATGAGCTGTTGAGCATGAGTGTGACAATGCACGTTTTAGGTTAAGGGAGACCTACATCAACTTCGGACAGTGTCTGTGTCCACTTGTAGTTGGGCAGGTCAGCTCCATTTCCTGCATTTGGCTTTAGTTTATCTTTGTCTTTCTCATCCTCCTCACCTTCTGTGTCAGACTGAAGAAAAAATGTCAGAAGGCATTGGAATCTAACAAACACACATTGCAATGAGATCATTAAAAGGAGCATGATTTCTACAGATTTTGCTTTTGGTTTCATTTTGGGTGCCTTATAAAGTCGCTGCTGAGGACATTGTTTATATCAGGGGTGCCCAAACTTTTCCCACTCGAGGGCCACAGATTGACAAATCAAAGGATGCAGAGGCCATTTTGGCAGTTGTACCCTCAAAACCAGTACTACAATATATAGATGATTTTTCAAAAAAGTAGTAAATGCAATTTCGCTAGAAATTATGTGTTAATGCTAAAGAGCCAGAGCCAAACTGAAATGCTAACAGTTAGGACACTGGCCAGATAGCGTCGAGTAACAAAAAATATGAGCAAAATGAGCTAAAAAAGCAAGCATGCTAACAATAGCATGCTTGCTGTTATTAGTGAAATACCAAAATATATGACACTGAGGTGTATTCTCCTAAAAAAGCTGGCTTTTAGCATACTAAAACACGAACTGTAGCATGTGTCAAGAACCAAAGTATACTGTCTGCAATGTATACCTGAAAAATGTGCTAAAAATGCTAGCATGGTAGCATTAGCATACATGAAGTGCTTCGAGAGGCTGGTCATGACGCACATCAAGGACGAAATCGATGTCAATGTGGAACCCGTCAGTACGCCTATATGAAAAATCGCTCCACTGATGTCTTTGGTCCACACAGCCCTCACCCACCTGGAGAGCAGAAACTCCGTCCACCTGCTCTTCCTGGACTTATCCTTCAATACCATTAACCCACAGACCCGGGTGCTGAAGCTCAGCTCCCACATTGGGCAACTAGGTCCTGGACTTCCGGACCAACAGACCTCAGACTGTCACAATCCACAACACTGTCTCCTCCTCTATCAGCCTCAGTGCTAGCCCTCCCCAGGGTTGAACCCCCTCCTGTTCACTCTGCTGACGTATGACTGCTCGGTGAGACAACCCAACAGTCATATAGTTAAGTTTGTGGACGACACAGCAGAAGTGGGACGCATCACTAACAACGATGAGTCCGAATACAGACAGGCGGTTGAACACTTAGTGGTGCAGAGAAAACAACCTCTACATCAATGTGAAGAAGACCCTCACTGACTACACACAAACTTTTTAATCAATTTAAACATGTACAATGTTCTTCTTCCCATCTATCTTATCCCACACAGCGTTCTTAGCCGGCTAATCTTGGTCACACCCCTTGTTAAGTGCCTTACGTTTATTGTTTTTCTTAATACTTGCCGGGACCTGAGTCCAACTTTTGTGTCGTACACGTGCAAATGTGTACGGGTATGACAAAAAAAGCTCCTTGAATTCTTGAAAATATGACTCTGGTGTAGACCTATATACAGTAATTAGTTATAAAGTTAGTCTACTAACTTTAGCATGCTAACAGGTTTCATCAAGTATCAAAATATTTCACGTTGAGGTGTACTGTATAACTGCAAAATTAGCACACAAAAGCCATCATGTTAATAATAGAATGCTGACATTTGTGCCACGGGTCATTAAAAAATGAGCTACAGACCGTAAAAACGCCGCACTTTGGACACCCTTGGTTTATATCAGGAGTGTCAAACGTACGGCCGGCGGGCCGATTCAGGCCCCATCCGGCCCGCGTGATGAGTTTGCCAAGTATAAAATTAGCTGATTTTTTTTTTTAAACGAAAGAAACTGCTGTTCTAAATGTGTCCACTGGATGTCACAATAGCAATTCTGTTAGGCAAGCAAACGGTTTATACTGGGGTCAAGCAAGAGGTACACAGTAAAGGGGGACTGTGGCTCCTCCTCCTCGACCCACATGAAACTTAAAACCTGCCGTTGTATGTCGTCTGCTTCGTCATTTGGCACCCTCGTTGCCCCAAAATGTCTGTCAAACACGAAAAAAGTGAACTTAACCCTTTTGAATAGTTTTTACCTCCGTTTCTTACGGTTTGTTGAGTGAGCACTGGATTGATACGTGGTCATGACAAAGGAGGTATTTCATACCTAGAAGAGTTTACATGTTGTGTTTTTGTTAAATCCCTGAAAGACTGTGAATTAAAAAGTTTAATCCTGGCTTTGTAGATACTACTGAGGCGAAGTCTAAGCTCATTGTGTTTTTGAAACTGCACCAATTCCCTCAGAATTTTCAACAAATTTGAAGTGTTTTGTCCAGATTATTTGTGATTTGTACGTTTTCAGAAGGTGCTTGTTCTATTTTTGGCCAAAGTAAAACAAAGAAAACAACCTGAAGTTGTCTTTATTTTTAAAGTTATAATGCCATGATTTTACCATTCCGGCCCACTTGGGAATAGATTTTCCTCCATGCGGCCCCTGAGCTAAAATGAGTTTGACACCCCTGGTTTTATATCCTTACCCCCTTCTCTTTTTCTGCTTCCTCCGATGGCTTGTCAACTTTCTCAGTTTCGTTCCCCTTTGTGTCATCTTGTTTCTTCTTCTACAACACACAAGGATAACAGACATAAAGCCGGTATCACAAAAAAAGGAGTGGCATCAAAGACCAGGAAAAGAAGAATGGTACCTTCTTGTCCAGTTCAGTCTGAAGTTTCTCTGCTTCTTCTTCAGTGAGTTCTTGAATCCTGGGTTCGTCTTCGCTTTTTTTCTTCTTCTGCTGCTCTTCTGCTACTAGCTGGGCAGCTCTTTTGGCTTTGTCCTTCTTTTCCTTTTCTTGTTTCTTCAGCTTTTCCTTATGGGCCTCCAGCGCAAGCTTGCTATGGTGGGCGAAAGCATCCTTCACTAGCTGAAAAGGAAAGTGGGAACAACATGATGGCGATGTGATGTCAGCACTTTTGTAAAGAGCGCTTACCTTTTCTCCTGCACCTGCTTCGCCACCGGTGAAAAAGTCAGTTTTGCGCCGCAGGAAGCTGAAAAACGTATTTACTAACTGCAGACAGAAGAACATATTTTTCTTAAATTTCAGTCAAATTCTTCCAGAACCTTCCAGTACCAGTGGTTTAAACAATTTCTTTACGAATTAAAATGTCTATAAAATTAATTCAAATTCTTCCAGAACCTTCCAGTACTAATGGTTTAAACAATTTCTTTACAAATTAAAATTTCAATAAAATTCATTCAAATTCTTCCAGAACCTTCCAGTACCAGTATCACTGGTTTAAACAATTTCTTAACAAATTAAAATTTCTATAAACACATATTTTATACATACAGATGTAAATGAGATGCCTTTTAAATAACCAACACAATTCGCTATACTTCATGTTTTGACGTTAGCGTTCAAAGGCAATGTGCTTTGCCAAGCTACCGGCTAACTACATTAGCTTTCCCGTTAGCAAGATAGATTTAGCGTCCAATATTACCTCGTGTACGCCACCTTCGTGCTGTTGTGCCATAACCATCAACATCCCGTCATATTTCTCCTCGTCGTCACCCATATTTGCTTGATATGGATTTATTTGGGGAACAGTAAACCGTTTGTTACAAATAGCAAGCGAGGCCCGGGTTGTGAATGTTTCGAACTCACTTCCTGGAAACAGACCCCGCCTCTTTGGTGAAGACCAATCCAAACGGTGGACTATAATTGACAGTTGAGCTATCCAATAGAATGCCAGTTTTGGATGAAAGCTGAACTTCCGAGTTCACCCGGGTAGATTTTTCTAGAGAACATTAGTTGTAATTTACCTAACGTATGTTATTCAAATATGTTAATAGCCACACAGTATCCCTTTAGACAATGCAAACGAACACTAGAGGACATATACTTTCCTGGCAGCTCTTTTTGACTGTAACATGTGATTTGTTTCAGGCGACAAATTAGATGCGCATATGACGTCATGTAAGACATTTTTACACCGGATATGTGTCAACTAAAATTGCTCACATACTTTAAGCGGGGGTCAGCAACCCGGGGTTCTAGAGCCACATGCGACTCTTTGGCTCCCTGGACATCTTTCAGAGATGTGTGAAAATGGAAAAAGATGAATAAAGAAATATGTTTTTTGTTTTAATATATTTTCTGTAGGAGAACAAACATGACACAACCCTTCCTAATTGTTGGAAATCCCACTGTTTATGTTATACATGCTTCCCTGATGGGAGTATTTGGCAAGAACCGTTTTGTCCTACTAATTTCAGCGATCATTGAACTCATTGTAGTTTGTTTACATGTACAAATTTATCCAATGCTGCCACAGAAAGACGTGTTTTATGCCACTACTTCTTCGTCTCATTTTGTCCACCAAACGTTTTATGCTGTGCGTGAATGCACAAAGGTGAGCTTGGTTGATTTTATTGATTTGCTGGAGTGCTTATCAGGCATATTTGGTCAATCCATGACTGCAAGCTAATCCATGCCAACAGGCAATTTAGGCAAGCTGTATGTACATATTTCATCATTATGCCTTGTTTGTAGGTATATTTGAGCTCATTTAATTTCCTTTACTTACATCCTCTGTGTATTTAATTTATATTTGCATGTCTAATGACACATTATCTGTATTTAATATGACACATTATCTGTATTTAATATTGGCTGCATTTCTCACCTACTCAGCGGCCTAGTGGTTAGAGTGTCCGCCCTAAAATTGGTAGGTTGTGAGTTCAAACCCCGGCCGAGTCATACCAAAGACTATAAAAATGGGACCCATTACCTCCCTGCTTGGGTGTTAAATCACCAAAAACCGCTGCTGCCCACTGCTCCCCTCACCTCCCAGGGGGTGAACAAGGGGATGGCTCAAATGCAGAGGACAAATTTCACCACACATAGTGTGTGTGAGACAATTATTGGTGCTTTAACTTTTAACTTTAACATAGTTGTTTGTGTTTGTTCCAGACCACAGCAAACGTTACCCAGCTTGCAAAGATTGTAATAAATCCATTAGAAGAAGGCAGCCTGCCGTTTCCTTTAACTTGGACACACACATCTATACCTTTGGCCATTCTGAGCCAGTAATTTCCAGAAGATATCTCATACTGTGAGAAGCCTCCATTTTACTAATGATTTCCAATGTTGCAAAAATGTGTTGAATAAAAATTTAAATACAACACCAGCACCCCTCGCGACCCCGAAAGGGATAAGCGGTACAAAACGGATGGATGTCAACGAAGATTTGCGTCAGCCTTTGATAGTAGGCTAATATAGCTAACATAGACACATCATGTGTTGCCTTCATTATAACACTTTTATAAGGCTTTTAATTCTTTGCGGCTCTAGACAGATTTTTTTTTTGTATTGTTGGTCCAATATGGGTCTTTCAATATTTTGGGTTGCCGACCCCTGCTTTAAAGTAATTTAGAATTTTTACAATAAGACAACAGAGAGCCTGGTAGAAAGCCTCACTGGCTTTATTTTGTAAACCACTTCATTAAAAAACACACACAGTATCACTTTAACATCCAATTCATGACTAAATGTAGTTAATTTGATGCAAGGAATCCAAAATCGAGAGATAGCACCATAGGGCAAGTAAGGGGAGAGAATCGGTGCAATCTGCATATTTACACAATCCATTCGCGAATGCAATTATTAGTTATACCTGAGCGCATAGGTCCACAGTAAGCACCAGCTATAGTGCAGATAAGGATTTTGCAAGGAAACCAAAATCGAGAGATGGCACGTGAGAGGAGAGAATCGGTGCAATCTGCATAGGTCCACAGTAAGCACTAGCTTAGTGTGGACCTATGCAGATAAGAGAGCACAAAGTGGCATATGGACAACTTCCCACATGAACCCGCTTGTGAGATTTCAGAATGCGTTTGCCTCATTTATGATGAGATGGATAATTACGAATGAAAACGTATAAATTAAAAAAACAGTAAGATTGCACAATTCTGGTTTCTGCAAGATACTTGTTGTGATTTATAAAAATCATCAAAAGCTGCAAGTGAAGCAGAATTATGCATATAATAAATCACATATTAACAAAAAATGAACATAAATATTGAAACAAAGAGAGCCCTGAGTTGGCGGACGTCCTTAACACGCGATCGTGGCCCCTTGAAAGAGAAATAAAAACGTATATATGACAAGCGCGTCATGTTCTGACGGAAGTGCTGATGAGTGGGACGCCTGACGAGTTTGTCTCTGTGTGGGAGGGGGAGTAGGTTATTGACGAGCTGGAGGTACGACCTGCGGAAATAAAACATTGTGTTACGTTAGAAGCTGAAGTCGCGTTCACTGTCATGTCTGTACACAATACACAGCAGCAAGGAATCATGTACGTTGGTTTAAAGGGGAACATTATCACAATTTCAGAAGGGTTAAAACCATTAAAAATCAGTTCCCAGTGGCTTATTTTATTTTTCGAAGTTTTTTTCAAAATTTTACCCATCACGCAATATCCCTAAAAAAAGCTTCAAAGTGCCTGATTTTAACCATCGTTATATACACCCGTCCATTTTCCTGTGACGTCACACAGTGATGCCAATGCAAACAAACATGGCGGAACGAACAGCAAGGTATAGCGACATTAGCTCGGATTCAGACTCTGATTTCAGCGGCTTAAGCGATTCAACAGATTACGCATGTATTGAAACGGATGGTTGTAGTGTGGAGGCAGGTAGCGAAAACAAAGTTGAAGAAGAAACTGAAGCTATTGAACCATATCGGTTTGAACCGTATGCAAGCGAAACCGACGAAAACGACACGACAGCCAGCGACACGGGAGAAAGCGAGGACGAATTCTGCGATCGCCTTCTAACCAACGATTGGTATGTGTTTGTTTGGCATTAAAGGAAACTAACAACTATGAACTAGGTTTACAGCATATGAAATACATTTGGCAACAACATGCACTTTGAGAGTGCAGACAGCCCATTTCAGGCGCGCTAAGAACATATATTTTTCCACGATTTCAGCACTCAGGTTAACCATACCGCAAGTAATGAATAAAGTTTTCATCAATTAATATATTCTGTAGACATACCCTCATCCGCTCTCTTTTCCTGAAAGCTGATCCGTCCAGTTTTGGAGTTGATGTCAGCATCTGCTTTGAGTGTCGCAGAATATCCACACATTCTTGCCATCTCTGTCGTAACATAGCTTTCGTCGGTAAAGTGTGCGGAACAAACGACTGACCATTTCGTTGGCTTTCCCCACAGCCTCGTATTTTGAACAAATTTCGTCCAATTTCTTGCCACTTTCGCATCTTTGGGCCACTGGTGCAACTTGAATCCGTCCCTGTCCGTATTGTTACACCCTACGGCAACACACCGACGAAAGTGAGAAAATAGCGGATTGCTTCCCGATGTGACGTCATCGCTCCGAGAGCGAATAATAGAAAGGCGTTTAATTCGCCAAAATTCACCCATTTAGAGTTCGAAAATCGGTTAAAAAAATATATGGTCTTTTTTCTGCAACATCAAGGTATATATTGACGCTTACATAGGTCTGGTGATAATGTTCCCCTTTAAAATAAAGCCATTTTTGTTTGATTCAGTGACAGCGTCTCACACGCGCCCACTGTAGCCATCTTGGGAGCAGGTGTACGTGTGCTGTACAGCATTGGATCTCGTCCCTGGTAAACACTATTTCGCCTGTTATTGGTGCGGCCAGAATCTTGGCCAGAAGTTAGCTTGCACCTCTCTGACAAAGTCCTCTGTTCTTCACACACAAGCTGCAAAGCAGGACTAATTTAGATGTCACTCAGAGGCTCAGAATCAGTCTGACTCAATGCTGCCTGGAACTCAGTGCAAAGTCACAGTACTTTGTATGTATTACGTACACTTTTTTTTATAGACTTCTCCTGCTTACTGCATAATTTTTTCTGATATTTTGGTTAGCTTTTTAGCTACGGAAGTTGGGCAAAATATCAGACATACCTCTGCGTATGATATTTAAGTCACATTACACGATACAGTGAAACGTCGATTTACGAACATCTTTTTGCAAACTTTTCAATATACGAACTGTTAGATCGAGCCAAGTCTGCCCCTGTGTGCGAACCATGTTTCTGTGTATGAACGCTTAATTCATACATTTCGTGTACCACCGGCAGCCAGTTTGTGCCTGCTCGTATTGAAGAGATTGAGGTGGGCAGTTTCGTACCACAGCAAGTTTTTAATTGTGATGAGAATGGACTTATGTCACAGCGGTAGAAAATACATTACCTCTCGTTCAGCGGCGTCTCTCCCGAGAGAACACACACACATACACCCCCCCCCCGTCTGCTCCTTTCTTTCCTCTCGTCTGCTGCCCATTTGCAGATGTTAATGTAACGTGGATTTTATTATTTTAAATGCTTAGTATTGATAAGAGATGCTCTGTCCTTCATGAGGTTGGAAAAGATAAGGCACTGTCTTCGGGGCTCTGATGCAAAGTTCACCAAAATTTGGCATTCATTTCAGGAACATGTTGATTCCTTGAGCCTGGATGCTGCTGCTATTGTTTAGGCGCACCCCATTGATCAACTTAAAATTCTCAGTTTGCTTGCTAAACATTATACATTCCAAGGTATAGTAGCGGCGCACACTAATTTAATTGTATTATTACCTTAGTAGTTTTTTATTTTATTTTATTGTATTTTTGGGGAGAGAGGGGGGGGTTCATGTATGTGTGTGTGTATATGTTTGTATACATATATGCGTATCCTTGGTTTTATGTTGTCATAAAACTTTACTGTATTTGTGTATGTGAGTGTGAGTGCATGTATGTATGCATATAATTTTATTAACTTTTTTATTAATTTTTTCTCCACTGACTATTAAATTTAGTCCCTTTGAAATGTGTCTTCTTGGTGTCTCCTTCCCCCTGTTGTTTGTGATGTTTTGTGGACATTTGAATTGCCAACATTTCAATGTACACTGCTGTATATGTGTTGTAAAGATTTAAAATCCTTGAATTAAAAAAAAAAGTTTCGTATTGTCGCAATATACAACTCGCTGGAATATAAAGACAATATAACATACATCCATAAACCTGGATGCATATGCAAAAGTGCAATATATTTATCTGTACAGTAATCTATTTATTTATATCTGCACCTTAATGCTTTTTTATCCTGCATTACCATGAGCTAATGCAACAAAATTTTGTTCTTATCTGTACTATAAAGTTCAAATTTGAATGACAATAAAAAGGAAGTCTAAGTCTAAGTCTAATATGGTTGTTAAAGTTAAGGATTTTTGTGATTTCTGTGTGCGTGCGTCTTGGCAGAGCAGAGCATTCAACACAGCTCAGTACTTCCGATACTTTTCTAAATAAATAGTAGCACAAAAAAAATTGCATTATTGGCTTCACTTTAACAAAACATTTTATGATTAATTAAACATATGTTTCTTGTTGCAATCAAAGACCAATTTTGGCATTAAATAACATAGGGAACATACTAGAAAACTTCACTTTTAGCAGTGAGTAGGCAAACGGATTATAAAGGCTCCTAATTTGGCTGCTGACGTATGCAGTAATATATTGTGTCATTTCTCATTGTATCATTTTATCAAAAATATGAGAATGGATTATTGATATATTTATTTATTTACTGTTAATATCTGGTTATTTTCTGTTTTAACATGTTTTATACACACTTCTGTTAAAATGTAATAAACATTTATTCTTCTGCAGTTAGATACTTTACATTAGTTTTGGGTGATACCACAAATCGATCCCAGTGTCATACATTGGTCATATTTAAAGTCCTTACGTGTTGAGGGACGCATTCCCTAAGTTTATAAAATAATATAAATTTAAAAAAGAAAAAGATTATGTGTTTGTGTCGATAAAAAATCTCGATGTAGTATCAACTAAATACGGTCTTGTACTTGATAACATTACAATCAATATCTGTGTTACAGGAGAGCTAACTTGCTGTTAGCGGTGACTGTGAGATATTTTGTCCTACGGTGTGGAGTGCATGTTTAGCTATTCCTCTGCAGGGATGATATTTTTAAACAAATTACTTTATTTGTCGCCATAGATTCAAGGATTAGTGATTTAGAAGTAGCTAAAACACTACTGAGAGACGTGGGCCACTAGTTGGCTATTAGCTGTCATGTTTTAGCTTGCAGAACAGCGCTTCAGTGTTTGTAGTTCCACCTATATCGTTAGGTTTAAAGCCAAGATACGTTAATTCTCCATTTTCTGTCTCCACACTGTTTTTGCTTGCAAGTGCTGTGTGTGCATGTGTGTGTTGATTAACATTCGCAGCGGCTTGCTTGTATGCTTGTCACCGCGGCACACATCATGTTGATGAAAAATAAAAGTATCTGTATTTTTCAAAAGCAGTATAGCACCGTTTTAAATTCATCAGTACCGCGGTACTTTATTAGTACCGGTATGCCATACAACCCCCGTTTAAAGTGTACAGACATTGACAAAAAAGTATGTATTTTTGTTAAGGCTGGAACCCATTATACATATTTAAATGTGCTTCACTATACAAACTTCTTGTTTAACAGACCCTGTTAACGAATTAATTCAACTCATAAATCAAGGTTCCACTGTATTATATTGTGGAGTTCATAAATACTTCATACACTTAAAGAAACATTAGTAAAATAGCAATAATTGCAGCAAGAAGAGAACATGTATATAATTCAGAGCATCTTTCAACAACTAAAATTTAAGACATATTTAAGACCATAAGACCATTTCACATCAATACTGACAAAAAAAAAAAAAAAAAGAGTACAAAGACATGTAGGAAAATCAAAGGCCCAGATTTAATTGTAACTACTGTGTAGGGATTCATTAACAAAATGTTTAACATAACTAAAAACATCAGAAGCCTCTCTATTGTAAACTAATATTTGTTTGGAATTTTTTGGGCAAACGGACATTTCTCTGATTTGCCATTAAATTCCATTGCCTTCATGCCCAATGTTCCAATTTTGTCTTGCAGAAGGTGCTTCATATTGAGTGTTTTCACGCGACAACAACAGAGAGTCATGGTGGATGAAAGCACAACAATATATCATCGTCTGTGAAAGGGACCGTTAGCATCACTGCTAAAGATAATTGGTCAACTTATGAAGTTTTTTTAGGCTGTGAGAGTTGAGCTAACAGAGAAACACAGGAAGAATGTGGATGACATTCACATTTTCTCAGCTCATTTTGTATCTGGTATGTTTATTGTGTTGGATTATTATTATTATGTTGAATACAATTTTACATGCTTTTCGGGATTGTTTTACAAATATACTGCTAATAAAGAAGAACTAGTTAATATCCGAACTTTTGATGGAATTTAAGACATATTACAGTCTTAAATTCAAATTATTGGTGTTAAAATGGACTTATAATGCAAAACCAACTTTTCGTACCTATTGGTACTCCTTTTTGTGCTTTTAGGATCTGTACAAGTGTCAAAAATTTGAAATCAAACCATGGAGGCATAGCGGAGGTATTTATAAAACAGACGAAGACAAGACAAGAGACGGAGACAAAGCGGCTTGAAGATGGTCTGTAAAACATTATCTTTGCAAAATTTTGACAAAAGAACCACCATTACATGTTATGTGTACCACAAGGAAGTGTTTTAAATGTAGGACAAAAATCATAATATGACCCCTTTAAAGGGGAACTGCACTTTTGTGGGGAATTCTACCTATCGTTCACAATCATTGTGAAAGACATGACGATGGATTTTTTTTTTTCTAAATGCCTTGTAAATATTAAATAAACGTAAATAAATGTCCGCTTACAGCGGAGCCAATGGGAGCTCCAATATTCCGCTCATAAATTCTGATAAATAACCAACCAGGGGCAGCAATATTCAATTTACACTTTAATATTTAATATTAACCAAGTATTAGTGATATTGTTATTTTCTTTTTTCCCCCACACACAATTATGTTCAGTTCAAGAGCACTTAGTTTTACAATTATTTTCACAGTTATTTACTGTCATTAATTAGACTTACACTTAGACAAACTTTAATGATCCGCAAGGGAAATCGTTCTAATTTATTAATTATTATTATACATTTATTTTTTATTTATATATATATATATATATATATATATATATATATATATATATATATATATATATATATATATATATATATATTAGGGCTGCAACTAACGATTAATTTGATAATCGATTAATCTGTCGATTATTACTTCGATTAATTGATTAATAATCGGATAAAATAGACAAACTACATTTCTACCCTTTCCAGTATTTTATTGAAAAAAACCAGCATACTGGCACCATACTTATTTTGATTATTGTTTCTCAGCTGTTTGTACATGTTGCAGTTCATAAATAAAGGTTTATAAAAAAAATTAAAAATAAAATAAAATTGCCTCTGCGCATGCGCATAGCATAGATCCAACGAATGATGACTAAATTAATCACCAACTATTTTTATAATCGATTTTAATTGATTTAATCGATTAGTTGTTGCAGCCCTAATATATACATATATATATATATACATATATATATATATATATATATATATATATATATATATATATATATATATATATATATATATATATATATATATATATATATATATATATATATATATATAAAATTATTAGATTATTATTTATTAATTAGGACTTGGTATGTCCATTCCAAAGGAGAAGTGTCACGCAAACAACAAAAAACGGTTTTAGATGAAAAAAAACAAGCAAAAATTCCACTTCTCACCGCTATTGTTCTTCCATATTTCCCTGGCACAATTGTCAGAGGGACTCAGTTCTGATATTTGGATGTTAGGATCGGATTTGTAGTCATCTAGGAGTAAAAAAACCCAAAAACAACTCAGGTGAAAATGCAGTGCGTCATTAACTAACGAGCGGAGCTTACTGTTGTTGCTGAACATAAAAGAGCTGCTCTCCCTCATGGTCTCGTTGCCGCTGTCTGACAGCGTTTTCTCCGTGCGGGAGACGTGCGGCCTCTTTTTCTTCTTGCTCCTGCGCGTGCTGATGCGGATGATGCCGCGCACCAGCCGGCACTCGGCCTCCTGCTCGTCCATTTGATGCTCCTCGGCCAGCGTGTTGATGAGCAGATTGATGTCCTTGCTCCTGCGTAGGAACACAGAGTCTGACGTGCACCGGGCCAACTCCCCGATCTGATACTCAGTGTAAAGCTCCAGCAGCTTCTTCCTAATCAGCGAGTCCACGTCCTCCTCGCCGTCCTCCCAGTCGTCGAGCATTATACACTCCTGCAGGGATGGATGGCGGGGCTGCGTTTGAGGCACGTACGTTACAGCTTCAGTTACTAAATATTCTCTTGGACTGTCTACTTTCACTCCGTTAATGCAGACTTCCCCCAGCCAGTCGTCGTCCTCTTCTTGCTTGTCTAACGGATTCTCAGCTCGGAGGCTCAGCTTTTCTGGCTCTTCTACCGCGTTCTCTTTAGGCGCCAAACACGGGACACGCGTACACACTCTATAAAGGCCGCAGGTCAAGACTCTGCACATAAAGGTCCCGCAGGCCCTCGGGGAAGTGCAGGGATTGCAGGTTTGATTGGCGGAGGGAGGCCCGGCTGAAGAAGCGATAAAACATGTTGTCTCTGACTGCTTCCCGTTTGCATCTTTCTGCTGGCCTGTCCTCAGTTTCTGGATCTCTGGTTCTACAGGGTCCACGCAGCGCTCCTCGTAGAAGGAAGACCTTTGGCTGCTCGTCAGGCTCGGTCCTCGCTTGTGGCTGCCAGACCCCGAGGTGTCTCTTACGCCGCCCGCGCTGCCTACAGACATGTCTTCGAGATCTAAACACACCCAGACAATTAAGATTAGTTACAATGTTACACTACTAATTATAGTCATCAGTGTTGGGTTAGTTACTGAAAACCAGTAACTAGTTACAGTTACTAGATACTTTATTTCAAAAGTAACTCAGTTACTAACTCAGTTACTTACACCAAAAAGTAATGTGTTACTGTGAAAATACTTCTTTCTTTTTCTTTTTTTTTAAGGCTCCCATTAATGCCCTTTTAGCCTTCATTTCAGTACTGTAATTGCACTGGAGAATAATACAATCTGTGATCAACTTAACATGCATTTGCATCACTGAACTCAGAAAGCAATGTGCTCTACATACAACACACAAAGACAAAGATATGTTTCAAAGGGCCAATTTATTTCAGGCCAGAACAAATTGACAAAACTATTTTAAATAGCTGCAACTCAATGGCACTTTAACTTTAACTTTAAGTAGATAGGATCTTTGATCCAAGACACAACTTACATTTAACTAAAATGTTATTTTCTTTGTGCTCGACAAAAGAAAAGTATTGAGAATGGCTCCATGTTAAGAAACTCGACTTCTGGCTTCGCCATGATGTCTTGTTAGTTGTTATGAGAGTAGCGTATGTGTGTGTGTGTGTGTGGCCCTTTAAGATATGACAGCATGTGAGGTGAGTGACGTCAGTGAGTGAGTGGGCGAGAGAGGTGAGCGAGCGGCAAGAGTGAGTGCGTGCAGGTGATCTAGCTTGGTAGATGGCTGCGTCCAATAAAGTCACAAAGTTGCAACAAACCGCCGGCCTCGTCATTCACCCTCAGCTATACAGACCCACTTCTGGCTAAAGTGAAGGTTGTTAGCCCCGAAGTACATAAGCCTTGGAGGAACGTCTCCCCTGCGCCCCTCAACTACGGTCCCCGCCCCCACCCACAGAAAGCACGCCTCTTCTTTTCCTTGTGACACAGAAGGACGACACCGCAGCGCTTCAATAAAACACACTCAGATCTTCTGTTTCTAGCCGATACTACATACAAAATAATGTAAAATAACGCAGTAACGCATCATGTAGTAACGGTAACTGAGTTACTGAATATAAAAAATAACGCGTTAGATTACTAGTTACTGCCGAAACGAACGGCGTTACAGTGATGCGTTACCTTGTAACGCGTTAGTCCCAACACCGATAGTCATCAGTCCAGTCTGTAAGGAAGATTTATAGGATTGCTACATTTTCTTGATCAGATGTGAGGCATCAATGACTATAATTTCCGGACTATAACAGCTACTTTTTTTTACCACACTTTGAACCATGTGCTTCATATAATGTGTGCGGCTAATTTATGGATGTTTCTGGCTTCACATGCTGCCGATAAATTTAGCCTTGTCACACCAGACCAATGAAGTTGCTGAACTGGTCACAGTGGGCCGATTTGTTCACTATAAATTAAATGCTCTCACATATAGGGATGCAACGATCATGTCATGATCTTGTGTTTGGTTTTGAATTTTGTATTAATCCTGTGTTTACTTTCTGGTTTATTGAGCGCCATTCTCAACACCTGCCCTCATTTAGTGATTGGTGTCCCCACCAGCTGCTTTCGTTAATCACGGCCCCTTATATACCCAGTCTTGCCACTCACTATCAGCGACAAGTTATGGTCACTGCAGCCTCTATCGACGACAGTATATTTTTTTTGTTATGCTAGCTCCTTGTTACTCCTTTTGTTTGTATGCTATGCTAAATTTGGCTTTAAGTGGCCTTAAGCTTCCCCTGTCTCCTTTTTGGATTTGTGCATTATATTGGAGGATGTGCCAAAGAAAATATTTGCAATGTCCCTGTAAAGTCTGAGAATTAACCTAACAAAAAAACTAATTACGTTTAGAAAACGATCATAGAAAAATAAAATTAAAGAATGCCAAATTTTTACAAATGATGACAGATGTGAACAAGAGCATGTATTGTCTTTGTGTGATGATGTAAATGAGGTGTGGATGTATTGTATATTAAGTATGTGTCCATGAAAGGGCATTTTATGACTTTTTTCTTAATACTTGTCTATGATTTTATTGTCATAATTGTATTGCATGATTTTTGTATCCCTTTACTTTAGATGGAAATTAGCTATTTAGCTATAATCTGGTACAGAACATATCTGTCTTTGAGCTTAATGTTTCTGTGCATTGTCCCTTCAAATAAAGACTAAACAAAAAAAAAGTCAATATTTCGACGTATTTACTTAACCAAAATGGAAATTTTATCCAGATGTATTTATCCTGCTTATTTTAGTTCCATACCTAATAGCATAATTTAAAAAAAAACATAAACCAACTCAACACACACCCAACTTTAATTTAATTTGGAGAAATAAGACTCATTATATAAAAAAGGGCAACGTGGTGAAATAATATAAAGATGGAGGATTCATAGTTATAGATTTTGATTGTTTAAATGGTAACTTGAAATTGAATTGGTTGAAGTCATGGAATCAAAATTTTGATTCCTTCTGGTACTGCATACCTAAAAATATTTGATAAACTAGGAGGATTGGAGATGTGTCTTTCCAATTGAGAAGCTTCCTGTTAAGTTGTCAGACTTTCACAAGCAGATTTGATCTTATTGGAAAATTCTTTACACACACTTGTCCCTTCATTGCATTCCAATAATGGAACAACAGGTGTATTGTACACATCTACACACAGACAAATAGCTGTGTTATAATGGCTGGATGCAGAAAAGTATTTGGTCAATTGGATGCACAAGGCAACTTGCTTAATTATGAGCATGAGCATGCAACAAATTTCACTTTTATCTGCCACTTTCTGAATTAAACAATTTTTATTCTATACATCCATCCATTTTCTACCGCTTGTCCCTCTTGAGGTCGTGGGGGTGCTGGAGCCTATCCCAGCTGCATTTGGGCGGAAGACAATTCGACAACACTGTGTACAAGTCTCCACCTCATCACAGGGCCAACACAGATAGACAGACAACATTCACACTCACATTCACACACAAGGACCAATTTAGTGTTGCCAATCAACCTATCCCCAGGTGCAAGTCTTTGGGTGTGGGAGGAAGCCGGGGTACCCGAAGGGAACCCACATGGTCACAGGGAGAACATGCAAATTCCACACAGAAAGACCTCGAGCCCAGGACCTTCATATTGTGAGGCACATGCACTAACCCCTGTTCCATCGTGATGCCGTGCTGCTCTTTATTACTTCCACAACTAATCTTGCACAATATTTCATTAACGGACAAAAAATCCACTAACTATTTTATTAGCTCATGTCTTACAGTACATTTTTATCCAGGCACACAAAACAATAATGACATTCTTACTAATTTTGATAAAGACACCATTTTAAAAATGCATATTCTATTTTTCTCTTCCATTACCACCAATGATTACATTTGTACATTTTCTTGTAATGACATAGAAACCACCAATCATGTACCAAAGTTGAGTCATTTTGGAACATTTTGGTTAAAACCTGTTTTTCCATCATTGTCAACAAATTTCTGCTCCAATGATATTTCACTTTCTCAAAAGCAGAAAAAGAAGAAATCTCGTGTAACACCACATTATGCTTTGCAAAGTTGTATATATGCAAATGTACATGTCCAGAAACTCCCCCAAACATACTTGCTTCTAAAAACTGTTTTAATTTGTATCTAAAATCCCTCAAAATTATACAAAAAACAAAAATGCCCAAATTATTTTCTCATCTTAGTCAATCTCTTTTGTAATGATTCTGTTTTCATATTGTCTTTAGTTTTTTACAGATAGATTGTAGTTATTGCTTATTTAAAAAAAATTAAAAATTTGTGTTCCCATTCATGTACTGCAATTTTTGCCTTTGCATTGACATTTGGAAAAAAATGTAATGCCATGTTTATTTTGTCAATAAAGTTATTTAAAAACAAATCCCGCTTTCACTTAGAAAATAAAATGTCCAGTGTCAGACTATGAAAAAACATGTTTTTCCCGTTTCTGATTAGTAGGGATTTTCGTTTTTATTTTATGAAATATAAAACAAAAATCAAACCGTTTGGTTCCTGCTTTTCAACACCGAAAAAGAAAAACACTTTATTTTTCAATTTAATTTTTTGTATTTTGAAACGAAATTCAAATAAACCAATTTCCATTTATGAAAAGAAAATGTAAATACCAAAACATACGCTGATCACTGACCCAGGTTTTTTTTAAAGAGTGTTCTTCAAAAAGACTGACTCAACAGCACCTCTGCCGGTGGTAGCCAAGAAGTGCATTCCATTTTTCTTTAATTGCTCTTTAGTTGCTATCAATTAACAATAGTAATTATACAAAAAAATACCTTATGGATCATCTCTACAAACTAAAAGTGCCATTTAAAGTGACTTAACTGCTTTCAATAATTATATTTCAGTCACGATGTCATTCAAAAGACATATCAAATGTGTTTATTTAACCTTACACCTACATTAAACACACAAACTTAACTCCCTGATTGCTATCAACATTTAATAAGATGAATACATGTTTTGTGCCAGTTTGAGGCGTATTAACTAAAACTGCTTTCGTTTTTGATACAGTTTTAACGTTTAATAGCAACTGTTATCAAATGCACTGATGTTTACAAACGTCATGCGAGGATCGAAGAAGAAACGAGCGAATAACTCATAAACCAGTGACATGTGAATGTATTTTATACGCACACAACACATTAACATATTAGATCATGCTTAGTTTTTCACCAGTAAATGAAAAATAATGTCACTTTCATGGCGGCGACGTCAGAGTTAGCTATTTTCCTCCATTAAAGGACTGACGAATATTTTTAGTAAATAGGACTTACAATTGGCGGTTCTTCCACGTACCAGCTTTAACTACTTCTCGACATTAAAAGAAGTAGCTACATCTCGTCCATAAACGTTTTTTAATCCACTTTTTGTCTTTGGGAAGTTGTTTTCAGCAGTTCATGCACCTGAGCGACAAGGTGGAGGTAGCGCAACAGGTAGCCGTAATAAGTGAAACTTCCGGTCACCGGGGCAAAAAGTAAAATGCTGAAGAGAAAAATTATCATCGTGGAATTGCGTTGTCTTGATAAAAAATGTCTGGGAATCTGATTTTGATATTGTGTTAAACTAAATCAACTAAAATGATACCTTCAAATTGAGCTTTAAGTAGAAGTATTACACGGTGTACTTTTACTTTTAAAGTATCTCTGGTCATGTTCTGTTATTGTAGTTATTTTGAACTTGACTAAATGATTCGCTTTAAAGCCGGAAGTACTACTATTTCGATGTTTAATACTCTGCAACCTTTTGTAATTCCACAACATGGCAACAATAATCACACCAAAAATAATAATCGATATGATGTAGTGTTTTCCAACTCTTACTGTCATCATTTATCATATATATCTTTTAATAAAACATTTATTTTGAAACCCGGAAATTATATATTGACTATGGCTGGCGTAGGACAACACATACAACACACTGGTCTTATTAAATCCGTGTAAATGAACCACGACAAAAGCGAACAGTAGTGGAGTGTTTTGTTACATATTTATATATTCATTATTAATTTCTTGTTTATGGAGGTTAATACACCAATCCAGCAGTCAGGTAGGAGTGGTTTCATTGACGGGTGTTTATCAAAACAAAGCAGGCTAACGTGGACGTGAGCGGCTAACTAGCTAAAAGGCTAACGATGGACTATGAAGTGTCAGATTTTACGAATTTTTAACGGGAATGAAAGCAAATACGGACATGATTAATAGGTTATCAGCCATGGATAGGTCGGACGGTGTTTTCGTGTTCTTTGTAGCAGGCTACTCATAGTGTTGTATATCTATGACTATTCCTCTATAACGTGACGTCATCGCTTCACTTGGTGATGTCAGTCTTGTCAGTGCATTATAAATCATGAACAAGGGCGAGTATCAGCAAATTGACCCACAGACCATCAGGACACCCGCCCAAATCTCGCCGGGTCACCGCCAGCAGCACAGCAACCAAGGGGAGGGCAGCAGCAGCAGCAGCAGCAAGGAGGTCGAGCGGCCGAGGAGACCCAGGAGGAGATGGGAGGTTTTCCCAGGAAAGAACCGCTTTTTCTGCGATGGGCGGCTCATAGCGGCACGCCATAACGGGGTTCTGCCCCTCACCCTCTGCCTTATCCTCGTCACCAGTGGTTTATTCTTCATATTTGAGTGCGTTCATCTTTCAACACACTGATACAGTACACCGTTATCTAATGGTCATTTCTGTCATCCCAGTTGCCCTTTTCTGGTCAAACACCTGACGAGCTGCATACCCGCCATCGGAGGAGTCCTCTTTGTGTTTGTGGTCGTCACCCTTCTCCAAACCAGCTTCTCAGACCCCGGCATCCTGCCTCGGGCCACGCCGGACGAGGCGGCTGACATTGAGAAGCAAATAGGTGAGGCTCTTCACGACATTGCACCTCAAAACAGTGAGTGGAACCTCGATTTACAAACTGAATTGCTCCTTGAACAGGGTTTGTACACCGAAACGTTTCTCCGTAAGAAACAATGTAAATATGAATTATGGGTTCCAGCCTGGGAAAAAGTTGAGTTGAGTTTGTGTTTATTTCGAACATACATTCATACAACATGATACATCACAATTTCCACTTTCTCTATTCAACATGTTCGAAAAGGAGTAGGAAGTAGTTGAGCTTATTTAACCTTACCCCTCTTCCTTTACATAGCAGTTGCTAAAACCTTTGTTCACTTCCTACTCTCAATGTATTCACAATATATTCCATAACTAATACCATTAAAAATAAATACATCAATAAATAAATGATCATTAGTGAAGTAGGTTATATTTATATGGGGCAGCACGGTGGGAGATGGGTTAGTTCGTCTGCCTCACAATACGAAGGTCCTGGGTTCGATCCTGCGCTCGGGATCTTTCTGTGTGGAGTTTGCATGTCCTCCCCGTGACTGCGTGGGTTCCCTCCGGGTACTCCGGCTTCCTCCCACTTGCAAAGACATGCACCTGGTGATAGGTTGATTGGCAACACTAAATTGGCCCTAGTGTGTGAATGTGAGTGTGAATGTTGGCCCTGTGATGAGGTGGCGACTGTTCCAGGGTGTATGCCGCCTTTGGCCTGATTGTAGCTGAGATAGGCTCCAGCGCCACCCGCGACCCCGAAGGGAATAAGCGGTAGAAAATGGATGGATGGATGAAGTTATATTTCATATGGTGAGATAAATTAGATTATCTAGAAAATGAATGGATGGTTGAAATAAATTCAGAATGTTTATCATGGTTCTTCCTCTTTGTACTTTGTAAACATTTTAAGTATGAAAAGTTCATATTCAGGTCAAGGTTTGAACATTTTGAACACAACATAAAGTGCTATACAATACTGTTTATCAAACAAATATAGCAAGGGATCAACTTTGTCTTTATTAACAAGCCAAAACAACAACAACAAGCTGAACTGTGTTGCATGTGCTGCACTGCCAACATGCACACACACACACACACAAAAGTCCTTTTGGTGCCCTCACAAACGATCAGAAATCACTAAAATCTTTGACTTTAAAACCATATTGCTACGATAATAAACATTTAAAAAAGTAAAATCCAACCACATTAACATCGGCAGAGAAGCTGACGAGAAAGCAGCAGACAGAGGAAGATGGCAGGGACAGTGCCCGTGTGTGTGTGTGTGTGTGTGTGTGTGTGTGTGTGTGTGTGTGTGTGTGTGTGTGTGTGTGTGTGTGTGTGTGTGTGTGTGTGTGTGTGTGTGTGTGTGTGTGTGTGTGTGTGTGTGTGTGTGTGTGTGTGTGTGTGTGTGTGTGTGTGCCTTGAAAGACACACTGCTGAATTGAAGGTAGTGTCTTTTCCTCCGCTGTAAAATAAGGCCATGTCTACACTAAGTCATATAACCCCTTAAACGAATAATTATTTAGCCAAAGCCCCGTTTCAGCAACACTAAACCAGCGTTTAAGGTCCCCCTCCTCGGACAAATTTTTACACGGGTGAAATCAGCCGTGTAATTCTTGAATCTCCGGCACTTAGCTTTGTATGGACTCATTGATTGTTTACAAAGTGAGTTCGGACAGGAAGTGACGCCAAAAAGACCACGCCCACACCGGAAGTGACGTCAGAAATAACACGCCACAGCCAGCTTCATAATAAAGCGGTTTCATAACAACCGGAGCTAACAACTGTAAATATGGAGGCGAGTCATCCAGACATGCCCGTGTTTCTCATTCTTCTACATGTACACGCTTGTGGAAATCACACATGAATACATTAAGAGAAACCAATTGCAGCTATTTCGGATACAACACTTCTCAGACGGCAAGAGAACTTTGGAATGTCCGGCCGGGTTAGCTGTGATTCTACTTAGCAGAAAACTTGGTCTATTTGTCGAAGGATAGACAACGAGGATGCAAGCTCCCTTAAATGTGGTAAAAAAGGTAGCGTGTGCTTCGTATTACCTGGCCGTCGAGGAAATGGCGAATGCTTTTGGACTGGCAAAGCAGACTGTATCAGTTATTGTTCGCCATTTATGTCGCGGACTCAACGTCTAGGTCCAGAGTATATAAAGTCACCAAAAAGGAATGGACAATGAAGGTGAAGGCGAAAGAGTGAGGAGTGTCCTGACCAGATATCTAGATCCCTAGTTTGATTGATGTGAAATGTTCTTTATCACATTGTTTACGTGTCTAATAAAGATGTGATTAATTTATGATGGTTCAGGTGTGATTCACTGCAATAGGGCCCCACAGCACACTGGATTCCAGTTAATTGAAATACCACAACACTGGATATTGTTCAGATAAGTTACATTTAAGAACTTGCACACAAAGCAACACTGGAGGTGACTATGATGTGCGCATTTTCCGTGCATGCGTATTAGGTCGCGTTGTGCCGGCGGACGCAGGGGCTCTTAAATGGTGGCATTGTTGTGTGTAGACACGGATAAGGTTAGGTGTGATTTACCCTTAGTGTAAACGGGGCCTAAGTCTGCTCTGGCATATATTTCCAGTAAAGTTTGGTCTCATCAGATTTAAAACGTGCTGTGGTATGAAGCCTGCTTTGTCAATTCCTTCATACTTGTGAGTGCCATTAATGTACTCCTCGCAAATAATGTTTTTTTTATTTTTTTATTAACTTCATAGCGATTCCCTCCTTTCCACGCTGGTCTGTCTTTTTGGAACTCATATTGAGTGAGCAAAATCGACAAAATGTGTTAAAAAGAGTGTCTGCCCTGAGATCGGTAGGTTGTGAGTTCAAACCCTGGCCGAGTCATACCAAAGACTATAAAAATGGGACCCATTACCTCCCTGCTTGGCACTCAGCATCAAGGGTTGGAATTGGGGGTTAAATCAACATAAATGATTCCCGGGCGCGGCCACCGCTGCTGCTCTCTGCTCCCCTTACCTCCCAGGGGGTGATCAAGGGGGATGGGTCAAATGCAGAGAATAATTTTGCCACACCTAGTATGTGTGTGACAATCATTGTTACTTTAACTTTAACTTTAAAAGGCAAAAAAAAAACACAGAAAAGGCACACACGCTGAAGTGCTAAGAAGTGACTGTGTACTGGGCAGCAAATGATGTGGAGGGAGGGCTCCACCCCCGCAACAAAGCTGCACCCTGCTGTTTGTCTGCAGGCGCAACACAAAATGAAGCGTTTGTGCACAGAGACATGGTTCACACACAGAGGCACATTTGGCTCAATTGAAAAGTTCGTAAATAGAGTGGTTCGTAAATCGAGTTTCCACCGTATTACATAATGATAATGACGTTTTCCCACACAGACACCACTGGGAGTACGGGCTATCGCCCTCCTCCACGCACCAAGGAGGTGCTCATCAACCAGCAGGTGGTTAAGCTCAAGTACTGCTTCACCTGCAAGATGTTCCGACCTCCACGGACCTCCCACTGCAGCTTGTGTGACAACTGTGTGGGTGAGATATGGAAACATGTTGACATTTAACAAACATAGCACTATAACAGAGGTGTCCAAAGGGCGGCCGGTAGGCCATTTGCGGCCTGCAGCTATTTATTTAACGGCCCTCAGCACATTTTAAAAATACTATTAAAAATGTTTTTGAAGAAGAAAAAATGCAAAGTTGACTCTCATAACACAGAAGCTGGCATGCAGTCTGTTTTTTCTTTATTAGTTGTTGTTAGTCAAAAAATAATAATGAATCAAAATGTTGTCATGAATTAAGTCTCCAATGACTTCACAGCACATGTTCTACTTTGAAATTTTTTTGGAGGAAATACTTCATATTTTGTGTGTTTGCGATATAAAAAAACAAAGTTTTCTTTGACAAAGAGTGCATAAATCAAACAAATAAAAACACATTAAAAAAAATATCAAAACTTGAAATTGACAGAGCAGTGGTTCTCAAACCTTAATCACCAAGTACCACCTCAGAAAACATCTGTTGGCTCTCCAAGTACCACCATATTGGCAAACAATGAAATATAGTAGCGTAGTAGATCTAAGTATTTCCTAAAAAATAAGGGAGAGGTTTTATTTAACAAGTTTGTATGTATTTTGCTGGACACTATTACATTACATATCGTTTGAACAGTCACACTGTTTAAATATAGGAAAATTAAACATACTTTTTTCAAGTGATTCTTTGGCGTACCAATAGATACAGCCCGCTTACCTCTAGTGGTACCACAGTTTGAGAATCACTGATCTAGAGACTTACAGGAGAACTGCACTTTTTTGGAATTTTGCCTATTGTTCACAATTCTTATGAGAGACAAGAACACAAAAGCTTTTGGGTTTGTTTGCAGTTTAACATGTACATAATGGCTCGTTGTAGGTTGCTAACAATGCAGCTAATGGGAGCAATCGATTCTACCTCTAAATCACTTTAAAAATGCATTAAAGAAAATGCCAACAATACTTAATTTGGTAACCTGTATAATAACTAGAATGTAGCAACATTGTTATTGTAAGACCGACCACGGAGGAACTTTTTTTCTAGCGGACTAACACATCGGCATGCTTTGGTATAAGCCGTAAAAGCTCGCTACAGCAAAAGATAAACTAGCTTCTACGTCATCATGAATCGTGTTGACACTTGTAATGCACAACACTGCGATAAGACCAATCTGACTGACTGAAAAACATGAACAATCATATTACAGTATCTATAAAGTATTATACAGAGCTATACAGTAATAACAAGCATGACATGCTGCGTGTATCATGATTGATTGATTGATTGAAACGTTTATAAGTAGATTGCACAGTATAGTTCAACCAATCTGACTGACTGAAAAACATGAACAATCATATTACAGTATCTATAAAGTATTATACAGAGCTATACAGTAATAACAAGCATGACATGCTGCGTGTATCTTGATTGATTGATTGAAACTTTTATTAGTAGATTGCACAGTATAGTACATATTCCGTACAATTGACCACTAAATGGTAACACCCAAATAAGTTTTTCAACTTGTTTAAGTCGGGGTCCAAGTAAATCAATTCATGGTAATGATCAATATAAAATGTGACTCACTCGATGGACAGTTGTCTGTTTGGTCCAGCTGGCCAGGGATGTTTTATCCGGTTTATCCATTGATGTCGAAATAGCCTGGCTCCAAGTTTTACATTTACAGCGTCAAAGTCACACTGACCTCACTCTTCCGGCTTCTGTCTGCTCCAAAGTTTCACCCTTCCGTTGTGCTCGCTTCTATAAGCAGTAGTTAATCATCCATATATTCAGTTTTAAAAAGTTACGGTTGTGAATCCTCATTTGTCCAATAATAGTCTGTTACCAAGTCTGCCATGATTAGAAAACACTCGCGTTTGTATCCGGAAGTAGGAGCGCACATTTGTTACCGGAAGTAGGAAGTGTGCTGCTATGGAAACGGAAATAAATGAGCTGAGGAATTCAGTGATTAAAGGGACCAAAATTAGGGTAAATATTGTACATATTACTAGACATGTCCGATAATATCGGACTGCCGATATTATCGGCGGATAAATGCTTTAAAATGTAATATCGAAAATTATCGGTATCGGTTTCAAAATTATCGGTATCGATTTCAAAAAGTAAAATGTATGACTTTTCAAAACGCCGCTGTGTACACGGATGTAGGGAGAAGTACAGAGCGCCAATAAACCTTAAAGGCACTGCCTTTACGTGCCGGCCCAGTCACATAATATCTACGGCTTTTCACACACACAAGTGAATGCCATGCATACTTGGTCAACAGCTATACAGGTCACACTGAGGGTGGCCGTATAAACAACTTTAACACTGTTTCAAATATGCGCCACACTGTGAACCCACACCAAACAAGAATGACAAACACATTTTAGGAGAACATCCGCACCGTAACCCAACATAAACACAACAGAACCAATACCCAGAACCCCTTGCAGCACTAACTCTTCCGGGATGCTACAATATACACCCCCGCTACCCCCCCATCCCCAACCTCCTCATGCTCTCTCAGGGAGAGCATGTCCCAAATTCCAAGCTGCTGTTTTGAGGCATGTTAAAAACAATAATGCACTTTGTGACTTCAATAATAACAGCTATACAGGTCACACTGAGGGTGGCCGTATAAACAACTTTAACACTGTTTCAAATATGCGCCACACTGTGAACCCACACCAAACAAGAATGACAAACACATTTTAGGAGAACATCCGCACCGTAACACAACATAAACACAACAGAACCAATACCCAGAACCCCTTGCAGCACTAACTCTTCCGGGACGCTACAATATACACCCCCGCTACCCCCCCATCCCCAACCTACTCATGCTCTCTCAGGGAGAGCATGTCCCAAATTCCAAGCTGCTGTTTTGAGGCATGTTAAAAACAATAATGCACTTTGTGACTTCAATAATAAATATGGCAGTGCCATGTTGGCATTTTTTTCCATAACTTGAGTTGATTTATTTTGGAAAACCTTGTTACATTGTTTAATGCATCCAGCGGGGTATCACAACAAAATTAGGTATAATAATGTGTTAATTCCACGACTGTATATATCGGTATCGGTAATTAAGAGTTGGACAATATCGGAATATCGGATATTGGCAAAAAAGCCATTATCGGACATCTCTACATATTACATATTGTTATGAATGTGTCTGTTACTACATTATATATATATATATATATATGTGTATATATATATATATATATATATATATGTGTGTGTATATATATATATATATATATATATATATATATATATATATATATATGTATGTATATATATATATATATATATATATATATATATATATATATATATATATATATACACACACACTTGCAGCGTGTATATAAAATGTTGATGGAGGGTTTTGAAATTGCTTTAGAGGGCTTTGAAGGCTACAAGAGTAGCGCCCATTAGCCGCATTTTCCAAGCGTTTATTATCATCTCTAAAATCCTAAAAAAAAGATGTGTGTTCTTGTCTCTCATAATGATTGTGAACAATAGGCAAAATTCCCCAAAAAGTGCTCAAAAAATAATAATGAATTTAGATCAATAGTGTTTTGAATTATTGACCTACTTAAGGCTCCAGTTACTTCACATCAAATATTCCACACTGACATTTTTTAGGGGGGGAAATATTTCACTTCAACATTTTTATGACTAAGACCCTTATGGGTCAACTTGAGGGGAGCCCTAAAGGTTAAACATTTTATTGAGTGTGTGGCCATCTGTGGAAAAAGTTTGGACACCCCTGCACTATACTGTTCCTTGATATTCTATTACATTGACCTGGCCGTGTTTGTCCCACAGAGAGATTTGACCATCACTGCCCCTGGGTGGGCAACTGTGTGGGGAAGCGCAACTACGGTTCCTTCTACACCTTCATCGTCTCCTTGTCTTTTCTCACGGTGTTCATCTTTGGTTGCGTGACCACGCATCTTGCCCTGAGTAAGGACAGCCCGAATCAGCATGTTTACTTGTGGACACACAAAGCCCTTACAGGAAGTGAAAATGGAAGGAAACATATTAGAGGGTGTCAATTATGATAAATTATTTATTATCATATTTAGTTTGTTATGTTTTTTAATCACGTAAAACAAATTTGTAATCAGTAAAGTTACTGTCTTAGTATGCCTGTAACTTAAGTCACCCTCTTCTTGTGCTTGACTGAGCAATAATATGTAGGTGGGCGAAATTTGAGATCTCACTATGTCATGAGATGACTAAGTGGCTTTAAATAATGGGGGTGGGGTGAATTCTAACAAAAAACTGTGTAAAATGTAAGGGGTGTGAATCTTTGGACACCTAACAATTCAATCCGATTCCTGGTGTGACAATTCGATTCAGAATCAATTCTCGATTCAACACGATTTTGAATTTGAATTTATTGGTGGTGTTTATACCAAGGCTAGTATCAATATATGATCAATACTAGACTGATTAGATTGATATTTTTATTTTGTCAAATGCTTTTTTGTTGTTTTTGTTAATGTTTACAAACTTAAGGCATAATTCCTTGGACACAGGAGGACTTTAAAGGGGAACATTATCACAATTTCAGAAGGGTTAAAACCATTAAAAATCAGTTCCCAGTGGCTTATTTTATTTTTCGAAGTTTTTTTCAAAATTTTACCCATCACGCAATATCCCTAAAAAAAGCTTCAAAGTGCCTGATTTTAACCATCGTTATATACACCCGTCCATTTTCCTGTGACGTCACATAGTGATGCCAACACAAACAAACATGGCGGAAAGAACAGCAAGCTATAGCGACATTAGCTCGGATTCAGACTCGGATTTCAGCGGTTTAAGCGATTCAACAGATTACGCATATATTGAAACGGATGGTTGTAGTGTGGAGGCAGGTAGCGAAAACTAAATTGAAGAAGAAACTGAAGCTATTGAGCCATATCGGTTTGAACCGTATGCAAGCGAAACCGACGAAAACGACACGACAGCCAGCGACACGTGAGAAAGCGAGGACGAATTCGGCGATCGCCTTCTAACCAACGATTGGTATGTGTTTGTTTGGCATTAAAGGAAACTAACAACTATGAACTAGGTTTACAGCATATGAAATACATTTGGCAACAACATGCACTTTGAGAGTGCAGACAGCCCAATTTTCATAAATTAATATATTCTGTAGACATACCCTCATCCGCGCTCTTTTCCTGAAAGCTGATCTGTCCAGTTTTGGAGTTGATGTTAGCAGGCCAGGGAAGCTAGGGTCGATATTCTTCTCTTGATCATCTTCGGTGGCATAAGGGACGGTGTGAGCCAAGACACCAGGGGGTTTAGCTCGCTCGTCTGCGGGAACAAACTGCCGCCATTGCTTGCCGTGCTACCGAGGTCCCTAAATTGCTCACACACTCCGGCAGATTCAATGGGGGTCTGGCGGCAGATTTCTTTAACTTTATCGTTGGAAATTCATCTGCTTTGAGTGTCGCAGGATATCCACACATTCTTGCCATCTCTGTCGTAGCATAGCTTTCGTCGGTAAAGTGTGCGGAACAAACGTCCAATTTCTTGCCACTTTCGCATCTTTGGGCCACTGGTGCAACTTGAATCCGTCCCTGTTCGTGTTGTTACACCCTCCGACAACACACCGACGAGGCATGATGTCTCCAAGGTACGGAAAACAGTCGAAAAAAACGGAAAATAACAGAGCTGATTTGACTCGGTGTTTGAGAAAATGGCGGCTTACTTCCCGATGTGACGTCATGTTCTGACGTCATCGCTCCGAGAGCGAATAATAGAAAGGCGTTTAATTCGCCAAAATTCACCCATTTAGAGTTCGGAAATCGGTTAAAAAAATATATGGTCTTTTTTCTGCAACATCAAGGTATATATTGACGCTTACATAGGTCTGGTGATAATGTTCCCCTTTAAGGGTAAACACCAAAACATTTAAATGAGTAATAGGTATTAGTTTAGTTTATGTGTACTATTACATTTGTTTTGATCAATAATATGTATTTGTTAAAAGGGAATAATAAATAAATAAATATTGTGTTGAAATTGTTAAACTGTCGGTGTTGGTATTGGTATCGGCCGTCTCACTTATGGATGATGGGAATTCAGCAGAATTAAACCCTGATCTGAATATCCCTACTCGTTAAAAAATAACTTCAGGTTCTGTCATTAAATCAGGTTTAAAACATGAGATAATGTTGCATATGCACGTGTACGAGACATGTGGTTGACAATCAGGAACGCCAGTGTTTCCTCTAATCTGTTTTACTGAGTTTAACATTTAATCATGACAAATACAGAATGTACATTAATCGGTTCTCTTAATCCACTGTTGGTAACATATAAATGAAACATACAAATGAAAATACCTCAAGTTGAGGGCTTTTCTCACCATTTTTGTTAGGTGATAAATTAATTACAGATCATAGTTAATTTATTGCTCATTTTTCTATCGTTTGACAGCACTAAAATATAGTTACTTGACCTGTTATGACATCACGCTTGTCCGTACAGTTTATATAACAACAACGTATTGTCTTCTAGGAGCTCAGGACGGGAAAGGCCTGTTTTTTGCCCTTCAGCAGAGTCCTGGCAGATATCCTTTACATCAAAATGTGCCCTATGTCCATTTTATAACTTGCATCTACCCTCCTTGACCCAACCCTGCACTGCCGTGGAGCTCGTAATATGTTTTTTCTCAGTCTGGTCCATACTGGGCCTCTCAGGCTTCCATACATACCTCGTTGCTTCCAACCTCACCACAAATGAAGATGTGAGTGCATAAACCAAAAGCCACATTTATACGGAAGTGTTATCGTGGCCAAAAAAAAATGCAGATCTCAATCTGTGTGTGTAATCAGATCTACATGCCCGTGCTGTAATTTGTATGTTTGTGCTTATGTAGATGTGTGTGAGCGTGTGTGTAAAAGCAATCTGTGTGTCCGTGTTGCAATTTGTGTCTGTATTTTAATTTGTGATGGTAAAGACGCTGAATTTAGCTTCCCATTGGATTGGTGAGCGATATTGAGAGTCGATACCAGACAAATACTTTTTACTTGAAATGTCATTATCGTTGAATAATTTCTCACTACTGTAGTGAAAAAACCCCGGAAAAAAAACACTTTTTAAATTTAAAGTCAAAGTCCCAACGATTGTCACACACACTGGGTGTGGTAAAATGTGTCCTCTGCATTTGACCCATCCCCATGTTCACCCACTGGGAGGTGAGGGGAGCAGTGAGCAGCAGCGTGCGCAGCGCTCGGGAATCGTTTGGTGATTTAACCCCCAATTCCAACCCTTGATGCTGAGTGCCAAGCAGGGAGGCAATGGGTCCCATTTTTTGTGGCCTTTGCTATGACTCGGCCGGGGTTTGAACTCACGACCTCCCAGTCTCAGAGCGAACACTCTAACCACAAAGCCACTGAGATTTGTTTTGTTGACAAGTTATTGCATATACCGGTAGTATTCTATCCATAACGTGAATATGCAATTTCAGGAGAAATTGCGTGTGAATGCTGTATGTACGCAAGGCGCGGAAATGCGCGAGCTCCCAATATGCGCAAGTCGAACCGAAATGCTAACAATAGACAGTTAGAATGTAAGTAAAGCAGTGTTTTTCAACCACTGTGCCGCGGCACACTAGTGTGCCGTGAGATACAGTCTGGTGTGCCGTGGGAGATTATCTAATTTCACCTATTTGGGTTAAAAATATTTTTTGCAAACCAATAATTAAAGTCTGCAAATGATGTGTTGTTGTTGAGTGTCGGTGCTGTCTAGAGCTCGGCATAGTAACCGTGTAATACTCTTCCATATCAGTAGGTGGCAGCCGGTAGCTAATTGCTTTGTAGATGTCGGAAACAGCGGCAGGCAGTGTGCAGGTAAAAAGGTGTCTCATGCTTAAAACCAAAAATAAACAAAAGGTGAGTGCCCCTAAGAAAAGGCATTGAAGCTTAGGAAAGGCTATGCAGAACAAAACTAAAACTGAACTGGCTACAAAGTAAACAAAAACACAATGCTGGACGACAGCAAAGACTTACTGTTGAGCAAAGACGGCGTTCACAAAGTACATCCAAACAAGACATGACAATCAACAATGTCCCCACAAAGGATAAAAACAACTGAAATATTATTAATTGCTAAAACAAAGTAGATGCGGGAAATATCGCTCAAAGGAAGACATGAAACTGCTACAGGAAAATACAAAAAAAAAAAAAAAAAAAAGCCACCAAATAGGAGCGCAAGACAAGAAGTAAAACAGTGCACACAGAAAAACAGCAAAAAACTCAAAATAAGTCAGGAGGGTGATGTGACAGGTGGTGACAGTACACCTACTTTGAGACAAGATTTGTATTGATGCATGCTTGGTTATGGTTTAAAGTCATATCCAACAATTGCGACAACAACTTTTTACTGTCAACTGAGTTTCGTTTTTTAACGATTTCTGCTGGTGGTGTGCCTCCGGATTTTTTTCAACGCAAAAAATGTGCCTTGGCTCAAAAAAGGTTGAAAAACACTGAGATAAAGTACCAAGTTATATGACTCCGAGGCGTACACATGCAAAATTAGCTATAAAAAAAAAAGCTACAATGCTAACATGAACTGTTCGCATGCTCACAGTTAGCATGTGTCTTATACTAAGTTATATGACTTTAAAGCAGGGGTGTCCAAACTTTTTGACTCGGGGGCCACATTCGGCTAAAAAATTTGGCTGGGTACCAAAAGCCCGACTACATGTAAAGTTACAATGAATATGTATATTACACAGACATATGTATATATATATATATATATATATATATATATAGCCTATACATATATACAGTATGTATGCATATTATATTAATATATATCATGTATATGTGATATATATATATATATATATATATATATATATATATATATATATATATATATATATATATATATACACAGGTAAAAGCCAGTAAATTAGAATATTTTGAAAAACTTGATTTATTTCAGTAATTGCATTCAAAAGGTGTAACTTGTACATTATATTTATTCATTGCACACAGACTGATGCATTCAAATGTTTATTTCATTTAATTTTGATGATTTGAAGTGGCAACAAATGAAAATCCAAAATTCCGTGTGTCACAAAATTAGAATATTACTTAAGGCTAATACAAAAAAGGGATTTTTAGAAATGTTGGCCAACTGAAAAGTATGAAAATGAAAAATATGAGCATGTACAATACTCAATACTTGGTTGGAGCTCCTTTTGCCTCAATTACTGCGTTAATGCGGCGTGGCATGGAGTCGATGAGTTTCTGGCACTGCTCAGGTGTTATGAGAGCCCAGGTTGCTCTGATAGTGGCCTTCAACTCTTCTGCGTTTTTGGGTCTGGCATTCTGCATCTTCCTTTTCACAATACCCCACAGATTTTCTATGGGGCTACGGTCAGGGGAGTTGGCGGGCCAATTTAGAACAGAAATACCATGGTCTGTAAACCAGGCACGGGTAGATTTTGCGCTGTGTGCAGGCGCCAAGTCCTGTTGGAACTTGAAATCTCCATCTCCATAGAGCAGGTCAGCAGCAGGAAGCATGAAGTGCTCTAAAACTTGCTGGTAGACGGCTGCGTTGACCCTGGATCTCAGGAAACAGAGTGGACCGACACCAGCAGATGACATGGCACCCCAAACCATCACTGATGGTGGAAACTTTACACTAGACTTCAGGCAACGTGGATCCTGTGCCTCTCCTGTCTTCCTCCAGACTCTGGGACCTCGATTTCCAAAGGAAATGCAAAATTTGCTTTCGTCAGAAAACATGACTTTGGACCACTCAGCAGCAGTCCAGCTCTTTTTTTCCTTAGCCCAGGTGAGACGCTTTTCGCGCTGTTTCTTGGTCAACAGTGGCTTGACACGAGGTATGCGGCAGTTGAAACCCATGTCTTTCAAGCGTCTCTTGGTGGTGGATCTTGAAGCACTGACTCCAGCAGCTGTCCACTCCTTCTGAATCCCCCCCACATTTTTGAATGGGTTTTTTTTCACAATCTTGACCAGGGCACGGTGATCCCTATCGCTTGTACACTTTTTCTGACCACAGTTTTTCCTTCCATTTGCCTCTCCATTAATGTGTTTGGACACAGAGCTCTGAGAACAGCCAGCCTCTTCAGCAATAACCTTTTGTGTCTTTCCCTCCTTGTGCAATGTGTCGATGGTTGCCTTTTGGACAGCTGTCAAATCTGAAGTCTTCCCCATGTTTGTGTAGGCTTCAGAACTGGACTGAGAGACCATTTAAAGCCCTTTGCAGGTGTTTTGAGTTAATCAGCTGATTAATTTGTGGCACCAGGTGTCTTCAAAATTTAACCCTTACACAATATTCTAATTTTGTGACACACGGAATTTTGGATTTTCATTTGTTGCCACTTCAAATCATCAAAATTAAATGAAATAAACATTTGAATGCATCAGTCTGTGTGCAATGGATAAATATAATGTACAAGTTACACTTTTTGAATGCAATTACTGAAATAAATCAAGTTTTTCAAAATATTCTAATTTACTGGCTTTTACCTGTATATATATGTGTATGTATATATATATATATATATAATATATATATATATATATATATATATATATATATATATATATATATATATACATACATGCAGTGTATATACAATATATTTTTATACAGTTTTGAACTTAGTGTACTTATATATGTATTATATATGTGTAAGCAATTAAATACATTTGATATTGAAATCACTACACTAACTTCAGTTTTTTGTATTTATTACAACTATGTGCTGTGAGTGTTCTGTGATCACGTTTACATAGCTGTTTTTACACGTAATGTGCGATGGCAATGTAACGGATTTATATGTTATTTAAAAAAATAAATATATAACTAAATAAATAAATTAAAAAAAAAAAAAATTCTATATTTGTTGGTTGGTGAGTGATCTCCATCTTGCTATGGCGTTCCACAATGCACCTGCTGTGAACCTGTTTTATTTATTTATTTATTTATGTATTTTTTATCGTGCTCAGTTTGTGTTGTGTTGTGTTGTGCTTGCTCGTTTCTCTTGTGTTATCTTTTAACCTGCCCATTGTACAGCAGCACTTTGGCTACCCCTATGGTAAATTTTTAAAGGTGCTTTATAAATAAAGTTGATTTGATTTGGTTATAGATAGTTTATACTATGAGTGGGAAAAGCTGTTTGTATTCGGTCATATAAATAAATGGATGCTGTTCTCATGTCCCATCCAAATAAAACTCTTTGGCATTGACCATCGATACTGTCTTCGCCCGCAAAAGGGTGGCAAAATAGCTCGGTTGGTAGAGTGGCCGTGCCATCAACTTGAGGGTTGCAGGTTCGATCCCCGCATCCGCCATCCTAGTTACTGACGTTGTGTCCTTGGGCAAGACACTTTACCCACCTGCTCCCAGTGCCACCCACACTGGTTTAAATGTAACTTAGATATTGGGTTTCATTATGTATAGCGCTTTGAGTCACTAGAGAAAAGCGCTATATAAATATAATTCACTTCACTCCGAATCAATCCACAAGAGACCACATTGAGGCAAAAACACTCATCAGGCTAATCTTCTCGTTAAACTTGTGATGTAATATTTGTTTTAAAAAAATTAAAAAAAGATTAGCCTATGTCAAGTATTGAGTTATATGACTCTGAAGTAAACATCTGCAAAATTAGCAAAGAAAGTTAGCACATGTCACGTACAAAAGTATATGACTCTGAAGTGTGTGGTGGTGAAATTGGCTAAAAATGTTAACATTCTAATGCATTAGCAGTAGCACTAAAGTTAGCAGAGGTCAAGTACCAGTTATATAACACTGGGGTAAACATTTTTTAAACTAGCCAAAAAGTTAGCACGTTAATAATAACATTAACATGTGTGTAGCATGAGTGTTAGCTTGTGTTATTGTGTGAATGCTTGCATTCACACAATAACCTGATCAATCAATGGACTAAAGGTTTTACAAATCACTGTTTTTTAAATTTTCAGGGTATGTAGGATGATCTAGACAAGATTTGAGAACTTTAAGTACCGTTGTTATTAATGTGAACCTTCACTAAAGTGGTCCAAATGGTGGGAAAAAAAGGGTTACAAAGTGACTTAATTTCATTTTCACAAATAGATGAAAAGTTTCACAAACCATAAGCGTTGTTATAGTGAATATTTGCACAAAGTTTATATTCATGTTTTTGTTACCTTGTTGTTTTTTTGTTATTTGAAACCTTAGTAGTGACAAAATTATTCAGTGATCATAACTTTTCAAGTAAAAAGTATCAGTTTAGTATCAGTATCGCCCACCATTCGAATCGGAACCTAACGTCAGCCTTGTTAATATCACGGTTTGTAGTTGCCGACTAGTTGTGAGTGTAGGCAAAGGAACGCGGAAGTTGCAGACAAATCTTTCCTACACTTACAAATTGCTGCACGCACGCCAATCAGGCAAGAGTTCTTGCTTCACATAAAGTTAAACGGACGCACATTTGTTTTCACAGACACACAAATCGCAACATGGGCGCACAGATTGTTGTTATACACACACAAATTAGAACACGGACACACAGATCTGATTACACACACAGATTGAGATACGCATTTGCCAATTGTTTCACTACAATGTCATTAAACGCATTAAATCATATCTATTATGAACTAAAAGCTGCTTGTTGTATTTCAGATTAAAGGTACTTGGTCCGGAAAGAGTGGTGTTGAAGATGTCACTAACCCATACAGTCACAGTAACATCTTCATCAACTGTTGCTCAGTGCTTTGTGGACCCATGCCGCCCAGGTTAGATACATCCATTACCATGTATGCATACCAGAAACATTACTACTTAATGGCAACCCTTTTTTTCCCCCACCCACCGCAGTTTGATCAACCGACGAGGTCTCCTGCCTGCAGACGAAGCTCTTCAGACCAGCACAGACATTGAAGTGCCGTCCGCGTCCACTAAAAACGAGATAAACGTGGTAGGATATTTTATCAAGCTGCAACGCTAGACTGAAGCATAGTTTATTGCTTTAGCTTGTTATATCTCTTGTTCTGTACGCTGTGTCTGCATGCTCGGTGCAAAAAACCCTACACACTATGTGTCAAAGTCAAGGCCTGGGGGCCAGATCTGGCCCCCAAATGAATTATCTATGGCCCCCCGGGATGATATTTGATTAGTATTAGAACTGACCCGCAGGCCACAGCCGCCTGCTGTTGTTTTGCACGCACCAATACTCCATCAGTGTTGGTGCTTGGAAATTTTAAAATGGGGTCCCTCGAGTCATAAAAATGGGGTCCCACAGTAAATTTTTGGGTTCCCACTTTTTTGTAAGCGTTTTCAAAACAAATGATAAATGTATGCATTATCCTGTTATATCTCACATTCTATATTGTGTTTTGGAAAAAGGTTGTCATAAACGTTACTTAATTCATAAAAAAAAATAATACAAAAGAAAACAAATTTGTATGCATATGAAAATGTATTCAGTTATAAAAATTAATTAACTTTCTTTCCTTCATGGATCTAAACTTTACCGCTGCCGGTATTTTAAAATATATTTTTACTGTAATATTCTCAGAATGTGTTTGTTCTATTTTTGGCCAAAGTAAGACAAAGAAAACAATCTGAAGTTGTCCTTATTTTTTAGTTTTAATGCCATTATTTTAATAGTCCGGCCCCGCGTGTGCACAGATTTTCCTCCATGCAGGCCAGGCCCTGAGCTAAAATGAGTTTGACACCCCTGCCCTACACCACAGAGCTAATATTCCTTGTGCACTCTCTTACAAAAAGAGCGCCACTGCCACCTATGGTCGTCGCACTGTGCCTCCCTGGGGGGTCCGCCCCACTATTTGAGAAGGATCGAGCTCGACACACCGCGATCCGTTGTTTAGCATCAGAATCGGCTTCATTGGCCAAGTATGTTTAACACACAAGGAATTTGACTTGGAAGGCTTTGCGCTCTTGTTCAATGTAAACAATAAATGTTGAGTAAAAATACAAACAAGTACTTAAATAACTAATATGTGCAAGGCTAATAAATAGTAGTGAAGTAGTAAATAAAGCAATACAAAAAGATGATGACCTGAACATGAGTTAGTACATTCGCAGTGATGGGTCCATAGAGAACAATTACTTCGGTGGGACAATTGCAACAGAATAGGGATAATATGATTATGGGTGTCCGGATCCGATACCAGCAAAAAACAAGTATCGTATGATATCGGCTTGCATTTAAATCATCCGATACAAACAGTCCTGCAGCGTGTTTACTTATGCAAACCTGGACAGCCAGTTAACATCTAAATGTCTCCCAAAAATCACACAAGGTTGGTCTTTCCTTGTATTTTAGTGAAGAAACCTACAAAAGGTAAACATCGTAGACTATAGGCTCCTTGGAGCTAGCAGCTACACAACAGCTAAGCACACAAGCAAGACATATGTAATAAGTGACCTTATTGAACAATATTGCGGTCTAAAAAACACAACATTTGTTAATATAAAGGAGAGGGTTACTTACAGATCTCCAAGGCAAAAGTGGATTAGAAAGTCCAGTAACAAACATGTCCGCATCATTTTACTGTGTCATGCGCTGAACTTAATGAATTATTGTGGCCCTTAGGTGTCGTCCAAAAAAAAATGACCACTTCACTCCAATTTAGCATAAGCCTGTCATAAGGTTAGTGTTTATCGTACCTACCATTGTTCTCTGACTAATTTCATTTAATTACCATTCCACACTACAAAAAGTATGTACTATGATTCATGCTGATATCGTATCATGTTAGTATCGGTATTGGCCAATGAATCCAATATCAGTATCATAACGGATATAAAAAGTAGTATTGGGACAGCTTTGAATATAATAATAATTTAATGCAGTAAACAATGCAGTCCATTGTTGTTTACACTTTGGACGTTCTTCCATAGCCCTGCTAAGATAGCCCACTATTTACAACAACACAGGCCAACTGAGAGATTAGCATCCCAAACCAAACCTTGGTGGAGAAGTTGCTACAGGTGCCTCATTCGAGACATGTCAAGACAGAAAACTTAGCCATTCTCATCCACAACCTGTTAAAATGCTCAGATTAGCGCCTTGACCTAGTGCCTTGTAGTCAAAAGTCAATAGTGGTGTCTCTAATTTGTGGTGGGTCCTGAAACATTAAGAGCATTGGTTGTTGTAAACATAGCTATAATTAGTTTTTAAAGGTCCCTACAAATTCAATATCATGTGGCCAGAAAAGGAATTTAAATACTCATTATTCACCGAAACAGGTAATTTTATGATATTTATTTTTTCCATTTAAAACATTGCTGTGTTCCACATAAAATGTAATGGTGATCAAAATCTTGCACAGATTTTGTTTTACAGAATGCGCTGTTTCATTGCCGGTCTTTTTTACGCGCCGAAGCCCTCCTAAAGACCTTTCCCCCGTCAGCCATGTTGTAGTTTTTTGCGCTTCCATTTGGAGTCTACTGACAGATATAAGTTATAACTATACATTACTTTTTATTAGAAATGGCAACAGTGGAGGATTGCATGTGCACGCATGAGCCAGTCTGCCCCACAACAAAAGGATAGAGAACAATAAGGATCTTACAGATTACAATAGGGATATAACAGTAAACAATATTAATGATAACCACCTTAAAGGCCTACTGAAACCCACTACTACCGACCACGCAGTTTGATAGTTTATATATCAATGATGAAATCTTAACATTGCAACACATGCCAATACGGCAACTTATAAAGTGCAATTTTAAATTTCCTGCAAAACTTCCGGTTGAAAACGTCTAGGTATGATGACGTATGCGCGTGACGTCGATGGTTGAAACGGAAGTATTGGGACGCCATTGTATCCAATACAAAAAGCTCAGTTTTCATCGCAAAATTCCACAGTATTCTGGACATCTGTGTTGGTGAATCTTTTGCAATTTGTTTAATGAACAATGGAGACTGCAAAGAAGAAAGCTGTAGATGCGATCGATGTATTAGCGTCTGGCTACAGCAACACAACCAGGAGGACTTTGACTTGGATAGCACACGCGCTATCCGACGCTAGCCGCCGACCGCATCGATGATCGGGTGAAGTCTTTCGTCGCTCCGTCGATCGCTGGAACGCAGGTGAGCTTCGGTGTTGATGAGCAGATGAGGGTTGGCGTAGGTGGAGAGCAAATGTTTTTATCATAGCTCTGTCGAGGTCCATAGCTAAGTTAGATTCAATGGCGTCGTTAGCAACAGCATTGTTAAGCTTCGCCAGGCTGCAAAGCATTAACCGTGTAGTTACAGGTCCATGGTTTAATAGTATTGTTGATTTTCTGTCTATCCTTCCAGTCAGGGGTTTATTTATTTTGTTTCTATCTGCAGTTAAGCCCGATACTATCACGTTAGCTCCGTAGCTAAAGTGCTTCACCGATGTATTTTCGTGGAGATAAAAGTCACTGTGAATGTCCATTTCGCGTTCTCGACTCTCATTTTCAAGAGGATATAGTATCCGAGGTGGTTTAAAATACAAATCCGTGATCCACAATAGAAAAAGGAGAGAGTGTGGAATCCAATGAGCCCTTGTACCTAAGTTACGGTCAGAGCGAAAAAAGATGCGTCCTGCACTGCACTCTGATACTTCACTCTCACGTTCCTCATCCACGAATCTTTCATCCTGGCTCAAATTAATGGGGTAATCGTCGCTTTCTCGGTCCCAATCGCTCTCGCTGCTGGTGTAAACAATGGGGAAATGTGAGGAGACTTTCAACTTGTGACGTCACGCTACTTCCGGCACAGGCAAGGCTTTTTTTTATCAGCGACCAAAAGTTGCGAACTTTATCGTCGTTGTTCTATACTAAATCCTTTCAGCAAAAATATGGCAATATCGCGAAATGATCAAGTATGACACATAGAATGGATCTGCTATCCCCGTTTAAATAAAAAAAAATTCATTTCAGTAGGCCTTTAAAACACCCGGCGGTTAATATCACTGTTTAAATTAAAATTATCCAAAAACTGAGACTGATAACAGCACTTTGATAAACTCACGGACTGACTGTCGCTGGCTCGCATGAAAAGAAGATCCCGGAAATATTAACACCAAACAACAAATTAAACTTTAGCAACTAAACACATATTTACACACTTATCCTTGAGAAGGAACAGGATGAAAAACATCTTATATTTTTTGCCCCCTTCAACATAATAAGTAGTCTTACTTAATGGATAGCCCAGATTCACAAGCATACAAACCAAACAAATACATCCAAATATAATGAAAAAAAAAAAAAAAAAAACAAGTGCAAAACTTCATGAAGTACAAACCGAACAAACAAAAAGTAATATACACCTCACGGGATGATACAAAACCAGACAAAAAATAATTAAAATAATAAATATAAAGCAAAATGTAAACACTTACGGCTGTCCATATGATCTTATTGTTCTGTCTTTATATATTTTTTTCAATTGGTATATATTTCTACAATCTTTTATCTCATTGTAAAGAGAATTCCATAGTTTAGCCCCCACCACTGATATACACATTTGTTTTAAAGTTGTCCTTGAATACTGATGTTTGATGTTTCTTCTATGCTCTTCATTCTCAGAAGTGATGACAGACATTTTTTGTAAATTTGTTGGTAGTGTTTTACTTTTAGCCTTAAACATAACACATAATGTCTGTAACTTTACTAGCTCCTGTAGTTTCAATAAACCAGAATTAATAAATAGTATGTTAGTGTGTTCTAGATAATCTGCTTTATGAATAATCCTTATAGCTCTATTCTGTAGTTGATACAATGCCTTTATGTTACTCTTATATGTGTTCCCCACACTTCCACACAGTAGCTGATATATGCCAATATAAGTGCACAATACAATATACGCATTGCCCTATAATCTAACACATATTTTACCTTATTTAATGTAAAAATACTCTTAGACATCTTTTTCCGTACATGTGGAATATGATTTCCATGTCAGACTGTCATCCAGTATCACTCTTAAAAATCTAAGTTCAGAAACCCTTTCAATATCAATTCCATCTATTAACAGTTTGATCGTTTCCTCCCTTTTCCTCTTACAAAAAATCATAAACTTTGTTTTTTTTTTTACATTTGATGATAATTTATTGACATCAAACCATCTCTTAAGTTTAATAATTTCCCGTTCAATAATGTTTGATAACGCCTTTAAGTCATGTCCGGAACTATAAAAGTTGGTGTAGTCCTCAAATAATACAAATTTCAATAACTTTGATACCTCACATATATCATTAATATATAAAATAAACAATTTTGGTCCCAAAGCCAAACCTTGTGGAATTCCACATTCAATCCTCATTTGTTCAGATGTATTACCCACAAAATCCACAAACTCTTGTCTATCATCTAAATAACTTCTTAGCCAGTCTAAAACTACTCCTCTCACACCAAATGAATGCAACTCCGACAGTAATATAGAATGATCTATAGTGTCAAATGCTTTTTAAAGATTGATTAACACCCCTATAGTGTATTTCTTATTATTATCAGTTGCTGTTGCTATATCCTCCATTATATTCATTACAGCTGAAGCAGTGGATCTATAGGTCCGGAATCCATACTGGCTCTCACTCAACTACATGTTCTTTTCAATAAAACTGTCTAATTTTTCAACAAATATTTTTTCAATTATTTTAGAAAATTGTGACAGCCGTGACACGGGTCTGTAATTAGTAAATCTATGTTTATCTCCCGTTTTTAAAGAGTGTAATTACCTTTGCATTTAAGTGAAAATGTTTGTGAAAAACAAATCGTACAAAAACCGAGGCACCACTCTGCTTGTTAAAAAAACGACCATATGGTAAAGAAGCTATAGTACAGCCGGAAAGTATTCACAGCGCTTCAGTTTTTCAGCATATTGTTATGTTACAGTTTTATTCCATAATGGAATACATTCCTTTTAGTCCTCAAAATTCTACACACAATACCCCATAATGACAATGTGAAAACATTTTTTAAAGACATTTTTGCTAATGGCATATAAAAAAAAGTGCCATGAAGCTCAAAAGTGAGATCAGTTGCATCCTGTTTCAACTGATCATCCTTGAGATGTTCCTATAGCTTAATTGGAGTCTACCTGTGGTAAATTTTGTTGGTTGGACATGATTTGGAAAGGCAAACACCTTTCTATGTATAAGGTGCAACACTTGACAGTGCATGGCAGAGCATAAACCAAGAATGAAGTCGAAGGAATTGTCTGTAGACCTCCGAGACAGGATTGTCTCGAGGCACAAATCTGGGCAAGTGTACAGAAAATAATGAGCGATTGCAGGATAAAGGCCCTAGTCAGGGAGTTGACCAAGAACCCGATGGTCACCCTTGTCAGGACTACAACATTCCTCTGTGGAGGGAGGAAAACCTTCCAGAAGGACAACCATCTCTGCAGCCATCCACCACTCAGGCCTGTATGGTAGAGTGGCCAGGCGGAAGCCATTCCTTCGTAAAGGTTTGCCAAAATGCACCTGAAAGACTCTCAGAACATGAGAAACAAAATTCTCTGGTCTGATGAGACAAAGATTGAACTCTTTGGCGTGAATACCAGGCGTCATGTTTGGAGGAAACCGGGCACAACTCATCACCAGGCCAATACCATCCCCATAGTGAAGCATGGTGGTGGCAGCATCATGCTCTGGGGATGGTTTAGCGGCAGGAATGGGGAGACTAGTCAGGATAGAGGGAAAGATGAATGCAGCAATGTACAGACACATCCTGGATGATAACCTGCTCCAGAGCGCTCTTGAACTAAGACTGGGGCGACCGTTCATCTTTCAGTAGGACAAACAACAACCCTAAGCACCAATCCAGGATTTTAAAGGAATGGGTTTAGGACAATTTTGTAATTGTCTTTGAGTGGCCCAGCTAGAGCCCAGACTTAAATCCCATTGAAATTATCTAAAAATGGCTGTGCACCGAGGCTTCCCATCCAACCTGATGGAACTTGAGATGTGCTGCAAAGAAATTAAATGATAAATGGGTTGTACTTGTATAGCGCTTTTCTACCTTCAAGGTACTCAAAGCGCTTTGACACTACTTCCACATTTACCCATTCACACACACATTCACACACTGATGGAGGGAGCTGCCATGCAAGGCGCTAACCAGCACCCATGGGCAAAGAGGAATGGGCGTAACTGCCCAAATATAGGTGTTCCAAGCTTGTGGCATTGTATTTAAAAATACTTGAGGCTGTAATTGCTGCCAAATGTGACTCAGCAAAGTATTGAGCAAAGGCTGTGAATACATATGTACACATGATTTGATTTTATTTTATTTTTAATACATTTTAAAACACTCTAAAAAAACGTATTCATATTGTCATTACGGGGTATTGTGTGTAGAATATTGAGGACAAAAATAAAAGTATTCCATTTTGAAATAAGGTTGTAACATAACATGTGGAAAAAGGGAAGTTCTGTGAATACTTTCTGAATGCACTGTATGTGTCACTTTCACACGTAGTCCATAAAGTTGATGTTTATGACATTGAGCTGTTTTCAACATAAATCCCCTCCGTCCAATTGAGGTAAATAAACACCCTGGGGCTATTATAACTTTGTATGCTATTTCTGTATGTACAAACCCCGTTTCCATATGAGTTGGGAAATTGTGTTAGATGTAAATATAAACGGAATACAATGACTTGCAAATAATTTTCAACCCATATTCAGTTGAATATGCTACAAAGATAACATATTTGATGTTCAAACTGATAAACTTTTTTTTTTTTTGCAAATAATCATTAACTTTAGAATTTGATGCCAGCAACACGTGACAAAGAAGTTGGGAAAGGTGGCAATAAATACTGATAAAGTTGAGGAATGCTGATCAAACACTTATTTGGAACATCCCACAGGTGAACAGGCAAATTGGGAACAGGTGGGTGCCATGATTGGGTATAAAAACAGCTTCCCAAAAAATGCTCAGTCATTCACAAGAAAGGATGAGGCAAGGGTCACCACTTTGTCAACAAATGCGTGAGCAAATTGTTGAACAGTTTAAGAAAAACCTTTCTCAACCAGCTATTGCAAGGAATTTAGGGATTTCCCCATCTACGGTCCGTAATATCATCAAAGGGTTCAGAGAATCTGGAGAAATCACTGCACGTAAGCAGCTAAGCCCGTGACCTTCGATCCCTTAGGCTGTAACAAGCGACATCAGTGTGTAAAGGATATCACCACATGGGCTCAGGACAACTTCAGAAACCCACTGTCAGTAACTACAGTTGGTCGCTACATATGTAAGTGCAAGTAAAAACTCTCCTATGCAAGGCGAAAACCGTTTATCAACAACACCCAGAAACGCCATCGGCTTCACTGGGCCTGAGCTCATCTAAGATGGACTGATACAATGTGGAAAAGTGTTCTGTGGTCTGACGAGTCCACATTTCAAATTGTTTTTGGAAACTGTGGACGCCGTGTCCTCCGGACCAAAGAGGAAAAGAACAATTCGGATTGTTATAGGCGCAAAGTTGAAAAGCCAGCATCTGTGATGGCATGGGGGTGTATTAGAGCCCAAGACATGGGTAACTTACACATCTGTGAAGGCGCCATTAATGCTGAAAGGTGCATACAGGTTTTGGAGCAACATATGTTGCCATCCAAGCAACGTTACCATGGACGCCCCTGCTTATTTCAGCAAGACAATGCCAAGCCACGTGTTACATCAACGTGGCTTCATAGTAAAAGAGTGCGGGTACTAGACTGGCCTGCCTGTAGTCCAGACCTGTCTCCCATTGAACATGTGTGGCGCATTATGAAGCCTAAAATACCACAACGGAGACCCCCGGACTGTTGAACAACTTAAGCTGTACATCAAGCAAGAATGGGAAAGAATTCCACCTGGGAAGCTTAATAAATGTGTCTCCTCAGTTCCCAAACGTTTACTGAGTGTTGTTAAAAGGAAAGGCCATGTAACACAGTGGTGAACATGCCCTTTCCCAACTACTTTGGCACGTATTGCAGCCATGAAATTCTAAGTTAATTATTATTTGCAAAAAAATAATAAAGTTGATGAGTTTGAACATCAAATATCTTGTCTTTGTAGTGCACTCAATTGAATATGGTTTGAAAAGGATTTGAAAATCATTGTATCCCGTTTAAATTTACATCTAACACAATTTCCCAACTCATATGGAAACGGGGTTTGTAATAAAACAAGCATTCTGTCCCTCATCTTTTGCACTCTTGCATCCTGTTCCCCATGTGTTGATCAAGCCTCTCCTAACCTGCTCTTCTGAGTGTGTGGTCTGTCTCCATGTTTGTCTGTTCCTGTGTCCACACCTTCCCCGCCCGTCCAACCAGGAGGACAAATGTCTGGATTTTGCCGTGTCCTGCACCGTCTGATTAGCAACGTTTTATTAGCGCAGGAAAAGTGCAGCTGGGTAAGCCAGGGAGGGAAAGCAAGCGAGTGTTGTTAGCGCCGCATCTGCATGCATAGCTTTTTTCTTTATACATGCTGGATGGGATCCAGAGAGTGATTGTCAGCTATTTTCATGCAGGATTTCATTTGTATGGATGATTTCTTCCTCGAGGGCACCTCTGCTGTAATCCAATTAAAGCATTACAGCTTTTAAAACACTATATAGTCAAATTGCTTTGCTTGCGCCTTAAATTTTCTTTGAACTGTTTCATGTTTACATTCTTAACGTAGCTTTTTTTCCTCTGCAGTGCAAACACGGAGCTAAAGGTCTGCTGGACTCCACCTCTCAAGCCTCATGTCCTCAGGGAAACAGCCCGGGAGTGAACTCTGACCCCTTAGCTGGCCCCTCCACAAACTGCGGGTCCCACAAACCGAGGAATACCTCCGACGTACGGCACAACAAGACAAAAACCAAGAAAACGACTAATAAAAAGGCGACTTTGCCTACACCCAACCCCGTCGTCCATGTCCAAGCGTCCTTTCTAGATGGGGACGCCGCCGCCAAATCGAGGCAGCATATAGGTGCCAGGACACAAATAACACACAAGTAACAATCTCATTTTTCTACGTTTGGTTCATTGATCGTGCTGGATTATGTGTGAAATCAATCAAAATCATGTTTTTGCAACAGAAGAGATGCCGTTTGTACAGTGATACATGCTCAAGTAAAGGTACAATTTTTACTTACTTCCTATTGTAGCATTGCTATGCTTCCAAGTTCCTGCTGAGATAAATGCACTAAAACTTGGGTCGAGATGCCTAATGTAATATTGCACGACCCTGTTAAAATGGTGAGCACCGAAAAGCACCTCGTTTTGTACCATTTGGTTGTGCACCCGAGCTAAATCAGTATAGTTGCCTGCGCTTAAGATGTGATACATGTTATATATGTTTACATTTTTTTTTTTCCTCGCGATGAAGTGTCTCCCGTCCAGTTTTCCTGTCCTTTCTCCCATTTGGCTCTAAGCTGTCCCACACACACACCATGCAGGTGGTGCAGTGTACAATATGCAAGTCAAAAAGTGATCATGCACCTGGAATGCATGCATGAAATAGTATGATTTAGCCAGTTGGAACTCTTCAAAATAAAGGACAATGACATTAATTGTGACGCTGAGCCTTTTCTACTCCTGCAGTGCAGCATTCGGTCGCCAGATGGTGATAGGTGTTAGAGATGAGGCGTTAAAAGTGAGCATCAGCTGTCAAAGCAGGCACTGCAATTTGCCAACTATGTTTAGCAGCATTTCATTGGGCAAACCTGCACAGCCTAATCATACATAATCCAGCCTTTGCAAAGACTAATGTTTATTAATTTTCCTTTTTTTGTTTTGTAGAACAGCATGATATTATCAAACTTGACAGGCTTCCAGATGAGGCGTTAATGTGAGCATCAGCTGTCGAAGCAGGCCATGCAATTTGCCAACTTCATTTCATTGGGAATACCTGCACAACCTAATTATACATAATCCTACTTTTGCAAGACAGTGTATAATTGGAAAAAAACAATGGCATTGCAGAACAGTGTTATGTTATAATACTGTGCTCTTTCTAATAATTTATTTAGCTACCATAAATAGTGTCAGTGCCACAATTGCACGGCCTGTGTCAAAAAGCTATCCTCTTATATGTTCCTCCTACATTATACTTGCGTGTATTGTACCGTAACCACCAGCTGAGGTGCTTGTTAATATGTTAAAGTATTGATTGTAAGGAATTCACTGGTACTCACACAAGACTATTTCTTTTTATAAGTGACCTCGTGTAGGAGGACGGGTGCAACTAGAAGATGGAGCTTGTGGATGTAAAATGTAAGTTCTGCCATAGATTTGATGAATTGATCGTAATATTAATAATAAAAAGCAGTGTACTTGTCCTAAACTGGCATTTTGAAAATGGTTTTACACTGGGGGATGTAGGAAGGAGCAAATAATAGTCGATGAGGCATTCAGATAGCTGTGTGCGTGCGTGCGTGCGTGCGTGTGTGTGTGTGTGTGTGTGTGTGTGTGTGTGTGTGTGTGTGTGTGTGTGTTAGCGTGTGGGGGTGGTGATGATTCAAGTCAGATTTCTCACAGGAGCAGACACTTCACTGGAAGCAGAGCCACATTACAGTTGGACAGTGCGGGGAAAAAAACACTTTTTTTCTTCTTTTAAGTGGCAAACCAAAGATTGACAGCGCAGGGGTTTTTGGGGTTAATTTGTTCATCTTTTTGATTATATTGTCACTATGTCCAGAGTTGCCAGCCTGTCAAAACTGCGGCAGGAGAGAATGAAGGAGATCAACACGCGGGTGAGTGGCCATCATCGCGCATAACTTACTACTTTACAATATATTTTAAGTCATTTTCATGCCAACCACTGTGTTTATTTCCTCTCCTGCTTGGGGTGTGTTACTTCCCCTTCTTGTCAGTGAACTCTGTGGTTTCCTGATTGTGACACAAGTGCATGCCTGCAAGGGCCCCACACAGGCCTATCATACCCATCTAGGCATACTGCAGGAGTATGGGTCTGTGGGTGTAGGTGTGTGTTTGCTTGCAGTCAGTGTGCCCGCTTGCTGCATAGTTGTTGCCATAGAAATGGCCGTGTGTGTGTGAGTGTGTGTGTGTGTGTGTGATATCACTGCTGTGTGTGAACATTTCAAGGGCCTCCAAAAGGTAGATGAAAATGAGCGTTAAAATGTGTCCAATGCAGATGAGGCGAAAGCTGAATCTTAAAACTGTTATTTCACGGAATAGGCAAACATCTCCATCCTGCACCCGCTCACCTTAAGATGAGGATGTTATGCTAATGGCGGCTAATGTGGCTTTTAGCTGTTTGTTATACCGCCCACACAGTACAATTACAAATATGGCCGTAAAATTATGCATTTTACAGGAATTAATGGGGATGAGCTGGAAATGTGCAACATTTCATTTTTAGCTTATGTTTTGAAGAAATACTTGTTAAAAAATGCAAATGTCAACAATAAGCCCACACATTAATCAATATAATGTTTTATTCTTGTAAAATGGTTATATTAATATAAATAGTGATACATGTTATTCATATCTTCTTAGAACTAAACAAAATGCTGTGTACAGGGACTAGAGGCATAGCACCAAATTATGGGCCCCCATACGCAAGATCCCCATCCAACCTTGAACCCAATGTCACCGCTCCATACACACACACACACACATCAACGTTTTATATACGTGCTGTAAGTATATAGGTATTGTAGTATTGTAAGATTTACCGTATTCTGGTCATTTTAAGCATACTGCAGCTTATTAATTTCACAGAGCTCATCACAACGTTCGCTATTTCACAAAAAATATTTTGCAAAAACAGACTTCATGAGAGCCAACAATGACTACCGGTACTTTGGGACAAATTATAATCCAGAATCTTATATTTTTGAGCCTGAATTGGTTTTAGAAGCTGAGTGATAAGCCGATCCAGCGAGTAGCACTATTGCTAAGTGCTAAACAAGAAATACAAACTACCAATATAATGACCCAGTGTCTGTCCCTGGGACAAATTATAATCCAGAATCTTATATTTTTGAGCCTGAATAGGTTTTAGAAGCTGAGTGAAAAGCCGATCCAGCGAGTAGCACTATTGCTAAGTGCTCAACAAGAAATACAAACTACCAATATAATGACCCAATGTCTGCTCTCACTGGGATGCCAACTGATGGATTGTTTGTATATTCCCGTTTAGATGAAGAATTAATCATAATCCTTACGCAGACAAAAAAAAAATGGTGGACGCAAAGAGTGTCTTTTCGTGTCTTTTTCGTCATCTATGGGTCTAAGTTGAATGTCAAAGTTGACCAATTTCTCAGTTTATGACCTTGTCCTTCTACTATATAGGTGAGAGGCAGGATTTAGAATCTATAATTAACTTTCACCAACTCAGAGGCAATGCAGCTCAATATGTCAATAGCTGGATTAATTAGTTAGCACTATATGATCACGGCGCTGCTAAAAGTAGTTCCTTGCCGTTGGCATCTATAATCAATATCGCTAATACTTGGTTAAATTTCAGGTCGTGTAAATGGAGTATTGTTGGCATTTTTTGGATGTTTTTTAGAGGGCTCCTTGGATGCAATAGATTACCGTACTCCCGTTAGCTATATTGTGAGTCACAATAGATTACTCCCATTAGCTATATTGTGAGTCACAATAGATTACTCCCATTAGCTATATTGTGAGTCAACTTGTACTTGCCGTATATAACAAATTAAAATGCATAACAAAATGGAAAACACATGTCTTCTTGTCTTACATAAGGATTCTGAATGGTTGGCAAAATTCCCCAAACAATGCCGTTCCCCTTGACATAATGTATAGAACAGGGAGAACATCAAAAAGGGAATTGAGGTCTTTTTGGACTCTGAATGTTCAAAGACATGGAGAGGCTTCTGGGCAGTTGTAGACCGAGTACTTGTTGTTAAAATGAGAGGAAAACCCTTTGATATTATTCTCGTACTAGTTTATGCACCAACAGCAGACCTAGAAGAGGCAGAGATTGAGAAATTATATAAGGATCTGTAGAGGGCGAAGAGCAAGACATCACAATTAGAATGTGAGATTTCAATGCAAAAGTTGGGAAAGAATGCATTCAAAATATTGTTGGCCATTTTAGAATTGGAGAGATCAATGAACGCGGTGAAAAACTGGTAGAGTGGTGTCAAGACAACAAGTTCATCACCACCAACACCTGGTGGCAGAATTTACGGACTGTAGACTGTGGTCGTGATCACTCAAAAGCATCCAGAAAATTTGAATGAACTCCAAAACAGAAATTCAATTTTTTTTTAACACAACAAAGATTTTTAAAATAGTTTCTCGGTATCAGTGTCAAACTAATTTGAAATGTTACATGGTCTCCCAAATGCAGAAGACAGATGGAGAAAGATGCAAGAATATTTAATGTAAACCATTGTGAAACCTATTCCAGCCACTGAATGCAAATCACATTAAAAATGGAAGACTCTAGAAATTCTTGATTTAAAGGGAGCCAGAAATGGTACTGCAATTACGGCCAAAATTCCGTAGTCCCTCCCCCCTGCCCCCCCTCTACCTGACCGAGGTTGTCAGATACGCAGCCGATCCAGCTCGATCGACTGGGCTACTCCAAGGAACTTCAAACTTCCACTGCCTCTTACTAGGGGTTGAGGTGCTGGGACCATAATAGCTGAATAGACAAGCGTTTTGTCAATAACAAATCTCTAACCAACAGAATTTACACAGAAATTAGGCTATTTTCAGGAAGAAGTACATCATGCCTGCATACAATATCACAACAAATGGCAATCATATGGTTATTGTCAGTACTATCAGAAAACAAAGACTAAAACAAACTACAACCAACGCTAGCAATTGTTATACCGGTGAAAATAAGTAGAGCATGCTTAGCAGCCTAATGTATGCCCAAAACTAAAGAGGAGACATTTTACCAAGGTATGCCTAGAGGCTACTGTTTCAAACGTTTCAGATTGCCATATAACTTGGTACATGTAGTCCACAATATGCAAACATGAATGAGGAATTATTTTATCATGTGTTTTGGCTGTCTCCATACATTTTACATTGCCATGATAGCCGTGCTAAAGTTGGGACCCATTTCCTCAGCGTATCAGCATATTGAGAACGAAATAGGCACTGACACTACCCATATATCCACACAGGTTTTGTTTGTTGAAAATATATTTTGCCCTGTCAGTTCAATTACCGTACACATCGACATTCAAGCTAACGGGCATATACAGTATTTCCCCCGTCGATGTGTCATTGACCGGGCTTGCATGCTAAGCATTCGTTGCACGAACATACTAGCTTTGTTAGACAAGATCATAGACTGTATTGGACAATATAGTTTATATACGTAATGTCCATTTCCATTTATTATAAGTAATAAGAAAACGTAAATGCCGGACTTACCTATCAAGGAGGAAATTAGCAAGTTTTGGTGTCCGATGAAAAAACCTTCTCCGTCTTCAATCGTCTCCATCTTTCAAAGGCATCCCCGATACAAATCCTTGTTGTGTTCCTAGCTTTGTCATGAATAAGTTGAGAATCGTAACGACACCTTTTAGATTTAAAAGGTCTGACATGTTTAGTAACTTTACCAGTGGCAGCAACTAGACGAATATGGCGGTGCGTAACTGGCAACCTAGATGTAACACACTCACAGACTTTCTAATTGGTCAAACGGTTGAGGGCGGGACATCGAAATGAAAACAATAACAAGATTTCGAGGCTGTAAATCTAATTTTGAAATGAGCTTATTACGGCTGAACTACTGTTATCAGTTATAGAGGTATTCGAAAAGAACATGATTCATTCATGCCTTTTGACATATCAGGGCCATTTAATGATGACTTGACACAAAATTATTACATATGGCTCATTTACTAGACACATGGAGAGTTATCAAAACAAAACAAAAGTGAGTACAACAGACTTGATGAGATAATATAGAAGAAATGCAATGAGGTTAAAGAAGCTTGGATGAACTCACAATGTGAAGCAATAGAACAACACAAGGATACTGACAGCAAATACCAGAGGTGGGACCAAGTCATTGCTTTGCAAGTCACAAGTAAGTCTCAAGTCTTTGCCCTCAAGTCCGAGTCAAGTCCCGAGTCAAGACAGGGCAAGCCGAGTCAAGTCCAAAGTCAAGACTGGAAAGTCTCAAGTCAAGTCCCAAGTCCTGCATTTTGAGTTTCGAGTCCTTTCAAGTCGTTTAACCACAGACTAATATATTTACACAGATTGTGTATGCTTTTAAAACGCTGTATTTATTTATTAAAACATAGTGCTGACATTGCACTTCAAAATAGCACTATTAACCAGTCATTTTAAACATGTAACTCATTCCTTTACAGAATAAACACATTTGAAAAAAACAAGTGCAACTGTACTTATTTGCACAAAAGTGTTAACATTGTATTTCCATGGCATATTGCATTGTAACTAGTTCCACAGCAGTTTCTATCCTGTTCTTACCTTATCTCATTGATCTCATCTCATACTGTATGTGTGTTTATGTGTGCGTACACATGAAAAACATAACAAATACATGAACATAACAATGAACAGAGTTGTACTTTTTAGATGTCAGGACCCTATGCAATATGTACACATATTCTTAATATAGTATACATTTTAACTGACCTTTATTTGACTATGTTTGTCTTTTTGTAGGTGGCTAAAATACGCGGTGCTGCTGACCACCGTCTAACTTTACGTTACTGTGTGTGATACATTGACTAACGTTACGTTACTGTGTGTGATACATTGACTAACGTAATGTTTCTGTGTGTGATACATTGACTAACGTTACGTTACTGTGTGTGATACATTGACTAACGTTACGTTACTGTGTGTGATACATTGACTAACGTAACGTTATGTGTAGGTACCTCATGCAACCCTGCTTAAAAAAAAATCACTTGACAAAAAGTATGAATAAGGTAGCAAACTGCAGTGGACGCAACAGATTGCAGTGTTTGCAATGACGTTGTAACCATAGACAGCTTATAAGTAGACGCAGGTTGCTGTGACGTGAGCAATTTGGCCGCCATCTTGAAGTGCTGATGAGGAGCCGGCGAGCAGCCTAAACTGACAGTTGACAGGTAGAAAACAAAGATGCCGGGCTGGTGTTCAGCGTCTTCCTGCTCAAATGAGCGGACTGTTGAAAATAGGAATCGGGGGATTACTTTTCACAAGTAAGATTTAACATTAACGTACTATTGGTTGTATCTTATGAAAATAATATTACCACAGAGTTGAGAAGGATCAAAGATCTTCCATATTTGTATGTGAAAATCACAAATAAATCTTCTGGGGGAGGATGACGCCCCTACAGGGGTTTGGTTTACAAACTTTCAGCCCCACCTAAAACAAAATTCACCAGCCGCCACTGATTATGATGCATTCTCATTTTAGGCAAAGTATAAGACAATACTTTCTTAACAGTATAATTGTAACCAGGAATAAGTCTTCAAGTAACAATATTCAAATACTAACATTGTTGGGTAAAACAGAATTTGGTTTTATTCTGAATCCAGTGAAACAGATTGGTGGTTTTAGCTGATATGAAGACTTTCAGGTGTTTATTTATGTTTAAGTATTTGGCAGACGCTTTTATCCAAAGCGACTTACATAAAATAATACATATAAAACAATCACTGCAAACATGATCATTTAAGGGAAGAATGTAATAGAAAATATCAATACAAAGTGTCAAGACAGAATAAACTCTCTGCTGCTGAAGCAACAGAGATACAGTCTATAGGTCCCTAAGATATATAGATATCTAATGTATTCATACATTGTTTATGTAGGATATACGCATGTATATATAACCTAATCATATTGTTTCTTCAACTTAAAAATAGTTTACCGTTTTTCCCCCCTTCTCTGGGATTATATTCCCAGTTTTGATCTCGGACGTCTGGTCACTTATAGCGTATAAGAATATTATATTACTGTTAAGCAAACTATGAATAATAAAACACGCCAAAACATGTGTCTGTTATCATAGCTACACGTATGACAAAAAGGGGGGTGAAAATCAGTGGTATTCAGTGAGGTAAGATAAATTAAATGCGCTGACAGTTCATTGCTCCTGCCAAATGAATTGCACTGAGTGGAGCGGATCACCACTCCAAGATGGCGGCCCCGCGCCTCGTCTGCGCCAGTAGGCAGTAGCGCTCTATGCTGCGTCTACTTATAAGATGTCTATGGCTATAACGTTAGCAGTGAGTTTGCAGCCTCACTGATTTAACTACACAGCAAATAAAAGTCACGTTACTTAGCCAATAAACGTTATCTTACATTCAAAACTTACCCTTCTTTGTGCAACTTCAAATGTTGAACGTTGTTGCGTCTCCGTCTGTAATATTCGAACTGCGTGATTTGCATACGGCAATTCGTTTTTTGTTGACCAAGTCGTAGTTTTTATACCCGAACGAAACCAACTTTGGCATAATTGTTTATCACTGGCACGTTGTTGGACAACTCTTCTTCATTGGTTGTACTGCAATTTGATTGGATGAATGCTGCGTGATGAAAACAACGTAGATCTAATTTGATTGGCTGTTGTACTGACAGCACACCAGCTGACAGGAACAACACGTGGAGAGACACAGACGAAGAAAATGAAAGATACGGAGCGCTCCCAAATAACTTTTTAAGCTTTGGATTTTGGGGAAAGTAGCAAGTCATGTCAAGTCATGTCAAGTCAAAAGGCTCAAGTCCAAGTGAAGTCACAAGTCATTGATGTTAATGTCTAAGTCGAGTTGCAAGTCTCTTTACATTTTGTCAAGTCGAGTCTAAAGTCATCAAATTCATGACTCGAGTCTGACTCGAGTCCAAGTCATGTGACTCGAGTCCACACCTCTGGCAAATACATACACCAAAAAGTCCAAAACGTCAACGGAAAACGGGGGCCCTCAAAATCAGGATGCATTACATCAAAGGAAGGCAAAGTATTTATAGGTAATAAACATCATTTATGATGGTGGGCAAATTCCATCCGATAAAAAAAAAAAAATGAAAAAAAACCTTGTCAAAGAAAGCAGCAGCCACAGACTGTGATCAACAAAGGATAGTAAAGGTATATTTATTTAGCGTATTTAGTACGTTTATTATAAAGTTAAAGTTAAAGTGCCAATGATTGTCACACACACACTAGGTGTGGTAAAATTATTCTCTGCATTTGACCCATCACCCTTGATCACCCCCTGGGAGGTGAGGGGAGCAGTGGGCAGCAGCGGTGGCCGCGCCCGGGAATCATTTTGGTGATTTATAGTTTAGTTCAAACATGCATACAGTTACAATATGATATTTCCAGTTCCTCATTACGTGTCTGAAAAGGAGTGGGAAGAAGCAGATCTTATTTAATCCAACCCTTTGTGTTAAGTTTTTTTTGTAACACATTTGTTTGTACTCAATCTGTAACGCAAACAGTGGCTAAATAAATATATAAATACGATAAATGAGTAAGTAAATAAATAAATTAAGGTTTTCATAAATAAATAGTTAATTAAGCTGCTAATTCCATAATGAGATGAATAAGATGATCTAATTTGTTCATAAGGTTCAAGATGTTTATCAGGATTCTTCTTCCTAGTAATTTGTGTTCGACAGTCTTCAAACTGCATTATTTTAGTGCATTGTTTGACTTCTTTGCTTAACCCATTCCATAATTTAATTTTTAATTCCACATCCTGATATAATGAAAGTCTTAAGTGTTGTTCGTGCATACTAATGTTTTTATTTTAGATTTTTTTAGATTGATATTTTCCCTCTTTTATTAAGAATAATTGTTATACATTTTTGGGTAGCAGGTTATATAGTGAACAAAAATATTAACGCAACACTTTTATTTTTGCTCCCATTTTTCCTGAGTTGAACTCGAAGATCTAAAATTTTTACTATGTATACTATTCCTCTCAAATATTGTTGACAAATCTGTCTACATCTGTGTTAGTGAGCATTTCTGTTTTGCCAAGATAATGCATCCCACCTCACAAGTGTGGCATATCAAGATGCTGATTAAACAGTAGGATTATTGCACAGGTGTGCCTTAGGCTGCCCACAATTAAAAAGGTCACTCTGAAATGTGCAGTTTTACTTTATTGGGGTCTGGTGTGACCACCATTTGCTTCAAGTAGTGCAACACATCTCCTTGGCATAGAGTTGATCAGGTTGTTGATTGTGGCCTGTGGAATGTTGGTCCACTCCTCTTCAATGGCTGTGCCAAGTTGCTGGATATTGTCAGGAACTGGAACAGGCTATCGTATACGCCGATCCACTGCATCCCAAACATGCTCAGTGGGTGTCATGTCCGGTGAGTATGCTGGCCATGCAAGAACTGGGATGTTTTCAGCTTCCAGGAATTGTGTACATATCCTTGCAACATGGAGCCGTGCAATGTCATGCTGCAACATGAGGTCATGGTCTCGGATGATTGGCACAACAATGGGCCTCAGGATCTCGTCACAGTATCTCTGTGCATTTAAAATGCCATCAATAAAATGCACTTACGTTCGTTGTCCATTACATACGCCTGCCCAAACCATAACCATTGGCCACTCGATTCACAACGTTGGCATCAGCAAACCGCTCTCCCACACGACGCCACACACGCTGTCTGCCATCAGCCCTGAACAGTGAAAACCGGTATTCTCACTCAATTTGGTTACGACAACGAACTGTAGTCAGGTCGAGACCCCGATGAGGACGACGAGCATGCAGATGAGCTTCTCTGAGAGGGTTTCTCACAGTTTGTGTAGTAATCTTTTGATAATGCAATTATTGCAGCAACTGTCTGGGTGGCTGGTCTCAGACAATCATGGAGGTGCACCTGCTGCATGTGGAGGTCTTGGGCTGGTGTAGTTACACGTGGTGTTCGGTTGTGAGGCCGGTTGGATGTACTGCCCAATCCTATGAAAGCCTTTGGAGACGGCTGATGGTAAATAAATGAACATTCAGTTCACGGGAAACAGCTCTGGTGGACATTCCTGCTAACTGCACACTCCTTCAAAACTTGCGACATCTGTGGCATTGTGCTGTGTGATAAAACTGCACATTTCAGAGTGGCCTTTTTGTTGTGGGCAGCCGAAGGCACACCTGTGCAATAATCAGCATTTTGGTATGCCACACCTGTGAGGTGGGATGGATTATCTTGCCAAAGAAGAAATGCTCACTAACACAGATTTAGAAAGATTTGTGAGCAATATTTGAGAGGAATAGGCCTTCTGTGTATGTAGCAAAAGTTTTAGATCTTTGAGTTCAACCCATGAAAAACGGGAGCAAAGACAAAAGTGTTGCGTTTATATTTTTGTTCAGTGTAGTTTGCTTTGTGCATTATTTTAGCTGTTTGCAAATGCACCAAATCATTGAGTTTTTATATTTTGGATTCAATAAAGTGTTTCAATGTTCTCGATATTCAATAGTATGTATTACCCTAACTGACCTTATTTGTAACACGGTTAATGAATAAAGCGTACTTTTGTACACAATATTACTGTAACACTCGCAAGTAAAAGAGAATATGGAGTGATTTTTGTTCCATAACATATTACTTCATTATTGACGTATTTCTTTCCACCTTATGTTCCATATTTTATATGAAATTCCCAGTTAATTTTATCATCTATTATTACACCCAAATATTTGATTTATTTTCCCCTGTCAATGTCATGTATATTTGTATTTTTTATTTAACTTTCTCTTCTACTGTTACCGAATAGCATTATTAAAATGTTACTTAGATTCAAAGATAGTCTGTTTTTGTCAAACCATCTCTAATTTGTTAATTTATTTTGTTATTATTTGTATTAGTTTCTGTGGGTTCGCTCCTGAACAAAACGCAGTCGCGACAAATATTAACTTTTAAGACCTTTGTAACTTTACAAATGTCCTTTATGTAGACATTAAACAATTTTGGTCCCAGTATAGAGCCCTGTGGTACGCCGTAAGAATTTGAATCAATCTACTAGTTTTATTACTATAGGTGGAGTGACCTAGCGGCACATTTGGGCACTTCTGGGTTTAAGCGATGGTCTAAGCCCCATTAGGCTACTGTTTATTTATCTGAATCAGTGCAGATTTAGGCATATTTTTAAAGGTTTAGAGGCAAGCGATCATGAAAAAAATATTTTAAATGGGATTGATTGGATGTTTTACACGCTTAAGGAAAATATAAACCATTTATTATGACAACGAGGTTACAGCTACTTCACTTCACTTCACTTGATACTCACGCTATTTAGAGAGTAAAAGACTTGAGGCACATCATGTCTTTACATCTGGAAGACAAAGTTGGACTTATTTGTGCATTTGTAAGCAACGTATTTGATTAACATAATGAGTGCCGTGCTGCTGTGTTGTGACACTAATGAGAAAAAGAATACGTTTGTTTGCAGTTGATTTCCTGCTACAAATATTAGTCTTATCTACAATTCATGTCTGCTGTAGTTTTTATGCTGTGAAGTTCATAGTTTGTCTCATTATTTAGTTTTATATATCCCTTTTGTTCAGCGTGAATCTTTGTTAGCGATATCAAGATTCATTATATGCCGTGAGCCTACGAGGGATTTATTCATCTAGTTTAATAATACTATTAAGAAAATGTTCTTGATGCTAACAAATATCACCAAAGACGCTATGTGGTCATCCGTGTTGAACAATGCACTTGGCTTTCCTGCACAACAACAACAACAACAACAACAACAACAACAACAACAACAACAACTATGCTTTTAGTTTCAGTTATGAAAATCCATCCCCATCCATCCATTTTCTACCGCTTGTCCCTTTTGGGGTGGCGGGAGGTGCTGGAGCCTATCTCAGCTGCATTCGGGCGGAAGGCGGTGTACACCCTGGACAAGTCGAGTTATGAAAATTGACAAAGATAATACAGTGGATTGGACCAACAATAACAATATTTATTACTCAGGCTTAACATGACGTTATGTTTATTTGCACTAGCAGGTCTTCGTAGTTATATTCAGGCATAGCAACCACAAAAGAACACAAACTAATGCGATCTCTTGTCCTTTCTTTGCGTTTATTTCTGCTATCAAACACTACTAAGATAGTAGAAAATAAACTTGATTGCATCCCAAACAAATCAAATGTTCAAACAAACATTTTACCAAGTTATCACTGCAGACACAAGTGGTCTGATTGTATACCACAAGTAGATGAAAGTGATATATTTAAGGGCCATTTCCTTCCAAGCACTTAGGTTTGTCCCCTGACCTTATTACCTTTATGAACCACTTATTTTGAGACTACATGAAAGTTCTTTCCTATCTCTCTATTTGAACGATTGGAACGCCCAAGAACAGAACAGCAATACCGCATTTTCTGCAAAAAGTCTACACTCACTCTCACTTGTTTTAATGCTACGCTCAAGCTGCTTGACCATCGAAGAAGCCGAAGAAAAAAAACAGATATGACGTCATATGCAACCCTCCTATTGGAAGTTAAGTCTTATGAGTCACACCACCAAAATTCTCCTTTTAGTACTAATGGCAAGAGCAAGCAATAAATTAATCCAGAGCTCTCCACCACCCAATATGGATTTCTCCCAGACAAGGGGCACCAGAAATGCTACATTCACGCTCATCACATACTTGGGTTTTGTAGACTACTTCAAAGCAATTGATGGAGTAAAACATGCAAAACTCTACCAAATCTTGAGTGAGCTTGATATTGTTCGGAAAGACCCGAGGATTAGCAGAAATCTGTACTTGGACTAAGAAGCAGTCAACAAGTATGCAGTCAATCGAGAGCCATTCAAAAGGGAGTTCTGCAAGGTTGTGTACTCTCTCCTGACATATCCAGCAAAATTACCATACGCAGCAAATCGAGCTGGAATCAAAGTTGTCGGAATCAATATCACCAATTCAGATATACAGACGACGCTCTACTAGCGGCAGAGTCTGGAAAACACCTACTGAACATTTTAATCACCGTTGTAGCCTACAGTGAAGCAAATTTACCTAAATGTTAACAAAACTTTCTAAGAAACCTCTAACATGTAACATGCAACAAGAAGAAATTAAAACAAGTTTGTAGATAGATAGTAGATGCAAAAAAGAGATCAACCAATTTAATCGATTTATTATATTTAGAAATAGAAAGAGCTCACTTGACACCAAGTTCTGTTTCTGTTGTAAATAGTGTAAATAATTCAATGTATGCACCCTGATGATTGTCTTGTTTGATGACTGTATTATGATGATAGTATATATGATAGTATATATCTGTATCATGAATCAATTTAAGTGGACCCCGACTTAAACAAGTTGAAAAACTTATTTGGGTGTTACCATTTAGTGGTCAATTGTACGGAATATGTACTGTACTGTGCAATCTACTAATAAAAGTCTCAATCAATCAATCAATCAAAACCAAACTCAGAATCCTCAAGACATATCGATGGTCTGTCCTCCTTTTTGGCTGTCAATGTTGGACTTTAAATCATCAGCAGGTGAAAAAACTACTGCTGCGAATATCACACAACGAAAAGGAAAGTAATTAAGCGGTATTAGCACTAGCAAAAACAAAACAATCTCTTATTGCAACAATTCGAAAGAGGCAACTCAAGTTTCTCGGGCATATCATCAGAAAAGACACCTTAAAAAAATTGATGTTAGCAGGAAATGAACAACATATGTCACCATCCTAAGAAACTTCTTTGGAAATATCAATAATATAGAAATATATAAAGACCAATCTCTCCCTAATCCATTGGTTTTAGTTGTTTTTTAAATACAAAATAACATCCTTACAAATTTAATATAAAGTGGCCAGAAGATGGATTTAAATAGTCATGTCATTATTTACGTAAGTCAGGTTTCTCTTTACTTAAATCGAGATTAGCAGATACACATAGGATTATCATTTGTGGGTGATACGAATAATAACAGTACATCATCATCATTATTATTATTATTATGATAATATTATTGATACATCTGCCCGGGGATTAGCCTTTCCCTGTCTCTAACAACTCGCATTTCTTCTGTTTCTAACTTTAATCAAGGGTCCTTGAATGCACCACAGTTATGTGCCTATACATAACTTTCTCCTATGCTGCCACAGACAGAATTAGTGTATTTTTACCTTTCTTCTATCGCCACATTCTTGTTAATAATAATAACAATACTGTGTACTGTGCTTAAAGGTGAGGTTTGATGACATCATGGAGTCTGTGTTGAGTGAAGTGTTTGGTGCTGGAACGAACCATTTTATATTTTTGATAGGGGAGTGTAGGTAGTCTTAGACGTTCGTAATTTGGTTTAAGCAACTTCTACATGGCCTAGTGGTTAGAGTGTCTGCCCTGAGATCGGTAGGTCGTGAGTTCAAACCCCGGCTGAGTCATACCAAAGACTATAAAAATAGCACCCATTACCTCCCTGCTTGGCACTCAGCATCAAGGGTTGGAATTGGGGGTTGAATCACCAAAAATGATTCCCGGGTGTGGCCACCGCTGCTGCCCACTGCTCCCCTCACCTCCCAGGGGGTGATCATAGGTGATGGGTCAAATGCAGAGAATAATTTCGCCACACCAAGTGTGTGTGTGACAATCATGGGTACTTTTTAACTACATATTTCGGATATTGTTCACCTCAGAAGTTGTAACCAATATACAGAAAAATATGATCAACATTGTTGACGTATGTCACCGTTTAAGTGAAAACTGAGCCTGTAACTGTATGTTGCCGTCGAAAGTTAAACTACCTCAGGAGCTACACGGCCCCCACTAATTAATCAAACTGGGTTACTGAAACACTTACAGAGCGAGACCTAAAAGCGGACCACTTGACACACATTAGAGGCGTTAAATCGCTGACAACGAGCTTGTTATTTTGGTCCGAATAAAGAAGTTACTGTCACTGGAATGAGATTTGTTTACTGGGAAATATGACTTCTGCTTTTATAGCGTGCATGTGACTATCATGAGGTCATAACGAGCCAGGTGGCCCCCCAGGGGTAAAATAACTAAAAATGCATTCAATCCAAACTTTTTCCACTGAGGGCCGCACTCTAAAAAAATAAAAGCATGCGGGGGCCATTTTGATAGACTATTGTGGAAGTCGCTTCCTAGCAGTTCCACTGTCAGACACAGCACAGGAGCCAAGCGTGCAGGTTTTAACAAGGTTTCAATAATCATATGTTTCGACAAAAGTTTTCTCTCCAGCAGGACGCGACTTTTCAGCCACGTCCGTATCCTCTCTCCCCTCCTGCTCCCGGCCGCTTACTGTTAAAGACAACAGATGATTAGATTAACACATATCACCTGTGAAATCTAATCACCTGCCAGCTGTGTCTCGCCGTCAGCACTGCCACGCCCCTGTCTGATGACGCTCTGTCCTCAGCACTATGGACAGAGGCGGGGACCTTTGCTCCTGCAGGCAGCGCTGGCCACCTCTGCCTCCACAACTATATTGCTTTTTTTTTTACCTTTAGGGCTCCCTGCAAGTTTGGTCCTGGGGACGGGAAGAGTCTCAGTCATAAAAATTTTATTATTAAGTTTTATATATTTTTGTTTTTCAACGCTTAAATCTTTAGATCTATAATGAAGTAATTTTGAACTGTGTTTATAGCAAAAACACAAAATATGCAATATTTCTCCACCAAAAATTTCAGAGCTGAATATTTGAAGTAAAATAATTGGAGCCTTAAATAGTGCAATAATTCATAACAACATTGATTTGCATTCATCATTCATTTTTGAACAATGAAATAATAAAAAAAAATTCCTACTAAAATTTTCAGAAATTAAAATGGGCCCCACTCTTAAAATACCGGTATGTTTTTTTTTATTTTTTTTTTTACCTTTTTTAAGCTTTAATCTCTGATCAACTTCGGATCTATCCATCGAGTATAAGTTTTATTTTTTACGTCGTTTTTGTCATAGAAAAATCTTGTTTTTTTTATGGCAAACAAGCAATGATATTTAACGCTTAAAACTCTAGATCAGCTATATAAAAAATAATCTCTGTTTTATGCCCTTTTTGTTAAAGAAAACCCAGTGTTTATGGCAAACACAAAGTATGCAATATTTCCCCCAAAAAATATTTTAAAATGGAATATTTGATGTGAAGTAATTGGAGCCTTCAATAGGTCAATATTGCATTCCACATTCAACAATGACAGTTTTAATGTTCTTAGAGTCAACATTGCAACTTGTTCTTGTTACATTACACCTGTATCCTGCTTTATTCCACTTTTTTATGTTTTTTTCCGTCATAGTATTTTTAGAATGTGCCGCGGGCTATTAAAAAGTTTGCTGCGGGCCGCACATACACTTTGGACATCATTGGCCTACTAGATTAAAAAAGGAGGAGTTCATTTAATGTATTAAAATAAACTGAATAATGGTTATTTTGTCATTGTGTTCCTCTGCCCCAGAATAAAGAGAGGGAGCGCATGAGGGAGCGGGAGAAGGCAGCCCGGGAGAGGGAGTCCCGTTACAACAACGGTCACCTCTTCACCTCCCTCACAGTGTCGGGAACCACGCTATGCTCTGCGTGCAACAAGAGCATCACGGCCAAGGAGGCGCTCTGCTGTCCCAGTAAGTCTTGACGGAAAAATACAATGAAAAGGATAGGGAAAAAGGAAGCGAAACTATAGCACAGCTAACTAACATTACTGTCCTATTTTACAAGACCACCATGTTAGGTTATAGGCTAAAGAAAAATGCTGAATTTTACTACTACCGCATGTGAAACTGCAAGATAGTTTGCAGAACTTTGTCCCTTATTTTAAGACGTGTAGCAAAGCCTTCCTTTTATTTATTTTTTTTGTCCTTAAAGTGGTGGGCGTTTACATTGAGCGGGTTCATCCAGCTGTTAGGGCAAAGCCCCTGGCATAAACACTCTATGGCAGTGGTTCTCAAATGGGGGTACGCGGACCCCTGGGGGTACTTGAAGGTATGCCAAGGGGTATGTGAGATTTTTTTTAAATATTCTAAAAATAGCAACAATTCAAAAATCCTTTATAAATATATTGAATAATACTTCAACAAAATATGAATGTAAGTTCATAAACTGAACATCAAATCAAGTAGGCTATTACATTCATTACAATGCAATAATGCAATAATACAATATTCAGTGTTGACAGCTAGATTTTTTGTGGACATGTTCCATAAATATTGATGTTAAAGATTTCTTTTTTTGTGAAGAAATGTTTAGAATTAAGTTCATAAATCCAGATGGATCTCTATTACAATCCCCAAAGAGGGCACTTTAAGTTGATGATTACTTCTATGTGTAGAAATCTTTATTTATAATTGAATCACTTGTTTATTTTTCAACAAGTTTTTAGTTATTTTTATATCTTTTTTTCCAAATAGTTCAAGAAAGACCACAACAAATGAGCAGTAATTTGCACTGTTATATAATAAACTGATGACATAGTGCTGTATTTTACTTCTTTATCTCTTTTTTTTCAACCAAAAATGCTTTGCTCTGATTAGGGGGTACTTGAATTAAAAACAATTTCACAGGGGGTACATCACTGAAAAAAGGTTGAGAACCACTGCTCTATGGGGTTGTTTAGGGCTACAAACACGACATGATTATGGCGAGGGGTGTTTGCTTGTTCTACTTTGATGGACTGAATTCACTGCCTCATAGATATATGTATACTTTGTAAGCTTCTATTCAGCGGTTAGTCAACATGTCCTTTGTAATAGTTTTAGTTGTGTTTAGCAGCAGCGGGGCCGCGTCCATTCAAAAGCCCATTAAGATAATTGCTAATTTAGCATTGTTTCGAACGCTGTCATTGTGACAGATTTATGAGCATATTTCTAAAATGACCATATTACTTAAGTTTATAGTGGAGGCCCTATGTGTCAAAGTCAAGGGCCGCGGGCCAGATCCTACGGCCCCGGGGATGATATTTGATTAGTATTAGAACCGGCCCGCAGGCCACAGCCGCCTGCTGCTGTTTTGCATGCACCAATACTCCATCAGTGTTGGCGCTAGGAATTTTCAAAATGGGATCCCAGGGACCCCGCAGTAAATTTTTGGGGTCCCACTTTTTTGTAACCTTTTTGAAAACAAATGATAAATGTATGAATTATCCTGTTATATCTCACGTTCTATATTGTGTTTTGGAAAAAAGTTGTCATTTATGCATTCAACTTGATATTAAGGAACATATTTTATTTTTTAAAGGGCATTTACTTGTTTACTGTTTGCCTGTTGAAAATGTTTCCCCTTGAAATAACTGACAGAGCCAGAAGAAAATATTGCTTTATTCATTTAATGTACAGGACATGTGATTTTTCTTTGAAGGAAGTTAGTTTTTGTCTGTGAGCCTGTTGAAAAAATGTTTTCACTTGAAATTAGTGACAGAGCCATACAAAAATGTTGGATTACTCATTTAATCATTAAATAAAATACAGTACACTGTGTTAGGTCTTGGTTCAATAGGTTATGCGCAATCATTTTAACATGTTTTAATAAACATTGGACCAGTCCGGCCCTCGGCTTGTAGCAAATTAGTTTTTTGGCCCTCTGATGTATTTGACTTCGACATCCCTGGTGTAGCCGAACCTTTTCCCCAAATATATAATTTGTAAAAAAACAGTTGTAGAGGGGGGCGTGGCCTGCGGGCCCGCAGCGAGGCAGGGTGTGCCAGGACCGGCCTCGAAGTCAGCGGCCACGCCCCCCTCCACAACAGTTTTTTTGAATATATAGTTTTTGCCCATTTATTAAGTGTCGTTTACTTTTTCGGTTAATGTCGAAGCTGCAAAGCAGTTTTGAATAGTCTTTACTGCGACAGGAGATTTTGAAGACTTTTTTTCCCCCTTGGACCTACAGTGCATCCGGAAAGTATTCACAGTATCAACTTATTTTTTTTAACCTTTTCATATAAACTTTGGACACTATCTAGAGCAGTGGTTCTCAAACTTCTTTCGCCATTTACCAACTCAGAAAACACGTGGCTCTCAAAATACCACCACAATAACCAAAATTAAAATACAGTCGCATAGTATGCACTAGGGTTGTACGGTATACCGGTACTAATGAATCAAAAACGATACTATACTCTGTTTGAAAAGTACCGGGCATGACGGTGCGTCATCACGTCATGATATTGCTGGTTTTACGAGCAGACGAGCATGTTCGGCAGTGCACAATCACGGAGTACTTACAAGCAGACACAGTGTGTAGACAGAAAAGGGAGATCGGACGCATTTTGGCCTAAAAATAAAGATAAAGGTGAAGTTATAACACTGAAACGCACTCAGGAAGAGGTGCTTTAAGATATGTCTAGCTAGCTAGCAGCGAACGTCCATCCGCAGTCGGCAGTGTTTTAGCTACTTCTAAATCACTAATCCTCACCTCCATGGGGGCGAATAAAGTAGCAGATATCATGACTGTGTTACAATACTTACTAGACTGCCCTATAGCTCATAGTGTGTTACACCAGTGATATTAAAGACCAGCATGGGGCCACAAACAAAATCTTATTTAGGGCCACAAAAAGCCTGGGATCGGCTCTGGGTCAGCGCCTCTTCTCTCAAAAGTGGAGCAAATAAGTAAAGGTGATGAGAGATTTTTTCTTCTCTAAACACACTCAAAGGACACATAGAGAACATTACTAACATGTCTGAGATTTTTTAAACATACTAAGTCTAATTTTTCTATTTTTTTTCCCAGCATGCAATGTGACTATCCACAACCGCTGCAGGGACACGTTACCAAACTGTGCCAAAGTCAAACAGCGGGTGAGAAACCAGCCATTTTTTGTGAAATAAAGAGTAGAAATGTGTCTAGAAGTGTTTACTAGTCATTGGACATTTGTAAAAAAATAATAATAATAATAATAGTATGAGCTGTTGAGTGGAACAATAACAATAAGTCATATTTTTATGTTTCTCATTCACAGCAGCAGAAGACAGCGCTCATGCGGAACAACTCATCCTTGCAAAATGTCACACTGCGCACAAGAAGTAAGATACCCTTCTTTTTATTTGGATCTTTTCAATGGACATTAGTATAGAAAGTACACTCGGAGTCGGAGGTCTTCAACAGAGGGTCAGTGATACCCAGGTGGTCCGCATAGGGACTGCAGGGGGTCGTGAAATATTCCCACAAATTTAAATGTATTCACAGTCGTGGTCAAAAGTTTACATACACTTGTAAAGAACATAATGTCATGGCTGACCACAGAACTTTCTTCCAGAAGGTCTTATCTTTGTCCATGTGATGTCAGATGAAACAAAAATGTAGCTGTTTGGCCACAATACCCAGCAATATGTTTGGAGGAGAAAAGGTGAGGCCTTTAATCCCAGGAACACCACACCTACCGTCAAGCATGGTGGTGGTAGTATTATGCTCTGGGCCTGTTTTGCTGCCAATGGAACTGGTGTTTTAAATGGGACAATGAAAAAGGAGGATTACCTCCAAATTCTTCAGGACAACCTAAAATCATCAGCCCGGAGGTTGGGTCTTGGGCGCAGTTGGGTGTTCCAACAGGACAATGACCCCAAACACGTCAAAAGTGGTAAAGGAATGGCTAAATCAGGCTAGAATTAAGGTTTTAGAATGGCCTTCCCAAAGTCCTGACTTTGGGACATGGTGTGGACAATGCTGAAGAAACAAGTCCATGTCAGAAAACCAACAAATTTAGCTGAACTGCACCAATTTTGTCAAGAGGAGTGGTCAAAAATACAACCAGAAGCTTGCCAGAAGCTTGTGGATGGCTACCAAAAGCGCCTTATTGCAGTGAAACTTGCCAAGGGACATCCATCCATCCATCCATTTCTACCGCTTGTCCCCAGGCTTGTCCCCAGGCCAAAGGACATGTAACCAAATACTAACATTGCTGTATGTATACTTTTGACCCAGCAGATTTGGTCACATTTTCAGTAGACCCATAATAAATTCATAAAACTTCATGAATGTTGTAGAAATGATTGGAAACTCAAGACAGCCATGACATTATGTTCTTTACAAGTGTATGTAAACTTTTGACCACGACTGTAAATAAACATTAACACTGAGACGACACACCGTAGTGTAGTTTATCATTTAAAATACAAACATGAATACTATAATGATAATATTTTATTCATGTTAGCATTTGAGATAGCTAACAATTAGCGCACCAGTTGCCAGCTAGCAACTAAAGCGCCAGTCGTCGGCTAGAAGTTAAAGCGACAGTTCCTAGCTATTGATTAGCGCACCAGTTGTTAACTAGCGATTAGCACTCCAGTTTCCAACTGGCGATTAACATGCTAGTTATCAGCTAGCAATTACCGCGCTAAATGCCAGCTAGCGATTACCGAGCTAGTTATCAGCTACCGATTGGCGCGCCAGGCGTCCGCGTGCAATTAGCGCGGTTGTTTTTAGCTAGCGATTGCTGCCCTAGTTGTCACCTAGCTATTAGCGCACAAGTGGTCATCTAGCGATTAGTGCACCTGTCGTCAGCTAGTGTTTATTGCACCAGTTGCCAGTAAACAATTAAAACACCAGTTGTCAGCTAGCTATTAGAGCATTAGTTGTCAGCTAGAGATTACCGCACTAGTTATCAGCTAGCAACTGGCACACCAGTTGTCAGCTATCAATTGGTGTGCCAGTCTCCAGCTCGTGATTAGCGTGCCAGTCGTCAGCTAGCGATTAGCACACTGGTTGCCAGCTAGAAATTAGCATACCAGTTGCCAGCTAGCAATTAATGCGCCAGTCGTCAGCTAGCAGTTAAAGATAGAGTTCCTAGCTATTTATTAGCGCACCAGTTTCCAACTAGAGATTAACATGCTAGTTATCAACTAGCAATTACCACGCTAAATGCCAGCTAGCGACTAATGAGCTAGTTATCAGCTAGCGATTGGCGCGCCAGGCGTCCGCTTGCAATTAGCGCGACAGTTAGCGATTAGCGCGGTTGTTGTTAGCTAGTGATTGCTGCCCTAGTTGTCACCTAGCTATTAGCGCACCAGTGGTCATCTAGCGATTAGTGCACCTGTCGTCAGCTAGTGTTTATTGCACCAGTTGCCAGTAAACAATTAAAACACCAGTTGTCAGCTAGCTATTAGAGCATTAGCTGTCAGCTAGAGATTACCGCACTAGTTATCAGCTAGCAACTGGCGCACCAGTTGTCAGCTATCAATTGGTGTGCCAGTCTCCAGCTAGTGATTAGCGTGCCAGTCGTCAGCTAGCAATTAGCACACTGGTTGCCAGCTAGAAATTAGCGTGCCAGTTGCCAGCTAACGATGACCTCGCTAGTTGTCACCAAGCTATTAGCGCACCAGTCGCCAGCTAGCGTTTAGCGCACTAGTCGCCAACTAACAATTAGCGCACCAGTTTCCAGCTAGCAATTAAAGCGCCAGTCATCAGCTAGAAGTTAAAGTGACAGTTCCTAGCTATTGATTAGCGCACCAGTTGTTAACTAGTGATTAGCACACCAGTTTCCAACTAGTGATTAACATGCTAGTTATTAGTTAGCAATTACCGCGCTAAATGCCAGCTAACGATTACAGAGCTAGTTATCAGCTACCATTTGTCCGCTTGCAATGAGCAATTAGTTGCCAGTTAGCGATTAGCGAGGTTGTTGTTAGCTAGCGATTGCTGCCCTAGCTGTCCCCTAGCTATTAGCACACCAGTGGTCATCTAGCGATTAGTGCACCTGTCGTCAGCTAGTGTTTATTGCACCAGTTGCCAGTAAACAATTAGAACACCAGCTGTCAGCTAGAGATTACCGCACTAGTTATCAGCTAGCAACTGGCGCACCAGTTGTCAGCTATCAATTGGTGTGCCAGTCTCCAGCTAGCGATTAGCGTGCCAGTCGTCAGCTAGCGATTACCTCGCTAGTTGTCACCTAGCTATTAGCGCACCAGTCACCAGCTAGCGTTTAGCGCACTAGTCGCCAACTACCAATTAGCGGGCCAGTAGCCAGCTGGCAATTAGCGCACCAGCTGGTTATTAACAGTGCTATAATGTATTATTTGAATATCTTAGTATTGCACGACTGTACTTTTCAAACCAGTTCAATTTGAAATATAATTGTATACAGGATATATAATTAGGGGGTCCCCGCTCCAGTTTTCCACCAGTTTTGGGGTCCTTGGCCTGCAAAACATCGTTGACCCCTGCTTTAGGGTAGTCAGTGTATAGCTTGGAGATGACACAGAAAATGATAACACAAAGCCATTATTGTCTAAATGGCTGGAAACACACGTGAGTACACCTGCCAGTGAAAACGTTGGAGTTAGTTTCCCTGGATGAACTCATGCAGCCCCACCACCAGGCTTGACACAAATAATTTGCTCTTGTGTTACCAGCTATTTAGATAATAACGGCTGTGTGTTAAGTCATTTTCAGTTGATATTAAATCCGTACCACGATACAAGCTGTACACTGACTACTCTAAAGTCTGTTTAAGTTTACATTCTACAGTACTCTCGCTTGAGATGCTTGATCAAAGGTGTCTTTTTGAGATATTCCCATTGTGTTGTGTTTCTGTAACACAACTTTCCCCCTAATAGATCCAGTAATGCGTGAGCGCCCGAGTTCTGCCATCTACCCTTCCGAAAGCCTCCGACATTCCCTTCTCGGATCCCGCCGAGGACGCTCCAGCCTCATGCTGTCCAAAAGTGTCTCCACCAACAACATCGCAGGGTGAGAATGAGGAAAGTGTCTGCGTGGGTGTGTTCTTTTGCACTGAGCTGTCTTTTAACACAGAAAACATTGTGTGGCACATCGCTGTTAATCGTTTAAAGTGTAAAGCAATTTTCTGGCATTGCGGGTCTCAAACCAGCATCCAAAAATCAGAGAAGTCGAGCAGCGCTAGCCAATGAGCTAAAAACCTAAGGGAGTGAGATTTATACAACGTACAGACACACTAGCTCGCATTCGTTATCCTCCCAAACCTCACTCTTTTTTTTTGTTTTCTTAATTTTTAAAGGAGTTTTTTTCCTTTTATTTATTGAACAAATATAAGGAACAAATATATATTGACTAGATAAAAAAAAAAAAAATCTTAGTTTAACTAGTGCAAAATCTAAGCGGAAAAAAATACAATTGTATTTTGTTTAAAAAAAATGGTAAAACAAAAATAAAATACCAAACAAAATATGCTTGTTGGAGCGTACATAAATTAGGATTTTTTTTGTCCACTCTTCCATTAGCCTACTTATTGGCAAAAACAAATGTATTTTATTCATTATCTTTTTCCAAAATAAATCATTCACTAATTATCACTCTTAAACCTCACTCTTTTTTTTTGTATTTAATTATTATTGGAATTTTTTTTATTGGCGGGAACAAACATACATAGATGATTTTAAAAAAATCTCTTAATTGAACAGAACAATATATATATTTGTGGGAGCGTACATAAATGATTATTTACAAAAAAAAATCACAGTTCCTGTTTACCAAACATACATTATGTATCGTAAAAAAAAATTCTAGACACTAAATTATCACCCTCAAAACCCTCACCCTTTTTTAACTCAATTATTATTGTAGGGGTTTTTTTTTTTTGAGAAAACAAACATACCCATATTTTCCGGACCATAGGGCGCACCGGACCATAAGGCGCACTGCCGATGAACAGTCTATTTTTGATGTTTTTTCATATATAAGGCACACCGGATTATAGGACGCATTAATTGAGTCATACTGTATATACTGTATATATTTTTTTCTAAATGTAAAACACTTCCTTGTGGTCTACATAACATGTAATGGTGGTTCTTTGGTCAAAATGTTGCATAGATGATGTTTTACAGATCATCTTCAAGCCGCTTTCTGACAGTCTCTTCAGGATGCGGCGTTTTGTGGGCGGTCTTATTTACGTGGCTCACCTTTGGCAGCGTCTTCTCCCCGTCATCTTTGTTGTAGCGGTGTAGCGTGCAAGGACAGGAGTGGAAGAAGTGTCAAAAGATGGAGCTAACTGTTTTAATGACATTCAGACTTTACTTCAATCAATAACAGAGCAGCATCCCCTCATCCGGAAACAACAACACCGCTCCTTGAAAAAACATCCGACCGGAACTCTCTAATAACTAAAGTTCCTTGGGTGAATAAAGTTAACTCACTACACCGGTATGTTTTAGTGCTTCCATGGCGAGTTTACTGACAGATATAAGTAAGAACTTTACACTACTTTATATTAGAAATGGCAACAGCAGAGGATAAATGTCCCATAACAAGAAGATAGAGAAAAAGAAGAAGCTTATTGACTACAGCGTCGGTACGGACGCGCGCAATTTTTCAGAACTTATACAGATCCCAAATACAGATCAGCAGGTACCAGAAGGTAAGAAAAGTTGCTTTTGCATAATATTGTGCAATAAAACGCCAGCTAATATGTCTTACCTTATACACACACCATAATAATACTTGTATGTTGAAGCACAGTACAATCCATCAAGCAGTGCGGCTTCATAGCTTACCAATGTCGTACTAAAACATTTTGATAGATTTTTGAGCGCCGTGTGTAATGTTCTATATTTTCAATGGAACACATAAAATGTTGGTGTTGTTTACTTGAGACATATTGCCATCATACTGCAGCCTACACTTATCTCTGATGTTTGACTGGTCTACTGGTCATACTTATCATTACACCATGTACCAAATAAAACATTTTAATTTCTCTTAATTTCCCCTCTGGGATTAATTAAGTATTTTTCTGATTCTGAAATTGCTTCGAGGTGGGTAAGCTCAACCAAACATATTCCTTACCTTAGGCGCACCGGGTTATAAGGCGGACTGTCGAGTTTTGAGAATTTATTTTTTTAAGTGCACCGGAAAATACGGTACATAGATGATAAAATGATGATAAAAAATGTTTTTAAATAAAGCTATCTTAGTTGAACAAAACAGCATTTGCTTGTGGGAGTGTACATGAAGTATTATTTTTTTAAATTCACCCTTCCAACAGCCTACTAATTATTGTCCAAAATGGTGTTTCTTTGTCATACTTACAGTATGTATCATACATGTTTTCTAAATGAATGAGCCACTAATTTATCACTCCCAAACCTCACTCTTTTGTATGTATTTAATTATTATTGGAGGGAACAAACATACAGTACAGGCCAAAAGTTTGGACACACCTTCTCATTCAATGCGTTTTCTTTATTTTCATGACTATTTACATTGTAGATTGTCACTGAAGGCATCAAAACTATGAATGAACACATGTGGAGTTATGTACTGAACAAAAGAGCCACCCTTTGCTCTAATTACTGCTTTGCACACTCTTGGCATTCTCTCGATAAGCTTCAAGAGGTAGTCACCCGAAAGGGTTTTCACTTCACAGGTGTCATAGTGTTGATGCCTTCAGTGACAATCTACAATGTGAATAGTCATGAAAATAAAGAAAACGCATTGAAATGAGAAGCTGTGTCCAAACTTTTGGCCTGTACTGTACATACATAATAAAATGATTTAAAATAATGTTCTAAAAAATAAAGATATCTTAATTGAACAAATCAAAATATGCTTGTGGGAGCGTACATAAATTAGTATAAAGAAATCATAATTTTTTCTAAATAAATCATCCACTAAATTATCCCTCTCAAACCTCATTCAAGTTGCGCATGCGCTTAGGCTTGAACCGGCGACCCACAAGTCACAATACTCGAGCAGCGCTAGCCAATGAGCTAAAACCCCCTGGCTGTCAGCCCATTGTCTAAGGCATGGGTGTCAAACTCTGGCCCGTCGGCCAAATTTGGCCCGCCGTGTAATTTCATTTGGCCCTTGAGGCAATATCAAATTAACATTAGAGCTGGCCCGCCGGTATTATACAGCGGCAGTGCCGCTGTAACACCGCATTCACCGCTAATACTCATACTTGCCAACCCACCCGATTTTCAGTGCCCCTCTCGAAAGTCTCCCGGGGCAACCATTCTCCCGAATTTCTCCCAATTTCCACCCGGACAACAATATTGGGGGCGTGCCTTAAAGGCACTGCCTTTAGCGTCCTCTACAACCTGTCGTCACGTCTGCTTTTCCTCCATACAAACAGCGTGCTTGTCCCTGTCACATGATATATGCGACTTCTACACACACATAAGTGAATGCAAGACATACATGATCAACAGCCATACAGGTCACACTGAGGGTGGCCGTATAAACAACTTTAACACTGTTACAAATATGTGCCACACTGTGAACCCACACCAAACAAGAATGACAAACACATTTCGGGAGAACATCCGCACCGTAACACAACATAAACACAACAGAACAAATACCCAGAACCCCTTGCAGCACTAACTCTTCTGGGATGCTACAATATACACCCCCCGCTACCACCAAACCCCGCCCACCTGAGCCCCAACATTAATGAACTAGCATCCCAGAAAAGACGGCAGGTATCTGGCTTGGGCACATCAGATTAGATCAGTGTGTTGCAAACTGAGCAGTAAAAAGGCCTGAATGGTTGGTTTATTCATTGTTGTTTTATTTTCAAATTTATTATTAGCCTGTAGAAAAAGTTAATGTTGATATTTACCTCAGAAGGCTGCAAATAGAAAAGAGGCATTACATTTTTATTTAAATTGTATTTGATATGCCATTGATATTTTTTAATTATTATTAGTACTATTTGAAACTCGAGTTTGCATGTCACTATAAAGTTATATAAGCCTTGCTTGTTCAATATTCAATGCAAAACTTGTTTGGGTCCCTATTAAAAGGTTAACTTGTTCAACTTTGGCCCGCGGCTTTGTTCACTTTTACATTTTGGCCCACTCTGTATTTGAGTTTGACACCCCTGGTCTAAGGGCAGCTGGCTCCTAAAGCATTGAGGAGTGAGGAGTACACAACGTATTATCGTGCAGCCCCACTAGCAAATTTAAGTAAGTGAATGTGCGTGCTGCAGAAACCTGAATGACGACTCGCCTCTGGGGCTACGTCGGATCCTGTCCCAGTCCACAGACTCCCTCAACTTCAGGAACAGAGCCATGTCGGTGGAGTCCCTCAATGATGACGGTATTATTCATTCAGGGTGAACAACACGTGTGATAATAGTGACGCTTTTGTCAGTTTTGTTGATGGTCCTCTTCAGGAGATCTCTACTACACTTCCATTCTGGAGGAGATGGAGCTGGAGGGCGAGGACTTCAAGGCGGACTCGTGGAGCATGGCCGTGGACACCGATTACCTCCACGCACACTGCAAAAATGTCATCAAGAGGCAGGATGTCATTTATGGTGAAGATATATCATCAACCATGACCCACGTTGATAAACACAGAGCACGCGTGCGCTCAAATACACAATCAATTTCCCCTCAGAGTTGATCCAGACCGAGGTGCACCACATGCGGACGCTACGCATCATGGAGCGCGTGTTCCGGCAGGGTCTGCTGGAGGAGCTGCAGCTGGACCCGAGCACCGTGCACGCCTTGTTCCCATGCTTGGACCAGCTGATCAGCATACACTCGCACTTCCTGGTGCAACTTCTGCTGCGGCGGAACAGCAGCCTGCAACCCGAATCACTCTGCAACTTCACCATACATCGCCTGGGGGACATTCTGCTGGAACAGGTAGCTGCCATACAAACCATGAAACTAGCAATGATATACATTCTATAGAGATTTATTTGTGTACGAACGCTTTTTTTTGACACTGAATTTGTGTAACTGAATTTTTTTAAATCAAATTATGCGGACAATTTCATTGAATACAAATTTGTGAGCAAAATGTGTGTCTTCGATTTTGTTTTGGTAAAATACAGTGTTTTGAAATTATGTGTATTAAAATTCAATGTAAAAAAATCAGTGTATAAAAATTCAATGCAAAAAAATGTAAGTGTATAAAAATTCAGTGCAGAAATATTCGTTGCTTCAAAACTCAAGACCCACTTGAGTTATATTAGGACTGAAGCATTCAATCCTGTCTTAATTTCCTGGAAGTGGGTTTGAGTTTTGAAGAAACTAAAAATGTGCCATATTTTATATTGCTATTATGGTATATTTTTTGTGTAATTTATAACTTTTGTTTTCGCCCTCTTTTTGTGCCCTTGTGTGCATTATCTTTTCCATTCTTAGCCTTTTTCATCCTTTGTAACTGAGCTACTGTGTGGAACAATTTCCCTGGATCATGGATTTGGATCAATAAAGTTTGTCTAAGTCTAAGTCTAAACAAATATTTCTGCACTGAATTTTTATTTCCTGAATTTTTTTCCACTGAATTTTTACAAAATTATTTTTTTTCCCACTGAATTTTTACACACAGAAGTTTGAAACTCACACATTTTGCTCGCACATTTTTATTCAATGAAATTATCTGCGTTATATTATTTTATTTTTATAATTCATTGTATAAAAATTCAGTGAAAGAAAATTTTTGTGTAAAAATATTTAGTGCAGAAAAATTCAGTGCAAAAAAAAAAATCCAGTGTATGAAAATTTAGTGCAAAAAAATAAGTGTATACAAATTAATTGTAGAAAAGTTCAGGGCAGAACTATTCGTTGCTTCAAAACTCAACACCCACTTGAGGTAAATTAAGACTGAAGCATTAAATCCTGTCTTAATTTACTGGAAGTGGTTCTTGAGTTTTGAACCAACGAATATTTCTGCACTGAATTTTTATTCCCTGAATTCTTTTACACTGAATTTTTAGAAAATTATTTTTTTGCAATGAATTTTTACACACTGAATTTTGAAACACACACATTTTGCTCAAAACTATTTATTCAATGAAATTGTCTGCATAATTTGATTTGTTTTAATTCAGTGCATAAAAATTCAGTGCAAAAACAATTAAGTGTATAAAAAATCAGTGCAAAAAAAAAATCGGTGTATGAAAATTTTGTGCAAAACCAATAAGTGTATTGTAGAAAGGTTAAGTGCAGAACTACTAACACTTACATTTTTTTGCACTGAATTTTTATACACTGAATTTTTATACACTTAATTGCAAAACACTGTATTATACCAAAATAAAATTTAAACACTGAAATTGGCAGCATAATTTAATGTTAAAAAAAAATTCTAAACACAAAATGCAAATGCAAAAAATTCAGTAACATCAATTCAGTGCCAAAAAAGGATTTTGCAATAAAGACACAAATTACCTTCCATGCATTCAGCTGCACACAAAAGTGGGAACATTTGGCAAAGCATATCCCAACTACACCACATGATAGCGCTGTTGATCAATCGGTTCAAAACAAACAAAACATCTTACAGTGGTATCACTTCTTGATGATTTGGTTTACGACGGACATTTTTGCCAAACTTTGCCCTGTACGTCGTCTCGGTTATTGTTTGTTGCAGTTTGCGTAACAAACAAGTCGGTTTTCCCCCATATAATTACGCAAATTTGAGTTCCTGAACAAAGAATCCCTCGAGTTGCGGTGCTTCTTTTATGAAGTACGACTGCTAAATAAGCCACCTTGGGACCAAAGAAAGTTGCAAGTGCAAGCACTTAGATAAAAAAAGGTATAACATATTGAATTCAAGAAAGAATTCGTAGCAAAGAACTCTACCTATTCTCCCTCTCCGCTCATCGTTGTCTTGAATAGTGTGAGGTTAAATCTTCATTTATCCATTTCATACATCTTTTGTATGTATTTTTGCATGTAAAACTATAAATATTCTCTCTAAAAATTGTTTTTTTTGTTTACATTTTTGGGTGTGTGGAACAGATTAAATGGACTGTTTGCAACCTTCACATGGATGCTTAGAGGGTTCTAAGTTTCCAATGTGTTTTAAAAAGTTAAAGTTAAAGTACCAATGATTGTCACACACACACTAGGTGTGGCGAAATGTTTCTCTGCATTTGACCCATCACCCTTGATCACCCCCTGGGAGGTGAGGGGAGCAGTGGGCAGCAGCGGTGGCCGCGCCCGGGAATCATTTTTGGTGATTTAACCACCAATTCCAACCCTTGATGCTGAGTGCCAAGCAGGGAGGTAATGGGTCCCATTTTTATAGTCTTTGGTATGACTCGGCCGGGGTTTGAACCCACAACCTACCGATCTCAGGGCAGACACTCTAACCACTAGGCCACTGTAGGCCTAGTGGTTCTCTTCTGCTGTAAAATATAAGTCCGCTCTGGCATGTTTTTCCAGAAAAGTCTGTTCTCATCACAATTTAAACATTGCTGTGCTCTGTCTCTTCAATACGGGCAACACAAAATGAATGAATGAATGAAGTGTTCTCACACAGTCATATTTGGCGCATTCTAAAAGGTTGCAAACCGAAAAGTTGGCAAATAGAGGGGTTCGTAAATCGGGGTGCCACTGTATTCCAAAGCATCTTGACCACTACCTGTAGGCGGCGCTAAAAGTGTAATTCATATTAGGGCTGGGCGATATATCGATATACTCGATATATCCCAGGTTTGTCTCTGTGCGATATAGAAAATGACTATATTGTGATATTCAAATATACGTTCTCACGCAGTTGCTTTTAGCTGCGGGCATTACACTGCATGCGTTTCCCACTCTTTCTTGTCTCGCCTTCTCACAGAGACTTAAAACAAGCGCCCCTTCTTACATACGTCACGTGTGCAACGTCACACGTTCCCGCGGAGCAGACAGGTAACGTTAGCTGTGATGCCAGTGCAGTGGTGCGAGTGGTAATACGAGAGAGAGAAGGTGTGAATCCGGTAACAAATGAAGGAAGAATTAAATCCCAAGAAAAACAGCACGGGGTCCATCGTCTGGCGGTGGTTTGGCTTCAAGCGGGAAGATGTTGAACAATTATGCGGCAAAAGCGTTGCTACAAAAAGTAGCACCACTGCTAATGTAGCATCATTTGAAAAGTCACCCGCTAGAGCAGGGGTCACCAACGCGGTGCCCGCGGGCACCAGGTCGCCCGTAAGGACCAGATGAGTCGCCCGCTGGCCTGTTCTAAAAATAGCTCAAATAGCAGCACTTAACAGTGAGCTGCCTCTATTTTTTAAAATTTTATTTATTTAGTAGCAAGCTGGTCTCGCTTTGCTCGACATTTTTAATTCTAAGAGAGACAAAACTCAAATAGAATTTGAAAATCCAAGAAAATATTTTATAGACTTGGTCTTCACTAACTGACAAAGAAACAGATAACAGATTTGGTGTCCAGTTCAAAGTGTGACATGATTTATTTAAAAATTTGAGAGTTTACTTTTGTATTTTACATGAGTTATTATTTGTCCAAACATGGTGCAAAGTAATTCATGATTTGTTAAAAAATGTTAGTGGCTAGCTAGTTAAAATGGGATATTGATATTTCACAAGACTGTCTGAGAAGTGATCATTTGAAAATGTTCAATTTGAAAAATGTGCACTTAGAGAAAATATAAAAATAAAGTGTTGCATATTGATATATATCTGTTTCTATATATATTTATTGTGAGAAATCATTAAGATGACAAAGATAAATATCATTAATTAATAATAATATCATAGAGTTAAAGGTAAATTGAGCAAATTGGCTATTTCTGGCAATTTATTTAAGTGTGTATCAAACTGGTAGCCCTTCGCATTAATCAGTACCCAAGAAGTAGCTCTTGGTTTCAAAAAGTTTGGTGACCCCTGCGCTAGAGAATGAAGAGTGCTTGAAACTCTGCATGTCAACATTTCCGTTCGGTGCCACACCAACAAAATGCCGAAGCAACTATTTCCAGATCAACACCGTATGGAAAAAATAGTCAACAACAGAAGGAGATAACGTCCGCAGGAACCTACCACATAGCGAAGGACATATACTATTGGATTTCCTTTTATGCAGCTCATTTTTATTTGACACTTATTGAAATATCTTGTGTGACATCATGCACAAAAGTGCACTTTTTTTGTTTAAAACTATTGTAGTGGCGTTCTGTACAAAAAGTGCACTTTAATTTAGTGTTGTTTTGATATGTCGTCTTAGTGACATCATGCACAAAAGTGCACTAATAGTTTGTTTTAAAATGTCTCTGACAATCTTGCACTTTCTGTTTTGGAAATGACATGAATGTTTGTGCCACTGCTTAATAACTGTTGAATAAATACAGTTTTGCTAAATTGACTTAGTTGTGATTTCCCTCTCTGCATGAAAGTTTAAAATAAGCATATATCAAGATCCAGGGCCGGGAGGTGGCAGTAGTGGGGCAGTACAAGTACCTGGGAGTCCACTTGAACAGCAGACTGGACTGGAAGGACAACTGCAAAGCTGTTTACAAGAAGGGCATGAGCAGACTCTTTTTCCTGAGGAAGCTTAGGTCCTTTAATGTGTGCAGCAAGCTGTTGGAGATATTTTATCAGTCTGTTGTGGTCAGTGCCCTGTACTTTGCAGTGGTTTGTTGGGGGAGCAGCACCAGCAAAATGGACTCAAACCGGATTGCTAAACTGATCCGGAAAGCCGGCCAAACTATTGGCACGCAGTTGGAGGCGTTTGTGTCAGTGAGGGACAGGAGGACACTGGACAAACTGCTGGCCATCATGGACAATCCTGCCCACCCACTCCACCTGACAATTAAGGGACAGCTGAGCTCATACTCCAACAGGCTCCTTCAACTTCCTTCCCGCACTGTGCGATTCAAGAACTCCTTCATTCCACACTCCATCCAGCTGTATAATCACTCGCCATACAGCAATAGATGACATCTGCCTATTACCTGACACCTGACATGTTAGCTACCGGTACTTCTCTTTGTTTATAATGTTTATAATGTCTATTTTCTATTTCCTGCTGGATCTACTCTCTATTTTATGCTGCTGCTGTCACATATACTGTATATACTGTAATATTGTACATGTGTTGTATATATTGTATATTGTATATATGTTATAGACATAATATAATATATCTGTATATATTTTATTCTGTACACATAGTCTGTATATATTCGTATATATATATGTTGGATTTTTTGTCGCTATATTAATTTATTTATACCTGCATTGTCCTTTCCATCCTTACACTTTCAATCATTGTAACTGAGCTACTGTGTTGAACAATTTCCCTTGTGGATCTTTAAAGGTTTTCTCCGTCTAAGTCTAAGTCTATTAATGCAGTATGAACAAGAATGTTTTAATGTAGACACATAGAATCATCATACTGGTGTGATTATATGCATCAAGTGTTCATTCAAGGTTAAGGCAAAATATCGAGATATATATCGTGTATCGTGACATGGCCTAAAAATATCGAGATATTAATAAAAGGCCATATCGCCCAGCCCTAACTCATATATAACTACTGTAAAACTGTTCCAGTTCTCAGGCCAGAGTGCGGACGACATGCGGAAGACCTACGCCGAGTTCTGCAGTCGCCACTTGAAGGCGGTCAAGTTGTACAAGTCGCTGATGGCCAGAGACAAGAGGTTCCAGTGCTTCATCCGGGTGAGACTACAGTACAAGAATCTAGACTGTGAGAGCCGAGACGTGATGGTTGATGTGTCCGTCCTTCTGTGGGCAGCGTGTGAGTCGAGGACCGTGGCTGCGCTGCCATGGTGTCCAAGAATGCATCTTGTTGGTGACTCAGCGCATCTCCAAATATCCCGTCCTTATTCAGCGTATTTTGGACAACACCGTCGGTAAATTGCCAGGCTTGTTGTTAAAATGACTTATCACCGGACCTGGGCAGCGTGAGAATGTTTGTCTTCTCTTGCAGACGACGAGGAAGAAGCGTCGTCTATTGCGCACGCTCTGTCCATGGTCCGAGATCTCCTCAATTCAATAGATCAACAGGTATTGTTTATTTTTTTGTCATGTGATTACATGTTTGTATTAAAGGTGGTGGCTGAAATTCTTTCTTTCTGGGTCACTTCCTGTGTGGCAGATGGAGGAAATGGAGAAGTCGCAGCGGATGCAGGAGATCCACGCCAAGCTGGACCAGCGGGCCGAGGCCAGGGTGAGGGACGGCGGACTTTTCAGGCCCGCCGAGTTGCTTCGCCGTAGACTCGTCCATGAAGGAATGCTGTTTTGGAAAACACCAGGATCCAGACTCAAAGGCGAATAAATAACTCCACCAGGGGGCGCTTTATGTATTGCTTGGAGGTAACGTTGTGTTTGTGTTGTTTGTGTGAAGACGTGCAGGTCCTCCTGATGACAGACATCCTGGTGTTTCTGCAGGAGAAAGACCAGAGGTACATCTTTCCATGCCTGGTAGGTGATATACACACAGAAGCACAAGTTTATCGATGCAGCAAAAGTAATCACCGATAATAATTGTGCAAAAATAAGAAACTGTAGATCCGGGGTCTTCAACAATCAGGTCGACTTTAGCAGTTTCCTCGGAAAAAGCAACAGGTTGCGTAACTCGATTGTGATGTTTATTGAATTACGAGCGCCGATTTGGATATCAAATAAACGGTACCGTATTTTTCGGACTATAAGTCGCAGTTTTTTTCATAGTTTGGCCGGGGGTGCGACTTATACTCAGGAGCGACTTATGTGTGAAATTATTAACATTACCGTAAAATATCAAATAATATTATTTAGCTCATTCACGGAAGAGACGAGACGTATAAGATTTCATCGGATTTAGCGATTAGGAGTGACAGATTGTTTGATAAATGTATAGCATGTTCTATATGTTATAGTTATTTGAATGACTCTTACCATAATATGTTACGTTAACATACCAGGCACGTTCTCAGTTGGTTATTTATGCCTCATATAACGTACACTTATTCAGCCTGTAGTTCACTATTCTTTATTTATTTTAAATTGCCTTTCAAATTTCTATTCTTGGTGTTGGGTTTTATCAAATAAATTTCCCCAAAAAATGCGACTTATATATGTTTTTTTCCTTCTTTATTATGCATTTTTGGCCGGTGCGACTTATACTCCAGAACGACTTATAGTCCAAAAAATACGGTACTTTCTTGTATAAAAAGTGATTTTTATACACTTACACACATATGTAAATGTCAAAATATTAATTTGAAAAATCCTTATTTTGAGATGAAATGTTGAAATTATATTAAAAAAATTAATTTAAGAGTAGAAATTATGAGATAAAAAAGAAAAAAGTATCAGATAAAGAATTGAAATAATCAGATAAAAAGTCAATTATTTGACTTAAAAGCCTAAATTGAGATTCACAGTCACAATTATGAAATAAAAAGTGAAAAATATGAGATATAAAGTCGAAATAATTAGATAAAAAGTAATAAATATTTGATTAAAAATCTACATTATGAGGTAAAAAAAATAGTCATTACCATGACTTAAAATAATTATAATAATGAAATAAAAAGTCAAAATAATCAGATAACAAGTCAAAATGATCAGATAAAAAGTCAACATTAAAAGATAAAAGGTCAAAATAATAAGAAAGTGTTGAAATTTTGAGAGAAAAATCATGGTAATGAGATAAAATTTTATTACAAATTGAAAAGTTGAAATTATGAGAAAAAAAAGTCGAAATTATAAGGTAAAAATAAAAAAATAAGAGATATTAAGTCAAAATAATTGAATATATAGTCATAAATATTTTATAAAATGTCGACATTACAAAATAAAAAGTTGAAACTTTGACAAAAAAAAGTTGTAATTATGAGATAAAAAGTTAAAAATATGAGATTAAAAGTAAAAAATATGAGATAAAAAGTCAAAATAATTACATATAATGTCATAAATATTTAGGGCAGCGCGGTGGAACAGGTGTTAGTGTTGGGGCCTCACAATAAGAAGGTCTCGGGTTCAGTCCCCGGGCTTGGGGTCTTTCTGTGTGTTTGCATGTTCTCCCCGTGACTGCGTGGGTTCCCTCCGGGTACTGCGGCTTCCTCCCACCTCCAATTACATGCACCTGGGGATTGGTTGATTGGCAACACTAAATTGGCCCTCGTGTGTGAATGTTGTCTGTCTATCTGTGTTGGCCCTGTGATGAGCTGGCGACTTGTCTAGAGCAGTGGTTCTCAAATGGGGGTACGCGTACCCCTGGGGGTACTTGAAGGTATGCCAAGGGGTACGTGAGATTTTTTTAAAATATTCTAAAAATAGCAACAATTCAAAAATCCTTTATAAATATATTTATTGAATAATACTTCAACAAAATATGAATGTAAGTTCATAAACTGAACATCAAATCAAGTAGGCTATTCCATTCATTACCATAAACCCAGAGTTTCCACCAAGCCATGATGGTTTGATCCTCACTAAAATGTCTGTCAGAAAGAACTGTGAAAAGAAATGCAACAATGCAATATTCAGTGTTGACAGCTAGCTTTTTTGTGGACATGTTCCATAAATATTGATGTTAAAGATTTCTTTTTTTGTGAAGAAATGTTTAGAATTAAGTTCATGAATCCAGATGGATCTCTATTACAATCCCCAAAGAGGGCACTTTAAGTTGATGATTACTTCTATGTGTAGAAATCTTTATTTATAATTGAATCACTTGTTTATTTTTCAACAAGTTTTTAGTTATTTGTATATATTTTTTTCCAAATAGTTCAAGAAAGACCACTACAAATGAGCAATATTTTGCACTGTTATACAATTTAATAAATCAGAAACTGATGACATAGTGCTGTATTTTACTTCTGTATCTCTTTTTTTCAACCAAAAATGTTGTGCTCTGATTAGGGGGTACTTGAATTAAAAAAATGTTCACAGAGGGTACATCACTGAAAAAAGGTTGAGAACCACTGGTCTAGGGTGTACCCCGCCTTGGGATAGGGCCCCCGAGAGGGACAATCAGTAGAAAATGGATGGATAAATATTTGATAAAAAAGTCAAAATTATGGGCTAAAAAGATAAAAACTCGACGTTATGAGATAAATGGTCTCAAAAATGAGACTAGGTCGAAATTGTGGGATAAAAAAAATCATGATTATGAGATGGAATGTCGAAATTATAAGATAACAATTCACATTAATGAGATAAAAAGTCCAAAATATAAGATAAAAAGTCGAAATTATGAGATAAATATTTGGATATTTGGCAACGTCTCTGATATCAGCATGATAATGTTAGCATGCTAACGTTTTATGCTAGCTTTTTAACTAGTTTTGTGAGTTTAAAACTTAAAAATTATGTTTTTTGACACTCGGTGCTGTCAAGCAAGTATTTGGATACTCTCCACCATCTTGTTACTATGCTATCGTCTCTTATGTTAGCATGGCAACGTTAGCATGCAAATGTTTTATGCTCGTTTTTTTTTTGCTAATTTTGTATGTTTGAACCTAAAAATCATGGATTTGGATATTTGACGCCATCTTAGACGTATGCCAACTTCGACCCCGGTTAGAGGTTCAGGGCACAGAAAGCAGGCCCATCAAAATTTCCGCTGGAATTTTCTAGTTTGTATTCTTACATAGACTGACCATACGTCCTCTTTTCCCCGGACATGTCCTCTTTTGCGGGGCTGTCAGGGCGGAGTTTCTTAAATGCCTCAAATGTCCGGCATTTTGAGTTAGGGTTGCGTGTATTTTCAATGTACGTTCAGGGTTAAGAAGGGGTTAAAAACAAAACAAATTGTGCGCGCAGCAGAATTCGTGAGGGAGGGGCAGAGACATAGAGAGCAAGAGAGTTAGGATAAACGCGCATGCGTCGCCAGGCTCTGCTTTTTATCCATAGATTTATCAGATTTGATTTTTTATTATCTATAGCAGGGGTGTCAAAAGTGTGGCCCGGAGGCCATTTGCGGCCCACAGTTAATGTTTTAAAGGCCCACGGCACATTCTAAAAATACTATTAAAATAAACAAAAACATAACAAAAGTGAAATAAAAAAGCTTAAAGGTGAAATGTAATTTAGAAAAAGTTGCAATGTTGACTAATAAAACAAAGCTGTTTTTTTTTTCTTTCAAACTGTCATTGCTCAAAACACAATATTGAATCAAAATCAATGTTATTATGAATTATTGACCTATCCAAGGTTCCGATTACTTCACATCAAATATTCCACTAAGAAAAATATTTTTGGTGGAAGATTTTGCATATTTTGTGTGTTTGCCATTAAAAACATATTTTGTTTGACAAAAAAGGGCGGAAAACAAACAAACAAAAAAACAACATAAAAAAACCAAAACATTTTGAAATGAGGGATAGATCTGAAGTTGATGTAGACTCCAGAGATTTAAGCGTTAAATATAAAATGTATGTATGCCCTGGCACACCATTATCATCATTTCATGACCGAAGCAAAACACTTTTTACGCTTTTATATTGAAATAAATACACCTACAAGTTATTCAATAAAAACATAGAAAAAACTACCAGCAGCGGTAAAGTTTAGATCCATGAAGGAAAGAAGAAAGTGAATGAATGTTTATAACTAAATACATTTACATATGCATACAAATTTTTCTTTTTTTATTATTTTTTTTAATGAATTACGGTAAGTAACATTTATGACAACCTTTTTCCAAAACACAATATAGAATGTGAGATATAACAGGATAATGCATACGTTTATCATTTGTTTTCCAAACGCTTACAAAAAAGTGGGCCCCCAAAAATGTACTGTGGGACCCCATTTTGAAAATTCCTAGCGCCAACACTGCTGTCAACAGAGGAGAAAGAATGCTTTATTTAAATAAATATATTATTTATAAAGCAAGTTTGAGTATAATTGGCAAATTTTCATTCGTACTGCCCGCGGGCCTTGGCACGCATATACGTGTCCTCTTTTTGGGATTTCAGAATATGGTCAGCCTATTTTACACCGCCGTCCTGTGTTTTTGCCTGATTATAATTGTGATAAAGAATTGAATTATTCAGTGACAATTCCAAGTGTCAGCATCAGCATTAGTATGACTATAATCATTTCTCGACCCTCGTGCAGTACCTCAGCAGATCCCTTGGAGATTGCAGACCCCCAGTTGAAGACCTCTGACAGATCATGTTAAGCAACAAACTGTACCATACAACTTTTTTTACCCACCTTCTGACACCACCTCCAGGACAAGCCTCCCGTGCTTTCCCTGCAGAACCTCATCGTGAGAGACATAGCCAACCAAGAGCGAGGCATGTTCCTCATTAGCGATTCGTCCCCTCCGGAGATGTACGAGGTCCACGCTACCTCCAAAGACAACAAGAACCTGTGGATACGGCAAATCCAGCGCACTGTCAGCAAGTGGGGGAATAGAGCACAACACAAGATGTTTTTACCCTCACTTTGTTTATTTATACTTATTTATGTGATGGCGGTGGTCAGGTGTCCATCTCGGGAGGAGTTCCCGCTTATAGAGACCGAGCACAAGGCCCATCTGAGGAGACTGAAAGGTTAGACAAAGATAACAACAAAAAAAACCACAAAAATGTGTTGTTTTTTTGACTGCTTGGTTGATGGGCCCCAACGGCAGCTGACCTCCATCAGAAGGACCGGGAGATGTTGGAGCTCCTGCAGGAGAGGGTGACTCTCTTCTGTGAGCTGGCCCAGGTGACAAGCTACCAGGAGGACCTAGAGCCCCCCATCACGCGGTACTTGTTCCGTGCAGACACACCGCAGGCCCCGCGGGCAGAGAAGTTTCTCCTGGATGCCACGGCCGAAGGTAATGTTTCCACACAAGATGGAGAATTCCCATCACCAGCGATGGTGCAAATGAATCTCTGTCTTCATAGTGGACCGACTAAGCGAGCTTCTACTGGGTTCCAGCGTGGACGTCCCTCTGCTGTGCCATCACAACCACCAAGAACTGACGGAAATCAGTGAGTTTTTACACACTTTCAGGACCAGAAAACTCAGTGAGCATTTTTCTCTCTGCAGGTGAGCAGGATTTTGTTGTCAATGGAGCGCATGAGTTCCCTGCTGCAAGGGTGAGTGCTCATAATCTACAACAGTAGTGTCAAACACAAGGCTTTAGATTTAGCACGCCACATTATTTTCTATGGCCCGCAAAAGCCTCGAAGTAGGGTTGTATGGTATACCGGTACTAGTATAGTATCGTGGTACTAATGAATCAAAAACGGTACTATACTCTGTTTGAAAAGTACCGGTTCGCCATATTTTTTTTTTTTTTTTTACGGGCATGACGCCGCGTCATCGTCACGTCGTGACATTGCTGGTTTTACGAGCAGAGGAGCATGTTCGGCAGCGCACAATCACAGAGTATTTACAAGCAGACAGAAAAGGGAGAACGGACGCATTTTGGCTTAAAAACTAAAGATAAAGGTGAAGTTATAACACTGAAACGCCCTCAGGAAGAGGTGCTTTAAAACATGGCTAGCTCGTTAGCGGCTAATGTCCATCCGCAATTGGCAGTGTTTTAGCTTCTTCTAAATCACTAATCCTCGCCTCCATGGCGACAAATAAAGCAAGTTTCTTTCAAGTATCAACCCTGCAGGATGAGGAATAGCTAAACATGCTTCACTACACACCGTAGGAGGATACAATAGCTCACCGGCGTCACAATGTAAACAAATGTCGTGGGTGGATCTACACCTAACATCCACTGTAATGATACCAAGTACAGGACCGTATCTAGTCGATACTACTATGATTACATCAATATTTTTTATCGTCACAAAATCTTTTTTCTTTAAAAAAAAAAAATCATATTATATTCATAAACTCAGAAAATACGTCCCTGGACACATGAGAACTTAAATTATGATCAATGTGTGACCCTGGAACTACTTGGTATCGGATTGTACCTAAATTTGTGTTATCATCCAAAACTAATGTAAAGTATAGAAACAACAGAAGAATAAGTGATTATTACATTTTAACAGAAGTGTAGATAGAACATGTTGAAATAGAAAATAAGCAGATATTAACAGTAAATGAACAAGTAGATTAATAATCAAATTTTACAGCTTGTCCCTCGTAATTTTGACAAAACAATAGAATAGAAATGACACAATATGTTACTGCATACGTCATCATACAAATTAGGAGCCTTTGTTTGTTTACTTACTACTAAAAGACAAGTTGTCTTGTATGTTCACTATTTTATTTAAGCACAAAATTACAATAAGATACATATGTTTAATGTACCCTAAGATTTTTTGTTTAAAAAAAGCCAATAATGCCATTTTGTGTTAGTTAGAAAAGTATCGAAATACATTTTGGTACCGGTACCAAAATAGTGGTATCAAGACAACCCTACCTCGAAGTAACATGCGTTAATAACATACTTTATCTTTTCTTACTATATCTAGTCATTCTTTGCATTTTGACAGAAAATAATATACATGTATTGCATGAAATTGCATTCTTTATATTTTAAACGTTTATACATTCTACTTTTTGTTAAAATAATAACAATTTAAATATCAACTTGAGTCATGATTTCATAAAAAGTTGTTCATCAAGTTTTTGCATTTACAGTAATATGCTGTAAAACAACCATACATTTTGCTGTAAAAAAAACAGTGGTACCGTTTTTGCATTTACTGTTACGGTACAGGGGGAAGAAGAAGAATGCAGGGACGTAGTTTAGTAGCTAGAAGTGCATAACAAATAGCTCTTCAGTTGACGTTCTGCTGTATCCCCTTTGTAAGCCTTTTTACAAAATTTAAAAAGATATATTTATATTTTTAAAGTGACCCAACCGCACGCATCGGTTTTATCAGTATGCGGCAGCCCTCGGTGGAAAGAGTTTGGACACTGCTGTCTTAAAGGCAATTAAAATAATCTTAAATTGATGATCAATTTCTTATTTAATTGATCATGTTTTTTATCAGATTTACAACCACATTTTATTAAACTTTAATATTTTTTTTATGTATCATAAAATTTTTATTTATGTATAATCCCGTTTTTATTCATTTATAAAAAATATTTATTACATTTCTAATACATTTTTATTATATTTAAGATAAAAATTGTATTAAATGTATAATCTTTTTTTATGAGTTATAATACTGGGATAGGCTCCAGCACTCCCCGCGACCCCAAAAAAGGGACAAGTGGTAGAAAATAGATAGATGGATGGATGGATTTTATTATCAAATTCATATTAAATGGATGGATTTTTTAAAATATAGTTCCTGGTTCCTTTTTAAACATGTATTATCAAATTTTTTATTAAATTTATCATATTTTTTTTATGAAATATATAATCAAATTTCTATTACATTGTTTTTTTTATTTAAAACAATTATAATTACCTTTCTATTAAATGTATATTACATTTTTTACTAAATGCATTGTCAAATTTGTATTAAATGTATACGTTTTTTCAATTAAATGTATCTATATTTTTTTTAATATGATTATTTTTTATTGCATTCATTATCCTTTTTTTATTGTATGCATTTATACTTTTTTAACCATAGATTTTGCTGTAAAAAACAAACAAACAGTGGTACCGTTTTTGCATTTACATTAATATTCTGTAAAACAACCATAGATTTTGCTGTAAAAAAAACAGTGGTACCTTTTTTGCATTTACAGTAACATGCTGTAAAAACAAAAACTATAAATTTTACCATAAAAAACCTCTAGTACCGATTTTGCATTTACAGTAATATTCTGTAAAACAACCATAAATTTTGCTGTAAAAAAACAGTGGTACCGTTTTTGCATTTACTGTTACGGTACAGGGGGAAGAAGACGGAACAGAATGCAGGGACGTAGTTTAGCTCTATTTGTTTTATATACAATATTATGAAGTGTGAAAAACTAATCGAAATGTGTGTGGTGTGAGACTATGTGTAGTGATTAGCTGTTGAGTGTTACCGGTCGTGTTGAGCGAGGTGTGGAAGTCCAAGGGGGCAAGACAAGCAAGCGTGAGGTCAAGGGCAGGAGCGAGGCGTCAAAGTCCGTGTCCAGGCGGGAGGTCGAGATCCAAGAGGCAGTCAGGGAACCAGAGGGAATACGGGGAGACGAGACACGCATTCCGTGACGCAGGAACGGAGGAGTGCTGCTCGATGACGACAAGGGACACGAGACAAATGAACACGGAGGGGGAGAAACACAGAGAGAGAGAGTGTGCATAGAGCTAGAGTTTGTTGGCTTACTGTACTGGAACAGGTCGCTACGCTCTGGCCCGGAACGCAGGATTGCACAGGCTTAAGAAGCCCAGGGAGCTCATCAGCGACAGGTGTGCAGATTGCTGATTGATTGCAGCCCCTGGCTGCAGCAGGAGCGGCGGGCGCAGGAGCGCACTTGGAGGTGCACTCAGCGCAGCGCACAGAGGAATGCACATTAGAATGCGCCCGGGCCGTGACATTTACAGTAACATGCTGTAAAAACAAAAACTATAAGTTTTACCTTTAAAAAAGTCTGGTACCGTTTTTGCAACCATAGATTTTACCGTAGTGGTACTAAGTTTGCATTTACAGTAATATGCTGTTAAAAAAAAAAAAAAAAATTCAATCATTTCATAGTAAAAAAAAAAAAAAAGATAAATGATAAATGGGTTGTACTTGTATAGCGCTTTTCTACCTTCAAGGTACTCAAAGCGCTTTGACACTACTTCCACATTTACCCATTCACACACACATTCACACACTGATGGAGGGAGCTGCCAAAACAGTTGTTTTTTTTTACATTGTTCGAGGAAAAAAAACAATAATCAAATGCTTCAGCAAATGTTTAATAATGAGGCGGATCATTATGAATTTGAATTAATATATTATTGACTGTAACAGAAGGCCCTCTGAGGGCAGCCATAACTGCAATGTGTCCCTCGATGAAATCGAGTTTGACACCCCTGATCTACAATATGGTCACAATTTGCAATAACAATGTTTGATAATCATGACTGGGACTTGATATCACGGCCAATTTTCTAAATCCATTCAAACTGCGTTTTAAAAAGTTTATGTCTCAACTCTGTTTCAAAATGTAAATGTGCTTTTTTTTGTTCTCTCTTTGCAATAAACATGTTTTCAGTGCTGACTTTGAAATTGGGCAATTTAAACTTGAACTGTAAATAAAACCGTCTCAAGTCTCAAAAGTGTAATTTTGAAATAAGAAAGGAATTGCAATGGAAGTTTTCGTGTACTGAAAATTGCATTGAAGTATTTATTTGGGTGCCTAATAATAATAATAACAATAATAATAGTGTTCTATGCTATTTTTCTAAGAGCTTAATTTGCTTAGCACTGTTAGACAGGATGTAACACACGGGATTTTATTGTTTTTTTCAAGGCACTTGACGTCAGTGCGGGGATTGAAGTAAACAGAAGTACCTGTCGAGTTCTATTTGGATTTACACTGTATGAAAAAAACATTTTAAATGTATTTTACCTTTGCAACCTCATTATACTATTGGCTAAGTTTTATATTCATAAATGAAAGTTCCTCAATACCCGACCTGTTTTTTTGTGCCTTTAAAAAGAATTAGAACTCTACGTTAAAACACTCTCTACCTCTAACAACCAAAAAGCTGTGAAAACAATGATGCTGTGTTCCAAATTTAAATTATTTACTGAACTTGTGTGAGCCTATGGCTTTGCACTTTGTTATATATATATATATATATATATATATATATATATATATATATATATATATATATATATATATATATATATATATATATATATATATATTGGACTCTATTTTAGTTACTTTATTGAGTTTACAACCCCCTGGCGCTGTTTTGTACTGTTTTTGTACTTATTTTGATTATTATTATTTCTCAAATGTTTGTAAATGTTGCAATTGATATATAAGGGTTTATAAAATGTAAAAAAATAACAAAAAATAAAAAAAGTACCTGCCGAGTTGCGGCAGCCGTCGTTTCTTCAAAGTGAGCGGTTAGCTCAGTTACAAATATAATCAATAAACACACCAGTTTTGGTCAGATGTTTACGTTGCGTGATCCTAACGTGGGGTGGTTTTAGCACCTGAACGAGCCGCTTTTACATTTTTATTTTATATTTATGCTAACAAAAGTTACTAAATCCGCGGTAATGCTAGTAAGTCCCTCACGTTTCTTTTGTTTTGCCCTTTCAGGCTTGTTGTTGGAAGCTAATATTGGCATAGTATGATGCTGCTGCTACCAGGGGGTGGGTGGGGGAACCCATGTGATGCTCTGTAAAATTGATATTGCAAACTTTAAAATATATGGATCCAATTGATAAAAAATAATATATATATTTTTTTGCCCAACCCTAATTTATGACTACACACCAATTATTACAATATCTATGCTACTTGTGTTTGACAGGAGATCTGTCAGAGGCTGATGAATCTCAGTGTTTATCTCCATGCACTCCAAGTAAGTACAACACTTCACAATAACATGCAGTATATGTACTCAAATACCCTTAAATTTGACATAATTTTGTATCATTAAATAGTCCATAATTATCTATCATACCTTCGAATACAAAAACCTATATATTTTTACAGTATAAGCAACAACATCCTCCTAATACATTATGACTTCAAAATAAAATACAACCACTTCCTCCCAATGACAAATGTTATTTCACAAAAGGATCTTATTGTGAAAATATTAGAAAGAAGTGGTTGTATTTTTTTTTTTTTTTTTGATAATAAAATAATATTTTTTTATATATCGGGGAAGTGGCAGCTCTTATTGTGAAAATACCCTGACTATGTTATTATGTCTCAGGTCCTAATACACGTTGGCAAATATATTTTACATTAGGTGTCTACATGTAAAAGATATTTGTGAAGTATGATCAATAATTGATAAAAAGGAAGGGGCTTAATACCTGATGGCAAATGTATTTCAACAATAAAATCTACCACATTCCTCTCATTCCACAATTACTTTATTACTGTGTAATAGGCACTAACACTTCCATGTAATATATGAAAACTGCTGTGTTTCACAATAAGAGCTTTTACTACTTCTTCCAAATACACAATGACTGCATCTTCACATCAAGAGCTACTGTAACGCTGCCAATTAGGGAATGAAAACAACTATATTTCACAATAAGAGCTACTAATTCCTCCTAATACATTAACATGATTAGTGTATGGTCAAACTAAAATAAAACCACTTCCCCTTAATACACAAAAATGTGTACATTTTCCCAAATAAGAGTTACCACTTCCTCCTAATACACAAAATGTATGTATTTTCACAATAAGAGCTGCCACTTCTTTGTAATACATAAGAAATATTTTTGTATTGGCACAATAAAATATAACCACTTTTTCTTAATACACAAAAATTTGTAAATTTTCACAGTAAGAGTTACCACTTTCTCCTAATACATAGACATAATGTATTTTCACAATAAAAGCTAATGCTCCCATCGATTAGATGACAACAGCTGTATTTCACAATAAGAGCTACCACTTAATACAATATCATAATTATTGTATCAACGCAGTAAAATACAACCACTTCCTCCTAATACATGATGACAAATGTGTTTTCACAATAAGAGCTACCACTGTGTTTATTGAGAAAATACATTTATGTATTAGGAGAGAAAGAAGTGGTATTTAATTGTGACGTTACAACAATTTTTTTATGTATTGGAGAAGTGGCAACTCTTATTGTAAAAATATATTTTCATAATGTATTGGGTCCTGATATATTTTATGGTAAGTGTCAACATGTAGACGACGTGTGAAGAATGTTCAATAATTGGTAAAAAGAACGGGCTTAATAAATGATGACAAATGTATTTTAACAATAAAACCTACTTCTTCCTCTAAATACACAGTTACTGTATTCTTACAATAAGCACTAACCCTGCCATTTAATAAAATAAAACAGCTGTTTTTCACAATAAGACCCTCCATTTCTTCCTAATACATTAAACTGATTACTGTATAGTCAAGCTAAAATAAAACCACGTCCTCCCAAGTACACAAAATTAATGTATTTTCACAATAAGAGCTGCCACTTCCTCTTATTATAATAATTTTAAAAAATTCCGTCAAAATTACATACAACCACTTCTTCCTAATACATGATGACAAATGTATCTTCACAATAAAAGCTATCACTTTGTCCTAATACACAGTTAACGTTGCCATTTAATACATGAAAACAGCTGTATTTCACAATAAAAGGTACCATTTTTTCCTAATACATTAAAATTATTATTGTATTTGCAAACTGAAATGCAACCAAGTCCATCCTAATACACAAAATTAATGTATTTTCACAATAAGTGCTGTCACGTCCTCTTAATATAATGAAAAGTAATTTTGTTTCGTCAGAATAACATATAACCACTTCTTCCTAATACATGATGACAGATGTTTTTTCACAATAAAAGCTATCACTTTGTCCTAATACACAGTTAACGTTGCCATTTAATACATGAAAACAGCTGTATTTCACAATAAAAGGTACCATTTTTTCCTAATACATTAAAATGATTATTGTATTGGCAAACTGAAATGCAACCAAGTCCTCATAATACACGAAATGTATGTATTTTCACAATAAGAGCTTTCACATCGTCCTACTACATTAGAAATAATCATTGTATCGTCACAATAAAATAAAACCACTTTTTCCTAATACATGATGACAAATATATTACAATTAAAAATTCATAAAATAAATGAAAACAGCTGTATTTCACAATAAGAGCGCTCACTTTGTCCTTCTACAGTACATTAAAAATAATAATTGTATTTTCACAATAAAATACAAACTCTTTTCCCTAATACATGATGACAAACAATATATTATTATTGTATATAAATAAAATAAATGAAAACCGCTGTATTTCACAATTAGAGCTACCATTTCTTCCTAAATCAATTATTGTATTGTCAAAGTGAAATACAACCACTGTCTTCTTAGTACACAAAAATGTATACAATTTCTCATTAACAATTACCATTTCCTCCCAATGCACAAATTTATGTATTTTTTACAATAAGAGTTAACTCTCCCATCTAACACAAAACAGCTGTATATAGAAATTAGAGCTAACACTTACTCCTGATACAATAAAATATTTATTATATCGTCACAATGAAATAAAACCACTTCCTACTAATACATGATGACACATGTATTTTTCTAGTAAGAACCACCTCCTCTTAATACGTTGTTATTTTATAATCGTAATATGCAGAGGTGTGGACTCGAGTCACATGACTTGGACTCGAGTCAGACTCGAGTCATGAATTTGATGACTTTAGACTCGACTTGACAAAATGTAAAAAGACTTGCAACTCGACTTAGACTTTAACATCAATGACTTGTGACTTCACTTGGACTTGAGCCTTTTGAATTGACCTGACTTGACATGACTTGCTACTTTCCCCAAAACCCAAAGATGAAAAAGTTATTCGGGAGCGCTCCGTATTTTTCATTGTGTACTTGTCTATCAGCGTTGCGTGTGTCAGCTGGTGGGCTCTCAGTACAACAGCCAATCAAATTAGATCTACTTTGTTTTCATCACACAGCATTCATCCAATCAAATTGCAGGACAACCAACGAAGAAGACATGTCCAAACCACACGCCAGTGAACAAAAAATGATACCTAAAATAATTTAGTTTGGGTATAAAAATTACGAGGTGGTCAACACAAAACGGTTTGCAGTATGCAACACATGCGGTTCGAAAATTACTGATGGAGAGGCAACAACTTCCAACTTCGTCCGGCATTTGAAGTTGCACAAAGAACGGTAAGTTTTGAATGTAAGATAACGTTTATTGGCTAAGTAACGTGACTTTTATTTGCTGTGTAGTTAAATCAATGAGGCTGTAAACTCACTGCTAACGTTATAACGTTATTGCAAACACGGGAATCTGTTGCAGTTCACTACCTTATTCATACTTTTTGTTCAGTGATTTTTTTCAAGCAGGGTTACGTTAGTCAATATATCACACGTAACGTTAGACGGCGGTCAGCAGCACCGCGTATTTTAGCCACCTAAAAAAAGACAAAAATAGTAAAATAAAGGTCAGTTAAAATGTATACTATATTATGAATGTACCGTTTTAGCTAGCTTTCTGACATACTGTTGGTTGTTTACCTCAGTGGTCCCCAACCACCGGGCCGCGGCCCGGTACTGGTCCGTGGATCGATTGGTATCGGGCCGCACAAGAAATAATTTTTTTTTTCTTCTTTTTTTAATTAAATCAACATAAAAAACACAAGATACACTTACAAGTAGTGCACCAACCCAAAACAACTCTCTCCCCCCTTTTGTTCTGGGCATTGAACATGAAGACTCTTCCTTCACTGTTACGAGTGGCCATGAGAATCTTGGCAGTGCCTGCCTCCAGTGCTCCAGTGGAGCGAGTTTTCAGCCATGGTGGCATCATACTACGCCCCCATCGTGCACAAATGACTGACAGACTCTTGGCTAATTTGGTCTTTTGCAAATGCAATGCAGCATAGGGCCCTGACATATAAAAAGTACAACTTTTTTGTTATGTTCACATATATGTCATGTTTTTTCAATGTTAACACTTTTGTACAAATAAGTACATTTGCACTTTATTTTTCAATGTGTTTGTTCTGTAAAGGAATGAGTTAATGTTTAAAATGACTGGTTAATAGTGCTATTATAAAGTGCAATGTCAGCACAATTTTCTTTCCTGCAATTTAAAATGCACTTGTTTTAATAAATAAATACAGCGTTTGAAAAGCATACACAATCTGTGTTAATATATTAGTCTGTGGTTAAAAGGACTTGAAAGGACTCAAAACTCAAAATGCAGGACTTAGGACTTGACATGAGACTTTCCAGTCTTGACTTTGGACTTGACTCGGGGCTTGCCTGTCTTGACTCGGGACTTGACTCGGACTTGAGGGCAAAGACTTGAGACTTACTTGTGACTTGCAAAACAATGACTTGGTCCCACCTCTGGTAATATGAGCAAAAATGTCCTCACAATTTGCGCCTGTATTTTCAAAATAAGAGCCTTGTAGACCAGTGGTCCCCAACCTTTTTGTAACTGCGGACCGGTCAACGCTTGAAAATTTTGTCTCATAAAAAAATACAATCATGTGTGCTTACGGACTGTATCCCTGCAAACTGTATTGATCTATATCGATGTATAATGTAGGAACCAGAATATTAATAACAGAAAGAAACAACCCTTTTGTGCGAATGAGTGTAAATGGGGTAGGGAGGTTTTTTGGGTTGGTGCACTAATTGTAAGTGTATCTTGTGTTTTTTATGTTGATTTAATAAAAGAATAAAAAATAAAAAGTTTTCATTTTATTTTATTTTTTTAATTTCTTGTGCGGCCCGGTACCAATCGATCCACGGACCGGTACCGGGCTGCGGCCCGGTGGTTGGGGACCACTGTTATAGACAACTTCACAGTAAGAGTGGACTAACGCTTCACAAATAGAGCATTACATTACAGTACATAATAACATTTATATTCATAATCAGAGCTCCTCCTAATACATAACAATCATCGTGTCTTCACAATAAGAGCTCCCGCTTCCTGCTGATTCATTAATTAAACACAGATAATACCTGTCCCCTTCAGGCGGCCGTCATCAAACAAGACTCTATCCTGGAGCTGCTGCTGCAACAAGAGGACGCGGCGTCGCCGGCCTCGGCGGGCTCGTGGCGCCAAAACCGCGAAGCCGGCACGGGGTCGACCATCGGGGAGCTGGCCCTGTTGCAGAGACAGCACAGCCTGCTGCAGGAGGAGCTGCTGAGGCTGCGGGACACCGAGAGCCGCTTCAAGGACAGCGAGAGGGCCCGGGCCAAGCTGGAGAAGCAGGTTCGACACATGAAAGTGTCTAGCGTGGCTTCCTCGCAGGAACAGGGGGACATGGCCACGCAGGTAAGAAAAGTACAATGACGTTCTAAATGCGTCATTTGTTCACTTTAATTTTATTGTTTACAGCCCAGACCGGAAGAGTTGAGCGGTGCCAATTGGGGCAACCAGGAAGCTCTCCACCAATCAGAGGCTACTCAGGGAGGAAGCGATGTGGAGGTGGACATGACGTCGGATGATGATGATGATGAGGAGCCCTCCGGAAGCTCCCGAGGTCAGATATTGGACATTTTATTAGGTACCCCTCCTTCGTACAATGACAGCTAATACGAGAACATAATACATTTGGCCTTTTTAAAGACATTTTAAACACATTTAAATAAAAGACTTAGACGAGACTTAGACTTAGACTTCTTAGACTTAAACTTAGACTAAGACTTCCTTTTTATTGTCATTCAAATTTGAACTTTACAGTACAGATAAGAACGGAATTTCGTTGCATTAGCTCATGGTAGTGCAGGATAAAAAATCAATAAGGTGCAGATATAAATAAATAGATTACTGGACAGATAAATATATTGCACCTTTGCATATGCATCCACGTTTATGGATGTATGTTACCCATCCATCCATCCATCTTCTTCCGCTCATCCGAGGTTGGGTCGCGGGGGCAGCAGCCTAAGCAGAGAAGCCCAGACTTCCCTCTCCCCAGCCACTTCGTCCAGCTCTTCCCGGGGGATCCCGAGGCGTCTCCAGGCCAGCCGGGAGACATAGTCTTCCCAACGTGTCCTGGGTCTTCCCCGTGGCCTCCTACCGGTCGGACGTGCCCTAAACACCTCCCTAGGAAGGCGTTCGGGTGGCATCCTGGCCAGATGCCCGAACCACCTCATCTGGCTCCTCTCGATGTGGAGGAGCAGCGGCTTTACTTTGAGTTCCCCCCGGATGGCAGAGCTCCTCACCCTACCACAAAGGGAGAGACCCGCCACCCGGCGGAGGAAACTCATTTCGGCCGCTTGTACCCGTGATCTTGTCCTTTTGGTCATAACCCAAAGCTCATGACCATAGGTGAGGATGGGAGGGTAGATCGACCGATAAATTGAGAGCTTTGCCTTCCGGCTCAGCTCCTTCTTCACCACAACGGATCGATACAGCGTCTGCATTACTGAAGACGCCGCACCGATCCGCCTGTCGATCTCACGATCCACTCTTCCCTCACTCGTGAACAAGACTCCGAGGTACTTGAACTCCTCCACTTGTATGTTACATTGTCTTTATATTCCAGCCAGTTAATCCATTTTTGGGGGGAATTGAGGGGATTATTATGATGCGTTCAAGAGTCTTACGGCCTGAGGGTAGAAGCTGTTACAGAACCTGGAGGTTCTGCTACGGAGGCTGCGGAACCTCTTTCTAGAGTCCAGCAGTGAAAACAGTCCTTGGTGGGGGTGGGAGGAGTCTCTGCAGATTTTCTGAGCCCTGGTCAGGCAGCGGCTTTTTACGATCTCCTGGAGAGGAGGTAGAGGGGCTGGGCCCAGTATAATGTGCTCATTCTAATTCATTGTTTGTGTTCTTCCAGATTTCCAAGACATTCCAGAGGAGAACTGATCTTCCGCACACACGCTTCCCAAACAGGTCTAACTCAATAATAGAAAGCCATTATTACGCCACAATATATTTCTGTTCTCTCTTCCGATTATCCGTTTATTTATTAGTACTGTAGTGTTCCCGGGTATGTTTGCTGCTTCTCGCTTTCAGGGTTTAAGGCTGATTGTGATGTGTCGTGTGCATGATTTATTTCAACTGGACCAAAGGCTTAAAAGGGAACATGTGAATGATAACACTTACTACGGCTGTACTTCTGATCAATAACAATTTTTTAATCATGCATATTGTAAAGGATTAATTTCCATATATTTACTAGTGCATTTGAGCACCAAAAAGCAGGAAGCAAAAAATTAAAAATAACATGATGTATTCTAAAAGCGACTATAAGCGACGATTATTAGCTCATTTTTATGAAGCGGCATTATGAAGCGAACACCTACTATAGTGTTGCACTTTCTCGCACATAAACAAAAGGTCTGGCTAGTGCATCAATAACTCTCAAATAGTCTATCAGAAGTGTATTTTTTGGTTGTTCTGCATGTTTATGAAAATATTTTACCTTCATTTTAGTGCAATAGACACCATTTTTTTGAGCTTTGTTGTGTATTTATCTTGTTTCCAGACACTTGACAATCTTATCGATCAAGGACTTTTCTGATATGAATGTATTTTCTGCTCTTGTTTTTCAAAAAGTTGCAAGGTAAAGTTTATGGATGCAAATAAATGGTGTAAGAAGACTGTATTACAATATATGGAAGGAGTATGCTTACTTTTTGCCATATGGATTGTATACACAGAAAATAAAATGTCCTATAAAAGCGTTCATGTTGGTGTACAGTGGCTGTTTTAGCTTTAGGCCACGTGGCAAATGCACGGGGAGGCATTTTAAAGGAGCCTCCCGAGGATGAAGGGGGAAAAAGATTAATATTTTGATTTGTTTATTTAATAGTTTAATTTTGTGCTCAGCGGCCGTTTGCATATGTATGTCAGATAGACGCCCTCTTCAGGATAAAACCAAAGTGAGTCTCAAACATATTTTGGCGAGGTTGAGTCACTAGCACAGGAAATGGTCAGAGGTCAACTTCTTTTGAGGAAGTGCTATACTATTTGCTAATTACTCACTCACGCTCTAAGGAGGGCGCCATTGAAGCTAGAAGTGCATAATAAATGGCTCTTCAGTTGACGTTCTGCTGTATCCCCTTTTTAAGCCTTTTTACAAAATGTAAAAGATATATTTATATTTTTGAAGTGACCCAACCACACGCTTCGGTTTTATCAGTATGCGGCAGCACTCGGCAGAAAGAGTTTGGACACTGCTGTCTTAAAGGCAATTAAAATAATCTTAAATTGATAGACTTAAAATGAATTGATGATTATATTTTTTTAATCAAATTTACAACCACATTTTATTAAACTTTTTTTTTTTTTTTTATGTATAATGACATTTTTTTTTCATTTGTAATCACATTGTATAATCCTGTTTTTATTAATTTATGACAAATATTTATTACATTTATAATACATTTTTATTACATTTAAAATAAAAATGTTATTAGATATACAATCTTTTTTATGAGTTATAATACTGGGATAGGTTCCAGCACTCCCCGCGATCCCAATAAAGGGACAAGTGGTACAAAATGGATAGATGGATGGATGTATTTTATTATCAAATTCATATTAAATGTATGTCTTTTTTTTAAATAGTTATTGGTTCCTTTTTAAACATGTATTATCAAATTTTTTATTAAATCTATAATAATTTTTTATGAAATGTATACCGTATTTTCCGCACTATAAGGCGCACCGGATTATAAGGCGCACCTTCAATGAATGGCGTATTTTAAAACTTTGTTCATATACAAACCCCGTTTCCATATGAGTTGGGAAATTGTGTTAGATGTAAATTTAAACGGAATACAATGATTTGCAAATAATTTTCAACCCATATTCAGTTGAATATGCTACAAAGCTAACATATTTGATGTTCAAACTCATAAACATTTTTTTTTTTTGCAAATAATCATTAACTTTAGAATTTGATGCCAGCAACACGTGACAAAGAAGTTGGGAAAGGTGGCAATAAATACTGATAAAGTTGAGGAATGCTCATCAAACACTTATTTGGAACATCCCACAGGTGAACAGGCAAATTGGGAACAGGTGGGTGCCATGATTGGGTATAAAAACAGCTTCCCAAAAAATGCTCAGTCATTCACAAGAAAGGATGGGGCGAGGGTCACCACTTTGTCAACAAATGCGTGAGCAAATTGTTGAACAGTTCAAGAAAAACCTTTCTCAACCAGCTATTGCAAGGAATTTAGGGATTTCCCCATCTACGGTCCGTAATATCATCAAAGGGTTCAGAGAATCTGGAGGAATCACTGCACGTAAGCAGCTAAGCCCGTGACCTTCGATCCCTCAGGCTGTACTGCATCAACAAGCGACATCAGTGTGTAAAGGATATCACCACATGGGCTAAGGAACACTTCAGAAACCCACTGTCAGTAACTACAGTTGGTCGCTACATCTGTAAGTACAAGTTAAAACTCTCCTATGCAAGGTGAAAACCGTTTATCAACAACACCCAGAAACGCCGTCGGCTTCGCTGGGCCTGAGCTCATCTAAGATGGACTGATACAAAGTGGAAAAGTGTTCTGTGGTCTGACAAGTCCACATTTCAAATTGTTTTTGGAAACTGTGGACGTCGTGTCCTCCGGACCAAAGAGGAAAAGAACCATCCGGATTGTTATATGCGCAAAGTTGAAAAGCCAGCATCTGTGATGGTATGGGGGTGTATTAGTGCCCAAGACATGGGTAACTTACACATCTGTGAAGGCGCCATTAATGCTGAAAGGTACATACAGGTTTTGGAGCAACATATGTTGCCATCCAAGCAACGTTACCATGGACGCCCCTGCTTATTTCAGCCAGACAATGCCAAGCCACGTGTTACATCAACGTGGCTTCATAGTAAAAGAGTGCGGGTACTAGACTGGCATGCTTGTAGTCCAGACCTGTCTCCCATTGAAAATGTGTGGCGCATTATGAAGCCTAAAATACCACAGCGGAGACCCCCGGACTGTTGAACAACTTAAGCTGTACATCAAGCAAGAATGGGAAAGAATTCCACCTGAGAAGCTTAAAAAATGTGTCTCCTCAGTTCCCAAACGTTTACTGAGTGTTGTTAAAAGGAAAGGCCATGTAACACAGTGGTGAACATGCCCTTTCCCAACTACTTTGGCACGTGTTGCAGCCATGAAATTCTAAGTTAATTATTATTTACAAAAAAAAAAAGTTTATGAGTTTGAACAACAAATATCTTGTCTTTGTAGTGCATTCAATTGAATATGGGTTGAAAAGGATTTGCAAATCATTGTATTCCGTTTATATTTACATCTAACACAATTTCCCAACTCATATGGAAACGGGGTTTGTATAAGGCGCACCGAATTATAAAGCGCACTGTCAGCTTTTGAGGAAATTGGAGGTTTTTAGGTGCGGCTTATAGTGCGGAAAATACGGTAATCAAATTTCTATTAAATTGTTTTTTTATAAAAAAATATATAACTACCGTTCTATTAAATGTATATTTAAATTTTTACTAAATGCATTGTCAAATTTGTATTAAATGTATAACTTTTTTTCAATTAAATGTATATATTTTTTTATTATAATTATTTTTTTATTACATATATTATCCTTTTTTTTATTGTATGCATTTATCATTTTTTTCAAATTACATTTATAATAAAATTGTTTGTACTAAATGTAATAGTTTAAGTAGCAGAGGTCTAGAACTGCTACTGTTGATATAAGAGCATATATTGTGGTCAAATTATTAGAAACGGCTCTCACTGCATAGGAAAAAAAAGGGTCCCGGACAATAAAAGTAAAGATAGAAAGACAAGCGGACACACGCAGAGACTCCTCATCCTAATCCCGCAGACAATGTCAGCCAAAAGATGTTTATTAATAACTCAACTAGGCCTCGCAGAGGGGAATAACTAACATAGTCACCCCCCGCCCCCCCTCTCCATATATGCGCTTGTCATAGCCACTGTACCCCTCTCTCCCAGGAGACCCCCAATTATAGGCACCACAGGCCAGGTGATGGAATACAGTTACAAGGCCGGAATGTTGTGTCGCTTCTGCGTTTGTTACTCCTCTCCAAGCATCATCGTTCATAATGTATTATTATTATTCCCACCCTGTAGCGTATTTTAAGGCATCACATTTTATGATATGTGATACACACTCGCTTGCCAATTTATTAGATACTCCCACCTCTATCATTATTATCATGCAAGCAACTCCACAAACTCATTTTCTTTTAAATATTTTCTATTGTGTGTATATGTATATATATATATAAATATATGATTTATAATTAAATTAAATTAAACTAAAGCAAAATAAAGTGCAATTAAATTAATTTGGACAGTTTAAAAAACAGAAGAGCAATGATACCGGAAGATGTGATAATAATTTAATTAAGAAATAAATCCAAAAATAAAGGTGCAATGATTTGTCAGTGCTCTTAACATCTTGGTCAATAATAATCCCTTATATATTGTATGAGCACTCAGAGAATAAAGAGTCAAGACTAATGTTATTGTGGAATCACATGTAATTCAATTAAACATAAGTTTATCTTAAATGATGGCGGTAGAGGTCATAAACCCTTGAAATTAAACCCCCAAAACGGCACAATTTTAACACGTAACATCCCTTTTAAAAAACAACAACACCCTTTTAGATAAGAAATAATGTATGAAAAACAATACAATAGTGATGTAATAATAGTGTACAGCATTTTCTTTGGAAAGTGCACTTCTACGGTATCTCCTTCCAGGTGCTCTTCCGTCAAACACACCATCAGCAGCTTTCCCGTGTTTTCAGGGATAAAAGTTTGCCTCTTAGATATTATTTGAACATCTTTAGCTGGCATTAGACCCAATTCTGCTTCAGTATGGTGCAGACTAGCAGTGATACTCTCAAATTGCTTTGCCAAGTTGGCTCCACCCTCTGTAATGTTTTGGATGATTTCTTTCTTTAATTCATGAATACCACCCTCTTCTTCTCAGCACTGTCCTTCACACTCACTTTCTTCCTTCCATTGCTTGGAAAAAAAAAAATGTCCAACTCTCACTCTAAGCTGTTATGGTCGGATCTTACAGGGTTCACTGTGACATTTGCTCCGCCAACTAATGATGGGCATGCTTGTAACTCAAATTTTTTTTTGCAGCTTAAACTATATCAATTAGCCAAAAGACGGCTCTTATCTCAGAACACTCTTAAATTGAGGAACCACTGTATAGCAACTTTTTTAAGCCTTTGTTTTTACAAAATGAAACAAAATACATGTACATTTTTTATCAATTTGCCGCGGCCCTCTGTGGAAAAGGTGTGGGCACCGCTGTCTTGAATGCAATTAAAACATAATTTAATTACATTTATATAATTTAAAAAGAATGTAATCTTAAAACATTTTATCAAATTAATAAAAAAATTTTTGTCAATTTACAATCACATTTTTATAACATTTACAAAAAAATGTTTTTCAAATTTTTATTCACATATTTTGATTAAATGTATAATATTGACTTATTCCATTTTTTATGATTTTTTAAAATTAAATGCATAATTAAATTTTTATTACATTTATAATAGAATGCTTGTCTGTCCGTCTATATTGGCCCTTCGATAAGGTGGCGACTTGTCCAGCATGTAAACTGCCTTCCGCTAGGATAGACCCATTTTATGAATTTTTATCAAATCTTTATTAAATTTGAAATCAAATTGTTTCTAAAATTATAAAAAAAATGTATTACATTTAGCATCATTTTTATTAAATTTATATTATAATTTATTAAATGTATAATCACATTTTTATTAACTTTATAATATTGTTTTCACATTTATAATCAAATTTTTATTAAATTGATCATGAAAAAAATTGTATTACAGTTCTAATAAAAACAATTTTTTATTAAATGTACAAAACCCAACACCAGTGAAGTTGGCACGTTGTGTAAATGGTAAATAAAAACAGAATACAATGATTTGCAAATCCTTTTCAACTTATATTAAATTGAATAGACTGCAAAGACAAGATATTCAATGATTGAACTGAGAAACTTCATTTTTTTTTGCAAATAATCATTAACTTAGAATTTAATGGCAGCAACACATTGCAAAAAAGTTGGCACAGAGGCATTTTTACCACTGTGTTACATGGCCTTTCCTTTTAACAACACTCAGTAAACATTTGGGAACTGAGGAGACCAATTTTTGAAGCTTTTCAGGTGGAATTCTTTCCCATTCTTGCTTGATGTACAGCTTAAGTTGTTCAACAGTCCGGGGTCTCCGTTGTGGTATTTTAGGCTTCATATTGCGCCACACGTTTTCAATGGTAGACAGGTCTGGACTACACGCAGGCCAGTCTAGTATCCGGACTCTTTTACTATGAAGCCGTTGTAACACATGGCTTGGCATTGTCTTGCTGAAATAAGCAGGGGCGTCCATGATAACGTTGCTTGGATGACAACATATGTTGCTCCAAAACCTGTATGTACCTTTCAGCATTAATGGCGCCTTCACAGATGTGTAAGTTACCCATGTCTTGGGCACTAATACACCCCCATACCATCACAGATGCTGGCTTTTCAACTTTGCGCCTATAACAATCCAGATGGTTCTTTTCCTCTTTGTCCCGGAGGACACAACGTCCACAGTTTCCAAAAACAATTTGAAATGTGGACTCGTCAGACCACAGAACACTTTTCCACTTTGCATCAGTCCATCTTAGATGAGCTCGGGCCCAGCAAAGCCGGCAGCATTTCTGGGTGTTGTTGATAAATGGCTTTCGCTTTGCATAGTAGAGTTTTAACTTGCATTGTTGCAGATGTAGGTTGATTGGCAACACTAAATTGGCCCTAGTGTGTGAATGTGAGTGTGAATGTTGTCTGTCTATCTGTGTTGGCCCTGTGATGAGGTGGCGACTTGTCCAGGGTGTACCCCGCCTTCCGCCCGATTGTAGCTGAGATAGGCTCCAGCGCCCCCCGTGACCCCAAAGGGAATAAGCGGTAGAAAGTGGATGTTGCAGATGTTGCGACAAACTGTAGTTACTGACAGTGGTTTTCTGAAGTGTTCTTGAGCCCATGCGGTGATATCCTTTACACACTGATGTCGCTTTTTGATGCAGTATCGAAGGTCCGTAATATCATCGCTTACGTGCAGTGATTTCTCCAGATTCTCTGAACATTTTGATGATATTACGGACCGTAGATGGTGAAATCCCTAAATTCCTTGCAATAGCTTGTTGAGAAATGTTGTTCTTAAACTGTTCAACAATTTGCTCACGCATTTGTTCACAAAGTGGTGACCCTCGCCCATCCTTGTTTGTGAATGACTGAGCATTTCATGGAAGCTGCTTTTATACCCAATCATGGCACCCACCTGTTCCCAATTAGCCTGTTCACCTGTGGGATGTTCCAAATAAGTGTTTGATGAGTATTCCTCAACTTTCTCAGTCTTTTTTGCCACTTGTGGCAGCTTTTTTGAAACATGTTGCAGGCATCAAATTCCAAATTAGCTAATATTTGAAAAAAATAACCAAGTTTTCAAGTTCGAACGTCAAGTATCTTGTCTTTGCAGTCTATCCATCCATCCATTTTCTACCGCTTATTCCCTTTTGGGGTCGCGGGGGGCGCTGGAGCCTATCTCAGCTACAATCGGGCGGAAGGCGGGGTACACCCTGGACAAGTCGCCACCTCATCGCAGGGCCAACACAGATAGACAGACAACATTCACACTCACATTCACACACTAGGGCCAATTTAGTGTTGCCAATCAACCTATCCCCAGGTGCATGTCTTTGGAAGTGGGAGGAAGCCGGAGTACCCGGAGGGAACCCACGCAGTCACGGGGAGAACATGCAAACTCCACACAGAAAGATCCCGAGCCCGGGATTGAACCCAAGACTACTCAGGACCTTCGTATTGTGAGGCAGATGCACTAACCCCTCTTCCACCGTGACGCCCGTCTTTGCAGTCTATTCAATTGAATTTAGGTTGAAATGGATTTGCAAATTATTGTATTCTGTTTTTATTTACGATTTACACAACGTGCCAACTTTTTGTGTAATCCATTTTAGTATCATCAATTTTTTCTAATTTATAACTACATTTTTATTTAAAAAAATAGATACAATTTTAATATAGAGAAATCTTGAATGTTTTTTTCAATGATGTAACACTCAAGCCTTTTAAAAAATAGTCACCTGTCTGGCTGTATATTTTGCATGTGTTATGTTGTTCTTTTTTAAATTAATTACATTAAATAAATTGGGTCAAAGATGCCGGAAGATCATGACACCTACATATAGTCCAATCAGATTGCTGTGATGTAATTCCGGGAGGCGCTAATTTCCTCTCAGGTTACAGTTCAATTGTTCATTTTATTGCATTTTTACCAAACACTAACCGGGAAATGAACTGAGATTCTCGCTGAGTTGTTGGCGACACTCGACTTGCTTGTCGGATGCGTCTGACATGTTGTTGGTGTTGAGTCAGAGCCACCAGATCTGAATTATGTGCCAGTGTAAACTCACTTGGTGTCAGATGAGATTAGAGCTGCTTGCTTGACGGCGGCAACAGCTGTGAGTCTACACGCTAAAGTAGCAGCATTACGAGGGATTAGAGGGGAAATGCTTTCTTTTTGTTTTTAAGGAGATGTTTTGATGATGTTTGGAAATGAGGGCCGAAGTTATCGGTGGAACTTGGTGGTGGTTTTGTGTCGGCGTGTGAAAAGTGCACAATTTGCGTGGACAAACCGAGGGTGCGGCATTGGGGATGATCCCCAGGATTCTCCAAAGTGGGCGTGTCACTTCAACCGCGGCGTATAAAAGCTCTCCCTCCATCTTGGTCAGAGTTTGGTGTCTCGTCCACTTTGCCAGGCCGTCTGTCCGTCCTCATCCCGTCGTCCTTTTCTAATTTTAAAAACCAAAAAACCAAAAACAAAAAGAAGAACCGACCGCCAAGATGGAGGCCATCAAGAAGAAGATGCTCATGCTCAAGCTGGACAAGGAGAACGCTCTGGACCAGGCGGAGCAGGCGGAGGCGGACAAGAAAGCAGCGGAGGATAGAAGCAAACAGGTAGGCCGAGATGATGAAACTACAAATATGACCTCTTCTTTTAACTGTTGCGTGTTCTCCTAGCACGAAGACGAGCTCCTGCAGATGCAGAAGAAGCTGAAGGGGACAGAGGACGAGCTGGACAAATACTCCGAGGCGCTGAAGGATGCTCAGGAGAAGCTGGAGGTGGCCGACAAGAAGGCCGCTGATGTGAGTTGTCGCTTTTGTTTTGTTTATTTAGTTTTTTGCCCGGTAACACAACGAAAGGTCGTGCCGGGGGCTATTATGGTCGGCACAGTAAGATAAAAGCCGCCGGTGTAAATCAAGCAGATCCACTCCACTGCATTCCATTCTCCTCATGCTCTGAATGGAGACCCCCCCCCCCCCCCCCTCCCCGCCAAACTGACAGCTGTGTGTGGGGGGTACAAGGATTGAGGAGCCTGCTTTAGGCCATGATGTCAGCCGCTAAACCTTGACTCTTAGCTTAACAATGGCCCCACTCCTTTTTAGGTGCATCCTTCAGCATCCGCTACCCAATAGGTGGGACACAACCGTATTGTTTTAAATGTTGTCAAGAGTGGGTTAGCTTGTAAAATAAATGTGTAAAATAAATGGCAGTAATATTCATGTTATTGTCAAAAAAGGTTCCAAAACTCTAAGTACCATATTATTTATTATTTCATATCTATATGTCTCTGAGATCCTTTTTTCGAAGAAAAAAAAAAAATATATATATATATATATATATATATATATATACATAGATATTGTTGAAGGTCAAATGTATCCAATTATTGCCTTAACACTATATATGTTATTATTCATGTAGTAAAAATATAAGTAAAAATAATAATTACAATTAAAGAATATTAATAAATCAATACATTTTGGTTAATGCCACTGACTGACTAGTTGTCACCTTTTTAGCATTACAATGATAGATTTTTTTATGGCTTCATTACAATTTTTTAGTATACAATGTTGCTTTTGTATATTGTATCCATATAAAATTAGGCAAAAAATTTCTTTATATATAATGGGATAGTTAAAAATACATATTTTTGTAAATACAGTATATTTTAAATTATTTATTTGAATTTGATGATTTAATTCAATTTTATAAATTATGATTAGACAGTATTTAGAAATATAAATATATTATTGGGTTTTTACCTAAAAAAAAATCAAAAATGTTTTTTTTCTTACTGTATTTATAATATAAAATGATATCTATATGCTGTAATTTAATCTATAACATATTTGTATATTAGAAATACAAAATAATATATATATTTTTTTTAAGTACAGTATTTATTGTAATCATTAAAAATATAATTATAGAAATTACGTTTTTTTTTCTTAAAAATAAAAATAAATATGTTAATATAATTATTAGAAACATTTTGTATTTTTTATTTTAAAGTACAGTATTTATTTTAATTGATTTTCATTTTTGTTTGAATTCTTAATTTTTTTTGCATTCATTATTAATAAATTGTGATTATACACTAGTATTTAAAAATAAAACAATATAAATGTAGAGCTTTTCCCTAAAAATAAAATGCTTAATGTTACTATTTTATAGTATTTTTTATATATACATTATATGTATATACTGTAGTTCATGTACTATGCAAATATTTAAACAATTATATAAATAAAAAAACGGATTGTATTTTTGGTTTCTAAGTACAATATTTATTTTAATCGCCTTGTATTTATAGGTAAATATTTATTTATGTATTTATCATAGATAAGTTATGACTATACAATATTTATTTTAACCCATTTGTATTTTTAGTTCAATCTAATTATTTCTTAATGCATTTATCGTCCAGAGAAAATTATTATACAGTATTTTTTTTTTTAATATTATATAAATTTAGCTTCCTCCCACTTCCAAAGACATGCACCTGGGGATAGATTGATTGGCAACACTAAATTGGCCCTAGTGTGTGAATGTGAGTGTGAATGTTGTCTGTCTATCTGTGTTGGCCCTGTGATGAGGTGGCGACTTGTCCAGGGTGTACGCCACCTTCCGCCCGGATGCAGCTGAAATAGGCTCCAGCGACCCCAAAAAGGGGACAAGCGGTAGAAAATGGATGGATGGGATGGATAGTTTATTCCCCTAAAAATAAAATGCCAAAATATTGTATTTTATGGTATGTATTATATAGAATAAAAACAGGTTACATTTTTTTAATCTAAAATGCAGTATTTTTTTTAGTGGATTTGTGTTTTTTGCTGAATATTTTTTTTACATTTATTATTGATGAATTAAGATTATAAGGAATTTAAAAGTAAAATAGTATAAATGTAGTTTTTTTCCCTTAGAAATAAAATGCCAAATCATTTTATTTTACTGTATTTATTATATATAAATTATATTTATATACTGCAGTTCATGTAGTATAAAACAATTCATATGATCCTATGAATACAAAAATTATGATTGTATTTTTTATTTCTACGTACATTGTCTATATAAATCGATATGTATTTTAAGGTAAATACAATGTTTTTAAATACATGATTATACAGTATTCAAAAAAATTATATAAATCCTAAATTTAAAATATGAATCATAAATTTCCCTTATAAACATGCCAAATTGTTTTATTATTTTTACAGTATTAGTTATTTATAGATTATACCTATATACTGTGGTTCATCTACTATTAAAAAAAATATTTATATAATATCAATACAACATTCAATATTAATGCTGAATAAGGAGAAATTGATGATAAAGTATATTTGAAGTCTTACTAATAAATGTCAACATGAAAGTGATAATAATAAACAAGTAGTACAGGGCCTTTGTGTTGAAATTGGCAACATTTGGTATTCAAATGAGCCTTTTAAAAAGCTACTGAGCAAAGCTAAAAATTTTTTTTTAAAAAGCTAATAAATCACATGATAAGCCCCATGACTGTGATTGACATTTCTTTATTTATTAGCAACATTGCCACTAGGTTAGCTTCAGTCTTCAATATGTGCGTCATCCCTCAGTTTATTCACACCAGTTTGACTCAACCTGCATCCTGTGTGTGTGCGTGCGTGCGTGTGTGTGTGTGCGTGCATGCGTGCGTGCGTGCGTGCGTGCGTGCGTGCGTGTTTGTGCGTGTGTGCAACCAGGCGGAGGCGGAGGTGGCCTCCTTGAACAGGCGCATCCAGCTGGTGGAGGAAGAGTTGGACCGAGCTCAGGAGAGGCTGGCGACCGCTCTGCAGAAGTTGGAGGAGGCCGAGAAGGCGGCCGACGAAAGCGAGAGGTTTTTTTTCTTTTTTCTTCAAAAAAATCAGCAACGGTACACAAAGAACATATAATGACATCAAGATCACATAACTAGTGCAATCATTTGGGTAAAATTTGCGATTTAGACAACACACATTCAATTTTTAAATACCTGTCCACCAGATGGCGCCATTTTTACCCATTCAAAGCATGCAAATGTGTGAGTGAATGTTATTTTTTTAAGCTTTACTTTAACGATGGCGAACATGATGGACATCTCATGTGCGTGCAGAGCCATGAAGGTGATCGAGAACAGGGCTCTCAAAGACGAGGAGAAGATGGAGCTCCAAGAGATCCAGCTGAAGGAGGCCAAGCACATCGCGGAGGATTCCGACCGCAAGTACGAAGAGGTGAGCTCGTATTCCCTGTTGTGGGTCGAAGGTCGCGGGGAGCGTTGGATATTAAGAGTGTGGTGATGCGTTCAGGTGGCACGTAAGCTGGTGATAGTGGAAGGGGAGCTGGAGCGCACGGAGGAGAGGGCCGAGCTGGCAGAGGGGTGAGTTTTATTGAACTCAACTTCTTAATACAGCTTTTGGCTTGATTTTGTCTTGAATTTGCTTTTTTTAAGCTGTGAGAATCAAACTAACTATATATTATATAACCTAGTATTTTCATAACAAGTTTTAAATATTGTAAAACCTAGTATTTTCAAAACAAGCATACTTTTAGCATACTTAGGCTAACAGACCTACACTGTTTCAATGTCCATTTCTCTGTTCTCAATTGTTATGATAACAACCAAACCTACCCCCCCCCCCCTCCTTCTCCACATCCCACACCCCGGATTGTAAATAATGTAAATAATTCAATGTATATACTCTGATTATCTTGTGTGATGACTTATTATGATGATAGTATATCTGATAGTATATATCTGTATCATGAATCAATTTAAGTGGACCCCGACTTAAAGAAGTTGAAAAACTTGGTGTTACCATTTAGTGGTCAATTGTACGGAATATGTACTTCACTGTGCAACCTACTAATAAAAGTCTCAATCAATCAATCAAAAACATGTCGGCCATCTTAGTGAGGTAAGTTTATATTTCTGAGGGTTGAGCTGGCACAGGTGTGAGTGTCTGCTCTTTGATTATTATTTGTTTACGAAACTTCTCAATCCTGCTTTTGGCTGGATTTAGTCTTGAATTTGCTCTTTTTAAGCTATGAGAATCAAATAGGCCTGACTAAAACACTCATTGGACAAGCCAAACCCTTTTAGCCAACATTCATTTATATCTATGTTGTACATAGTTAGCAAGTTAGCTTCCTTGCAAGATAGGAATTTTCTTGTTTAAGTAATGTATCTGATACTCAATTTCCTTTAAGGTTGTAGTTTGTTTTTGTAACAAATATAGTAATGTTGTCCTCCACCACTACCTAAATATTGTAAAACCTAGTATTTTCATAACAAGTTTTAGCATAACATGTCGGCCATCTTAGTGAGATAAGTTTATATTTCTGAGGGCTGAGCTGGCACATTATTATTTGTTTACTAAACTTCTCAAACCTGCTTTTGGCTTGATATTGTCTTTAATTTGCCTTTGTTCTAATCTGTAAAGAATCAAATAGGCCTGCCGCCTGACTAAAACACTTATTTGACAAGCCACATCCTCTTAGCCAACATGCATTCATATAATGCATTCATGTAGCTAGTTAGCAAGTTAGCTTCCTTGCAAGATAGGAATTTTTTTTGTTTAAGTAATGTATTTGATACTTTTTATCTACTTCCTTTAAGGGTGTAGTTTGTTTTTGTAACAAATGTAGTAATGTTGTCCTACATCACTACCTAAATATTGTAAAACCTAGTATTTTCATAACAAGTTTTAGCATACTTAGGCTAACATGTCGGCCATCTTAGTGAGGTAAGTTTATTTTTCTGAGGGCTGAGCTGGCACAGGCGTGAGTGTCTGCTCTTTGATTATTATTTGTTTACTAAACTTCTCAATCCTGCTTTTGGCTAGATTTAGTCTTGAATTTGCTTTTTTTAAGCTATGAGAATCAAATAGGCACTCACTGGACAAGCCAAACTCTCTTAGCCAGCATTCATTTATATCTATGTTGTACATAGTTAGCAAGTTAGCTCCATTGCAAGATAGGAATTTTTTGTTAAAGTAATGTATCTGATACTTTTTATCTACTTCCTTTAAGGGTGTAGTTTGTTTTTGTAACACATGTAGTAATGTTGTCCTCCACCACTAACTAAATATTGTAAAAGCTAGTATTTTCATAACAAGTTTTAGCATACTTAGGCTAACGTGTAGGCCATCTTAGTTAGCAAGTTAGCTTCCTTGCAAGATTGGAATTTTCTTGTTTAAGTAATGTATCTGATACTCAATTTCCTTTAAGGTTGTAGTTTGTTTTTGTAACAAATATAGTAATGTTGTCCTCCACCACTACCTAAATATTGTAAAACCTAGTATTTTCATAACAAGTTTTAGCATAACATGTCGGCCATCTTAGTGAGGTAAGTTTATATTTCTGAGGGCTGAGCTGGCACATTATTATTTGTTTACTAAACTTCTCAATCCTCCTTTTGGCTTGATTATGTCTTTAATTTGCCTTTGTTCTAATCTGTAAAGAATCAAATAGGCCTGCCGCCTGACTAAAACACTTATTTGACAAGCCACATTCTCTTAGCCAACATGCATTCATATAATTCATTCATGTAGCTAGTTAGCACGTTAGCTTCCTTGCTAGATAGGAATTGATTGTTAAAGTAATGTATCTGATACTTTTTCTTGACTTTCTTTAAAAGTGTAGTTTGTTTTTGTAATGTAACAAATGTAGTAATGTTGTCCTCCACCACTAACTAAATATTGTAAAACCTAGTATTTTCATAACAAGTTTTAGCATACTTAGGCTAACATGTCGGCCATCTTAGTGAGGTAAGTTTATATTTCTGAGGGCTGAGCTGGCACAGGTGTGAACGTCTGCTCTTTGATTATTATTTGTTAACTAAACTTCTCAATCCTGCTTTTGGCTAGATTTAGTCTTGAATTTGCTTTTTTTAAGCTATGAGAATCAAATAGGCACTCACTGGACAAGCCAAACTCTCTTAGCCAGCATTCATTTCTATCTATGTTGTAGCTAGTTAGCAAGTTAGCTTCCTTGCAAGATAGGAATTTTTTTGTTAAAGTAATGGACCTGATATTTTTTCTCTACTTTCTTTAAGGGTGTAGTTTGTTTTTGTAACAAATGTAGTAATGTTGTCCTACATCACTACTTAAATATTGTAAAACCTAGTATTTTCATAACAAGTTTTAGCATACCGGTACTTAGGCTAACATGTCGGCCATGTTAGTGAGGTACATTCATTTTTCTGAGGGCTGAGCTGGCACAGGCGTGAGTGTCTTTGATTATTATTTGTTTACTAAACTTCTCAATCCTGCTTTTGGCTAGATTTAGTCTTGAATTTGCTTTTTTTAAGCTATGAGAATCGAATAGGTCTGACTACAACACTCACTGGACAAGCCAAACTCTCTTAGCCAACATTCATTTATATCTATGTTGTACCTAGTTAGCAAGTTAGCTTCCTTGCTAGATAGCAATTGATTGTTAAAGTAATGTATCTGATACTTTTTCTCTACTTCCTTTAAGGGTGTAGTTTGTTTTTGTAACAAATATAGTAATGTTGTCCTCCATCACTACCTAAATATTGTAAAACCTAGTATTTTCATAACAAGTTTTAGCATACTTAGGCTAACATGTCGGCCATCTTAGTGAGGTAAGTTTATATTTCTGAGGGCTGAGCTGGCACATTATTATTTGTTTACTAAACTTCTCAATCCTGCTTTTGGCTTGATCCCCACCTAGTACCAACCTTGTCATGTCCGTTGTGTCCTGAGCAAGACACTTCACCCTTGCTCCTGATGGGTGCTGGTTAGCGCCTTGCATGGCAGCTCCATCCATCAGTGTGTGAATGTGTGTGTGAATGGGTAAATGTGGAAGTAGTGTCAAAGCGCTTTGAGTACCTTGAAGGTAGAAAAGCGCTATACAAGTACAACCCATTTATCATTATTATGTCTTTGTTCTAATCTGTAAAGAATCAAATAGGCCTGCCGCCTGACTAAAAGACTTATTTGACAAGCCAAACCCTCTTAGCCAACATGCATTCATATAATTCATTCATGTAGCTAGCTAGCTTCCTTGCTTGATAGGAATTGATTGTTAAAGTAATGTATCTGATACTTTTTCTCTACTTCCTTTAAGGGTGTAGTTTGTTTTTGTAACACATGTAGTAATGTTGTCCTCCACCACTAACTAAATATTGTAAAACCTAGTATTTTCATAACAAGTTGTAGCATACTTAGGCTAACAAGTCGGCCATCTTAGTGAGGTAAGTTTATATTTCTGAGGCCTGAGCTGGCACATTATTATTTGTTTACTAAACTTCTCAATCCTGCTTTTGGCTAAATTTAGTCTTGAATTTGCTTTTTTTAAGATGTGAGAATCAAATAGGCCTGACTACAACACTCACTGGATAAGCCAAACCCTCTTAGCCAGCATTCATTTATATCTATGTTGTACATAGTTAGCAAGTTAGCTTCCTTGCAAGATAGGATTTTTTTTGTTTAAGTAATGCATCTGATACTTTTTATCTACTTCCTTTAAGGGTGTAGTTTGTTTTTGTAACAATTGTAGTAATGTTGTCCTCCATCACCACCTAAATATTGTAAAACCTAGTATTTTTATAACACGTTTTAGCATACTTCGGCTAACATGTCGGCCATCTTAGTGAGGTAAGTTTATATTTCTGAGGGCTGAGCTGGCACGTTATTTGTTTACTAAACTTCTCAATCCTGCTTTTGGCTTGATTATGGCTTTAATTTGCCTTTGTTCTAATCTGTAAAGAATCAAATAGGCCTGCTGCCTGACTAAAACACTTACTTGACAAGCCACACCCTCTTAGCCAACATTCATTCATATAATTAATTTAGACTGACCATACGTCCTCTTTTCCTCGGACATGTCCTCTTTTGCGGGGCTGTCCGGGCGGAGTTTCTTAAATGCCTCAACTGTCCGGTATTTTGAGTTAGGGTTGCGTGTATTTTAATGTACGTCCAGGGTTAGAAGGGGTTAAAAACAAAACAAATTGTGAAGGTGTGCGCACGCAGCAGCATTCGTGAGGGAGGGGCAGAGACAGAGAGAGTTATGATAAATGCGCATGCGTCGCCAGGCTCTGCTTTTTATCGATAGATTTATCAGATTTAATTTTTTATTATCTATAGCAGGGGTGTCAAAAGTGGGCCCCCGAGGCCATTTGTGGCCCACAGCTAATATTTTAAAGGCCCACGGCACATTCTAAAAATACTATTAAAATAAACAAAAACATAACAAAAGTGAAATAAAAAAGCTTAAAGGTGAAATGTAATTTAGAAAAAGTTGCAATGTTGACTAATAAAACAAAGCTGTATTTTTTTCTTTCAAACTGTCATTGCTCAAAACATAATATTGAATCAAAATCAATGTTATTATGAATTATTGATCTATCCAAGGTTCCGATTACTTCACATCAAATATTCCACTTTGAAAAATATTTTTGGTGGAAGATTTTGCATATTTTGTGTGTTTGCTATTAAAAACATAAAAAAACTAAAACATTTTGAAATGAGGGATAGATCTGAAGTTGATGTAGACTCCAGAGATTTAAGCGTTAAATATAAAATGTATGTATGCCCCGGCACACCATTATCATCATTTCATGACCGAAGCAAAACACTTTTTACACTTTTATACTGAAATAAATACACCTACAACTTATTAAATAAAAACATAGAAAAAACTACCAGCAGCGGTAAAGTTCAGATCCATGAAGGAAAGAAGAAAGTGAATGAATGTTTATAACTGAATACATTTACATATGTATACACATTTGTTTTCTTTTTTTATTATTTTTTTTAATGAATTAAGTAACGTTTATGACAACCTTTTTCCAAAACACAATATAGAATGTGAGATATAACAGGATAATGCATAGGTTTATCTTTTTTTTTCAAAACGCTTACAAAAAAGTGGGATCCCAAAAATTTACTGTGGGACCCCATTTTTATGACTTGATGGGGACCCCATTTTGAAAATTCCTAGCGCCAACACTGCTGTCAACAGAGGACAAAAAATGCTTTATTGAAATAAATATATTATTTATAAAGCAAGTTCAAGTATCATTGGCAAATTTTCACCTAGTCCCGGCCTTGGCGTGCTCCCCGCCTTGGCACGCATATATGTGTCCTCTTTTTGGGATTTCAGAATATGGTCAGCCTAAATTAATTCATGTAGCTAGTTAGCAAGTTAGCTTGCTGGCTATTGTTAGAGTGATGTATGTATCAGACACATTTTCTTGGCTTCCTTAAAGGGGAACTGCAAAACCGCCAACAATACTTTATTTACGTTCCGTAGCCTGTATAATAACTAAGCTGTAGCGACATTGTTTATGTAAGAGCAAACACTGAGGAACTAATTATCTAGCGTAGTAACACATTGCCTAGCCATACGCTAGCTGCAGCAAGAGGTAGGCTGGCTACGGCAGGAGGTAAGCTAGCTTTTGCGTCAGCAGCTGAATGGCTTTTGAGTTTGTAATGCACAACCTAATGCGATAGGACACAAATCTGTACTGACTGAAAAACATAACAATCATATTACAGTATCTGTAAAGTATTAGCCCACATGTCATGTTGTGTGTATTTAGTTGTGATAACAAGCATGATGTGCTATGTGTATCATGATAAATATCAAAGTCACTTGATGGACGGTTGCCTGTTTGGTGCAGCTGGTTGGTGAAGTTGTTTCAAGTTGATTTTGGGTAAGCACGCCATTTAAATCAAAATAGCTTGGCTCCAAGTTCCACATTTACAGCGTCAAAGTCAAAGTATTAGCCCACATTTCATGTTTTGTTTGTACACGGCTCGCTCAACAGCGTATGTAGTTAGTATGTAGTAGTATCACGATCAATATTACAGTGACTCACTCACTGTTTGGTTCAGCTGGCCGGAGAAGTTTGACTTTGGGTAAGCACGCCATTTATGTAGGCATAGCTTGACTCCAAGTTCCACATTTACACCGACAAGTCACTTTCACCTCAACCTTTCTGCTTCCTTCGTGCTCGCTTCTATAACCAGCAGTTCGTCCTCCATATATTCAGATTCAAAAATATAAGGTTGTGAATCCTCATTTGTCCAAATATAATGGTCTTTGTTGTCTGTTACCAAGTCTGCCATGATTAGAACACACACGTTTGTTCACGAAAGTCAGAAGTACGCTGCTATGGAAACGGAAATAAATGCGCTGAGGAAAGAAGTAATGGTAATGCACATCCATCCATCCATTTTCTACCGCTTATTCCCTTTGGGGTCGCGGGGGGCGCTGGAGCCTAAAATGACCAAAATACAGTAAATATTGTACATATTACATATTGTTATGAACGTGTCTGTTTGTACTTGTAGCGTGTAGTTGTGTTATAGGGCTTTGAAGGCTACAACGGTGACTCCCATTAGCTGCATTTTGCAAGCTTTTTTTTTTAATCATCTTTAGAATCCTAAAAAAAAAAGATGTGTAAACAATTGTAAGCCATATGCAAAATTCCAAAAACAAACGTGCAGTTCCCCTTTAATAGCTGTAGTTTGTTTTTTAGTAACAAATGCTGTAATGATTTTGTGCTCTACCACAACTAACTATTCTGAAACCTAGAATTTTTATAGAAAGAGGTAGCTTAGAATGGTAAGTGTCTGCCATTTTTTGGTGTCAGTTGTTTTTTGAGGGGGAAACAGGTATGCTTTTCTAATGCACTTGCTTCCACTTTTCTCTTCCCTTTTGTTGTGTTAAACCAAACATTACACCAGAAAATGTGCTGAGCTGGAGGAGGAACTGAAGACAGTTACAAATAACCTGAAGTCCCTGGAGGCGCAGGCCGAGAAGGTACTTGATTTTTGACTTATTTTTTTGCACAAACATCAAAGATGAATCCAAAAGTAAATACTTCAGTGCATTATTGCACATTAATTGGAGCTATTTGTCCACACAGTACTCTCAGAAGGAGGACAAATACGAGGAAGAGATCAAGATTCTGACAGACAAGCTGAAAGAGGTAAAAAGGATCAAAACGTTTTTTCACTTTGAATCTAAAACATGTTGACATTTGCGTTGATTTAATGTCAGGCTGAGACCAGAGCGGAGTTTGCTGAGAGGTCTGTGGCCAAGCTGGAGAAGACCATTGATGATCTGGAAGGTACGGATCACATTCTTCCTCTATGCTCGCCCCAAAAAATCTGTACAGTAGATTTCTGTTGCAGAGGTTACGTCCCGCCTCAACCTTACGCAAATAATGCAGCCACCCATACAAATGCACACTTTAAGGCCTTTATTATGCCCTAATATATTTTTTAAACCCTTTAGATCAGGGATGTCAAACTCGTTTTAATTCAGGGCCACATCGCAGTTATGGCTGCCATCAGAGGGCCACTTGTAAATAATGTATGAATTTGCCTCTGGATTTAATTATATAATTTCATTATATAAATTGTTTTAAGTAGACTGTCGATTTTGCAGTAAAAACTTTAGATTTACAAAATGTGACTGTAAAATATGGTTTATTTAAAAATGTTTACAACATTTTACGGTAAATGGAAAAACAGTACCACTCTTTTATTAGGAGGGTTGGGGTGGGGGGGTTTACGGAAACAGCTGGCAGCTTAGTTGCCAGAATTTGTTTTAAATTCACATTGTTTTTTTTTTACAACATTTATTGTTAATGGAAAAACAGTACAAGTTATTTTCTTATTCTGGCAATTTACCTGCCAGTTTTTTACCGTAAAAACAAATGTACCTTCTTTCCATTTACAGTAATACACCGTTAAAAACAACAACCATAGATTTTACAGTCAAAAACTGGCAGCTCAGTCAACAGAATTTTAATGCAAAAAACAGTAGTAGTTTTTTTTTTATTTACAGTAATATGCTATAAAGAAGTACTTTAATTTTTATGGATTTGATTGGTTGTTTGCTGTAAAGTTAAGTATTTTTATTTCTTTATTATTTAGACAAAAACATTTTTGGAACGTGTGATATACTGTAATATTTGTTGCAATATTGGATACTGTTAAAAGTTTAAAAAGGTATGCAATTTCAAGCAGTACATATATTTTTCTGTCAAAATGAAAAAAATCAATTACATTTAGTGAGAAAATATTAAGTACTTTATTGACAAATATCATTTCCAGGTGTTTGCGGGCCAGATCAAATGATGTCGCGGGCCAGATCTGGCCCCCGGGCCTTGAGTTTGACACCTGTGCTTTAGATTGTTAAATGTAAAGGAACTCGCCACCAGGGGGCGACAAAGTGGAGGGGTAAATTTACTGAGGCCTCAGGCACAAGGGGATTTTTGCAAAGTCAACGTTCAATAATAGGTTTGCTTGAATCAAATGAAGAATGTTTAAAACTACCTTTACCTCCCTATGAAATATATAAAATGGTTTGTTCCACCTGGAAAGCGGCAAACCCAGTATCAGAGACTATCCATCCATCCATCCATTTTCTACCGCTTGTCCCTTTTGGGGTGGCGGGGGGTGCTGGAGTCTATCTCAGCTGCATTCGGGCGGAAGGCGGGGTACACCCTGGACAAGTCGCCACCTCAATGAGACTAATAAATCTTATTTGTGACAGCATGGAGAAAGTTATGTATAAGTTTCACTTCTGCAGCTCATTGCACATAATTGTGGTGCGTTCAAGGTCTCCGTATTAAAGTTGGAAACAAAGGCGCGCTATGTTTTAAAGACAGGGGGAGGCTTAACCCCCAGGTAATACACTATTAATAATGTAATCATAATAATGATGTATTAATGACTCGGAGATAAAGAGAAATGTGTCATATTTATAATTATATTTAAGTGAGTGGCGACTTGTCCAGGGTGTACCCCGCCTTCCGCCCGATTGTAGCTGAGATAGGCTCCAGCGCCCCCCGCGACCCCAAAGGGAATAAGCGGTAGAAAATGGATGGATGGATGGATGAATTATCTTTTTAAATTCATACTCTTGACACTTTTTATTGAATTTGTTGGCACTTTTTTGTGGGGAAAAAAATTATTCATTGATATGATTTAGGGGGTTTCATATAGATCAGGGTTGTCCAAACTTGACACTGAAAAAATAAAAGCATGCGTGGAACATTTTGATATTTTTCATTTTCAAAATGAATCCAATATATATTTTAACTCGCAGGGCAGGGGTGTCCAAACTTTTTCACCCATTGGCCGCATGAGGCTACAAAAAATTTGGCCGGGGGCCGAAAGCCGACTGTATGTAAAGCAACAACATATATACACACATATATATATATAGCCCATACGTACGTATATATGTGTACATACATATGTATATATACATATTATATTAATATATTATATACATATAAGATAAATATATCCGTCCATCCATCCATTTTTTACCGCTTGTCCCTTTTGGGTTCGCGGGGGGTGCTGGAGTATATATACAGTATATATATATATATATATATATATATATATATATATATATATATATATATATATATATATATATATATATATATATATATACGTATATATGTATATATACACAGTATATATATATACATACACATACATACACCCAATGTATATGTAATGTTTATAAAGTTTTGAAGTATGTGTACTGATATAGATTTTAAATATATCCATCCATCCATCCATCTTCTTCCGCTTATCCGAGGTCGGGTCGCGGGGGCAGCAGCTTAAGCAGGGAAGCCCAGACTTCCCTCTCCCCAGCCACTTCGTCCAGCTCCTCCCGGGGGATCCGAGGCGTTCCCAGGCCAGCCGGGAGAGATAGTCTTCCCAGCGTGTCCTGGGTCTTCCCCGTGGCCTCCTACCGGTCGGACGTGCCCGAAACACCTTCCTAGGGAGGCGTTCGGGTGGCATCCTGACCAGATGCCCGAACCACCTCATCTGGCTCCTCTCGATGTGGAGGAGCAGCGGCTTTACTTTGAGCTCCCCCCGAATGACAGAGCTTCTCACCCTAATATTAAATATATGTGTAATGTAAATACATTTGATAACAAAAACAATACACTAAGTTCAGTTGTTTATATATTATTATTTATTACAGCTGTGTGCTGTCCCAAAGTGATTTGTGATCATGTTTACACAGATGTTTTTACAACTAATCGGCGATTGAATGCTGCGGTAAAGCCACATGTTCGAGGGTAATCGCAAATATGCTGTTATATTAATGCGCGCGCGTGAACACAAACACACAAATTACGACACTTTTTTTGCCTTGATTAAAGCAAGCTACAACAGACTGAACAATAACACATAACTTCAACTACTTCAATTTAACAACCCCCCCATAAGACCCTGACGACAATGCAATATGAAGTATAAACGATAAAACAAAGAATACTAGGAGTATGTGAAAATTTGACTTCTACCTTGTTTACTTCCGTGACGACCTCCTTAAAGTTTTGTAATCAATCAGAAATATCAAGCAGCTAAAATGCGCCAAACATGGGGAAGTGTGGAGAAAGTGTTTAGCATATCACCCATGAGTCCCCAATGTTCAAAGAGTAGAAGGTGTGTTATGTGCGACAGTATGTTGACTTTTTTTTTGTTGGTTATAGTTAATTTATACCATGAGTGGGGAAAGGTGATTGGATTGGGTTGCCATATATACAGTACGTTATATTGATGCTGTGCTCACATCACTTTCAAATGAATTACGTGGTCTTTGACCAGCAATTCCGTCTTTGCCCACTCGATGGCGACAATGGCCCTCAGGGCCAATCTTCTTGTTTAACTTGTAATGTTTCGCGGACCGCACTTGGTCCGCAGGCAGTAGTTTGGACACCCCTGTCTTAGGGCTTCCCTCAATTCTGGTGAATGTTAAAGGTCACAGGGGCCCAAAAGAGTCTCAGTCATTAAGTGTTAAAAATTAGTAATATATATGTATATATTTTTTTACGTTCAATGCTTAAATATCCATCGATCAAATTTAGATCTGATGACCTAAAGTTAATATTTTTTATTAGAGATGTCCGATATTATCGGACTGCCGATATAATCGGCCGATAAATCCTTCAAAATGTAATATCGGAAAGTATCGGTTTCAATAAGCAAAATTTATCCATCCATCCATTTTCTACCGCTTAGTCCCTTCGGGGTCGCGGGGGCGCTGGAGCCTATCTCAGCTACAATCGGGCGGAAGGCGGGGTACACCCTGGACAAGTCCCCACCTCATCGCAGGGCCAACACAGATAGACAGACAACATTCACACTCACATTCACACACTAGGGCCAATTTAGTGTTTCCAATCAACCTATCCCCAGGTACATGTCTTTGGAGGTGGGAGGAAGCCGGAGTACCCGGAGGGAACCCAAGCAGTCACGGGGAGAACATGCAAACTCCATATCGGAAAGTATCGGTTTCAATAAGCAAAATGTATGACTTTTTAAAACGCCGCTGTACGGAGTGGTACACGGACATAGGGAGAAGTACAGAGCGCCAATAATCCTTAAAGGCACTGCCTTTGCGTGCCGGCCCAATCACATTATATCTACGATTTTGTACACACACAAGTGAATGCAAGCATACTTGGTCAACAGCCATGCAGGTCACATTGAGGGTGGCCGTATAAACAACTTTAACACTGTTACAAATATGCGCCACACTGTGAACCCACACCAAACATGAATGACAAACACATTTCGGGAGAACATCTGCATCGTAACACAACATAAACACAACAGAACAAATACCCAGAACATAACGTTACATTAGTCAATGTATCACACACAGTAACGTAACGTAACGTTAGACGGCGGTCAGCAGCATCGCGTAATTTAGCCACCTACAAAAAGACAAACATAGTCAAATAAACGTCAGTTAAAATGTATACTAAATTAAGAATGTTTACATATTGCATAGGGCACTGACATCTAAAAAGTACAACTCTGTTCATTATGTTCATGTATTTGTTATGTTTTTCATGTGTACGCACACATACAGTATGAGATGAGATCAATGAGATCAGGTAATAACAGGATAGAAACTGCTGTGGAACTAGTTACAATGCAATATGCCATGGAAATACAATGTTAACACTTTTGTACAAATAAGTACAGTTGCAATTGTTTTTTCAAATGTGTTTATTCTGTAAAGGAATGAGTTAAATGTTTAAAATGACTGGTTAATAGTGCTATTATGAAGTGCAATGTCAGCACTATTTTTTTTCCTGCAATTTCAAATGCACTTGTTTTAATTAATAAATACAGTGTTTTAAAAGCACACACAATCTGTGTAAATATATTAGTCTGTGGTTAAAAGGACTTGAAAGGACTCGAAACTCAAAATGCAGGACTTGGGACTTGACTTGAGACTTTCCAGTCTTGACTTTGGACTTGACTCGGGACTTGAGGGCAAAGACTTGAGACTTACTTGTGACTTGCAAAGCAATGACTTGGTCCCACCTCTGGTTAATGGGTGTGTTTTATCACAATAAAAAAACCTGTGAATACTGAATCACAAATAGGTGTGCATTTACTGTATATTGCTGTCATCATGTGATGTTGCTTAATCCAAGCATGTTGTATTGTCTCCTTGCACAGATGAGCTCTATGCACAGAAACTCAAATACAAAGCCATCAGCGAGGAATTGGACCACGCGCTCAATGACATGACATCCATGTAAGCACCCATCACCCCTTAAAATTTGTTTCATTAAAGATTTTTATCCTAATGCGCAATAACCCAAATATTTAACAAAATACCAGCAATTCATATGGAATTTTTATTTCACCTTTTTTTGTTTTGTTTTGTAGCTAAATCACCACTGGAAGTCCTGCCCGCCACCTTTCTCACTCTCTCAGCTCAAATCTGACCCTTTTTTCTTCTCTTCCTCCATTCCTCGTAACTGTCCGTTTTATGCTGCACTTGCACACCTTTTCAAACACGCAGCAGCAGTTTACTCTGTGCAAATCCACCCTTTAGTTATACTACTTTGTGTTCTTTAACCATGTTTAAACGGGGGAAGAAATGCTCAAAGTCTGTGTCTGTTTTTGCTGCGCATGCTATTTAGAACAGAACACACTTCATTTATTTGTCACTGGGGAATATATTGGGGGAGCGTTTCCCAGCAAGTGTGTTTTGGAGTGCTATGCATTACAAGAGGCCCTAAATCAACTTAACATAGTATGGAGGTTAATTTATGTCTTCTGGACACTGAATTTATGCAACTGAATTTTTTGTGTTTGAATTTTGTGAACAAAATCTAATTATGCTGAAAATCCCATTCAATAAAAATGTGTGGGCAACATTTTTGTGTGTAAAAATTCAGTGTTTAAAAATTCAGTGCAAAAGAATTCAGGGCAGAAAAATGTGTTGTTTCAAAACTCTAATCCGGTAAATTAAGCCTGAAGCAATCAATCATTTTTTTACACTGAATTTTACCAAACTGAATTTTTAAGTACACAAATTTTGGTCACACTTTTTTTTTTAAGACATAATTTGATGTAAAAAAATAAATAAAAACAGTTCACTAAATTCAAACGTAAAAACATTCAGTTACATAAACACAAAAATTAACCTCAATACATAGCATCAAATAAAAAAAATGTTTCAAAAATTACAAAAATACACCATAACTTGCAGTGATTTTAAAAAAATATATATATATTTCAGACCAACAAAAATAAACTGACAATGCTCTTTAAATTGCATCGCACAGAAAGAGAATTAGGCAACAAACAGCAGCTTATTTTAAAGGATCATGCACACAATTTATAGGAGCATGTGAAAACATTAATAAAACACATAAGACCACAAGTAATAAATGCTCTTAGTGATTATGTCTAGACGGCGGACTTCAACAATAATGACATGATAATGTCAGATCATCCTTGAAAGCCAAATAGGATGTTTTTAGAATAAGAAGTAGTGAACTACATTTCCTTACACTGGGAGTGGCAGCCATCATGCTACTAAAATCCCATTGAGGTAGGACTGCTTGTCTGAAGAATCAAAACTGGAATTTGGCATACACAGTGCACTAAAATGTGTTTAAATTGCAGCAAAACATGTTCTTTTTTTCACAAGTTTGTGCCATCATTGGACACAATAATTGCATTTGATACTGGCCTTGCATGCAGGAAACACATCAAACATTGAATTACATGCTGTTTTTGTTTTTTAAAAAAAAAAAGGTCCATAAATGCACAAATATTTCCACTTTCATTGTATAACAGTGAGAATAAATTCTAAAATAAAAGCAGTTCATCCCAACAATGCTGAAGACGTTGGACAGACTCTACGAATTGCTACTGAGCCTTCGCCGCAGCAGAGAGGCGGGCTTGCTTTCGAGGTCCTCCACGTCGCTCTCGCACTGTCTCTGCAGGACAGCGTTGTACATTTAAGCTCCTATTTGTTGGGATGAGTGAGATTTGACTTACCTCAGGTGGATCTGAGCTGCCTTTGCACAAAAGTTTTAAGCGGACCAGGCGGTTACACATCCGCACCATGTTGTAAGACATCTTGTGATGGCAGAAACCGTGTTATATTATGACAGAGTGCGCCAAAATATATAGTTACACACAAAATATACCTTCCATTTCCTTTTGGCGTTGAACTTCTTAAAATTCTTCATATTGATCGAGGATCGATTCCTGTGGGCCATCTGTTTGCGTGTAATGGGCTGCAACAAAACAAAAAGTAGTTAACACTTGGTGCAACACAGCCGGGTTAAAAAAAGGATTAAAAAAATTAAAAGATGGAGGATGGAATAGTTACCTTGATCCATGGATGGAGAAGACACTCCGCAGCTGTCAATCTGTCACTAAAAGTTTAATGTCATTAACATACATATCCATAAGTCAAACTTTATTTATATAGCACTTGTTATGTACAGGTAAGTTGCAACACACTCACACACAGCATTATTGACAATCACAAGATATGGCACGGCACTGAGGATTGAGAAAGAAACACTCATCTTTAAGTCATCTTAAACAGTGTTTCTTAAAAATAGGGCCAGGGCCCATTGTTGGGTCACGAGCACCCCCTAGAGGGTCGTCAAAAATATTGTTTTTTTCCAGCTGTTGTCCATGTGGGCCGCAGCGATAACTTGTAATCCAGTTTTCCACCACTTGTGGCAGTATTGACAATACCAAACAAACAGAAGAAGTCTGGAACTAAAGTCAAAGTTTTTAAGTGCAAAAAGTATGACTAAGGTGGTGAAGCTGTATTTTCATTCGCACTTAAAATTTATTGACAGTTTAGGTAAACATATTTATTATTAATTGGGTTTATTTTAGCACAACATAATTGTTAGTACATTTATTTGTCGTCAATTATTATGAGTCCCTTCTTATGCAGTTTATTAGAAGACTACTTTTTTTTTTTTTATCAGCCTAACCTAAGCCCAAGGTTCATGTGTTAAATAAATTACAATCTTTGTAATAACACATGGTTTCATATCATTTGACACAGTTGTAAACTGTAAGTAGGTTAGACATATTAATGAATTGGATTAAAATCAAGAGTAAGATTACTAATTCAGTGTTATTATTTGAGTGGGCCTTCGGGCCCCAGGGTAAAAAAAGGTTAAGAATGCCTGATCTAAAAAGAATGTATTTTAAAATATGTGTAAAAAATAAATTTAATATTTAAAATTTAAAAAACCATAACATTTTGAGAATAATAGTAATAACAATACATAAAATAGAAAATAAAAATTAAGAACACCACCTCTAAAATATTTAACATATATTTTCAAATGTGTGAAAAGAACATTTAAATCATAAATTAATAAATAAATAAGAACAAACTAGTGAGAATAATAGTAACAATAGCGATAAATAAAATAAAACATACAATAAAAATTAAGAGAACCACCTCTAAAAAATATTAAATACATTTCAAAGTATGTGTAAAAATAAAATTGATAATAAACTAATACATAAAATAGTGACAGTAATAGTAGTAAATAAAATAGAAAGTAACAATCAAATTTAAGAACCAAGTTTAAAAAGATCAACAAAAGCCTGCTTTAAAAAAGTGTGCCTTTAACCTTTTTTCTTCTCAATATCAATGCATATAGACATATTTTACTAATGCGATGGACTGGAATTCCACTTTATGTAATAATTTAACAAATAATTAATTTAGCATTTAACAATCTAATAACTGTACACACTCAGCATCAATTGCAGCTGGTTACTCTGGAATCTAGGTTAGGGGGTGCCTAAATCTGCGATCCCTTCTCAAGGTTTTGTCTTTTTCCCCCAAATGAGAATTTATTTAGTTTGTCCTTGCTCAGATGTGGGTTTAGATCATGGAATGTCGTGAGTTTGTGAAGCACTTTGACACCCTTGTGATTAAGGGCTATAATAATAACAATTTCAATAACTAAAATAAAATAAAGAAGAATTAAGAGGATAATTGAGGAAAACAAATCATAAATACTGTAAGGGAAAATAAATAAATGCAGTTTGTCAGTTGACCATTAGAGATGCCCATTACTGTTATTTTCCTTTAGAGCTCCCTGTACAGTTTATAAATAAAGTTGAATAATATAACAATTGCTAAAATAAAACAAATACCTGGGATTATTCACCAGAAGTTTCTGGATGAAGTCTTTAGCCGTGGAGCTGGTGGTGCTAAAGTACCGCGTATCAAGCTGGTAGTTTATAGCCAGGACGTTCTTCAGAGTCTCTTCATCGGAGTCTCCCTGGAACGGCGACAAGCCGCTCAAGCTGCGGACACAGCATATATGGACATTACCAGATAGGATCCAGTCAGTGACATGTGGATTGTATTTACGTGCCATGTGAAGCACTTACAGTATGTAGGTAATAACTCCTATGCTCCTGCAGAGGACAATGGGGGAAGGTGAGGAAAAGTGCTCAGAGAATCCCAATAAAATGTGTTGTAGTGCAGGACACACAGTGTGCAAGGACACGAAGTGCAGCATATTCACCACATATCAGCCGCTGTGCTCAGGGCTTCTCCATTAATCATCTCAGGAGCTGCAAGAGACAGACCGGCATGAAGAATTTGAAGTTGTGTATGCAGAATTGTGCAACGAGGATCTTGCCGTTAAATCCAATTAGTGTGACACCATTAGAAATGGATTAACTAAGCAGACAGGTTTTTGTCTCACCGATGTACTGAGGGGTTCCACTTGAGCTCCTGTACTCCTCCCCTGAGCTAAAATGGTGCGCAAGGCCAAAGTCAATGAGTTTGATGATAGGGTGTGGACACGCTTTGTCGGACAGCATGATGTTTTCTGGCTGGATGGAGACAATGTTGTTAGACAGCTAACTCTGATGTCTTCAAAGTTGTCCAAACAACGTTAGAAACCTTGAGGTCGAAGTGGGCGATGTTCTTGTTGTGCATGAAGCCCAGTCCGTCCAGGATCTGCTTCATGAACTGGATGGCCTCGTCCTCCGTCAGGTTCTCCTTCTCTGCGATGAAGTCGAACAGCTCGCCGCCGCTAACGCTGCCATTTCAAAACAGAAGTCAGAAGAAACTACAAAAACGTGGTTGTAAAAAGGAACACAAGGGTAGCAATTGGTGCTATTATGTTTATGACAAATACACCACATGGTGGCGCCATTAAAGAATTTGGAATTTCTCAAACCGCACTACAAAACACCATGCGTAATTTTCAGGTTTTTAGCCCAATCACCACAAAATTTTGTACACAAATTTGCGCAAGATTTGTCAAAAAACATCAACCAAAATGTTAGCAAGCCCTTCTAATTGGGCTGGGCGATATGGCTTAAAAACCGTATCATGATATAAGTGTTTTATATCGGTCAATATCGATAATTATTAATTTTTCTTTATGAGAATCGACAATAAACATTTTTATTTCAAATGTAACCTTCCTTTTGATTAAAATGCCCTCAGCTATCAAGGCAGAAAGGAATGGAAATGTCAACACAACCATGGAAAACAATCAATTCATACAAAATTGTAAAACCACGTGCAATCACTTAACAATAACCTCTTAAAATAAAGGTGCAAAAATAAGGAATACAAAATAAATGCTTAATAAATCTAACAAAATAGTGCAAAGTGTGAAAATGTAAACATAGAAAAACATGAGAACCACTATTGCCGCATGTTTAGTGCCAGGAAGTGGTTAGGTGAGCGCAGCTAAGGTGGTGTGGTGTGGTTTAACGGTCTTGGTGGAGACGATCGCCTTGCATAATTGACATACCACATTGGTCTGACTACAGTCCCTTTGAAAAAAATCAAAAAAACTGCCATACTGTCGAGGTGACTTTTCCAGTTTTATCGACAATGTCTTCATTTTTACTTTCTCTTCTCACTCCATGTGAAGAATCAACCGCGAGATGACAAGCAAACTTGATAGTTGAAAATGTTTTCTGATTGGCTGTTAGCATTTCATTCCCGCTGATAGTGATCACTTTCTGCGTACGGTAGCTTTGTTTGTTCATGTAACCAACTTCACAACTTCCGGTTTCTTTCGTCAAATAAATGTATTTTTAACATTTTATCGACAAAATGTTTTCTACATCGATTACGATATACATCGATAATGTTTTATCGCCCAGCCCTATCTAATGCTGACAACAGTGGCATTTATTTCATAGTTGTGGACCTAAAAATAATTACACCCAAAATACAAAATACACTCAGAAAACAAGCCTGAAATCACTACTAACGAATATCAGCACATTTTGGACTGCCCACTTTTAGCTCCAAAATGTGGGCTTGCTGAAGTCACCTACAGAAGACTGGAGGTAATTTCATATTGCATAGTATGAGTTTTGGTAGCATCTTCACCCTGAAACATGTTATATTTGCACAAAATGTGAAGGAATGATGAAATATGTCTGCCAGATGCTTTGTTGCAGGTTGTAGCAATACAACTAAAGAAGGAGCCTTAATATATTTCCAAATAATGGCAATATGAGGAAAGTATGGACCACGAGGAGGATCAATTCAATGATTCTGACTTTGGATGGAAAAAATTACTTATTCCAAATGCGATCCCGGGAATCAGGAGCAGGAAAAAGGGAGAAAGAAGAGCAGCTCAAAAACGAGACCAAAAAAGGTAAACCACTAGTTTTGTATTTTGCATCCTCTTCTACTGATGTTTTCCTCAAGATGCTTGAGGAAATGCTGAAAGAGCATTAGGAAACACAGGCTATGGTGTCCATTAAAGAGCAAGGAAGTCCAGAAATGGAGATAATTGTATATTTATTTTACGCTCATAATGTTAACCATATGAGTTTCGAAGTAATCATGAACCGTGGCCACAAAACATGCAAAGAAGTGATGAAAAATTATTTTACATTCTTTTATCCACACTGTGGAAATGGGCTACAGGGGGGCGACATATCGAGTCTCGTGGTGGAAAGGGGACGTTCCAATTACAGTTAATTATCTACCCATTATTCAAAAACTAATAGACATTATGGGAAATGACTGCCAGATTCATTTTAGGAGCAAAAAATACATAAAGACAACTTGTGGGTGAAATTTTGGTCATCTGGACGCTATGAGTCCTTTAAGACATTGGCTATTTGTCTAATGACGATAACCCTTTGACTATATCTGTATTATATCTATGCAAACACGTCTTACAAAGTACTAGACACAAACCCATAAGAGGAGTCACATATCTCATTCTCATTAACAAGACGCCGTCTCATCAACTCACATCTCCAAAATGAGCACCACCTCTGACCGACACTCGAAGACGTCTTTGAGGGCGACAATGTTGGGGTGCTGCAGAACCTGGATCACCTCCACCTCCTGCTCCACGCGGCTCCTTTCCAGGCCCAGTCGGCTGCACGAGGTCTTGCGAAGCTTTATGAACTTCGCCGCCCAATGCGTGCCGGTGGCCAACTCGCAAACTTTTCGGACTTGACCGAAATGTCCACTGCAATGGGGAAAGACATAATACGTATGGCGTACCTTCGTTTGGCATTAAATGTCAGTGTAAAGTATATAAACCTACCTTCCCAGTACTTCTCCGATTTCGTAGAAGTCCTCTACATTCTCAGGTTTAAACACGGCCATAGCAATTTCCTTCAGGTTGTTTCTTAAATCCACTTAGTTCATGTTAAACCCCAAGTGGTTCATGGTCCTCTACCACAGATGTACCTAAAGCGTAAAAAAAACATCTGTCTTAGTTGTAGTCTACCACAATGAATCATGCTGATAATGAAATATATTTTTGTTTTTGCAGCTCTTGTATTAAATCCTTCCCTCTCCCAATGACCTCTGTTATCATAGCGCAACCCCGCCTTGAAAGTATTATGACATCAGCTGTTTAACATCCACTTCCTGTGCCAGACTTCCCCACTTGACACACTACCAAAGTAGTTGTCAGTACAGTGAGTCTGCAACAGTTTGACTTTTTAAAACTTACCTGAGAACCAAGAACAATACTTTCAGAATGGTTTTAGAACTACATACTAAATATGGTCAACGGTTGCTTTCCAGATACCAGTTTTTACTTTCACTTCAGTGCGAATGTTGCTCGAACGATGAGACTGGTTCCTGTTACATAACAATTCCAGCTTATTTTGGAAGTAACAAGATTGGTCACGGTTCAACTTTTAAGGGGTTTTTTGTTATCGGTGGTGGGGAAAAAAGCAATGTCCAAAGTTTTACCCTCGCTTCCAGTTCCAGAAAACAGAACGTTTTGGACATCCGCCATGTTTTTTGTTTAATTTGGACTGGAATGCTCTGCATCTCGGAAGATTCCAAGTGGAATATTTCCAACTGACTTACTACCTAATAAATATCTTGTCCTCCATGTTCAACTTTCTAGAGACGTTCTGGCCCCTGCTGGAGCAAAAAAAGCAGGCTTCGCTACAAGTGTCCGCCCTGAGATCGGTAGGTTGTGAGTCTAGTCTACCAAAGACTATAAAAATGGGACCCATTACCTCCCTGCTTGGCACTCAGCATTAAGGGTTGGATTGGGGGTTAAATCACCAAAAATGATTCCCGGGCGCAGCCACCGCTGCTGCCCACTGCTCCCCTCACCTCCCAGGGGGTGATCAAGGGTGATGGGTCAAATGCAGAGAATAATTTCGCCACACCTAGTGTGTGTGACAATCATTGGTACTTTAACTTTAACATCTGAAAATAGAGCATAAATCTCTTCCAACTATCAGTCAGTCCGCAACAAACGTGGAAGCTGTAAATTGGATTTTCTTTTCAGCAAATACGCTAGCCTAGCATGATGTTTCTGTTAACTTGTGAGTGTAATGCACGGTATCAAACTCAAGGCCTACGTCAATTAAAGTGGACTGCCACGCCATTTAAATGGGCCCCCCACAACATTTAATGTCGCCTGCCACATGATCTAATGTGGCATACCACGCCATGCGATGTGGTGTGTCGGTTAAGGAGGGCTGAGCACACTATTTAATGAGACTCGCCACACCACTCAATGTAGCATACCAAACCCTTAATGTAGCATACCAAACCCTTAATGTGGCTTGCCACGTCAGTTAATGTGGCCCACCACATTAGTTAAGGTGGCTTGCCACACCATTTAATGTGGCATACCACATAGTTTAAGGAGGCCCGCCACACCATTTAACGAGGCACGCCACGTCAGCTAAGGAGGCTTGCCACACCATTTAATGTGGCATACCACACCATTTATTGTGGCCCACCCATCTAACAAGGTATACCACGCCATTTAACATGGCCCGTCACATCATTTGAATTTAAAATAAATACTTAAATATCTGCATGTCACCTTGACTTACAATTTCAAAGTAATTTATCTGTCAATCAGTAAAACATATAACAAAAAACTGTTGCCTTTGCAAATTGTGTAACGAGACTACTACACGTTTATATATATATGTATGTATATACACATATACATATTTATACAGGCATATACATACAGTATAAACGTAAATGTATGTATTTGTGTACATGTATAGGCTACATATACATACAAATACATATATATACATACACATATAGACAAATACATATCTACATATACATATGTACAAATACATATATACATATACATATATACAAATACATATATATATATATATACACATATATTTACATATACTGTACATATATACATACAGATCTATCTACATAGTAATTATATTAAAAATGCCTCTTGGAGCCACAAAGTCCTGGACAAACAATTTTATTATTTTAATTATTAGCATAAAAATTAAAAAGGTACACACACAAAACGGCATGTTCCTCGCAGGGCTTCCAAAAAGCACTTTTTTTTTTGTAAATTGGAGCTGAAACAAAAATTCATACAACCGCAAGCTGATGTTTTAAAACAAAGATGTCAAACTCAAGGACCGGGGGCCAGATCTGACCCGTCACATTATTTTATATGGCCCGCATAGGCCTGGAAATAATATGCGTCAAAGTACCTTATCTTTTCTTACTAAATGTATTTGTTCTTCCACTTTGACAGAAAAATATAGGTGCTGCATAAAATTGCATGCATTTTAAACTTACCGTATTTCCTTGAATTGCCGCCGGGTACGTAGAATGCGCCTGCCTAGAATTACCGCCGGGTCAAACTCGTTTCGCAAAATATTATTTTTATTAGCGCATGTCTAGAATTACCGCCAGGTCAAACTCGTTTCGCAAAATAATTAGCATATGCCTAGAATTTCCGCCGGGTCAAACTCGTCACGTCACGAGTGACACTTCACCTGTCATCATTTTCAAAATGGAGGAGGCTGATTTCAATAATTTAAAATCGCATAAAGGGAAGAAGATAAAGAGCTATTCAGTAGGATTTAAGGTCCAAGCTATTGAATATGCTAAAAAGAACAGTAAGCAGCTATGTTTTATTAATATACCGTAGCTGCGTGTGTCAAATATGAGTCATTAAATGACTCCTGCCTCCTGGTGGTAGAGGGCGCTAGTGATCCTTCTTGTGACTGACTACTCGGCTGTGACAACAAGCAGCAACAGTTAGCAGCAATCGTTTATTTTTTCCTCTCGCTTGCACTTTTAACATGGAGGATTACATATCTAAAATAAAACAGTTTTCTAAACTGGACTTTCAATCGAAGCAGGAGGTAATAAAGGAAGATCTCCATCGAGACAGAGAGACTTTTAAAACTGAAGAAAGATAAGGAAGACTTCTATAAACAAGTTATCAATGCTTTTGTTCGGAAGGAGCTGCGCATGGACTTCATTTATAAGTAAAGGTAAGACCATAATAACGTTTTTTTTTTATTAAATGTGCTTTTCATGATGGTATCCTTACATCACACTCAAATTTATAAGCGCAGGCTTAAATTTACCGCATGCTTTTGGTAAGCGCCAGAGTGAGAAGAGGTTTTAAAATAATTACCGGCCCGGCGCTAATTCAAGGAAATTCGGTAAATATTAAACAATGTTGAAACAAATATATTTTCAAAACCATATTTTTGTTCAAATAAAGATAAATACTTAATATCTGCTTGTGTTATGATTTCAAAGCACGATATCCATTTGGATTGTACTGTTAAAATTACAATAGGTTTTATGGTCAAACTTACGGTGTTTTTTACAGCATATTACTGTACAAACTCTACTACTCTTTTTTTCCCCTGTAAAAATCAATTGAGCTGCCAGTGTTTTACCGTAAAACATACGGTTGTTGTTTTTACAGTGTATTGCTGTAAATAAAAAACATACATACATGTTTACTGTAAAAAGCTTGCAGCTCAGTTGACAGATTTTTTTTTTAAACGTGCTTCTGTTTTTTCCTTTTACCCTAATATGTTTAAAAATTAAAAAACACACTGTATATTTTACAGAAAAATTCTGAGGAACTTAGTTGCCTGTAAAATCTACAGATTTTTTTACAGTGTACATAAAAAATGTATAAGATTACCAAATGCATAGGCAAAGTCATATATTATTCGCTGTTACAAACGGCCCTCTGACGGCAGCCATAACTGCGATGTTTGACAACTATGTTTTATATCACAGGTGTCAAACTGAAGGCCCGAGGGCCAGATTTGCATAAGGGACAAGCTGTAGAAAATGGATGGATGGATGTTTCATCTGCTTGATTCATGATTTTAAAGTAGTTTATCCATCAAATTGTACACTGTAAAAATGACAATAAAACGGTAAAATTGTGAAATGAAAAAAAAAACATTTTTGCAGCATTTTACTGTAAGTTGATAGTGGAAAAATTAGTACCACTGTTTTTAATGATAAAGTTCTGGCAACAATTTCACCGTTTTATTGTCATTTTTACAGTGTACAATTTGATGGATAAACTAATTTAAAATCATAAATCAAGCAGATGAACCATACATCCATCCATTTACTACCGCTTGTCCCTTACATATTTATTTATATTTCAACACCAAAAAAATAGTTTGAGTCCAATATATTTGTCCCATTATTAGATCATATTTAAGTTTGAAAAATATGCGATTGCATGCGTACCGTTTTGCCATTTACAGTAAACCACCTTAGAATCTACAGTTGTTTTTAGGGTAAAAAAAAACCTGACAGCTCCGTTGCCAGAATTTTACCGAAAAAAATTAGTTTTCTATTTACAGTAACGAAAAACACTGTAAATTTTACAGTACCGAGCTGACAGTTTTGCTGTAAAATCTACAGGTTTTTTTTTTACATTTTAAGTAGAAGAAAAAAATTAATAATCAAACACATAGTAAATTGTGTTACTCTGAGGTAAAACATAACTGTGATGTGGCCTTAATAATAATAATAATAATAACTGGGATTTATATAGCGCTTTTCTAAGTACCCAAAGTCGCTTTACATGTAGAACCCATCAATCATTCACACCTGGTGGTGGTAAGCTACTTTCATAGCCACAGCTGCCCTGGGGTAGACTGACGGAAGCGTGCCTTCAATGAAAGCGATTAACGCCTGTGTTTTAGAAGAAGAACACAATCCCAAAACGTTGCAACTTAATGAAAAAGCTGCAGGCATTTTAGATAACAATCTACAAAAGAAGTTTGAGTATTCCTGGAGGTAACTGGTTTATTCTCTTGGCATATTTTACACCTCTTGGATGTGCACTGTGCTGGGTAGGAAGATGATGATGAAACAAAATCCAGGAAGTCCATTTAGTAGGAGCACATTACTGTACTGTCTGTACTGTACTGTCTCCTTTATTAATCTTACGCAGTCACTTTATGCGTCACTGTGCACATGGTAGCAAAGTGTTATGTCCAACAAAGGACATGTCACTTTTGCTGCTTTCAGGTCTAATAGTTCATTTTTACATTTTAAATTAAAATAACTTAAATATGTAACTGTGTGCTGTCTGCGCATGCTCTGATCAATCTCATCAAAACACCCCCCCCAGCTTTGTAGATCCCAACCTGTTGTGACATGTTGACCAAATGGCCCATAAACAAATCACAGCCATCACTCACTACCGTAATACCAATCGGGAAGAGCACTTGGAAACCCAAGAAGGCTCCGGTGTGCATAACGTCCATGTGGAAGTGTGCCGATAAACAGGCTGTACTCACCCGGGAAGAGGAGCGCTCTCCTCGGCTTGGTTCCCGCCGACAGTCGCTTGTGTTCACGCTGGTCGCCGTCACGACTTGTTCGCTCGGAATGCGGAAAAGGTACGCATGTCGTGACACCCCGTTGATGTCATTGTCCACAGAATTAGCGTCCCACGCCGCGAGTTTCGAATAAGGGGCGTTATTAAGTGCACACCTCCCGCCGCCTCCTGTGAACCAAGCTGCCGTTCCTTATTTCCGTTAAACGAATTGTGTCAGACCCGCCACTTCTGTCCGTGAGTGCGTGAGTGACTTCCACTTCCGGAATACAGTCGCGCTTTTCAAAATACAACCGGAGGTGCTTTAACGCAGGACAACGCAGTGTGAGAAATACTATTATTGAGTTTTAAACAAATATGAACGCATCGCATCTCAGTAAATGAAAATATATATTTTACCAGTTGATTAATTTAATTAATTCAATTAGAAAAGTTATTTTACAGATTCACAACACAGTTTTTTTGGATTGATCCATCCATCCATCTTCTTCCGCTTATCCGAGGTCGGGTCGCGGGGGCAGCAGCTTAAGCAGGGAAGCCCAGACTTCCCTCTCCCCAGCCACTTCGTTGAAGCTGTTATTAGTAGATTGCACAGTACAGTACATATTCCGTACATTGACCACTAAATGGTAACACCCGAATAAGTTTTTCAACTTGTTTAAGTCGGGGTCCACCGTCCACGTTAATCAATTCATGGTAAATGAAATGTTTGTATTTCTTAGTGTGTTAATGTTGGTGACTATACTAGTTTACAGCTGCAATAAAACAGATGAAATAGTTTACAATGTATAAACTGTTCCTCCATAAAAATGTATTGTGCCTAAAATTCAAGCTTTAAACTTTAAACTGTGGTAACATTTTAGGATTTTAGGAAAATGCAAATGCACTTCAGTATATGTGATTCCCAAAGTGTGACACAGAGAGTATGCTGCCTACCAAATATATTAGTTATCCCCCCCCCCCCCCCCCCCCCCCAAATGAATCTATATTAGTAAAATGTATATTTTCAGTGCACCATAAGGGGTTTGAAACTTGTTTTTTTTTATTTTTCTCAAGCTGTTACCTTCATTGACATCTTCTGTTGCCTCTAATGGGAGGAGTGCGTGACAGTATTCCTGAGTAGCACTACATGATGCCTACAGTTGTTTTTAGACCCCACTGCAATAATAGAAATTCTCCAAAGTAGGAATTCTTATTATACATTTTTAAACAGCCCATATATAGTATAGACATAACATAAAGTAACACATATGCTATATTGTAATACATATAAAACATAAGGCATATTGTACAGTAATATTGACTCACACTAACCTGTGAAAATACTGCAACTTATTTGATGCTGAACAATACTGTACAGTATTGTTCATTTAGGGTTGTTGTTTTCTGTCCTGTCCAGCTACTCAGGCAAATCATATTGTTGATGTAGATGTCCATATGTGCTGTACAGATTTACTTTACAAAAGTATTCGACTTTATTAAATGGATTTATATTAATGTTTGGCCCAGCCAGACCGGAGCAGGAGGGGATAGAAAGAAGACAAAAAGAAGACAGAGGGAGAAATAAGGGGATAAGACAGAGAGACAACAAAAACAAAAACAAAAAAACATCAGCAAATACGATATGAAAAATGATAGCCAGTTAGTGAAGTAAATAGTAATAACACATAAATGACAATGAACATTATTGCATTACAAATAGAATAAAAATACCAATAGAAATAACACTATTGATAATTAATAATTACCTCTATTATCATTAATACAATTGTTTCAAATGCAGGAAGTTCATTGAAGTTAATTTAGCCAATTTTTATTCTTAAATGCTTTATTTGGGCCAAACAAGAAACCTTTGCCTAAATAAGCGTACTTTGCACGGTGGAAGAGGGGTTAGTGCGTTTGCCTCACAATACGAAGGTCCTGGGTTCGATCCTGCGCTCGGGATCTTTCTGTGTGGAGTTTGCATGTTCTCCCCGTGACTGCGTGGGTTCCCTCCGGGTACTCCGGCTTCCTCCCACCTCCAAAAACATGCACCTGGGGATAGGTTGATTAGCAACACTAAATTGGCCCTAGTGTGTGAATGTTGTCTATCTGTGTTGGCTCTGTGATGAGGTGGTGACTTGACCAGGGTGTACACCGCCTTCCGCCCGAATGCAGCTGAGATAGGCTCCAGCACCCCCGCGACCCCGAACGGGACAAGCGGTAGAAAATGGATGGATGGAGCATGCTTTTAATTAAAAGGCCATAGTAAAATGTAATATTTAAATATACAATGTTTTGAAAAACCGAGAGAGCGAGGCTGCAAAATTGAAAGCGCGATGTGCCGAGGGATGATTGTAAATACTAAGATAGTATTTACAGTAGCTCAGAGTTTAGTTGTTTATATATACATAAATATATATCATTAAATGCAGCCATTTTATTATTTCACTCTAGTAAATTGAGTTAAAAAAAAAAAAGAAGACTTTTTTTGTTAAAAAAAAACATCTCGTTTTTATTAATATTGAAGTCCAATAACTTCAAAAAAATACATTACAGTTATAGTAAATACCTGACACTGTAATTGTTCGCCTCCACATGACGTCATCCACTTGCTTGATCAAATTACACAAAACGGTCGCTGTACTTTTGCGTTCACCTTTCACCCCCAATATGGGTTATTAAGCTTCTCAAAGATCCTGCGCCCGGTTTATTAACCCTTTATAGATCTGCCCTCCCCCTCATCTCGCCCGGTCCTCTCAGTTCTTCTTCGCCTTTGGAGAGTCGTACTTCCTCTTGCTGGAGTACCAGAGGAGGAGCGGGATGCCGATGGAGGGCAGCGTCATCACACCGAAGGCGGCCCAGTCCAACTAAGACAGGGGAAACACGGAAGCATTGAGCGTCACAGTACAGAAAAGTGTTGCGTGTGACTGTGAAACTTACATAATGCGGGGAAAAGCGACGATCGAACTCCCTTTGAGCGAGGATGCCGCCTTGACCGGGGGCACTGGTGTAGCCAACCTGAGACAAATCACCGTCACCTCACTGTACGCTTTCATTTCAATAAAAAAAAAAAAAAAAAAAGGTGATCTTTACCACAACTTGTCCGCCCTCCTGAGCGAGGTAGCTGACGGAGGCAGAGGTGAAGTTAAAGTAGCCGGCCTTTAGGGGTCGCAACACAACGGTGTGAGACACGTTGCTGGCTCTGAATGTCCTCACGTTAAGGACAACAGCCTTTAAAGACACTCAATCCGGGATGGGCGACATGGCCTAAAATCTGTATTGCGATATATATACATTGCAACCTTTTGCGATAACGATATATAATTTTGCATGAATTATAATTGAATTATTTCAAAACCAAAACAAAGGCTCCTAATTTAGCCGTAACATACTGCGTTATTTCAAGCTGTATTTATTCATCTAATTGCTCATTTACTGTTAAAATCTGGTTACTTTCTGCTTAAATTCGGATCCATCTACCGTATTTTTCAGACTATAAGTCGCAGTTTTTTTCATAGTTTGGCCGGGCTTCAGTGCGATTTATATATGTTTTTTTCCTTCTTTATTATGCATTTTCGGCAGGTGCGACTTATACTCCGAAAAATACGGTACACTTCTGCTAAAATGTAACAAAACACTTATTCTTCTGCTGATTGGATATTTTACATTAGTTTTGGGCAATACCGTATTTTTTGGACTATACGTCGCAGTTTTTTTCATAGTTTGGTCGGGGTGCGACTTATACTCAGGAGCGACTTATGTGTGAAATTATTAACACATTACCGTAAAATATCAAATAATATTATTTAGCGATTAGGAGTGACAGATTGTTTGATAAACGTATAGCATGTTCTATATGTTAGTTATTTAAATGACTCTTACCATAATATGTTACGTTAACATACCAGGCACGTTCTCAGTTGGTTATTTATGCCTCATATATAACGTACACTTATTCAGCACTATTCTTTATTTATTTTAAATTGCCTTTCAAATGTCTATTCTTGGTGTTGGGTTTTATGAAATCAATTTCCCCCAAAAATGTGACTTATACTCCAGTGCGACTTATATATGTTTTTTTCCTTCTTTATTTTGCATTTTAGGTCGGTGCGACTTATACTCCGAAAAATGCGGTACTACAAATTTGGGTATCGATCCAACACCAAGTAGTCACAGGGGCGGTATTGGTCATACCAATGTTTATATATTTAAAAATATCATGAACTTGCATTTTTGTAATCCCAAAAAAACAAGAAGGCGGTGTAACAATATCAATTCATATTTATACTATTTCCTTATTCCCTTCTATTTCATACATTTATAATAAAGTAATTACCGGTAGTGTAAAATAAGTACACAAAAGCAAAAAATATTATTGGCTCTTGGTTTGTAAACAATAACAAAAACCACAAAAAAAATTTGTGATAATAAAACATTGATCTACTCATTGTATCGACCATTACCTGATACTGTACTTGGTATTGTTACTGTTGATATCTGTATCAATCAGCCCACCCCTGTTTACATTCAAGGGCTCCAGCTTAGCAGTTAGCTGTGCTTTTTTTGTATCCTCCAACGGTGTGTAGGTTAGCATGTTTAGCTATTGATAATAATACCTCTATAAAAAAAAACTTAAGTTTAGATTGGTGATTTAGGAGCTGCACTGTGGAGGGACATTAGGCCCGAGCTCGCTAGCGAGGATGCTACATTGCGTTGAGGACGCCTTCGATCGCTTGTTGCTTTCAAATTTGCAGGACAGAGCTAGAATGTGTCATCAACATGCATTATTACGATATGGCGATGGTATTAGAAACTATCATTGGCCAAATCTATATATATGTAAATTATATCGTGCAACTCTGCACTCAATCGAACACGTGCATTGGACATTGGATCGGTTCAGTTGTGCGTGTTTAAAACACATCGTAAAAGCAATGATTAAAAATATCATACATGTATGACAACTAATTGATACCTGGTACTCTCTGAAGTTGAGTAAGTAAACAAACACCCCTGGCCATGACAGCAACAGCTCGAACAGTGAAGTTACTGCAGAGCAGGTACAAAAAAATTAATGACGGTAAAAAAAATCCGCCACAATGTGGAGTCAAGGTGTGTTTGACGAGCTGTCACCACAGATTTGACTCCTCAAACTAGGGCTGGGCGATATATCGATATGCACGATATATCGCGGGTTTGTCTCTGTGCGATATAGAAAATATATCGTGATATTCGAGTATGCATTCTCACGCAGTTTCTTTTAGCTGCGGCATTACACTACAGGCTCTACTCGCTCTTTCCTGTCTCTCCTTCTCACAGACAGAAAGCACAGCTTCTACACACGTCACATACTGTCACGTCATACAACACATTCGTATACGCCCTCGCGGAGCAGAGAGGTAGCGGCATGGCTAACGTTAGCTGTGATGCTCGCGGTAATACGAGCGAAAGAAGGTGCGAATCTGGTAACAAATGAAGGAAGAATTAATCCCCCCAAAAAACAGCAGGGGGTCCATTGCCTGCCGGTGGTTTGGCTTCAAGTGGGAATATGTCGAACAGACAACTGTAATTTGTCAAGTGTGGGGCGAAAGCGTTGCTATAAAAAGTAGCAGTAGCCTACTGCTAATATGTATCATCATTTGAAAAGTCCCCTGCTAGTGAATGAAGAGTGCTCACTCCAATCCAATCCACTTCATTTATATAGCACATTTAAACAACAAAAATGTTTCCAAAGTGCTGCACAACAATATTAAAAACAATATTTACGTACTCCGCACGTCCACACCATCAAAATGCCGAGGCAAACATTTCCAGATCAACGCCGTAAGAAAAAAATAGTGATTTTTTTTTGTTGTGATTTCCCTCTCTGCATGAAAGTTCAAAAGTAGCATATATTAATGCAGTATGAACAAGAATGTTTTAATGTAGACACATAGAATCATCATACTGCTGTGATTATATACATCAAGTGTTCATTCAAGGCTAAGGCAAAATATCGAGATTTATATCGTGTATCGTGATATGGCCTTAAAATATCGCGATATTAAAAAAAGGCCATATGGCCCAGCCCTACCTCAAACATAAAAATAATATCCTAAAATACTCCCAGGTGCAAAGGATACGGCGCAATCCTGTCCCATTTCACGTTCAGCATTCCCGAAACGATTCCAAAGTCCTCAGGAGGGAAGGAATCGTCCGACAGCTCTACCTCCAGGGCGGCACTGCAAAAGAATACAAACATCAGTCGTACGCTTGCATTGCACGTCGTGGGGGAAAATAGAACCGGGGCTAATAATGTTTCAACCTGGAGCCCACGTTGTAGATGTTATATTGCAGGGTCAGGTCACGACCCTCCACGGCATAACGGTTGAGCAGGGATTTGGACGCCAGCAAACGGGCTCCTTCTTCTCCAGAGCCCAAGGCGAGCAGGGCCAGAAGCAACAAGACGTGCAGCGTCTTCATGGTCTGCAAAAAACAAACAAACATGGCAACATGATGCTAATGGCCGTTAAGAATACAGTGTCATAGATGTGCAACAACTCCTACCAAAAACATATAGCATTTTAAGCAAGCCTAACCCCGTTGTATAGTTTACATTTACAATTTAAGTGTAACACGACTTTATTAAGACTGTCTGGTCAAAGTTGAGGTGGCTAACATAACATAGGATACACTTCATTGTCAGAGACGCTTACGTGGACCTACGCTATCCTTAAATACCGCACTGTTACTCTAATATAACAACACTCTCAGACGCCAAACCACCCTAAAATAATGTTTAAGTATACGTTCATAAAATGCTAGCGTTAAATAAAAGCGCAGTTTGGTAAGAAACCGAGAAAAAGAAGGAGAGATAGTTACCGTCTGTAGTCTCTTCCAGTCCTAAACAGCAAAGGAGTTGGCGACGCGCAGGCGCAGAGGATAACAACTCCAGTTGACATGACGTGTACCCGGAAGCGCTATCAGGAAGAGTGATGATTCCACAGCGCCCGTAGTGGCTTGGAGGTGACACTGCGTTTTCCCTTTTTTTGGTGAGCATGATTGTTTCGAGGGTTTTGTTTTATTGTTAACATAAAGGGCTGAAGAATTGATTTGATAGAGAAAAATATATAAACATGTATTTTTGATTTGATCTTATGTCCTGTACATACATTTGTTACACTCAGGGGCGTCGAAGTACAAAAGTTATGTGGTAAAATTGTCATTTAAATATGTAAGTTATTTAGAAAACAACGTCATAGATAATAAAACAAAATGAAGTTTAATATTAAGGTTGCTTGAATCAAATTAAGATATCTACAACTAGGGATGCCCGATAATGGCTTTTTGCCGATATCCGATATTCCGATATTGTCCAACTCTTTAATTACCGATACCGATATCAACTGATACCGATATCAACCGATATATTCAGTCGTGGAATTAACACATTATTATGCCTAATTTGGACAACCAGGTATGGTGAAGATAAGGTACTTTTTAAAAATAATAATAAAATAAGATAAATAAATTAAAAACATTTTCTTGAATAAAAAAAGAAAGTAAAACAACATAAAAACAGTTACATAGAAACTAGTAATTAATGAAAATGAGTACAATTAACTGTTAAAGGTTAGTACTATTCGTGGACCAGCAGCACGCACAATCATGTGTGCTTACGGACTGTATCCCTTGCAGACTGTGTTGATATATATTGATATATAATGTAGGAACCCTTTTGTGTGAATGAGTGTGAATGAGTGTAAATGGGGGAGGGAGTTTTTTTGGGTTGGTGCACTAATTGTAAATGTATCTTGTGTTTTTTATGTTGATTTAATAAAAAATAAAAAATATAAACAAAAAAAACGATACCAATAATTTAAAAAAAACCGATACCGATCATTTCCGATATTACATTTTAACGCATTTATCGGCCGATAATATCGGCAGGCTATCGGACATCTCTACCTACAACCTCCTTAGGAATGCTCGATGGTTCGTTACGAACCTGTCATGACTAAAGTCATAGGTTTAACAGCGTCAAAGCTCACTTTTAAGCATTCACCAGCAATTTGGAACAAGGATGAAGACATAAAAAAGGTAAATATATAATAAATCTATCTGTGACAGCATAGGAGAAAGTTATGTGCAAGTTCCACTTTTGCATCCCATTGCAATTAACTGTGGTTGTGTTCAAAGACCCTTGATTAAAGTTAAGAACGGAGGTATTACTATGTCATAAATCATATGAATAACAATTATGTATTATTATGATTCCTTTTAACAACTGATAATAACACCATGTGATCGGTTAATCTCTACTGCTCTGGAGTAAAGGGAAACTTGATATATATGATAATAATAATGCCAGGTTAAATGATTAAAAAAAAAAAAAATCAGTCCACTTCATGATAAAGTGTTTGACACTTTTGCGTGTGTTTAAAAAAAACAAAAAAACCACATGTTTTCTATGTTCGTTAAACACACCTTTTAAAAGTAAAAAAACCTAATTAAGGTTTTTGCATGTGTTTTAAAAAGCTGGTTTCAACCAAAACCATGCAAGATTTTTTTTTTTTTTTCGTAGTGCATTTAAACATACCATGACTTCAGTATGTACTTGTATGGAAGCACGTTTCTGCCACTAAAAATACCTCAATGCGAAGTCCATCCATCCATCCATTTTCTACCGCTTATTCCCTTTTGGGGTCGCGGGGGGCGCTGGAGCCTATCTCAGCTACAATCGGGCGGAAGGCGGGGTACACCCTGGACAAGTCGCCACCTCATCGCAGGGCCAACGCAGATAGACAGACAACATTCACACTCACATCCACACACTAGGGCCAATTTAGTGTTGCCAATCAACTTATCCCCAGGTGCATGTCTTTGGAGGTGGGAGGAAGCCGGAGTACCCGGAGGGAACCCACGCAGTCACGGGGAGGACATGCAAACTCCACACAGAAAGATCCCGAGCCCGGGATTGAACCCAAGACTACTCAGGACCTTCGTATTGTGAGGCAGATGCACTAACCCCTCTGCCACCGTGAAGCCCCAATGCAAAGTCATAATTATGAAATATAAATCAGAATCAGAAATACTTTATTAATCCCCGAGGGGAAATTAAAATGTTCAGTAATAATAATAATAATAATAATGTCATACTTACTCTTTAATCTCATAATTATGACTTTCTCTTCTTTTGATTTCAACTTTTTTTAAATCTCATAATTATGACTTGCCATTAAACATATTTTTAGTGGCTTCCATGCAAGTTTTTGTATATTTACAATCCATCCATCCATCCATCCATTTTCTACCGCTTATTCCCTTCGGGGTCGCGGGGGGCGCTGGAGCCTATCTCAGCTACAATCGGGCGGAAGGCGGCGTACACCCTAGACAAGTCGCTACCTCATCACAGGGCCAACACAGATAGACAGACAACATTCACACACTAGAGCCAATTTAGTGTTGCCAATCAACCTATTTAGAATTTTGTTCTAAAATCTGTATTTTGTACCTAAGTATGGTTTCTTTAAACGATTGTAGTTCACTTCATTGGAAAAGATAATCCCATGGCGATAAAGTCTAAACAGACCTGGGCAAAATACGGCCCGCAGGCCACATGCGGCCCAATAAGACTTTCAATCCGTCCTGCCGGACGTTCTACATCATTTCTTTAGACCTTTAACATCAAAACTGTAGCCACCATTATGGTGTTTTTAAATGACTGTAAGTCTTGAACCATAGAAAGTGTTTCAGTGGTTGAAATCTGCGCTTTTGAGTGTTGTACGAGTTATTACGGTAATCTACATCACAGCAGCTGATGGCGTGGCACGGTTGGGAGAGGGGCCGTGCCAGCAACCTGAGGGTTCCTGGTTCGATCCCCACCTTCTAGCAACTTCGTTACGTCCGTTGTGTCCTTGAGCAAGACACTTCACCCTTGCTCCTGATGGGACGTGGTTAGGGCCTTGCATGGCAGCTCCCGCCATCAGTGTGTGAATGTGTGTGTGAATGGGTGAATGTGGAAATAGTGTCAAAGCGCTTTGAGTACCTTGTAGAAAAGCGCTATACAAGTATAACCCATTTACCATTTAGCAGCTCAGACAGGAACAAAGCAGAGTGGGCGGGGTTTGTTTTCAGAGCAGCCAACCCGAAACGCATGTGTCAGGAACATATATGTGGAAGCCAATTTTTACAACAAATTTCCGCATAAAAGTGACAATATATCCTTATTGTAGGTGTTTGTTACACTTTGCATTCATATTTTGCTGTTTGTTACATTTTTGTTGTGTGTTTTGCTTGATTGTAAAAGATGTCTATGGAGGAGCGATGTTAGACTTAGACTTAGACAAACTTTATTGAAATTGTTCCACACTGTAGCTCAGTTACAAAGGATGCAAAGGGTAAGGAAGGAAATGATAATAAAGATGTCTATCGAGGAGCGATGTTCACATTTTAAAGTTAAAGTACCGCTGATAGTCACACACACACACTAGGTGTGGTGAAATTACCCTCTGCATTTGACCCATCCCCTTGTTCCACCCCCTAGGACAGGGGTCGGCAACCCGCGGCTCTTTAGCGCCGCCCTAGTGGCTCTCTGGAGCTTTTTCAAAAAATGTATGAAAAATGGAAAAAGATGAGGGGAAAAAAAATCTATTTTTGTTTTAATATGGTTTCTGTAGGAGGAAAAACATGACACAAACCTCCCTAATTGTTACAAAGCACACTGTTTATATTAAACATGCTTCACTGATTCGAGTATTTGGCTAGCGCCGTTTTGTCCTACTAATTTTGGCGGTCCTTGAACTTACCGTAGTTTGTTTACATGTATTACTTTCTTCGACTTTCTAGGACGTGTATTATGCCACTTATTTTTCTGTCTCATTTTGTCCACCAAACTTTTAAGGTTGTGCATGAAAGGTGAGTTTTGTTGATGTTATTGACTTGTGTGGAGTGCTAATCAGACATATTTGGTCACTGCATGACTGCAAGCTAATCGATGCTAACAGGCTATTTAGGCTAGCTATATGTACATATTGCATCATTATGCCTCATTTGTAGCTATATTTGAGGTCATTTAGTTTCCTTTAAGTCCTCTTAATTCCATGACACACTATCTGTATGTAATATGGCTTTTAATTTTTTGCGGCTCCAGACAGATTTGTTTTTGTATTTTTGGTCCAATATGGCTCTTTCAACATTTTGGGTTGCCGACCCCTGCCCTAGGAGGTGAGGGGAGCAGTGAGCAGCAGCGGTGGCCACGCTCGGGAATCATTTTGGTGATGTAACCCCCAATTCCAACCCTTGATGCTGAGTGCCAAGCAGAGTGGTAATGGGTCCCATTTTTATAGTCTTTGGTATGACTCGGCCGGGGTTTGAACTCACGACCTAGCGACCTCAGGGCGGACACTCTAACCACAAGGCCCCTGAGCAGGTATGTTGTTAATATTCATTGTTTTATTGTTCATATTTAATATTGTAAATCCCACTTTCTTTCTTTTTTAATGTACATTTTGGGTGTCCAATTCAGTAAAAAAACTTCCATTCCGTTTTTTTGAGGTGGTCCGTCATAACTTTTTTATAATTCTATCGGACATTGTGACTTTAGGGGGCAGCACGGTGGAACAGGGGTTAGTGCATGTGCCTCACACAATACGAAGGTCCTGAGTTCAATCCCGGGCTCAGGATCTTTCTGTGTGTAGTTTGCATGTTCTCCCCGTAACTGCGTGGGTTCCCTCCGGGTACTCCGGCTTCCTCCCACCTCCAAAAACATGCACCTGGGGATAGGTTGATTGGCAACACTAAATTGGCCCTAGTGTGTGATTGTTGTCTGTCTATCTGTGTTGGCCCTGCGATGAGGTGGCAACTTGTCCGGGGTGTACCCCGCCTTCCGCCCGAATGCGGCTAGGATGGGCTCCAGCACCCCCCGCGACCTGAATGGAACAAGCGGTAGAAAATGGATGGATGAATTGTGACTTTTGGTATTAGTGTTCCTGAAAAAAAGGACCCAAACATACATACTGTACAGGATTTTTTTTTTACAGCTAAATGTGTATACATCATTTATACACACATACACATTTTCTCTCTCAATGTGGCCCCCCGAGTCAAAATATTTGCCCAGCTCTGGTCTACAGGAAGATGATTAATTTCACTTTTATTTAACAATTCATACCTCGGTTTGAAACTTGTGCCACCTTTTCCCTTTTTGCGGTACACAGTAGATGCTCTGATTCCATTTCAAATCAATTACTTCTTTTTTGGTAACTTTACTTTAGTACAGTGGTTCTTAACCTTGTTGGAGGTACCGAACCCCACCAGTTTCATATGCGCCATCACCGAACTCTTCTTTAGTGAAAAATAAAAAGTTTTTTTTTTTCAAATTCAAGACAAAGTTATATGTTTTTGGTAACACTTTAGTATGGGAAACATATTCTAAGTAACAAAGACAAGAGTTTTTTGGTTAGGGTTAGGGTTAGAGGGTTAGGGTTATACAAACCCCATTTCCATATGAGTTGGGAAATTGTGTTAGATGTAAATATAAACGGAATACAATGATTTGCAAATCATTTTCAACCCATATTCAATTGAATATGCTACAAAGACAACATATTTGATGTTCAAACTGATAAACTTTTTTTTTTTTGCAAATAATCATTAACTTTAGAATTTGATGCCAGCAACACGTGACAAAGAAGTTGGGAAAGGTGGCAATAAATACTGATAAAGTTGAGGCATGCTCATCAAACACTTATTTGGAACATCCCACAGGTGAGCAGGCAAATTGGGAACAGGTGGGTGCCATGATTGGGTATAAAAGTAGATTCCATGAAATGCTCAGTCATTCACAAACAAGGATGGGGTGAGGGTCACCACTTTGTCAACAAATGCGTGAGCAAATTGTTGAACAGTTTATGAAAAACCTTTCTCAACCAGCTATTGCAAGGAATTTAGGGATTTCACCATCTACGGTCCGTAATATCATCAATGGGTTCAGAGAATCTGGAGAAATCACTGCACGTAAGCAGCTAAGCCCGTGACCTTCGATCCCTCAGGCTGTACTGCATCAACAAGCGACATCAGTGTGTAAAGGATATCACTACATGGGCTCAGGAACACGTCAGAAACCCACTGTCAGTAACTACAGTTGGTCGCTACATCTGTAAGTGCAAGTGAAAACTCTACTATGCAAGGCGAAAACCGTTCATCAACAACACCCAGAAACGCCGTCGGCTACGCTGGGCCTGAGCTCATCTAAGATGGACTGATACAAAGTGGAAAAGTGTTCTGTGGTCTGACGAGTCCACATTTCAAATTGTTTTTGGAAACTGGACGTTGTGTCCTCCGGACCAAAGAGGAAAAGAACCATCCGGATTGTTATATGCGCAAAGTTGAAAAGCCAGCATCTGTGATGGTATGGGGGTGTATTAGTGCCCAAGACATGGGTAACTTACACATCTGTGAAGGCACCATTAATGCTGAAAGGTACATACAGGTTTTGGAGCAACATATGTTGCCATCCAAGCAACGTTGCCATGGACGCCCCTGCTTATTTCAGCAAGACAATGCCAAGCCACGTGTTACATCAACGTGGCTTCATAGTAAAAGAGTGCGGGTACTAGACTGGCCTGCCTGTAGTCCAGACCTGTCTCCCATTGAAAATGTGTGGCACATTATGAAGCCTAAAATACCACAACGGAGACCCCCGGACTGTTGAACAACTTAAGCTGTACATCAAGCGAGAATGGGAAAGAATTCCACCTGAGAAGCTTAAAAAATGTGTCTCCTCAGTTCCCAAACGTTTACTGAGTGTTGTTAAAAGGAAAGGCCATGTAACACAGTGGTGAACATGCCCTTTCCCAACTACTTTGGCACATGTTGCAGCCATGAAATTCTAAGTTAATTATTATTTGCAAAAAAAAAAAAAGTTTGAGTTTGAACATCAAATATCTTGTCTTTGTAGTGCATTCAACTGAAAAGGATTTGCAAATCATTGTATTTCGTTTATATTTACATCTAACACAATTTCCCAACTCATATGGAAACAGGGTTTGTAATAAGGCCATGCCGAATAAGGCATTAATAAGTACTCAATATTGACTAGTTAAGAGTCAATATGTTACTAATTTGCATGTTAATAAGCAACTAATTAATGGTGAATATGTTCCCCATACTAAAGTGTTAGCATGTTTTATTACTGGTGCACAAAATGAACCGTGCATGAACATCACCTTGTTCAAAGAACAAAACCAACACAGTGCATAAACTCACAACAAATTACACACCTGCAAATCAGTCTGACTTCTGCTGTTGCCGTATCCGTAATACGCCGATAGGAAGAAGTTTTTATTTACACCATGAGTCGGGTGTGTCTTGACCTCCGCCGAACCCGAGCCTGACTCACCGAACCCAGGTTAAGAACCACTACTTTAGTATGTTTTTGACGTGAACTTTTGTCGCGTAAAACGTCAGCAAAGTAACGAAAAAAAATAAAACACTCCATCAGTTTCAGTCCTTTATTGTAAACCGCTACACATTTTAAATACAAAATATTTGTTAAATAACATGAAAATGTAAACGACAAGGATATTTCGTCTATAGTTGTAGCTTCGATTTAGCTCAGCTGCTCGAGTATTGCTGTGCATGGCTTATACGGAGTCCTCCTCCGCCTTCCTGTCTTTTTGTTTATTCGGAGGCAAAAGTGCTTGAGACGGCGGCGTCCGCGCGCCACGGATGATAAAACAAAAACGGAGACTTGCCTAGGGCGTTAACGTGATCAAGTATATGCCAGGCTGAAGCAAAAAGCACCGACTTTACAGTAGCAGCTCTTCTCACATGGAAAACAATTTAAAAAAAAGCGGAAGCGTTTCCGCTTTCAAGTGCAACGTCAGCTTGCATTCTAGTGTACATTCCCATGGGGGCCGACAGAGTTTGTCACACATGGAGAAGCTTATAAAAATAGACACGGACAGAAGGAGATATTTTAGCACCTAATAGAAAATATCTGATAGAAAAGTCTCTCAAGTGACGGAGGAGTTATGAAGAACAGTTTCGGTGGATGTTAGGCTCCTTCCGGGATGCCAACTTGTTTGTAATCTTTTAGGACCTTTCTGTAGTCCGCCCTCCATAGTCACACTGTAAGAGGGAGGGGGTTGCTCCGGCAGCCCCTCCACGCTTGTGCTGTGTATGTAACCGTCTGCCGTGTCGCTTCTCAGGACGCTCCGGTTGGGAGGAGCGCGGATGCAGGAGCGGCTCAACTCCAGCTGCTGCTCCGGGGTGCGGCGCTGGAAGCCGTGCGGGCCCTTGTGCTCTTCCCCGTCTGGTAAGCAGATGATGGGGGGCAGGTCCACCGCCTCCCGCGGAATGTACGGGTAGGTGGGCTGGAAACCACACAGGGGCCGCTGCATGAAGGCCGCCGGGGTTTGGAGGATTGCCTGACAACAGAGATGATGAAATGATAAGACTTTTTCATCTATTTTCTTATGTCAAGAATGTGACAATTACTTTTTTTAATGTGACAATTACTTTTTTGGTTCTCGCCCGGAAAAGGGTGGAGTGCCATCTCCGGGTTGGGGAGGAGATCTTGCCCCAAGTGGAGGAGTTCAAGTACCTCGGAGTCTTGTTCACGAGTGAGGGAAGAGTGGATCGTGAGATCGACAGGCGGATCGGTGCGGCGTCTTCAGTAATGCGGACGCTGTATCGATCCGTTGTGGTGAAGAAGGAGCTGAGCCGGAAGGCAAAGCTCTCAATTTACCGGTCGATCTACGTTCCCATCCTCACCTATGGTCATGAGCTTTGGGTTATGACCGAAAGGACAAGATCACGGGTACAAGCGGCTGAAATGAGTTTCCTCCGCCGGGTGGCGGGGCTCTCCCTTAGAGATAGGGTGAGAAGCTCTGCCATCCGGGAGGAGCTCAAAGTAAAGCCGCTGCTCCTCCACATCGAGAGGAACCAGATGAGGTGGTTCGGGCATCTGGTCAGGATGCCACCCGAACGCCTCCCTAGGGAGGTGTTTAGGGCACGTCCGACCGGTAGGAGGCCGCGGGGAAGACCCAGGACACGTTGGGAAGACTATGTCTCCCGGCTGGCCTGGGAACGCCTCGGGGTCCCACAGGAAGAGCTGGACGAAGTGGCTGGGGAGAGGGAAGTCTGGGCTTCCCTGCTTAGGCTGCTGCCCCCGCGACCCGACCTCGGATAAGCGGAAGAAGATGGATGGATGGACTTTTTTTAATCACATTTATAAATTGCCCATGTGGCTGCATAGGAAAGCTTAAAGAATTTTTTTTTTTTATATATTTAAAAAATATACACTAAATAAATAAGATTAATCACACTTAAATTCGGAATAATCGTGATTAATCACAGTAAATTACTTTCTTGCATAACTAAAGTCGACTTTGAAAAGACCAGAATATTTTGGCACAAACTCAATTTTATTGTCAGGCCGGCCCCTGGCATAAACACTCTATGCCAGGGGTGTCAAACTCAAATACAGACTGGGCCAAAATTTAAAACTGAACAAAGCCGCGGGCCAAGGTTGAACAAATTAACCTTTTAATAGGGACCCAAACAAGTTTTGCATTGAATATCGAACAAGCAAGGCTTATATAACTTTATAGTGACATGCAAAACCGAGTTAATAATAATGATAATCCATCCATCCATCCATTTTCTACCGCTTATTCCCTTTGGGGTCGCGGGGGACGCTGGAGCCTATCTCAGCTACAATCGGGCGGAAGGCGGGGTACACCCTGGACAAGTCGCCACCTCATCGCAGGGCCAACACAGATAGACAGACAACATTCACACTCACATTCACACACTAGGGCCAATTTAGTGTTGCCAATCAACCTATCCCCAGGTGCATGTCTTTGGAGGTGGGAGGAAGCCGGAGTACCCGGAGGGAACCCACGCAGTATAATAATTAAAAAATATCAATGGCATATCAAATACAATTTAAATAAAAATGTAATGCCTCTTTTCTATTTGCAGCCTTCAGAGGTAAATATCAACATTAACTTTTTCCACAGGCTAATACATTTTAAAATAAAATAATGAATAAACCAACCATTCAGGACTTTAAACTGCTCAGTTTGCAACACACTGATCTTATCTGATGTGCCCAAGCCAGATACCTGGCATCTTTTCTTGGATGATAGTTCATTAATGTCGGGGCTCAGGCTTTGAGCTGAGGCAACCTTCATTATCGAACAAAGGTGTTCCTCAGTCATTATATCTCGTATTCCACAGTCTTGGGAGAGTGCCTTAAAGGCACTGCTTTTAACGTATTCACCGAGTTGTCGTCACGTCCGCTTTTCATCCCTTCTAACAACGTGCACGCCCAGTCACAAGATATGAGCGGCTTCTGCATGCACACACATGCATGCACACACACGCACACACACACACGCACACGCACACGCACACGCACACGCACACGCACACACACACACACACACACACACACACACACACACACACGTAAATGAAACGCGATACAGGTTACACTGAGGGTGGCCTTATAAGCAACTTTAACAATGTTAGAAATATACGTCACACTGTGAATCCACACCAAACAAGAATGACAAACACATTTTGGGAGAACATCCGCACCTTAACACAACATAAACACAACAGAACAAATACCCAGAACCCTTTGCAGCACTAACTCTTCCGTGATGCTACAAAATACACCCCCCCCCCACCCCCCCCCGACCCACACACCTTGTAGTGTCCCGGAAGAGTTCGTGCTGCAAAGGGTTCTGGGTATTTGTTCTGTTGTATTTATGTTGTGTTACAGTGCGGATGTTCTCCCAAAATGTGTTTGTCATTCTTGTTTGGTGTGGATTAACATTGTGGCGTATATTTCTAACAGTATTAAAGTTTTTTATACTGGCACCGCCAGTGTAACCTGTATCAATGAAGATCAAGTACCGGTATGCGTTGCATTCACTGGTATGTGCGTGCCACAGCCGCACAAATTATATGACTGGGCCAGCACTCGTTGGACTGGACGAAAAGAAGACGTGACGATTCTCGGGAGGCGCACTGAAATATGGGAGTCTCATGGGAGGTTTGGCAAGTATGAGAATTAGCAGTGAATGCGATGTTACCGCGGCACCGCCGCTGAATGTAATCGGCGGGCCAGTTCTAGTGTTAATTTGATATCGCCTCAAGGGCCAAGTGAAATTACTCTATGCGGTTATTTGGGGCCACGACGACTGGTGGACTTGATGGACTGAATTACCTCATGGATAAAATTATATTCTTTGTTTTTGTGAGATCAACAGGCGGATCGGTGCGGCGTCTTCAGTAATGCGGACGCTGTATCGATCTGTTGTGGTGAAGAAGGAGCTGAGCCGGAAGGCAAAGCTCTCGATTTACCGGTCGATCTACGTTCCCATCCTCACCTATGGTCATGAGCTTTGGGTCATGACCGAAAGGACAAGATCACGGGTACAAGCGGCCGAAATGAGTTTCCTCCGCCGGGTGGCGGGGCTCTCCCTTAAAGATAGGGTGAGAAGCTCTGTCATCCGGGGGTAGCTCAAAGTAAAGCCGCTGCTCCTCCACATCGAGAGGAGCCAGATGAGGTGGTTCGGGCATCTGGTCAGGATGCCACCCGAACGCCTCCCTAGGGAGGTGTTTAGGGCACGTCCCACCGGTAGGAGGCCACGGGGAAGACCCAGGACACGTTGGGAAGACTATATAACCCGGCTGGCCTGGGAACGCCTCGGGATCCCCCGGGAGGAGCTGGACGAAGTGGCTGGGGAGAGGGAAGTCTGGGCTTCCCTGCTTAAGCTGCTGCCCCCGCGACCCGACCTCGGATAAGCGGAAGAAGATGGATGGATGGATGGATTCTTTGTTTCTGCTAAACTTATATTCAGCAGTGAGTCAACATGGTTTTTGTAAAGGTTCTAGTTCATGATGATAACTCAATTCAAAAGCCCATTGAGATATTTGTTGATTTAGCAAATCTTCAAATGCTGTCATCGTGAAATGACATGCACATGTGTCATGGCTAGGGTTAGGTACCGTTTACCGTTAAACCAATACTGATACCAAATATGTATGTGAAAAACGGTGCCGGTGCTTAAATTGCACTTAAGAATTAAACAAATGCACATTTTTGTAAAAAAAATCAAAAAACAAACACCTTTCCCAGCAGGCACGAGACATTAAAACAACATTGAGAACTTAAGTTAAAGTTAAAGTTAAAGTACCAATGATTGTCACACACACACTAGGTGTGGCGAGATTATTCTCTGCATTTGACCCATCACCCTTGATCACCCCCTGGGAGGTGAGGGGAGCAGTGGGCAGCAGCGGTGGCCGCGCCCGGGAATCATTTTGGTGATTTAACCCCCAATTCCAACCCTTGATGCTGAGTGCCAAGCAGGGAGGTAATGGGTCCCATTTTTATAGTCTTTGGTATGACTCGGCCGGGGTTTGAACTCACAACCTACCGATCTCAGGGCGGACACTCTAACCACTAGGCCACTGAGTTGAGCAACTCAAACATAACGTTGAAACAACATGCTGTTTATGCTTGTATAGCGCTTTTCTACCTTCAAGGTACTCAAAGCGTTTTGACACTATTTCCACATTCACACACTGATGGCGGGAGCTGCCATGCAAGGCCCTAACCACAACCCATCAGGAGCAAGGGTGAAGTGTCTTGCTCAAGGATACAACGGATGTGACTAGGATGGCAGAAGCTGGAGATCGAACCAGGAACTCTCAGGTTGCTGGCACGACCGCTCTACCCACCGAGCCACCATTGACAATGTTCAATCAATTTTGGGTTCTGACATTGATTTGACCATTGAATTTTGGTCATTTGCCAACCAATATTGTCCAACACAAATACAACGTTGAAACAACATGCTCTTTGACGACATTTATGCAATGTCAGGTAGGGATGTCCGATAAATGCTTTAAAATGTAATATCGGAAATTATCGGTATCGTTTTTTTAATTATCGGTATCGTTTTTTTGTTTGTTTTTTTATTAAATCAACATAAAAAACACAAGATACACTTACAATTAGTGCACCAACCCAAAAAACCTCCCTCCCCCATTTACACTCATTCACACTCATTCACACAAAAGGGTTGTTTCTTTCTGTTATTAATATTCTGGTTCCTACATTATATATCAATATATATCAATACAGTCTGCAAGGGATACAGTCCGTAAGCACACATGATTGTGCGTGCTGCTGGTCCACTAATAGTACTAACCTTTCACAGTTCATTTTACTAATTTTCATTAATTACTAGTTTCTATGTAACTGTTTTTATATTGTTTTACTTTCTTTTTTATTCAAGAAAATGTTTTTCATTTATTTATCTTATTTTATTTTATTTTTTTTAAAGTACCTTATCTTCACCATACCTGGTTGTCCAAATTAGGCATAATAATGTGTTAATTCCACGACTGTATATATCGGTTGATATCGGTATCGGTTGATATCGGTATCGGAAATTAAAGACTTGGACAATATCGGAATATCGGATATTGGCAAAAAGCCATTATCGGACATCCCTAATGTCAGGTTGTCACGTTGATTTGACCTTTCAAATTTGGTCATTTCCCGACCAACAACGTGGATCCAATGTTGGACATCAACATTGTCTCAATTTACAAATGCAACTATTTTGTAACGTTGCTGGGTTTTATTTTCTGACGTTCAAGTTAAACAGACTACTAATTTAGCATATCAATTATATTATTATTATAAATAATGTTCCCATCAAGGTTTTTTGCTGCCGATTTCGACACTGATCGTCTCTGAGCAGAGTTTCTAATAACGGCTTTATATACTAAAGGCGTTAACTAGTAGCAAGTAATCTAATTAATTACTTTTAGGTCCGTTACAACGCCGTTAGCGATAGTTTGATGTGGTTTTATGGCGACAACAAGACAACGTCATAAGTGCAGTAAATTCAATGCAGGAAAAATATATTTTTACTCGTGAAAGCAACAAGCAGCACCGCACTAACATGAACTTGATATCAAATAGGAAGAGGCACCGTCAAAATGGGAATAATGAACATCAAATCAATGATGGAAGTGATAAACTTGCCATCCAAACAATACCCCGTTTGTTGACAAGAAGATATGACAGCCACGGAAGCACATTCAATCTCTTTATTAAGCACAATCCGGTGACAAGATTGAAAAGGGCTGGTGTCAAAGCCGACAAAGTGGGTTGCTAACTGGTAAAGCTAAAAAACACAGCGCCGTTGAAACCCTCGATGACGTCACACGTCACTAGGCAACAGGCCCCGCCTTTTAAAAGCACAGACCCCACACACTGTGCTCTTATATTAAACATCTCTCAAATGCATATGCCAGATATTTAAAGTTTTTTTTAAGTAATGTATACATTACTTTACCTAGTAATGTATTACAATTATTAAAGAGTAAGTCTGTTAGTAATTCAATTACTTTTTTGGTAAAGTAACGAGTATCTATAATGATTTTCAGAACACTGAGTGGGATTCATTCATTCATTCATTTTTTATTTGTCTCCTTCATTGATGTGCATTTTTGATCAATAGACGATTAAACTCTAACAACAAAACACATATTTACACACCTATGCTTGAGAAGGAACAGGATGAAGAAAATGTTATATCTTAGATCAACCAATACTGTTACCGATTTGTGCTGTAACATGCTAACATATACACTTCTTTAACTTTAGTAAGCACTTATTTCTCAATGTTTTTCAAAGCTATCGTAGCTATTAGCATTTTTAGCCCCGTCTTCCTTGATAATGATACGGTACTAAGAAATGCAGTTTATTTGCCTTAATGAAAGTGATAATTATTAGCATAGAGGAGCGGCTTCACACTGCGTGTGGACTGTGGAGATACGCAATTAGCTGCTAGCCGCTTGTCAGCCGGGGGAATAATAAAAATAAATAGTCGGCCAGAGGGAATCAGTGTTTGTGATTGGCATTAAAAGGCATTAATTGGTAATGGCGACCGATCTAAACCGATTCTCACAATGTATTATTTGGTATAATAATTGATTGATTGATTGATTGAAACTTTTATTAGTAGATTGTACAGTACATATTCCGTACAATTGACCACCAAATGGTAACACCCCAATAAGTTTTTCAACTTGTTTAAGTCAGGGTCCACGTTAATCAATTTATGGTAATTTTAATGAAACTTTTTCAAAACAGGTTACAGGTTAAACCAATATTTCCCAAACTACGGCCCGCGGGCCGGATCCGGCCTGCAAGCGTCCAAAATCCGGCCCGCGGGAAGTCCCAAGTTAAAAAAAAAAAAAATTACCGTATTTTTCGGACTATAAGTCGCAGTTTTTTTCATAGTTTGGCCGGGGGTGCGACTTATACTCAGGAGCGACTTATGTGTGAAATTGTTAACACATTACCGTAAAATATGAAATAATATTATTTATCTCATTCACGTAAGAGACTAAACGTATAAGATTTCATGGGATTTTGTTACGATCCGCTGCACGGATCATAGTTTGTTTATGTTTCTCGTCACATATGTTTTCAGCACATTTGATTTTGTTTGTGTTCAGTTGCCATGTCAGCTGATTACTTTCACCTGCCTCTGGTTAGTGTTCGGGACGCGCACCTGTTGCCCGGGCACTAATCAGAGGGCTATTTAGTCTTTGCTCTGGCCTCACTCTGTCTGGCTTCGTAGTTTGTTCTCATACAACTGTTAACGACTACTTAGATTTCATGCTATGCTATTTTTTCCTGCTAGCTCCCACGCTAGTCCTTTTGTGTTGCCTTTTGTGCTACGTGCATGTCTTTTGTTTATTCATCATATGATTTATATTTAAAATAAATCATTTTTCCTACCTGCAAGCTGTGTCCGAAGCCGTCTGCATCCTTGGGAGAACCACACCCGCATCACTATGCGACCACGTCGTTTCAGTACGAAGCCAGCAGAAGACAATTCTCCCGCACCGGCTAACGAGGAGTGGGACGAAGGTACGCTCATGGTGTTGCGAGCGATGGAAGCCGAGACGCTTCGCTATTCGACGGAGGAGAGGTCGAATCTCATGTGGGGAGCTGGAGGCTCTCTTATCCCCATCGATTCCCTCTGGTCGGAAGACATCGCCGCTACACCGCAGTACCGTGCGCGCCGTCAAAGACGGAAGCCGGCCAGGAGGTCTTTCCCTCGCCGCCAAGACGCGCCGCTCCTGCAAACTCCTCCCCCGGACCGAAGCAAGGTACATTCAGCCCAAACTTCCCCTCCTCAGATGTTTGGCAACCCCATCGACCACTTCGCCAAACAGTTCTCTGATTGGGCTGTCAGTCACATGGACATTTCCAACAATGACGTCATTTCATTGGCGCCCCCCGAAGAGGTAACTCCGCCCACTCCCGATGACGTCATTGAAGCAAGAATTTTTTTTTCCATCATCTGCTTCTTTCTGTCAGCCAATTCCAAATAACTTGTATTCCAAGATAAAACATTATCAGGACATTTTTATTAAGTGTAAGTCTAGTCAGTCACATTCTGATTTTCAAACTCCACCTCCAGTGACTTTGGTTCCGCCCCCAGTGACTATTGCTCCGCCCACTGCACATATTTTCTCCCCCTGTTCTCTCACCCAATCTCAAGTGGGGGGTGAGAATAGACAATTTGGACAATTTAAAGAGGAGGAGTATACCCCCCTCCTTACCTCCCCCCACCCACCCTTGAAGACGGTTCCAAACCGCAAAGAGCGCGTCTGGTATCCGCGTCTTGAGGGGGGGGCTAGTACTGGGAACTGTGCTAGTGCGGTGGCACAACTTCGGCGTGCTAAGCCGCAACCTCCTGCACGGCCACCGCCACCAGTTTTTCGGCGTGCTAAGCCGCAACCTCCTGCACGGCCACCGCCACCAGTTTTTCGGCGTGCTAAGCCGCAACCCCCTGCACGGCCACCGCCACCAGTCTTTCGGCGTGCTAAACCGCAACCTCCTGCAAGGCCACCACCACCAGTCTTTCGGCGTGCTAAACCGCAACCTCCTGCACGGCCACCGCCACCAGTCCTTCGTCCTGCTAAGCCACAACCGCCAGCTAGGCCACCTTCAGCTGCACCTCGGCTAGCACCTGTTCCTGCACCTCGGCTGACACACCAAGCTTCGTCTCCAGTACCTCCACCACGCCAAGCTCCACCATGCCAAGTTCCAAGGCTGGTTCCCACACCAGCGCCGGCTCCAAGGCTGGTTCTCACACCAGCGCCGGCTCCAAGGCTGGTTCTCACACCAGCGCCGGCTCCAAGGCTGGTTCTCACACCAGCGACGGCTCCAAGGCTGGTTCTCACACCAGCACCGACTCCAAGACCAACCCCTGTCCCGGCTCCAAGGCTGGTTCCCACACCAGCGCCGGCTCCACGGCTGGTACCCACACCAGCGCCGGCTCCACGGCTGGTACCCACACCAGCGCCGGCTCCACGGCTGGTACCAGAACCTGCACCTGCTCCACGGCTGGTACCAGAACCTGCACCTGCTCCACGGCTGGTACCAGAACCTGCACCTGCCTCCACGGCGACGATGTCTCCTCCTGCCTCCACGGCGACGACGTCTCCTCCTGCCTCCACGGCGACGACGTCTCCTCCTGCCTCCACGGCGACGACGTCTCCTCCTGCCTCCACGGCGACGTCGGCTCCTCCTGCCTCCACGGCGACGTCGGCTCCTCCTGCCTCCACGGCGACGTCGGCTCCTCCTGTTTCCACGGCGACGTCTGCTCTCTCCTCGTCTTCGTCTCAGCGACCTCGAGTGGTCTGGCTGCGCAAGCGGCGCTCTCGGAGGTTTGTTTATGGACGCCAGTGGCGCAAACAGCAGCGACACCCGAGACGTAGTCGTAGAACTCTCCGGCTGCTGAACTTCTGGCGCCACTCACGCCCACTTTCTCGGCAGCCACGAATGTGGCCTTTCCGTGGTCGCCCGCCTCGCCTGCGGCAGCGGCGTTCCACTCGCCGCCGCCACCTGACTCTTCCCCGGTGGATTCGGGGACACGTGGCCTGGCGACCCACCACCAAATCCTCCCTCCACCCTCCCTTGACTCTCGAACTATTTCTTGTTTTTTGGGTTCTAGTTTTATTTAGTGTCAAGGGACATCTGGAATCTGTCCTTTAAGGGGGGGGTACTGTTACGATCCGCTGCACGGATCATAGTTTGTTTATGTTTCTCGTCACATATGTTTTCAGCACATTTGATTTTGTTTGTGTTCAGTTGCCATGTCAGCTGATTACTTTCACCTGCCTCTGGTTAGTGTTCGGGACGCGCACCTGTTGCCCGGGCACTAATCAGAGGGCTATTTAGTCTTTGCTCTGGCCTCACTCTGTCTGGCTTCGTAGTTTGTTCTCATACAACTGTTAACGACTACTTAGATTTCATGCTATGCTATTTTTTCCTGCTAGCTCCCACGCTAGTCCTTTTGTTTTGCCTTTTGTGCTACGTGCATGTCTTTTGTTTATTCATCATATGATTTATATTTAAAATAAATCATTTTTCCTACCTGCAAGCTGTGTCCGAAGCTGTCTGCATCCTTGGGAGAACCACACCCGCATCACTATGCGACCACGTCGTTTCAGATTTAGCGATTAGGAGTGACAGATTGTTTGGTAAACGTATAGCATGTTCTATATGTTATAGTTATTTGAATGACTCTTACCATAATATGTTACGTTAACATACCAGTTGGTTATTTATGCCTCATATAACGTACACTTATTCAGCCTGTTGTTCACTATTCTTTATTTTAAATTGCCTTTCAAATGTCTATTCTTGGTGTTGGCTTTTATCAAATACATTTGCCCAAAAAATGCGACTTATACTCCAGTGCGACTTATATATGTTTTTTTCCTTCTTTATTGTGCATTTTCTACAGGTGCGACTTATACTCTGGTGCGACTTATACTCTGAAAAATACGGAATGTTTTTTTAATTTTTTTAATTTTTTAAATCAGTCCTTTCTAAACCATTTTCTACCGCTTGTTACTCTTGGTGTCTCCTAGCCGCTCAGGCAAATCATATTGTCTAAAAATGCATTTTCCCATCGATAACATGACATCAAGTCCGTCAAGTGCGCGCTCTTTCAGTCAATTAGTGTGTGAGGAATATACTGTATATGTATATATATATATATATATATATATATATATATATATATATATATATATATATATACAGCCCAGTCCGGCCCATTGCAGTCAAAAAGTTTGGGGACCCCTGTACTGAACAATCTGCTTCTGACTGCTTCATTTAAAAAAAAAAAAATATTCTTTTTAAATGGATTTTTGAAAATTATGAAACAATTTAGAATCTGAATGAACATGAATCGCGATGTGGCTGTGAATCGATTTTTTGGTGCACCCTTAGTTGATATTGTTACACTCGCAATAGCACTCACCATACATTGAAAAATGTACAATTAATACATGGTTGATTGGTGTCAGAATCGTCGGCATAAAACCCTGACCGGAAGTATACTTTAGTTAATTTCTATATTGATAAGATGCTATAAGAAGTTTGTACAAATAGGTCAAAAGTGGCTGAAAATATGTCATAAAACTAGGGATGTCCGATAATATCGGCCGATAAATGCGTTAAAATGTAATATCGGAAATTATCGGTATCGGTATTTTTTATTATCGGTATCGTTTTTTTGTTTGTTTTTTTTTTGTTTTTTTATTAAATCAACATAAAAAACACAAGATACACTTACAATTAGTGCACCAACCCAAAAAAACTCCCTCCCCCATTTACATTCATTCACACAAAAGGGTTGTTTCTTTCTGTTATTAATATTCTGGTTCCTACATTATATATCAATATATATCAATACAGTCTGCAAGGGATACAGTCCGTAAGCACACATGATTGTGCGTGCTGCTGGTCCACTAATAGTACTAACCTTTAACAGTTAATTTTACTCATTTTCATTCATTACTAGTTTCTATGTAACTGTTTTTATATTGTTTTACTTTCTTTTTTATTCAAAAATGTTTTTTTAATTTATTTATCTTATTTTATTTTTTTTAAAGTACCTTATCTTCACCATACCTGGTTGTCCAAATTAGGCATAATAATGTGTTAATTGCACGACTGCATATATCGGTTGATATCGGTATCGGTAATTAAAGAGTTGGACAATATTGGAATATCGGATATCGGCAAAAAGCCATTATCGGACATCCCTACATAAAACCACTTAAAAAGGCAAACATTTATAGAGAATCCAAAACCTTTACTCACTTCGCCGTTGCCATGTTGAGTCAGCACACTGTTTGACCACCCGTTGGCATCCTGACACAAATAGAACACATACAGCAGGTGTTACACCACATCTAATAAAAAAAATAAAAAAAATAGTCATCTTACCCGTCGCGTGTCCTGCGTGTCGCCGAGCCTGCCTAAGAGGGACAGGGCGAAAAGGCGGTAGTAGATGAGGAGGCAGACCAACACGACCACCGTGACGGTCATCGCCAGCAGGATAATTATTATCTGAACCAACTCCAGTTCAGCTGCAAACACACACACACACACACACACACACAAACACACGCACAATAAAGATTTGCGGACAACAAGCTGAGGATATTAGAAACCAAAGTAGCACAACACAGTGCAGTGATGTTCAGGTCGCCATGGTAACACTGCAACATCTTTGGCTTATACTCCAACTATGACTTACATTGTGTCTACTGGAAAACAATGTGCATCTCATTAATTTGGGGAAAAAAAGGGTAAACAATATGTCTCTATACCGCCATTATTATTATTATTATTTTTGGTTACAGCCCTTGAAGATGTGTGATGTATGTATGGATGCATACACTGCAGTATGCATCTCTAAAGGGTTCTATATAGAGGAGTGAGTGCTTCAATTAGTCTCCCAGCTAATCAGTTCATCTCCCGTGTGCAATCTGGCTCCTTTGATGCAATTTGCTTCATTTAAAACAGGCAGTGATTTAATTATAAGTAAAAAGTAGGGGGCCGGGGGCTGAGTTGTTGGGTCGAGACGTGCGGTCTGGTTTTTGGGGAGATCATTTATTAGCCAGACACGTCTAGACATCATACGCAGACACGCGGTGTTTATTCATGGAGGCCCAGTCACAAGAGAGAGAGAGAGAGACGGATGTGGCGAGGTGGAGCAGATCAGACGCCATCTGTCTGCCTCATTAGCTCTAATCCCAATCTAATATTCCAAAAAAAAAAATGTTTTATACAAAATGCATTGCTTTTTCTGAGATACTTGTGGTTTTTATTAATTCAAAAAGCATTAAAATGGTTTTGTTAAATAATGCTTTTTTTTTTAATCAAAAGCCTTAGCATTGTACACATTAAATATATGTGCATTTGAATTTGACATTGTTTTAGTTAAAAAAAATTTTTTTATTTTGTTTTATTAATAACACAGGCTCTTGTGAAACAAATCACTGTATAATATATGATTCATATTTGATCAATACTAGAAGTAGTAACAGCAGTAAAAGTACCGTAGTAGTATTGCTTCTGCAACACAACTTCTTGCAATTGAAATGAGAATATGATATAATATGTATATTTTATCATTACACTGACTGTAGTAGTATTTATGCAAAACAAGCTTTTGCAGTACAAATGCGAGTATAGGATAATATATACTGTACTAGGGGTGTGGGAAAAAATAGATTCGAATCACAATTCTCACGTTGTGCGATTCATAATCTATTCTCATTTTTAAAAAATAGATTTTTTTTTAAAATTAATTAATTAATTTTTTTTTTTTTTTTAATTAATCAATCCAACAAAACAATACACAGCAATACCATAACAATGCAATCCAATTCCAAAACCAAACCCGACCCAGCAACACTCAGAACTGCAATAAACAGAGCAATTGAGAGGAGACACAAACACGACACAGAACAAACCAAAAGTAGTGAAACAAAAATGAATATTATCAAAAACAGTATCAATATGAGTTACAATTTCAACATAGCAGTGATTAAAAATCCCTCATTGACATTATCATTAGACATTTATAAAAAATATATATATATATAAAAGAACAATAGTGTCACAGTGGCTTACACTTGCATCGCATCTCATAAGCTTGACAACACACTGTGTCCAATATTTTCACAAAGATAAAATAAGTCATATTTTTGGTTCATTTACTAGTTAAAACAAATTTACATTATTGCAATCAGTTGATAAAACATTGTCCTTTACTATTATAAAAGCTTTTTACAATTTGCATCTATTCAGACTGGGGTAGATCCTGCTGAAATCCTATGTATTGAATGAATAGAGAATCGTTTTGAATCGGGAAAATTTCGTTTTTGAATCGAGAATTGCGTTGAATCGAAAAAAAAATCGATTTTGTATCGAATCGTGACCCCAAGAATCGATATTGAATCGAATCGTGGGACACCCAAAGATTCGCAGCCCTAATATATATTGTCTATTATTACACTGTAGTACTACTTAAGTAAAACAAGGTCTTGCAATACAAATGAGAGTATAATATATTATGTATATTTTATTATCATACTGTAAAAAATGTATGCAAAACAAGCTCTTGCAATACATATCCGAGTGTAATATCATACATAGATTGCATTCATATTATTATTAGTAGTACTAGAAATGGCAGTAGCAATAGTATAGTGTATGCAAGTGTAATAGTATATGTAGTTTTTAATAGAAGTAGTAGTAGTGCTTCTGAAACATAATCTCTTGCAATACAAATCATACAGTAGTAAAGTATCATATGTACTGTATATTTTATCATTACACTTAGTTGCAACCGTGCAATACAAGCTCATGCAATACAAATCAAAGTATAATATCACATGTAAATTGTATCATTAGTATGAGTGGTAGTAGAAGTAGTAGCAGTACCAATAGTATTGTGTATGCATGTGTAATATTATGTAAATATGTACATTTTAATATAAATAGTAGCAGTAGTGTTTCTGCAACATAAACAGAAGCACATATTATGTACTATATTTTATTGGTATTATTATTAACATATTTTTCGGACTATAAGTCGCAGTTTTTTTCATAGTTTTTTCATAGTTCGACTTATATATGTTTTTTTCCTATTTTATTATGCATTTTGGGCAGGTGCGACTTATACTCCGAAAAATACGGTATTTGTGTAGTTATTAGTAGGGGTAGTAGTTGTGTTTCTGCAATATAAGCAGAAGCACATATTACATGTACTAGATTGTATTTATATTTTGTATCATTATTATTTGTATTGTTATTATCATTATTAAAAGTAGTCGTCGTAGTCGTGGTGCTATGCAATACCAGCTCTTGTAATACAAATAACTGTATACAAGCATTTGTATATTTTATTATTACAGCAGTACTTATGCATACTTATGCAATACAATACGTGCAATACAAACCCACGTATAATATGTGAAAATGGTATTGTTATTATGAATATCACTGGTAGTAATAATACTGCTAATAACAGTAACAAAAATATTGTGTATGCAAGTGTAATATTATATGTACGTTTTAATATAAGTAGTAAGAGTAATGCAACACAATTGCTTGCAATACAAATGAGAGTATAATATCATATATATATTCTTCTACTGCAGAACTATTTATGCAATACAAACTCTTGCAGATGGGTATATCATACGTACATTTTGAGACACTTGTGATTTAGGGCTATATAAATAAACATTGATTGATTGATTGATTGATAAATTGTATTGTTATTATTAATAATAGAAGTGATAGCAACAACAATAGTATTGTGTATGCAAGTAAATGTATTAAAAACATGCATACATAATACAAGTAGAAGTAGTACTAGTGTTTCTGCAACATAAGCTCTTGCATAAAAAATTAGAGTTTAATGTCCTATGTATACTTTATTATTATGATAGTAGTATTTATGCAATAGAAGCTCTTGCAATCATATTATATGTATGTTTTATAGTTATTATTATTAATATCGTTAGTAGTACAGTTGTAATAGTGATGATAGTGTTTATGTAATATAAGCTCTTGCAATACAAATCGGAGTATATGTATATTTTATTGCTCTATTTTGTATTATTGTTAGTAATGGTACTGTAGTAGTAGTGTTTTTGCAATATAAGCTTTTGCAATCCAAATCAATGTATAATATCATATGTATATTATATTGCTATTATTAGTAGTAGTAGTCGTAACAGTAGTGGTATATTAATACAAATTATATGTATATATTATTGCTGTTATTCTATTTCTATTAATATTATTAATATGTTTCTGCAATATAAACTCTTGCAATAAAACTCTGAGTATAATATCATATGTATTTTTAATTAATATAGTAATATTTATGCAAAGTAACCTCTTGCACTAAAAATCAGAGTTTATCTTATGTATATTTTTTTTACTATAGTACAGTAATAGTGTTTCTGCAGTATAAGCTCTTACCATACAAATCAGATGTATATTTCATTGCTATTATTAGTAATGTTTCTACAAATCAGACCAAGTCAGAATTGGAAATTAAAACTTATTTTTTGTGGTTTTTGAGAAGACAATACGCTAAATACACTTAGAGAAGAGAGTCAGTACACTTCAATGTTTATAGTCCAAAACAATACATATTTGAATATTTATAGCTTTGTGACTGTTATTCCTTGAATTAATGAAATCGTAGCCCGCTTGATTATTAATAAATATAACATTTATGACTACCCCTAAACATGAAAAGATAGAGAGGCAATGCAGAGACAAGCAAGAGTCTGCGTTGAATATATAGTATATGCAGCGTGTGAACAAAGAGAAATACGGGAGCGAGGGAGAGACAAAGACTCAGACGCAGACCCTGACTGACAGACCTTCACCTTTCACCCTTGACCCCCGAGGAGGAGCAACCCCAGACAGCAGCCGGCTTTAATGAGGAGTCTGGTGCATCGCAAATCAATCCGATGTTTTTGTTTGCCTCCTTCTTCCCTGTATGTGCAGCCATTCTAACATTTAACACATTTTACTACACCATTTACTTCTTCGCCTAACGACACTTGGCATGGTTCGGATGATCAAATTGAGGGATTACGTTACGCATATGACTCCTAAAAAAAAAAGAGCGACACTTGATCTTTTTCCGACATAGAAAAATGGAGGAAAATAAAAGGATATTTGCAGCCCAGCTGTCTCATACACACATTTTGGCCAAGAGATGCAGGGTAAAAATACTGCAGTAATACTGCACGCCTGTGAGAATATCAGCTGCCCGTTCCTGCCGCATCCTGCATGCACCGAGGTCATTCCGCATTGGTTTTACTCCGTGCATGACCCCTGACCCCTCTAAGCGGGTTTCCCCCAATTTGCATGTGATCCTGAAGTTGACACTACCCCCTCCCAAAAATAAGTAAGCAATCAGGAAAACAACTATTATACGCGCACAGATATGACTGGCCACTTTATCAGACACGCCTAAGACAATAATGACAAGTTCTGATTGACAATCGGAGTTGTGCGGCGCAAACTACAAACCCAGTTCAATTGGCACTGCTATTAGTTTTGCTATTGCAGTGGTATCTTAGTGTACTTTATCTGGTGCACTTTTATGCACCATGCAGAGACCAGACGTGTAAGGGGGAGGGGGTGATGGGGGGGAGTGGACGTCTTATCATCCAGGACCAAAATACTGCACAATACCTGCTGCAATATATATGCACCAAGGCTAATATTCATACATGCTTATAAATTAGTTTTATTTTTTGCGCTTAAAAAATGTCCTTTTGGGTGACATGCATGAAGGTATGATTTAGTATGCGACTTACATATATCCATGCCCTGTGGCTGGGGTCCGGTGCAGAAGCAATAACCATTGGATGACGTGGGCCCGGAGCTCCGCAATTGGGCCGCTGTGTTTCGCATGAGACGACCGGAACGCCGGTGCAGGGTGCCGCCGCCGGCAGCCCGGGGACGGACGGGAGGAGGTGGAGGAGGTGCGGCCACCCGGAGCCTCCACATGCAGCCTATACCTCCATCACCGCCCCGGGGAAGCTCCGTGTGGTGCATGGGCCTGGATACCTCATTTTACTTCTAAAAAAAACATCCATGGGGAGGAAAAAAGAAGCCACCACAACAACTCTCCGGTGCTTCGCATCCGAGTGTTGTGTGTCTAGAGCCAGGCTTTCTGATTTACAGCCCGCCTACCCCCCAACTCCGTGGGGGAGGACCGCTTGGTGTGGAGGGGGGGACAATGGAGGAGGGGAGGGCCAGACACGTCCTCCAGACAGCCTCTGCAAAAAGAAAAGAAAAAAAAAAAATTTCTGGCCGTGACCTGCAGACAAGAAATACAATAAAATTATGCATACGAATATGGTCACTACATTAGGTACACCTCCTGACGCCTATAAGTGCATTTATTTGCGAATATTTCAACTCACTAGGATTTAAAACATTTTAATTTTCACTAATAATATTATTTTTTTATATTAATTATTTATTTATTTATTTTGTATTAATGCACATCTCGTGTAGCTAAATCGTGGCTCTGCACCGAATTCAAACTTATATCTGAGAAATGTGCGGAATGAATGGAAAATGATACAATATAGACGTGTTGTGTTGGTTCTTGTATTTCTATTCTTTTAAATGCAGCACATTCTGTAACTTTGCTTAGTTTCTCTTAAATATAGTTTATACGCAAAAAAAAAAAAAAAAACGCCAAACAGGAAGAAGGTGTGCGGAAGAAGTTGGCAGCCATCTTCCTGAGGTCAACTCTTCGGCGCAGGGTAATATATATATATATTTTTTTACAATAATCCACCAAAGTAGTCAACTTGACCTCTTATTTGATTAAAAAGGGACGCGACAACTCAGATATATATTATGTTTAGAAGATTTCGGAGCGATTTGGTTAGCAATGTTGGCTACTTCCGGTTTCGCATGGCTCGCTAGCATGTTAGCCTCAGGATGTAAACACTGTTAGCGACGAGAAGTTAAGAGTTCGATTATAATTTCAACTCATTCGCCTCTGTTTGAGCGACGCCTGACGCTGGTTAAGACTGATATAACGTTAACGTCTCGTTTAACATTCAACGACGACTTTATGACGTTAGTGGGAGGTGGGCGGATAGAGCCAAATACTGTATAGTATCGATACCATCCGCACTATCAATATCTGATACTACCGATAAAATCGATGTATTTCGGTTTATTTTTTGTACACAATCTGGTTTGTTATTTCTACAAACTCCCTGGACACTGGAGGGCTTTGTGGCAGCTAACCCCCAAATAATTCAAATAAGAGCCAATACTATTTTTTTCCTTTTTTTTTTTTTTTAAAGAAATATAAGTTACACTTTAAGCAATCGTATGCAATTACAGGATTGTATTGTTCTCCTCTCTGATTATAATCATGACCAACAAAAGAAAAAAAGCACAATCATTCAATCAAGAAAATGTTCTCTTAAAAAGTATCGGTATTGGTTTGATACTAGGGATGTAATGTTATCAAAATGTCACGGTATTACGGCCAATGTACATATTGCAGTAATGTAAAAAAGATGACTTGGAAAAATGTCTTAGTTCAGAAAATTAAGTGCTACTTATGTCAGGATAAAGACACTTGCACTGCAAATTAGATTTAAAGTTGTATTTATTCATTATTTAATTTATTTATTTCTATTTTGTTTCCAATTTCCCTCACTGCAAGAGCTATTTTTTTTTTTTAGTCAATGACTGATCTTAATTTTGAAATGAATTATTATATTTTTCTGTTCCTTATTGAAAATAAATGAATTGAGAAAATAACCATTCAAGTAAGATATTTTGGTTTTTCCGCCATAGAAAATCTTTTTTAAGGTCTCTGCAACATCTCGAGGATGTAGATTGAATACTGCTTGTTTTCGGAATAGAATACTTATTTATACGGTATCTTAAAATTCCTGCTAATTTCTAATGTACAACTCTTAATTTAGGATTTCTTATCAAGTAAAATTATCCATCTATGCCGCTAGTTAATTTCAGTAATTGTCTATATTTTTTTCCTAAAATTTAGTCTTTTTATCTTATATTTTGACTGCTCTTTTTTGCAGTGTGTCAATAAACACAAACCTAATACTCAAGTGTTATAATTCAATGTATACTACCAATATGTTTTTAAAGTGCAAAGAACAGTGAAGGAACAGTGTTTTGAGTAACAAGCAAACATAAAAAACTTTCAGTTTAGTGTCTTTAAACTGAAAACTTGATTGAAATGCCTAACAAAATGATGTTGAGCCTGGCTTACATCTTGGTTTTGCGTCAATAATTTTTTTCCAGGTTATAATTAATCAAGTGACTTCTTATGTTGCTTGTCGGCGATCACTAAAGCATCTTTGCTTCAACACTGACACACACTAGTCACAAAAGGTGCATTACAAGACTTTATTAATTACATTTGCAGTAGTGTACAAATAGCTTGGCATCATACTGGAGGGTATTGAATTGATGCTAATAAAAAATGATTTCTTTCATATCTTTGTGTCTTTCAGATGCCCAGACACTGTTCTGCTGGGGGCTGCAAATCTCGTGACAACCGTGAGACTCGTAATGCTGGTATCACATTTCATAAGTGAGCATTGTGCATTTTGTATTTTAACCCTGTAACTTACAGTCATCACGTTATAGTCCTTAACTACTGCTCACAGAAGGGAGAAGAGGAGGTCAAAGATGGGCATCTCAGAGTATTATTTAGAACTGACAAGATCATGTGTGTAATGTTTAGGCAAGATTGGTTGAAAAACAGGCATCAAGCAAAACGTCTAACTTATCAACCTAATTGTCCGTAAGTCTCTGACTAATTGTCCAATGATGATGAAACCTAAGACAAAGTCTGCATTTCATGTATGCTAGCATGTCTTACTGAGAATTTTGAACTGAACTTACGGCCCAAGTTCAGTTCAAACTTTGGAGGACATTCATTTTTGCAGCAAATTCCTAAGAACACTAGATTGCTCCATTTGACACATTGGGAGATCCTTGCATTGATATTTTAATCTTACTAGCAAACATAGAACACTGGGGTCCAAACTTGTGGTTTATGTAACCGAGGCGTTCCTCAGGGCACACCTTTAAGTCCTCTCCATTTTGTCAGTTACACATTTTTTTTCGTGATGTGATTTATGTAAATCAGGTGTTGCTGTAGTTTGTTTACTTCAGATGCAGTCAGTGGTCGTTTGTTCCACTTAAGTAATACTCGTGGTGTTCCTCAAGGTTCCATTTTAGGTCCTCTCTTTTTCATCATTGTGCTAGTCAACCTGTGGCTCACAAGTTCTAAAAACTAGCAGAAGGACCTTAAATACAGCAGAGTGCTCTTGTAACGCTGACAAAATAAATATACCAAAATCAAATGTCTACTGTATAGGACGCATGTTCTCCGGAATATACAAAATAAGACTAGGAGTGTAGGGAGAAGTCCAGTTCCCCGGTCCTTAGCTTTCTGGAAATGTGGCCCCCAAAACACATGAGTTGAATATCCCTGGCATAGGAGATGCAACACATTAAATAATTAAGACAAAACTGTGTCCTAGAATTGTATTTATTTTGACAATTTAAATTGGTTTAATATTGTTTCAATTTGATGTCCAGAATACCTAAAGAGGCCTCACGGCGAAACCTTTGGATCAGCAACTCCCACCGTGCAGACTCCTGGGATCCTCAGACCAACTTTGTCTACTTTTGCTCCAAACACTTCACCCCAGAGAGCTTTGAGCTGGCCAGTTGCAGGTCGGTAACAACCAAATCATTGTCAAAACCACAAATATAGTTTATTTCGAACATGGACAGTAATACAAGGTACATCCCATATTTACAGTTTGTTATTACAACATGTCAGAAAAGGAGTGGGATTCGGAAGGAGCAGATCTTATTTAATCCCACCCCTTTTTCGTTTCATAGCAATAGTTTGTTCACTTCCTCTGCTCAATTTGGAACAAAGACAAATTGAATAAATAAACTATCCGCCATTACATGGTACGTTCCCTGATGGCTCAGCGTCTAGGGATTATAGGGGAACGCAACATAAAAGTGTATAAACCAAATGAGTTGTAAATTAAAGACACCGAAGCCAAGAATTGAAAACAAAAACTAGTGTTATTGAAAAGTAACCAAGGGGCGGGGGGTTACAACAAGACACAACACTAGCCTAGCTTGGGAATACAGGAGCTGTCAAAGAAATGAACAAAACATACCAAAATACACCTCTAGAAAAGAAAAGGTAAGCTGACTAACTGAAGCTATTTAATTAGCACAAACCAAAAACCTACCTATCTACTCTAGCCAAAGAGGGGGTCCAAAACATACAAGGGTGACAGCCACCACTAAGCCTGGTGTCTCTATACACAAACAAATCCTACGTGTGTAGTGTATAGAGGCCTCTGTCTAACCTTTCCCAAGACTAGGCTGCAGATACTTACTAAAGTTGAAAGGTCAAGAAAAATGAAGACAAAAAAAAACAAGTGGCACAAGTGTAGCAAAAAGCCTAACAAAAATGATTACAAAACAAAATAGCGCCAAAGACAAAGTAGCGTCTCTCAAAGTTCCACACAGCATGTCAGAAAAAGAATCCCCCCTTGATCCAGTGGTGAGCAGGTGATTTTAAACAGGCTGGGAGGATGAATGGTGGTCCGGGATTGGCTGGCTGATTAACAGGTGAAACGAGGAGCAGCTGGGAACAGGAACTGGTTGATTGGCAGCAGAGGCAGTGAATGAGTGTGACCTGTACAAACAAATAGAAGAAGAAACACAAAACAAACAAACCACCACTACGTGGAACGTAACAGATGTCCGAACCACCTCATCTGACTCCTCTCGATGTGGAAAAGCAGCGGCTTTACTTTGAGCTCCTCCTGGATGACAGAGCTTCTCACCCTATCTCAGCGGAGGAAACAAATTTTGGCCGCTTGTACCCGTGATCTTGTCTTTTCGGTCATAACCCAAAGCTCATGACCATAGGTGAGGATGGGAACGTAGATCAACCGGTAAATTGAGAGCTTTGCCTTGCGGCTCAGCTCCTTCTTCACCACAACGGATCGATACAGCATCCGCATTACTGAAGACGCTGCACCAATCCACCTGTCGATATCACAATCCACTCTTCCTTCACTCGTGAACAAGAGTCCGACGTACTTGAACTCTTCCACTTGGGGCAAGATCTCCTCCCCAACCCGGAAATCGCACTCCACCCTTTTCCGGGCGAGAACCATAGACTCAGACTTAGAGGTGCTGATTCTCATCCCAGTCGCTTCACACTCGGCTGCGAACCGATCCAGTGAGAGCTGAAGATCCTGGCCAGATGAAGCCATCAGGACCACATCATCTGCAAAAAGCAGAGACCTAATCCTGCAGCCACCAAACCGGATCCCCTCAACGCCTTGACTGCGCCTAGAAATTCTGTCCATAAAAGTTATGAACAGAATCGGTGACAAAGGGCAGCCTTGGCGAAATCCAACCCTCACTGGAAACGGGTCCGACTTACTGCCGGCAATGCGGACCAAGCTCTGACACTGATCATACAGTGAGCGGACCGCCAAAATCAGACCGATACCCCATATTCTCTGAGCACTCCCCACAGGACTTCCCGGGGGACACGGTCGAATGCCTTCTCCAAGTTCACAAAGCACATGTAGACTGGTTGGGCAAACTCCCATGCACCCTCAAGGATCCTTCCGAGAGTATAGAGCTGGTCCACAGTTCCACTACCAGGACGAAAACCACACTGTTCCTCCTGAATCCGAGGTTCGACTATCCGTTGTTATTCATATAATACGATTATTTAATGTATCTATAAAGTTTGAGAGTTTATCAAGATTCATCTTTCTTGTACTTTATAAACACTTTGAGTTTGAACAGTTTCTTAAATTGAATTCCACATACAGATATACTAAAGGTGTTAAGTGCTGTACGTGCATACATATGTTTTAAGTTAGACGTTTACTGAAGGTTATTTTTCTCCGCTTTTGTTGAGAAGAATTGTTGTACAGTCTTGGGTAACAGGTTATAGTTTGCTTTGTGCATCATTTTTGCTTTTTGCAAATGCACCAAATCATTGAATTGCAATATTTTGATTCAATAAATAAAGGGTTTGTATGTTCTCTATTAACAACATTGGCGTGATCTACGAAACTTTTGTATTAAAATACACACAAACGTGATAGCACACGCAAAGCCAATCTATTAAGTTTGTGCCAGACAATCGCCTCTTTATAAACATTTGTTTATTAATTTTCAGACACATTCAAATGACATGAATTGTCTCGCAAACATGAAATGCTGTGTTTTTCTCCCAAAGAGTAAAAACAAATAGATACAAAATATATAATAGTAATAATACCTAAGATAGAAACATAAGAAACCCTCGACTGATGTCAACATAAAACCACATACAGCTGCATTCCTGAATGACCTTAGACAGACATAGCAACCCACAAGCACACAAAGGACTCATCAACCACCCACATTTCAATTGGGATTCACTCAGGGTTCATTTGGAGATCAGTTTCTACATATCTCAGAAAGGCACCCCCCAGGTCTTGAAACTTTCCAGAACAACTGTTCAATGTCAGCCTAATCGACTCCAATTTGAGAAAATACAGAACATCTTTAATCCAGCAGGTGTGGCAAAAAGGCATTCTTGCTTTCCAATTCAACACAATTAGTATTTTACACAAAGGAGTGAATGCTTCAAGAATCTTTTTGGATTTGCAAAGGGTAGATGACTGAGGTGCTTCCCCAAATAGTCCACTTAGGAAATTTGGTGAGTGGGTTGCCTCTTTTAAATGATCAAAATACAGAGTGCAATCCATTTAGCGTGTCTGTCTTCATGTACAGTATATGCAGAATGTATGCTGATTTTTAAAACGCCCACAACATTAGGAGGAGGAGATGCAAATATAAAAACTGTGCTGTCAATGTGATTTATCAAATCTGAAACTGTTTTGCGACCGCTGTTTTATGTCTATATTTAGCACGTTTAAAATGTCTGTGCAAAAAGGGATATAAAAAAAAAAGTCCTGCAATGTGCATTTTCTTATGTCTAGATCATTCCAGCTCGCAGTTAGTGCCAGCATTTCCCAGAGCACACCTTCAGCATGCTAAGACGTGGTTTCCGTTGAAGATGGCATTGTCCAGAAAAAATGGTACATGTCATAGTTGTATGCTGCATGTCTGAAAACAGCATGCAGCAAAACGCCACAGGTAGGGGCATGGTGAAATAAATGTGGAGGGGAATGAGTGTTTCCAGGGTGACAGCTGTTTAGTACACACAAAATCCCCATTTAAATGGCAGTTTGCACCACTTCTGGACTTCAATTGCATACACAGTCTTAGTAGATCACCTGCAACACACCCACTAAAAGTACGCGATTTTATAATTTGCACTTGTTACTTGGGATCTTAGTTGAACATGCCTTTTATGTATTATCCAAACTGACTTTTTTTGTAACGCGGTTAGTGAATTAAGTGTACTTTTTTAGTTATTTCCCAATATTTCTACACAGAATCTCAGATATGGTAACATTGAGTAGAGAATTTGGAGTGGTTTTTGGTCTCAAACATATTTTGCTTTATTCATTATTGAAGTATTTTGGGACAGCTTTTTTATATGACAGTTCCTGTTCTTTTTATCATTTAGTTTACCCTGACAATTAGGGATGTCCGATAATATCGGACTGCCGATATTATCGGCCGATAAATGCTTTAAAATGTAGTATTGGAAATTATCGGTATCGGTTTCAAAATTATCGGTTTCAAAAAGTAAAATTTATGACTTTTTAAAACGCTGCTGTGTACACAGACGTAGGGAGAAGTACAGAGCGCCAATACACCTTAAAGGCACTTCCTTTGCGTGCCAGCCCAGTCACATAATATCTACAACTTTTCACACACACAAGTGAATGCAAAGCATACTTTGTCAACAGCCATACAGGTCACACTGAGGGTGGCCGTATGAACAACTTTAACACTCTTACAAATATGCGCCACACTGTGAACCCACACCAAACAAGAATGACAAACACATTTCAGGAGAACATCCGCCCCGTAACACAACATAAACACAACAGAACAAATACCCAGAACCCCTTGCAGCACTAACTCTTCCGAGACGCTACAATATACACCCTCCCCCCTAACCCAGCCCACCTCAACCTCCTCATGCTCTCTCAGGGAGAGCATGTCCCAAATTCCAAGCTGCTGTTGTGAGGCATGTTAAAAAAAATTATGCACTTTGTGACTTCAATAATAAATATGGCAGTGCCATGTTGGTATTTTTTTCCATAACTTGAGTTGATTCATTTTGGAAAACCTTGTTACATTGTTTAATGCATCCAGCGGAGCATCACAACAAAATTAGGCATAATATTGTGTTAATTCCACGACTGTATATATCGGTATCGGTCGTTATCGGAATCGGTAATTAAGAGTTGGACAACATCGGAATATCGGATATCGGCAAAAAAGCCATTATCGGACATCTCTACTGACAATGTTTACGTGGTCTATTTCATATTGTTACTGAATAGCATTATTTAATATGCATATGTGTATTGCAGTGTTAATAAATCGTGTAGCAGTCATGTGTTTGTTTTGTGTGCCTGTAGTGGAATCAGGAGACTTCGAGAGGATGCATTTCCCACTTTGTTTGATTCCTCCTCTGCCACCAAATACAAATGGCTGGGGAAGATCCTGAAACCAGAAGAAAGGTAAATAGAGGTGAATAAACAAAACAACAACTTTAACTTGTAATACTTTGTGTGTTTTACTGTGTAGAAAAAGTTCCGGCGAGATGTCAAGCGACAAGTCTGCAGCTGAAGCCGCAGCTCAAAGGTCAGTGGAGGCCGAGGAGACCAATGAGGAGACACCGGAATCTTCACAAGGCACACCAGAAAGCGAGCAGCGGCAAACGCAAACCTCCTCGCCGCCATCCCGCTCCGTCTCGCCTTCCCGCTACATGCGCCGCCTGCCCCCTCGTCCGGGCTTCTACCTGCCCAAGGAGCACAGCTACGCTCAGCTCTGCCCCCTGGTGTGGAGGAGACGTTACGACCTGGCCGTGGACTACTTGGAGAAAACGCTCCGGCAACTTCACGCGGCGAGGCGCCGCGAGAACCGACTGAGGAACGCCTTGCTGAGGCTGCAGGACAAACAGCAGAAGCAGGCGCTGGTCGCGTCGCGCAACTTGGAGACCAGACCATCTCGAGGAGGAACGGCTGAGACGAGGAAGTGCAGTTACTGCGGGAGGGGCCATGTCCAATGCGGGGAGCACACAAAAGGTGATAAAGATGTGATGAAGACCAAAAACAAAACAGCTGAAATGACACTTAAGCTGGAGCGAACTCCGGAGGACGTCACAGACGAACATAATGAAACAAACTCTCATGTCTTCCCACGTGAGGCCCAAAGCGCAGAAGCTCTGCCTGATTTTTGTGAAGCATCGAGTGAGTCGCCGTTGTGGGTGCGCGGCGAAGCCAACACTCAGTTCATCCTGGTCCCCTTCCCCGACGAAGACCAGCTCCAGAACTATCTCCAGATAGAGGAGGTGCCAAGCCATGCCATCCTGCTGTCAGAAGTGGATCTTCAACAAGACTTGCAAGTGGAGAACATGGAAGCTATGAGAGGAGCGGGAAGCCAGCATCACACGGTCGTCAACTCCTCTCAGGTGGAGCTGGGTGAGGATGTGAGGGAGAGACTGAAAGAACACCTGGAGGGCTTTCACCTGCAGCTCAGCAACGAGTTTGCCAACTGACAACTGCCAAACCTTCTAACATAGAATCAAACACTTAGACCAAGTCCACACCAACACAGGTACCTTGTTGCTTTTTGTACTTTTTATATACAGTAAAATGTCTTCCTATCATGATATGATGAAGGAAACACTTCCTCATGGACATGAATCACACGATACTGCCTCTGACCTGCTCCGAGCTAGATACACACCATTATTAACCTAACAGACGCTCTCATAAACACTCTTATGTCATTATAACATACAAACCCCGTTTCCATATGAGTTGGGAAATTGTGTTAGATGTAAATATAAACGGAATACAATGATTTGCAAATCATTTTCCACCCATATTCGGTTGAATATGCTACAAAGACAACATATTTGATGTTCAAACTCATAAACTTTTTTTTTTGCAAATAATCATTAACTTTAGAATTTGATGCCAGCAACACGTGACAAAGAAGTTGGGAAAGGTGGCAATAAATACTGATAAAGTTGAGGAATGCTCATCAAACACTTATTTGGAACATCCCACAGGTGAACAGGCAAATTGGGAACAGGTGGGTGCCATGATTGGGTATAAAAGTAGATTCCATGAAATGCTCAGTCATTCACAAACAAGGATGGGGCGAGGGTCACCACTTTGTCAACAAATGCGTGAGCAAATTTTTGAACAGTTTAAGAAAAACCTTTCTCAACCAGCTATTGCAAGGAATTTAGGGATTTCACCACCTACTGTCCGTAATATCATCAAAAGGTTCAGAGAATCTGGAGAAATCACTGCACGTAAGCAGCTAAGCCCGTGACCTTCGATCCCTCAGGCTGTACTGCATCAACAAGCGACACAGTGTGTAAAGGATATCACCACATGGGCTCAGGAACACTTCAGAAACCCTCTGTCAGTAACTACAGTTGGTCGCTACATCTGTAAGTGCAAGTTAAAACTCTCCTATGCAAGGCGAAAACCGTTTATCAACAACACCCAGAAACGCCGTCGGCTTCGCTGAGCCTGAGCTCATCTAAGATGGACTGATACAAAGTGGAAAAGTGTTCTGTGGTCTGACGAGTCCATCCATCCATCCATCCATCCATCCATTTTCTACCGCTTAATCCCTTCGGGGTCGCGGGGGGCGCTGGAGCCTATCTCAGCTACAATCGGGCGGAAGGCGGAGTACACCCTGGACAAGTCGCCATCTCATCACAGGGCCAACACAGATAGACAACATTCACACTCACATTCACACACTAGGGCCAATTTAGTGTTGCCAATCAACCTATCTCCAGGTGCATGTTTTTGAAGGTGGGAGGAAGAGAGAACCCACGCAGTCACGGGGAGAACATGCAAACTCCACACAGACGAGTCCACATTTCAAATTGTTTTTGGAAACTGTGGACGTCGTGTCCTCCGGACCAAAGAGGAAAAGAACCATCTGGATTGTTATAGGCGCAAAGTTGAAAAGCCAGCATCTATGATGGTATGGGGGTGTATTAGTGCCCAAGACATGGGTAAGTTACACATCTGTGAAGGCGCCATTAATGCTGAAAGGTACATACAGGTTTTGGAGCAACATATGTTGCCATCCAAGCAACGTTACCATGGACGCCCCTGCTTATTTCAGCAAGACAATGCCAAGCCACGTGTTACATCAACGTGGCTTCATAGTAAAAGAGTGCGGGTACTAGACTGGCCTGCCTGTAGTCCAGACCTGTCTCCCATTGAAAATGTGTGGCGCATTATGAAGCCTAAAATACCACAACGGAGACCCCCGGACTGTTGAACAACTTAAGCTGTACATCAAGCAAGAATGGGAAAGAATTCCACCTGAGAAGCTTAAAAAATGTGTCTCCTCAGTTCCCAAACGTTTACTGAGTGTTGTTAAAAGGAAAGGCCATGTAACACAGTGGTGAACATGCCCTTTCCCAACTACTTTGGCACGTGTTGCAGCCATGAAATTCTAAGTTAATTAATATTTGCAAAAACAAAATTAAGTTTATGAGTTTGAACATCAAATATCTTGTCTTTGTAGTGCATTCAATTGAATATGGGTTGAAAAGGATTTGCAAATCATTGTATTCCGTTTATATTTACATCTAACACAATTTCCCAACTCATATGGAAACAGGGTTTGTATTACATTTTGGAATTAACTGCATGATGATGACGACGACAGTGGCGGGCGGCATCGCTTGCGTCTTCTGTGTGAGGAACAAAGTTATGGAGAGTTGTTGGCCCAGCCTTTTTAACATTCAGTTCTCTTTTTAAGATTCAGTGGTCTTTTAACATTGAGTGATCTTGTAATGGCAGCTAGTAGATAGTAGCTCATCGCTACGCTACCTTTTAGCATAGCAATGAGGAGGTTTACGGTAAGCAGCTTCCTCCGGGGCTTGGGTTCTGTGTCGGAAGCCCTAGAACAGACCTGGGCAAATTAAGGTCCGGGGGCTTTTCAATCTGGCTCGCCGGACATTCTCAAAAAAAAAAATTGTAATCTTTAATATGGAAACTGTAGCTGCCATTATGGGCAGCACAGTGGAACAGGGGTTATTGCATGTGCCTCACAATACGAAGGTCCTGAGTAGTCCTGAGTTCAATCCCGGGCTCGGGATCTTTCTGTGTGGAGTTTGCATGTTCTCCCCGTGACTGCGTGGGTTCCCTCCGGGTACTCCGGCTTCCTCCCACCTCCAAAAACTTCCACCTGGGGATAGGTTGACTGGGAACACTAAATTGGCCCTAGTGTGTGAATGTGAGTGTGAATGTTGTCTGTCTATCTGTGTTGGCCCTGTGATGAGGTGGCGACTTGTCCAGGGTGTACCCCGCCTTCCGCCCGAATGCAGCTGAGATAGGCTCCAGCACCCCCCCGCGACCCCAAAAGGGACAAGCGGTAGAAAATGGATGGATGGGATAGCTGCCATTATGATGTGCAGTGATGTTTTCAAATGACCGTAAGTCTTGAACTATGCAAAGTATTTCAATGGTTGGAATCTGCGCTTTTGCATGATATACTAGTTACTATGGTCATCTAAGTCACGGCAGCTCAGACGAGGCACCAAGCAGTGTGGGTAGGGAGCGTTTCCACAGAGTGTTTCCAGAGCGGCCAGCCTGAAATGCGGGTGTCAGGGACAGACGCGGAAAGAGATGTTCACAACAAAGTTCTGCAAGAAAAGTGATACATCAGATTGTAGGTGGGTTTTATTTACCCTTCGCATTCATATTTTGCCATTTTTGTTGTGTTTTGTTTTATTGTAAATAATGTCGATCGAGAAGGGGTGTGAGAAGTAAAAGAGGAGCGACGTTCATATGTTGTCAATATTCAGTGTTTTCTCGTTCATAGTTCATATCGTAAATCCCACATCATTGTCATGTACATTCTGGGTGTCTCATTCAGTAGAAAATGTAAAATTCCATTCCGTTTTTTAAGGCGCTCTGTCATAACGTTTTTAGCATTCAATCAGACATTATTGTGAAATTTTGTATTAGTGTTCCTAAAAATAGGACCCAAACACACACATTGTACAGCAGATTTTCACACCTTATATGTGTGTGTGTGTTTATATATATATATATATATATATATATATATATATATATATATATATATATATATATATATATATATATATATATATATATATATGTATGTGTATATATATATATATAATATATATATATATAGATAGATAGATAGATAGATATACCAGCCCCCAGACACATTTGTTCCTCTAAATGTGGCCCCACGAGTCAAAATAATTTCCCAGGCCTGCCCTAGAAAGTGCAGAACGTTTAAACGACATTGCTTCAAATAAATTCAAGTATAACATAATACCAAATAAATGTTATAAGACTTGTACAGTAGTACTTCAACTTACAAGCTTAATTGGTTCTGTGAAGGAGCTCTTAACTCAAAACACTTTTATTGCATATCAATGTCTCCCATTAAAATGAACTGAAATCTATCTAATTGGCGCTTGGCCACTCCAAAACAGCACAATTTTAACATGTAACATGCCTTTTAAAAAATTTAGATAAGACATTTAGTGTGAGAAACCAAAAAGTAGAATGCATGATTAACAACTACAGTAGTTTAATGAAGTAATGTAATAATGTACAGCATTTACCTCGGAGAGCCGACTTATATGGCATCTCCTTTCAGTTGCTTCGCCGTCAAGCACACCATCAGCAGCTTTTCCTTATTTTTATGAATGTTATTGAACATTCTTGGCTGCTCATTCTGCTTCAGTATGGTGCGGACTAGCAGTGATACGATCGAATTGTTTCACCAGTTTAGCGACACGCTCTGTTAGGTCTTTTGGTGATTTTTTTTTTAATTCAATGAATATCATCTACTTCTTCTTCTCAGCACTGTCCTTCACGCTCACTTTCTTCCTTACCATGCTTGGAAAACAAAGTTATGTTGATCTCTAGCTATAAGGTAACGCGAGCGAAGAAGACCAGATATTTTGGTGGGATCCAGGGGCATCACTGTCACATTTGCTACGCAAACAACATTTTTGCTTGTAAATTAAAGCTTTACAATTAGCCGAGAGACAGATGTTATCTCAAAACTCTTTTAAATTGAGGTACCACTAAATACTTACCGTATCTTTCGGAGTATAAGTCGCACCGGAGCATAAGTCGCACCTGCCGAAAATGCATAATAAAGAAGGAAAAAAACATATATAAGTCGCACTGGAGTATAAGTCGCATTTTTTGGGGAAATTTATTTGATAAAACCAAACACCAAGAATAGACATTTGAAAGGCAATTTAAAATAAATAAAGAATAGTGAACATCAGGCTGAATAAGTGTACGTTATATGAGGCATAAATAACCAACTGAGAACGTGCCTGGTATGTTAACGTAACATATTATGGTAAGAGTCATTCAAATAACTATAACATATAGAACATGCTATACGTTTACCAAACAATCTGTCACTCCTAATCGCTAAATCCCATGAAATCTTATACGTTTAGTCTCTTACGTGAATGAGATAAATAATATTATTTGATATTTTACGGTAATGTGTTAATAATTTCACACATAAGTCGCTCCTGAGTATAAGTCGCACCCCCGGCCAAACTATGAAAAAAACTGCGACTTATAGTCCGAAAAATACGGTACGTACAATTTAAAAAGCTGCAAAGCCGTAGTAAGTAAACTGCAAAGTGGCGTTGGAACACTGTACACATGTCATGGAGGACTGCTTTGTTAAAAAAAAAAAAAAAAGGCCTGTTGAAAAAAGATCCAGTGTGCTTCCAGTTTAAAGATGGCTCACTACGTCACCTGACCAACTCTCGCTCGGCACACCAATATCAAAACTAATTATGTGAACATGCGTGATTCGTTTTTCACATTAATTTTCCTGTTGAAAAATATTTGCGAAATCAAGTCTGGAGCTCTGCCTACTATCCTTCAAGGGAAAAAAACAGCATATTTTACACTATATTGCCAAAAGTATTTGGCCTCCCATCCAAATGATGAGAATCAGGTGTCCTAATCACTTGGCCCGGCCACAGGTGTATAAAATCAAGCACTTTGACATGGATACTGTTCCTACAAACATTTGTGAAAGAATGGGCCGCTCTCAGGAGCTCAGTGACTTCCAGGGTGGAGCTGTTATAGGATATTATGTTAGATCCACTATGGACTGGACTCTCACAATATTATGCTAGATCCACTCGACGTCCATCTGCGGTCCCCTCCAAGGTTTCTCATTGTCATCCCATTGGGTTGAGTTTTTTCTTTCCCTGATGTGGGATCTGAGCCGAGGATGTCGTTGTGGCTTGTGCAGCCCTTTGAGACACTCGTGATTTAGGGCTTGTAGAGGTTGCCCTCTAGTGGGTTCTGCGGACCACCACACACTGCCACGAGAGCCCGGATTTCAGGGTACAAAACTGTTTTATTTTCATAAATAGTGATAGGCTTTTGCTTTCCAGCAAATTATCTTTCCCTCAGTCCGTGTCTGTCTCTCTCTGTCTCCCACTCCAACTCCCGTGGTCCATTCCGGCTGCTGCTAATGAAGGCGACAGGTGATTAGATAACAAGGCCCACCTGGGCCATCTACTCACCTGTCGCTGTCTTCGTGGCCGGTCCTTGCACACCCCGTTCTGCGGCAGGCCCGCAGGCCACGCCCCCCTCCACAGGGCTGTATAAGTAAACATTGATTGATGATTGATTGATGCCACCTGTGCCACAAATCCAGTCGTGAAATTTCCTCACTCCTAAATATTCCAAAGTCAACTGTCCCACGTACAGTACGCAGAGAGATTCATGGAATGGGTTTCCATGGCCGATCAGCTGCATCTAAGCCATACATCACCAAGTCCAATGTAAAGCGTCGGATGCAGTGGTCCGCGTTCTTTGGAGTGATGAATCACGCGTTTCCATCTGGCAATCTGATGGACCAGTCTGGGTTTGGAGGTTGCCAGGAGGACGGTAACCTAACTCTCGCCAGATCCTTGTAGTTCGCTGAGCTCCACACAAGGATCTGGGCTCGAAGGCATTGCAAACTCCTTCCAGATAGCAAAAAATAATGAACCAATCAGGATCGCCGGGCGGGGTTTCACAGATGTGACGTAGCGCCGAAGCGACTGTTTGATTCAAACAACATTGGCGGCACGCAGCCCTCGCTGTTATTGCAACTGTATTGTCGAATCTATCGAATATTAATTATTTAAAAGATGAACAGAGAACTTTTCGCTCTGTCATTATCCAATATGTCGGCTGTTCTGTTTTGGATTTCGCAGCGTCTCTCTCATCAGCGTCATGGGTTGATTTCGATGTGAGTGGTTGAAGTAGCACGTCATTCAAGATAACAGACAAGTGGTTTATCCAATCAAATACAACAATTTTTTTACAAGGCCCCGCCTTCTGAAATACATCTTCTATTGAGAACTCCCAGATCCATGTGTGGAGCTCAGCGAACTACAAGGATCTGGCGAGAGTCAGGTCAGGAGAACGGTACATTGTGCCGAGTGTGAAATTTGGTGGAGGAGGAATTATGGTGTGGGGTTGTTTTTCAGGAGTTGGGCTTGGCCCCTTAGTTCCAGTGAAAGGAACTTTGAATGCTCCAGGAGTCCAAAACATTTTGGACAATTCCAAGCTCCCAACTTTGTAGGAACAGTTAGTAGCGGGCCCCTTCCTCTTCCAACATGACTGTGCACTAGTGCAGAAAGCAAGGTCCATAAAGACATGGATGACAGAGTCTGGTGTGGATGAACTTGACTGGCCTGCACAGAGTCCTGACCTGAACCCGATAGAACACCTTTGGGATGAATTACAACGGAGACCGAGAGCCAGGCCTTCTCCACCAACATCAGCGTGTGACTTCACCAATGCGCCTTTGGAAGAATGGTCGAAAATTCCTATAAACACACTCTGCAACCTTGTGGACAGGCTTTCAAGAAGAGTTGAAGCTGTAATAGCTGCAAAAGTTGGACTGACATCATATTGAACCCTATGGGTTAGGAATGGGATGGCACTTCAAGTTCATATGTGAGTCAAGGCAGGTGGCCAAATACTTTTGGCAATATAGTGTATGTATATATATATATATATTTATATTGTGGGGGTGGTTTTAAATCTTTAAAGTTTTTTTCAAGTTGCCGCACCTACCCTAAAGCCTTCTGGCTCACCTCACACTTGCAACAGAAACCTGTCCTAGAAGCTGTTAGAGGTTAAAAGGTAAAAAAATTAACATTGTATACATAGTATATTATTATTTTTTAGTACGTTTGTCCTGATACAACTTTTTGACTTACCGATATTGGAGCTTTGTGTATTACCCTATATTACTGTGGTACAGTATCAGCACTAATTGTTGTATATGACACACTTTCATTATATTGTTGTGTGGAATGTCGATCTAAGTGAAATCACCCAGAGAAAAATGGTAGCTGCGAAAAACACTAACCTCATAACAGACTTATGCTGTCTTTAAATTGAAGTGGAGTGGTCATTTGTTTTTTGGCGTCACCTTGTGGCAACTATATTTATTTATGACTTGTTTACATTGACAAATACATGTCGCCTTTTGGACTGCAATATAGTTCAATTAAGGACATGTTTGGCCTGTGTGCTATTGTCAGCTTCTAGTAGCCTACGCCATACCATGTTTACCTTTCGTAAACAACTTCAATGAAATATAAGGAGACCAACTTTGTGTGTTTATTGGAGGACATTTAGATGTGGGCTTTGTACCGAGGATGTCGTTGTGGCTTGTGCAGCCCTTTGAGACACTTGTGATTTAGGGCTATATAAATAAAGATTGATTGATTGATTGATTGATGTTACTTTGCTTATCCAGCATTGCATAAGTAAACACGTTTTAAATATTTTAGATATAAGCTGATATTATCAGATACTTGTTCTTTTGCTGATCGTTTTTTGCATCATTGTTTCCATTACCGCAGGGTTTTTTTTTTGTTTAGCTTCAGTTCTACGATATGCCAAAAAAAACAACAAGCCGTTGGATCCAAATGGCATGGCCCCACATTTAAGTTCAACTTGGGTATTTTCTTGTTATTTACCCAAATTAGCTTTTTGTCTAATGCACTAAAAACATATGGTGTCAAGACATTCATCCTAAATGATATATATTGGGGTGGTATAGCTCGGTTGGTAGAGTGGCCGTGCCAGTAACTTCAGGGTTCCAGGTTCGATCCCCGCTTCCGCCATCCTAGTCACTGCCGTTGTGTCCTTGGGCAAGACACTTTACCCACCTGCTCCCAGTGCCACCCACACTGGTTTAAATGTAACTTAGATATTGGGTTTTCACTATGTAAAGCGCTTTGAGTCACTAGAGAAAAGCGCTATATAAATATGATTCACTTCACACTAATTCACTTCTTAAAGTCAGTTCGCTACTTTCCATCCATCCATCCATTTTTTTTTACCGCGTAGCTGCCTATCCCAGCTGCACTCTGCCGATTAGTGTCAAATCCTATTAAATTCTTGGGCTTGGTATGAGAACTTTACACTAGGGATGTCCGATAATGGCTTTTTGCCGATATCCGATATTCCGATATTGTCCAACTCTTTAATTACAGATACCGATATCAACCGATACCGATATATACAGTCGTGGAATGAACACATTATTATGCCTAATTTGGACAACCAGGTATGGTGAATATAAGGCCTTTTTAAAAAATAAATAAATAAATAAAATAAAATAAATACATTTAAAAAAATTTCTTGAATAAAAAAGAAAGTAAAACAATATAAAAACAGTTACATAGAAACTAGTAATTAATGAAAATGAGTAAAATTAACTGTTAAAGGTTAGTACTATTAGTGGACCAGCAGCACACACAATCATGTGTGCTTACGGACTGTATCCCTGCAGACTGTATTGATATATATTGATATATAATGTAGGAACCAGAATATTAATAACAGAAAGAAACAACCCTTTTGTGACAGGGAGGGAGGTTTTTTTGGGTTGGTGCACTAATTGTAAGTGTATCTTGTGTTTTTTATGTTGATTTGATAAAAAAATAAAAATAAAAACAACAACACCGATACTGATAAAAAAAAAACAGATACCGATAATTTCCGATATTACATTTTAAAGCATTTATCAACATCTCTACTTTACACTAAAATACCTTGCTTCGTTTTAATTTTTTTTTTTTTATAAACCACGCCCCCAATAATCTTTATCGCATATTAGGAGCAACTCCTCTGTGCAATGTTATCATACTAAAACAATTCGCTGTGACTTTTTTTTTTTTTATTGGGTGTGGTGACAAAGCCCTTCCCATTTTTGATAGTTTTGGGATGAGTGGGTAGAGGCTTGTTTTGTGTTAGCCCTCCTGCCCCCGACCCCACTCTCCCTTCCTCCTAACTTTGATCACACTCGGTGACACACCCTTCACCCCAGAGGATATCATCTTTGAGTAAATGCCGAACATCTGCTGCTAAATTTTTTTTTCGCCTCGAATGAATTCCTGTGGTTAATTTAGGCCAAAACTGGAGCGGCCCCTCACTCACACACACACACACACACACACACACACACACACACACACACACACACACACACACACACACGCCCCACTGACGGCTTGCACTCATAAAACCAGATAGAAGGAATGCGGTTGCGCCTGTTTCCTTCTCTAGCTCCTCCTCCTCCTTCCCCCATCTTTTGACTTTTTTGTATTATTTCAAAACTCCCAATCATGCTACACTCTTGCAAAAATCAAATCTGCAAACAAACAAAAGTGTGGCGGCTGTTAAAGCAGCTTGTTTCAAGTCAATGGAAACAACATGTACTGAAACTTTCCAGATGTGGAAAGACGGACAAGGAGCTGTCTGCCGAGGACTGAGGCGCTTGCTTTTAACCCCGACTTCTGCGCCGAAATCCCAATCAGAGATGTGCACAAACTCGGTCCCAGTTGCATGATGTCACATGTGAAGCCGTTTACAGCAACTTCTTCCTGGTTTTCCCCTCTTCTCTTGTCTTGGCAGAGGGAGGGAGGGAGGATCTAGGACGGCTGCCAGCTGCTGACAGAAAGACACACTGCAACACACACACACCACAGGGAGAGGAGTGGACGAAGAGACACGCAGGACCAGTAAAAGTTGCCTCATTTGATCCAACAGTCGACATGACTCAGGTAAGACGCCGATTTTCTACCGCCACCTTTTTATGACTTATTCAAACCTACTCCTTAACATGCTCCTCACTCCCTGAAATGAATCACGCATGTTCGCTTTCTAAAAGGCTCCACCTATGCCGGGTGGAAAAACTTCCCAAAATCGACTTTTTAAACATTCATGCTTATAAGTGCGACGAGGGTCCAATTGGAAAGGCTTCATGAAGAAAAAAAAAGTAGGCTACAAACTTGTGGATGGTGACGCTGCAGCAGCGGCCCCTCCCTATGAAGAAGTTTTTCCAGCTCACCATTAACCCGTTTCACCCAAAATGATATGATATTGTCGTTGTTTTTGTTGTCATGTGATGCATTCTGAGTGATTGGCTCGCGTGGGGCGTCACAGGTGAGAAAACAGGTAGTGATCCACCACGTTTTCCTCCTGTAGGGTAATTAATGTCAACCCAATGTGCAAATGATGAACATTAAATGGGCGAAACCCTGTCGAATTTTTGATAAAGTGCTCCGTGGGGCCTTCAGTGATATTCGTCTTGTGTTAAAAAGTGACAAAACAACAGCTATAACGTATTTCAAAAGATTGCAATCCAACCCATTTAATAAGTGCAGTCATTTTTCAAGTTTTTTTTTCCAGCAAAAAGAGCTTCCGATGAGCATTTGAACGACGATATCACATGCTTCATTTTATGATATTTAGGTGTAAAACACGCCGTAAAAAAAAAAAAGCGGTGCAGAGGTGAAGGGCCTGCAGTGGCTTGTGCTGCTTCAGTCATTCTTAAAAGAACAAGGGTGTGGTGTTTTTTTTTTTTTTCTTTCTCTCTTTGCTTGACAAAGCTGCTGCCTCGCATGCATGGAATAGCTGCAGCTCGTGCTAGGAAACTGCACGTTTGTTGGCGGCAACTGTCGCAGGGACATTAGTTTACTGTGAGAAAGCCTCACTGGATGCTTATTGTAATTTGAAATACTCGACACATTCGATTGCCATGATATTGTGTCAAAGTCTTGTATTTGTGTAGTTTGTTGCTACAAAGTGCACCGTTATCTCTTTAACCTTGATGGCTTGGTCCTGAGGAGTAAATTGGGCTGTAGTTCATCATCTGCAAAGATAAAAGGTTTCTGGTTTAAGCGAAGATACATTTTTGTATCGCTTCATTCAAGTTTTACGTCATTATTTCTCATAGAGTCACTCTTATTGTATTTAACGGTTTCATTCGTATCAGAGTCTAATCGGTTAGTTGCGCTACTTTGGAGAGTGTAGACCTCCGCCAGGCCCTACGCCCCGATAGTAAAAAAGTACTGAATCCAGACTGGGATACGAATTACACCCAAAATGTCTAACCTTTCCTGAAAGGCAGATGAACATTTGTCCTTAACTTTGTGGGCGATCCATAGCGGATTGAAAAAAATAGAATGAAGCCTCATCCACTGTGTTTTTCCCTGTGGGTGGAGGCGGGCTGCAAAGCATACACACATACAGATGGGTGCTAAATCTTGTATTTTTTTGCCACTTATCAAATCCAACCGGTCCTACCGATTCACGTAAAATCCAACGGTGCCACTTTAGGGTACCTGGGTTGAACTTCAGCACTTGGCGATCACTCCAGCAGCACTGAGAGCCGACTCGGCCAAACTACTTCTAGGCAATGTTGCAATTTTCAATGCCAAAAAAGAAATTGACTCAAAAAACTCCAACGTAAGCTAAGTAAGGCTCCACTTTTCCAAAAATGCACCAGCTTGATGCTAAAACACATTAGCTTTGCTGATTACTGATTATCGTTAGCAATTTTAGATGGCGGTTCCAACACCTCCAAATGTGTTAATGAAAACTACAAGATGCACATTACAATCAAACAGCTGGTGCGTAATAAGTACAATATATACAGTATCAACACTTTTTAGGGCGCAACAAAACTAGACCGCAAAGACTGAACTGACTAGCCAACACGTTATGGACTCAGAAATGTGAAAATAAAACACAACTGGACGGCAGTCATCATAATCTGCAATAATGCAATAACAATTTTTTATTTAAAAACACATTCTTACTAACACACAGTTTGTACCGTTGAGTATCCATTCCGAGGTACATGGAATTGGTACTGTATCGGTTCAAATATGAACAGTATCCATCCCCACACATGATCCGGATCAGCCCCGAATTGTAATCACTTGTTCATATTTCCTTTTTCTAACATTTCATGAAAGTTGAATCAAAATGTTGCTCATAACTCTTTGAGCTTGCGGATTGAAATAAACGGAGCGTCAGTCTTCCGCTGTCTTTGTCTCTGTGGGTGGAGGCGGGGACATACAAGTTGTAGCTAAGGCACGGTAGCGTAGGAAAAAGATATCGGGATCAGCCCCAAAAATGTAATCACTTGTTCCTTATCCTATTTCTGACATTTCCGATTTAATATTCACTTGTAACTTTTTGAGTTATTTATAGCAGAATGAAGTAAAGCCTCTTGTCAGTCATCCACTATCTTTGTCTCTAGCATACACACATAAACGTAAGTTAACATAGTAGAAATGCTCCGGATCATCCCCAAATGGTAATCACTTGTTCATTAATCCTTTTCATACGTTTTCCTGAAAGTTTCATCAAAATGTGCCGTAACTCTTCGAGCTTGCGGAACGAAATGAACAAGAGGATTCAAAAACCTAAGGTGATGTCGTAGAAATGATCCCGATCATCCCCACAATGTAATGACTTTTTTAAATTGTTTTGCAAACCAACTGATGGACAAACCAGGGGCGACAATTACATAATCATAATAGGTAGGTAATATGGGATACATCGTGCGTTTTCTTGTTCCCTCGCTGGACTTTGCAGACAACCTGTTCCGCCGGTTAACAGTGGGTACTGATCCCTGTGGTCTTAACTGAAAAGCCTCTTGGCAAACACTGACTGGGCGTCCATTTTTTTACATTTTGTCTACGCAACCGTACTCCAGCATATGTGCTTTCTCTCCTACGCAGTACTCAAACTTGGAAGGTGCCCTCAACACGCTGGTCAGCCAGTTCCACTCGGCCTCGTCCGACAACAGCGGCACGCTAAAAGTGGACGAATTCAAAGGTCTTTTGTCCTCTCAGCTGCCTAACCTGGCCAAGGTAAGAGCGCTCTTGTGAACGTACAGTATCGCCTCTGAGGCGTGTTCGTCGCTCGGGTGTGGCTGCATGATTCACACAAAAGACAGTCGGAAGGAGGCCTCGTGCACACACACACACACACACACACACACACACACACACACACACACACACACAAAACACACACACATACTTGTAGATGACTGAAATATGCTGATAGCAACCTAACCTAACCCCCTCAACCCCCTCCACATCCCACCCCCAGGATTGTAAATAATTCAATGTATATACTCTGATGATTAACTTCTATGATGACTGTATTATACTGATAGTATATATTTGTACCATGATTGATTAACATGGACTTAAAGGAGTTGAAAAACTTACTCGGGTGTTACCATTTAGTGGTCAATTGTACGGAATATGTACTGTACTGTGCAATATACTAATTTTAAAGTTTCAATCAATCAATCAATCACACACACACACACACACACACAAATTCTTGTGTTTGTTACCTTCTTGAGACCTGAGAAAAATGCCTACCTCTTTAGGACCACCGTTTCTACATATATAAACATTTGTATTTACAACATTCATAATATATACATACTGTGCAATTTCTTACACACACTTATTATATATGTTGGCCAGAGGGGGAGCACTTAAAATTTTTTACACACACTTGTTATTTCATATGTTGACCAGAGGGGGAGCACTTTTAAAACCGACACACAGTCCATTTGAAAAATCCCTCCTTTTTGGGACCACCCTCATATCTTTAGTTTTTTGTAATTTGCTTACTTGCTTACCCTCCCGATTTTCCCGGGAGACTCCCGAATTTCAGTGCCCCCCCCGAAAATCTCCCGGGGCAACCATTCTCCCGAATTTCTCCCGATTTCCACCCGGACAACAATATTGGGGGCGTGCCTTAAAGGCTCTGCCTTTAGCGTCCTCTACAACCTGTCGTCACGTCAGCTTTTCCTCCATACAAACAGCGTGCCGGCCCAGTCACATAATATATGCGGCTTTTACACACACATAAGTGAATGCAATACATACTTGATCAAAAGCCATACAGGTCACAATGAGGGTGGCCGTATAAACAACTTTAACACTGTTACAAATATGCGCCACACTGTGAACCCACACCAAACGAGAATGACAAACACATTTTGGGAGAACATTCGCACCGTAAGACAACATAAACACAACAGAACAAATACCCAGAACCCCTTGCAGCACTAACTCTTCCAGGACGCTACAATATACAGGCCCCGCTACCACCAAACCCCACCCCTCCAACCCCGCCCACCTCAACTCCCCATGTCCCGAATTCGGAGGTCTCAAGGTTGGCAAACGAGTCACGGACCACAGATGGCCCCTGTGCCGCATTTTGGGCAATACAGCTGTAGAAGCTAACTGTTAATGGACACTATAGTCTTAGTACCGTAGGGTTTTTGTTCATCCTATGGTCACATATGGGACGTGGGTTGTCTTACGTTAGCACCGGAAGTGGTAAAATCAGCTGTTCACCTGGTGGGTTTTTTCTTGGATGAATAGGGAAGTCCTTCCTTAGATGCCGTCTTGTTTTATCATATATCGCTGCCTTTGCACCTGTCAATGTTTACTTTAGTATGCACATTAAATCAACAAAAAATCCTGACTTTGGAGCAATGTTCACGGACTATACTATTTAGCTCTCTATTAGATGCCATGGTTTTTTCGTATTGGGACCATGATTTACGTCCTAACATGTTCACCGGTCTTCATATGGAAGGTACTTTTCCTTGTTGATGTCTCAAGAAGGGTAGAAATACAAGAACACACACACACACACACACACAAGCCCGCAAGCTGACAGACAATTAGTGTGTTCATTACTGCTCCAATTGTGTCGCGTAAACACATTTTTCAAGCTCGATCGATTAAAACTTTTTAAACAGCACGATTGTTGTCTCATCGCACACATTTTTTTAATGCAAAACTAACTTCAACATTGAACTTTTTTGTTTGGACTGTTTCTTTCAGTTAGGGTCAGCGCCCCCTGATAAATACAGCACATGCTTTGAATTCCTACAGTTAACTGTTGCAGTGGACGATACGAGCGCTTGATTATGCATGCAGGCAAGGACTTGCCGGCGCCTCTGTGAGCAGCAAGGATATATTTGTTTTTTGGACATAAGGGGGGGTGTCACCTCGGGTGATTGGGAACCTGAGACGGGCGTATTTGCTGTTACTGTGTTTGCTCACTACTTGATCTCCTTTAAAAAAAACAAAAAAACATTTACAATGGAAACGTGCTCGTTTCTCCGTAAATAGGAAATAGTCTGTAACACTGTTGCTATTACTAAAATTTTCAAAAAGCGGAATCTGAATTTTTGGACAAAATCAAAAAGTTTGTATAGTGAAACATAGTACCCTATAAGAAACGATGTAAACATGATTCATTGGTTATAGCCTCGCCAAAAGTCCCTATTTTAGTGACTAACTATTTTAGACTAACACCCTCCCCCCACCACATCCCACCTCCCCGGATTGTTTATAATCAATTGTAAATAATCAAATGTATATACTTGTTCTTATGCTTTCTGAGCTCACTATGTTCACTGCTTGCTGTACATATCCTACCAAGTCAGACCTACACTGTTTCAATGTCCATTTCTCTGATGATGGAATTGTTAATGACTGGAGTGCTGATATCAACAAAACCTAACCCCCCCCCGCCCCAAACCCCTCCGCATCCCACCCCCCGGATTGTAAATAATGTAAATAATTGAATGTATATACTCTGATGATTAACTTGTGTGATGACTGTATTATGCTGATAGTATATATTTGTACCATGATTGAATTACGTGGACCCCGACTTAAACAAGTTGAAAAATTTATTGGGGTGTTACCATTTAGTGGTCAATTGTACGGAATATGTACTGTACTGTGCAATCTACTAATAAAAGTTTCCATCAATCAATCAATCAAAAACAGAATTCACACTTTAAAGACACTATAATGCATTTTTAAATACATCAAACAAACACAACAAGGGGGTAATAGATCAACTACCTCTTCATTATCAAAATAACACAACAACAACGGCAAGCTAAACTGTCAACGCACGCACACACAAAAACGTTAACGACCATGTTGCAACAATCATTTAAAAAAAAAAGAACAATATTTAGTGCCGTTACGAGGTGGAAAAGGGAGGGCAGGCAGAGAGAGGAGGCGCATAGAGGAGGGGAAGTGTGTGTGGGTTCCCTCTCCTCTCTAAGTCTAAGTCCACAGCGATTCCCTCCCCCTTTCCAGACAAGTTTGTTGGCTTTTTCGAAACCGATTTGAATAAGCAAAATAGACAAAACTTTGGTTTGATTGATTGATTGAGACTTTTATTAATAGATTACACAGTACAGTACATATTCTGTACAATTGACCACTAAATGGTAACACCCCAATAAGTTTTTCAACTTGTTTAAGTCGGGGTCCGCGTAAATCAATTCATGGTAACTGGTGACTGGCGAGAAAAGAAACACACGCTGAAGCACTGAGAAGTGACGACCGTTTAATGGACTGCGTCAAAAAGGATGTGCCGCCTTTACAAAATGACCACGCCCCCCCATGTGTACTGTACTGCGCTGGAAGTGATGTCATCAAAACGGCAGCGCCCTAAGGCTTCCAGCGGCAGACAAAATGAATGAATGAAACACACGCGCACCGTGACATAGTTTGCACACAGCGGCATACACTGCAAAAACTGAAATCTAAGTAAGATGAAATATCTCAAATAAGGGTGATATTTGCTTATTTTCTGTCTGATAAGATAATTCTTCTCACTAAGCAGATTTCATGTTAGAGTGTTTTACTTGTTTTAAGTGTTTTGGTCCTAAATGATCTCAGTAAGATATTACAGCTTGTTGCTGAGTTTTGATGACCTATATTGAGTAAAACATGCTTGAAACTAGAATATCAAGTGTTGCAAAGCTGTGTCATCAACACTCACAAGTATAAAACTACTTTTTTAAAGTAATCATTTCTTACTTCAAGCATGAAAAAAAATAAAAATAATGATTTTCACACAATTGTGTCTCATAATTAAAACAGATGACAGCCAAATGAACTTTGCTGTTTTATTTTCAATGAAACAATAGAAAACACGTACTCATATAGTAGTACAGTTGGCGCAGTACAGTAAACTGACAGTTAATATTTAAACATTTAACATGTGACATTTCTAACAATTTTGAACAGAAATAGTTCATGCACATTCAGATAAATTCTTCAAAATTACAATAAAAAAATTTTTGGCCGGGGGCCGGGCTGTAAATATGTGCACTTATTGACTGAAAGAGCACGCGCTTGGCGCGATGATGTCATGTTATCCATGGAAAAATGCACTTTTAGACAATATGATTTGCCTGAGCGGCTAGGAGACCCCGAGAGTAACAAGCGGTTGCCTTGTTGCCTTTCCATTAAGAACAATAAATTAGTTTTAGTATGAGTTTGCTGGTTTCAAGAAATGTAATGCCAAGCACATATCATTATGTCAAAAATAATGGCACTAGCATTTACTTAATTCAAGAATATTTTTCAACATATTGAGCAAAAAGGTCTAATTTTTTTTCTACCAAGAAAAGTGCACTTGTTATTAGTGAGAATATACTTATTTTAAAGTATTTTTGGGTTCATTGAGGTTAGCTAATTTTGCTTGTTTTGGAAAATCTCGACAAGCCGAATTTTCTTGTTCTATTGGCAGATCATTTTGCTTAGTTCAAATAAAATACCCCTCATTTTTGTATTTTTTCTTCTTGTTTTTGAACACTGACTTTTTGCAGTGCAGCCAGGACAGCCACATATGGGTACCGCCGTCCATTTCTGGTTCTATGGTTGTCATTAGGGCTGCGACGATTCAAAAATTTTATTTGGGCTTCCCTTGAGGACATAATTTTTTCACGCTCCCCCCCCCCCCCCCGAATTGAAATGCGATTGAGAACCTGATAATATTTTATTGTTTTATTTGTTAATCCGTACAAACAAATACTGGATGTCCCTTGCCTTTCAGGGCCCCCAGCACTGCATTAAATTGGTTAATTTGATTGATTAAAAAAAAGCTTTGATTTATATTCTATTGATTCGATTAATCGTAATGCGTGTAAATAATAAAAATAGATAAGAACCAGACCGCATGGCGTGTCCGTAATTGTAATTACACGGATATAGTTTTGGCACGATACAGCGGTGATGTGTGTGTTTTTATTGTTATCAATGCACACATGGTAAAAAGTGCAATTTTAATGTTATAGGTGTGTATTCATTAGAGAAAAAAAGAATGATGAACTATTGTCCCTAAAAACGCACTGAAGCTACAAAGTGTGTTTTATCCGATTACAAAATGACTGAACAAACTAACTAACTGGAGTTAGCCTGTCTAAAGCCTTTATTCGCCTTTCGGGCACGACAAGTGTAAAAAGAAGTTAGCCACTGTGTATTGACGTTTCAAAGCAAGGACTTGTGTACTTCCTCTTACCACAGCGAGGAAGCGTAGCGTACAGGAAATGCATGCTTCTTGCTTTTTTTTTTTTTGCATCCACAACTGTCAGACAAGTGTAAAAAGAAGTGAACCACGGTATACTTAAATGTAAAAACACACAATTACATGTCAGCATTTGTGGAAAAAAAGGACATTGCGGTGTCATTTTACTCCTTTTGGAGGCTTGACTTTACGGTTTATAGTAGGGTTTCTTAACCTTTTCGACCATGGGGCCCAAATATTGCACTACCGAGGGGCCCGGGGCCCAGTCAAATATGAACACTGAATTCGTAATCTCACTCTTGAATTTAATCATATTCAATAATTGTATATTATATGTTAATTATATATAGTACAAGCATGTCAAATGATGAAACCATGTGTTAATCACAAAGATTCATATTTATTTAACACATAAACCTTAGGCTTAGGCCAGGCTGATTACAAAAATAAATATGGATCAAATGGTTAAGAAGGTACTAAAAATACATTTACTTACAATTATGTTGTGCTAAAATAAATAAACAAAATTCATAATAAATATTTTTCCAACTAAACAATTTAAGTGCAAATAAAAATACAGCTTCACCACTTTAGTCATATTTTTTGCGCTTATGACTTTAGCTCCAGACGTCTACTGTGTTTGATATTGTCGTAACTGCCACAAGTGGTGGAAAAGTGTATTACAACTGAGTACCGCTGCTGCCCATGCGGATCACAGCTGAGAAACGGATATTTTTCTGGCAACCCTCTAGGGGGCGCTAGCGGCCTAACAATGGTAAAAAAACGCTCGTTTACAGAATGTGTTAGGCTAATGAAGATGTTTTTACCCTATAAAAGATAAAATACGGGGAAAATACGGTAACGGGGGGCACGCCGGGCAAAATAGGCAAGTTCCCCAAGGAAAATGTGAGGTACCGTATTTTTCGGATTATAAGTCGCAGTTTTTTTCATAGTTTGGCCGGGGGTGCGACTTATACTCTGGAGCGACTTATTTGTGAAATTATTAACACATTACCGTAAAATATCAAATAATGTTATTTAGCTCATTCACGTAAGAGACTAGACCAGGACTCGGCAACCCGCGGCTCCGGAGCCGCGGGTTGTGTTTCCGGGAGACTTCCGAATTACAGTGCCTCTCCCGAAAATCTCCCGGGGTAACCATTCTCCGATTTTGTCCAGAACAACAATAGTGAGGGCGTGCCGTGATAGCACTGCCTTTAACGTCCTTTACAGCCTGTCGTCGTGTCAGCTTTTGTTACCATACTATTTGCGTGCCGGCCCGGTCACATGTTGTGTGGGGTTTCTGCCTACACACGTAAGTGACTGCAAGGCATACTTGGTCAACAACCATACAGGTTACACTGAGGGTGGCGATTTAAACAACTTTAACACTCTTACTAATATGCGCCACGATGTGAACCCACACCAAACAAGAATGACAAACACATTTTGGGAGAACATCCGCACCGTAACACAACATAAACACAACAGAACAAATACCCAGAATCCCATGCATCCCTAACTCTTCCGGGCTACATTATACCCCCCCCAACCCAGCCCACCTCAACCGACGCACGGAGGAGGGGGGGGTTTGTTGGTAGCGGGGGTGTATAATGTAGCCCGGAAGAGTTAGGGATGCATGGGATTCTGGGTATTTGTTCTGTTGTGTTACGGTGCAGATGTTCTCCCAAAATGTGTTTGTCATTCTTGTTTGGTGTGGGTTCACAGTGTGGCGCATATTAGTAAGAGTGTTAAAGTTGTTTATATCGCCACCCTCAGTGTAACCTGTATCGCTGTTGAGCAAGTATGCCTTGCAGTCACTTACGTGTGCAGGCAGAGGCCGGGCCGGCACGCTGTTAGTACAGGCTGTAGAGGGCGCTAATGGCAGTGCCATCACGGCACGCCCTTATTAGTGTTAATTGGGGGAAAATCAGTAGACTTTCGAAAGGATAGTAGCCCTGAATTACGGGAATCTCCCGGAAAAATCGGGAAGGTTGGCAAGTATGATGCTGTCAAGCGCCATTCATATAAAACTCGCGGGCCGCACTAACATAAAATTTTCATATTAAGGTGCGGGCCGCAAAATAACGTCTCACGGGCCGCGTGTCTGAGACCCCTGGTTTATACATAGCACAAAGCAAAAAAAAACTTTGTATGCAGTCGTATTTCATTTTAAATTTCAAAAGAGTTTTGTGGCTCCCATTGTTTTCTTTAATTTGTGAAACGGGTCAAAATGGCTCTTTGAGTGGTAAAGGTTGCCGACCCCTGGACTAGACGTATAAGATTTCATGGGATTTAGCGATTAGGAGTGACAGATTGTTTGGTAAACGTATAGCATGTTCTATATGTTATAGTTATTTGAATGACTCTTACCATAATATGTTACGTTAACATACCAGTTGGTTATTTATGCCTCATATAACGCAGTGGTTCTCAAATGGGGGTACGCGTACCCCGGGGGGTACTTGAAGGTATGCCAAGGGGTACGTGAGATTTTTTTTAAATGTCTCTCAAAAAGAACTGTGAAAAGAAATGCAACAATGCAATATTCAGTGTTGACAGCTAGATTTTTTTGTGGACATGTTCCATAAATATTGATGTTAAAGATTTCGTTTTTTGTGAAGAAATGTTTAGAATTAAGTTCATGAATCCAGATGGATCTCTATTACAATCCCCAAAGAGGGCACTTTAAGTTGATGATTACTTCTATGTGTAGAAATCTTTATTTATAATTGAATCACTTGTTTATTTTTCAACAAGTTTTTAGTTATTTTTATATCTTTTTTTCCAAATAGTTAAAAAAAAGACCACTAAAAATGAACAATATTTTGCACTGTTATACAATTTAATAAATCAGAAACTGATGACATAGTGCTGTATTTTACTTCTTTATCTCTTTTTTTTCAACCAAAAATGCTTTGCTCTGATTAGGGGGTACTTGAATTAAAAAAATGTTCACAGGGGGTACATCACTGAAAAAAGGTTGAGAACCACTGATATAACGTACACTTATTCAGCCTGTTGTTCACTATTCTTTATTTATTTAAAATTGCCTTTCAAATGTCTATTCTTGCTGTTGGGTTTTATCAAATACATTTCCCCCCAAAATGCGACTTATATATGTTTTTTTCCTTCTTTATTATGCATTTTCGGCCGGTGCGACTTATACTCCGAAAAATACGGTATGTACACATTTGTTATTGCCACTTGAGCCATATTGTACTGAGCAGCCACGACAGACTCCCACATATCACTTCTTGTCTTTTATTATTCTGAATTTTGAGGTTTTTTTTTGTTTCCGTTGCACTTTTGACTTCCCCCTACACTCACATGACACGATGTCACATTTCTGTGGTGCGTTGGCAAATATTGCAAAACAACAAAAAAAAAAAAAAAAAAGGAAGAAGACATCAACAATGGCTTCCCGGTGTGTCCTTACAGGGCTTCATGTCAGAACAAGGACTGGGCGAGATCATGCGGAAGATGGGCGTCGGCGACGGCGAGGGCGTCTCCTTCTCCCACTTCTGGACCCTCATCCAGAGTCTAGCCACTACGCAGCACGGCCTCCTCAGCGGCAACACGGGCTCCGCGTGCAGCTGCGCCCTCCTGTGAAGACCCCTCCTCGGCGCACACACACACACACAAAAAAAAAAACCCACCCCTAGCTCTTGAGGTTCCTACACGGAGCTTCAAGATCCCAGTCGGAATACAATAGATGTCAAAGTCTAGTCCGCCCACGTGCAAGGCATTCCATTTTTATACGCTCGCATCTCTATCTATATGACAGGTTCTAACATTTCCAGCGCACTAAATAAACAGTACAATGTCTGACCAAACCAATCACTTTTAGCAGGAAGTATCATTATGCATCTATCTATGTTATATTTCCAATTTCCCGGGTACAAAAGGCCACAGGGCGCTAATCATTAACCCACATTTCCCTACCAAATTTGTCTTTACTTTGCCTTTCATGTATAGTTAGGGTGTTGTCCAACGCCTTATGTTTACTCCCCATGAGCAACTAAATGCATTTTCTTGGCAGTTGGAGGACATTAAACCAGTTTTGGAATTCATTTTGGAATAAATTTACCTGCTGGGTAAATTGTCATTGACTTTATGCAGAAACATCTCACACACACTCCCTGCAAACATCTCAAATGTGTCCCCTTTGGTAATGCTTTGTATTTATATTTTGTAATTCCCTGTAACCTAAACTGTGTGACACCATAGGAAAAATGATGTATGACGCATATAAAGAAAAATAGCAATAATTAAACATATCTTCCGTCATAACTGCAGCGGTTTACATTTTTTTCTCTCCGTACAGCGGCCAGCAATATCAAAATGTGCTGCAGTGATGGAGTCTCATTTTTTGTTTACTCTTTATAGGATAAACTATATTTACAATGTGAATTGTTTGTTTCTTTCCGTCTGGGCCGAGATCGAAACTGAAAGTTACCTTGGCGCGTGAGCTCAGCCGACACATATTCTTGTCCACGCTCGCTCCCTCACCTGGTACATCGTGACACCATTAAAAGTAGAGAGAATAATATGTGTGTGTGTATAGATAAGAAACAGGGTGAGCTCATTGTGTTTATCTCTTCGAGCAAAACGAAGGGCCGAAGCTAGTAACTTCTAAGGCAGGGGTGTCAAACGTACGGCCGACAAACAAGTTTTATCCGGCCCACGGGAGGAGTTTGCTAAGTATAAAAATGAGCGGAAATTTTTAAAATGAAAGAAACCGCTGTTCTAAATGTGTCCACTAGATGTCGCAATAGCAATTCTTTGTATCTTTGTAGATTACGCTACATATGTAAAAAAAAAAAAAAACACATTATGTTAGTGCACCAGTTGAGGAAAATTAGCAAACTACATAAATAATATCCTGTAATTTGATTTTGATATTATTGTTTATCTTGATATGTTGAAAATCATCATAATTTATTCAGAAAATATAAATAACGACAAATAAATTATTAACCGCAACATGTAAGTGTAAAAAAAAATACAACAACATTATGATTTGTAATTTTTTTAGGATGTGCTTGTTCTATTTTTAAACAAAGAAAACAGTCTGAAGTTGTCTTTATTTCTAAGTTATCGTGCCGTGATTTTACCAGTCCTGCCCACTTGGGAGTAGATTTTTTGTCCATGTGGCCGCCGATCTAAAATGTGTTTGACACCCCTGATCTAAGGGCATACTTGCCAACCCTCCCGAATTTTCCGGGAGACTCGCGAATTTCAGTGCCTCTCCCGAAAACCTCCCGGGACAACCATTCTCCCGAATTTCTCCCGATTTCCAGCCGGACAACAAGGCACGCCCATGCGGACCTGAGTGAGGACAGCCTGTCGTCACGTCCGCTTTTTCTCCATATAAACAGCGTGCCGGCCCAGTCACGTTATAATATCTACGGCTTTTGGAGAGTGCACAGCTGCACATGCAACAAGAAGGAGACGAGGCAGAAGAACGAAGAAGAGGCAGTCATGGCGACGATGAGTAAGAAGAAGAAGTGCGCTTGCAAGTCATCAGAGAGGGTGTTGAGCATGGTTAGAAAGATAGTAACAGAGAATAGAACGAGGGCTGACAATTCAACCCTAAACTCACTCCTTCCCTGCAAATTAAATTTCACAGATGCTGCCCATACCTATGCTCCTTCAAAGGCTGTGCTACTGGCTGCAAAGCATTGCACTTTCAAATACAACAATGAGTAGAGGAGTGTTATATGTGTGTATATGTGTAAATAAATGAACACTGAAATTCATTTCATTCATATTGTATATATATATATATATATATATATATATATATATAATATAAAAATATATACATAGCTAGAATTCACTGAAACTCAAGTATTTATTTTATATATATATATATATATATATATATACATATTCATATATATATATATATACATATACATATATATATATATATATATATATATATATATATATATATATGTATATGTAAGAAATACTTGAATTTCAGTGAATTCTAGCTATAAATATACGCCTCCCCCTTAATCCCGCCCCCGACCCCGCCCACCTTGACAAACACTCCCAATCCCCCCAACCTCCCGAATTCGGAGGTCTCAAAGTTGGCAAGTATGATCTAAGGCAGGCCTGGGCAGTTATTTTGACTCGGGGGCCGCATTTGGAGAAAAAAATGTGTCTGGGGGGGCCGGTATATCTATTTTTAGGAACATTAACACAAAGCCTCACAATAATGTCTGACTGAATGCTAAAAACGTTACGACAGACCTCCTTAAAAAACGTAATGGTATTTTCCATTTTTCTAGGAACGATAAAACACAGAATATTGACAAAATATGAATGTCATACCCCCTTTCGATCGACATATTGTACAATCAAGTGAAACGCAACAAAAATGCAACAAAGGATGAAATAGGAACGCGAAGGGTACAAAATTAACCCACCTACAATCTGATATATCTGATACATCACTAAGCTTTAGAACTTTGTTGTGAAAATCTCCTGTGGAAACGCTTCCCACCCACACTGCTTGGTGCCTCGTCTGAGCTGCTGTGACGGAGATTACCATAGTAACTAATTAGATGACCATAGTAACTAAATACATTACCATAGTAACTGGTATGTCGTCCAAAAGCGCCGATTCCAACCATTGAAATACTTTGTATAGTTCAAGACTTACGCTCATTAGAAAACATCACTGCACATCATAATGGCAGCTACAGTTTCCATCTTAAAGATCTAAAAAAAATTATTTGGGAATGTCCGGCGGGCCAGATTGAAAAGCTTAACGGGCCGCATGTGGCCCCCCGGGACTTATCTTGCCCAGGTCTGATCTAAGGTGTTCCATTTACAAACCCTGTTTCCATATGAGTTGGGAAATTGTGTTAGATGTAAATATAAACGGAATACAATTATTTGCAAATCATTTTCAACCCATATTCAGTTGAATATGCTACAAAGACAACATATTTGATGTTCAAACTGATAAACATTTTTTTTTGTAGCAAATAATCATTAACTTTAGAATTTGATGCCAGCAACACGTGACAAAGAAGTTGGGAAAGGTGGCAATAAATACTGATAAAGTTGAGGAATGCTCATCAAACACTTATTTGGAACATCCCACAGGTGAACAGGCAAATTGGGAACAGGTGGGTGCCATGATTGGGTATAAAAGTAGATTCCATGAAATGCTCAGTCATTCACAAACAAGGATGGGGCGAGGGTCACCACTTTGTCAACAAATATGTGAGCAAATTGTTGAACAGTTTAAGAAAAACCTTTCTCAACCAGCTATTGCAAGGAATTTAGGGGTTTTGCCATCTACAGTCCGTAATATCATTAAAGGGTTCGGAGAATCTGGAGAAATCACTGCACGTAAGCAGCTAAGCCCGTGACCTTCGATCCTTCAGGCTGTACTGCATCAACAAGCGACATCAGTGTGTAAAGGATATCACCACATGGGCTCAGGAACACTTCAGAAACCCACTGTCAGTAACTACAGTTGGTCGCTACATCTGATAGTGCAAGTTAAAACTCTCCTATGCGAGGCGAAAACCGTTTATCAACAACACCCAGAAACGCCGTCGGCTTCGCTGGGCCTGAGCTCATCTAAGATGGACTGATACAAAGTGGAAAAGTGTTCTGTGGTCTGACGAGTCCACATTTCAAATTGTTTTTGGAAACTGTGGACGTCGTGTCCTCCGGATCTAAGAGGAAAAGAACCATCCGGATTGTTTTAGGCGCAAAGTTGAAAAGCCGGCATCTGTGATGGTATGGGGGTGTATTAGTGCCCAAGACATGGGTAACTTACACATCTGTGTAGGCGCCCGTAATGCTGAAAGGTACATACAGGTTTTGGAGCAACATATGTTGCCATCCAAGCAACGTTACCATGGACGCCCCTGCTTATTTCAGCAAGACAATGCCAAGCCACGTGTTACATCAACGTGGCTTCATAGTAAAAGAGTGCGGGTACTAGACTGGCCTGCCTGTAGTCCAGACCTGTCTCCCATTGAAAATGTGTGGCGCATTATGAAGCCTAAAATACCACAACGGAGACCCCCGGACTGTTGAACAACTTAAGCTGTACATCAAGCAAGAATGGGAAAGAATTCCACCTGAGAAGCTTAAAAAATGTGTCTTCTCAGTTCCCAAACGTTTACTGAGTGTTGTTAAAAGGAAAGGCCATGTAGCACAGTGGTGAACATGCCATGAAATTCTAAGTTGCAAAAAGAAAAAAAAAGTTTATGAGTTTGAACATCAAATATCTTGTCTTTGTAGCATATTCAACTGAATATGGGTTGAAAAGGATTTGCAAATCATTGTATTCCGTTTATATTTACATCTAACACAATTTCCCAACTCATATGGAAACAGGGTTTGTAGCTCAAAGATGGGAAAATATACCTCTAACAATATTTAAGTTTTAAAATGTAATAACAAAAAAAAAATACAGCAATTACGTTTTGTACTACACGCGCACTTTCAACCAATCAGCAGGCAGTAGTTCTTTACTCTTGCTGTTTCAACCAGTAATCACCATTACATCACTCGTGTTTACTAATGAAAGATGCATCGTGTGAGTTTCTTCATTGCTCCAATGCCTGGTTTAAAATGGCTTTCAATCTGCATATAGTGCCATTTTTGCTCTTTCCCCTGCTGGTTGCTACTGTATAGGCAGGTTTGACTGCATAATACATTATGCAAATAATACACATTCTAGTGAGTTCCAAGACAATATAACCAGAGATCCCTCGATTTGAAAATACAAATAGAAAATAAAAATCATTTGTATTGTTTTTAGAGACCAAAAAATAATGACAACATGATTTTAAAGCTTATTGATAATTTTTCCTCATCATTTAAAAATGATTGTATTGGATTTCAGTGAGATTTTGCAGGTGTTCTAAATGTTGCACAGAGTCTGCAAACAGCCGGTAAGGAAACAGGAAGACTGCTGGAATGCAAAGGTTAGGAAGGAGGTTGGTTTGGCGCCACAAGGGCACAGCAAAGTAAATAGTGTTACAATTAGAAGGAAGGTGTCGAGAACATGTCCGGTTGTTTGAATGTCTACTTATAGCTGGTGGGGCGCATTACCTAAACCAGAGGCCCCCTTCATATGGAGGGGCCAAATGGACAACATTAAATAAATAAATACATCTTCAATTAATTACTTCAATGTGTCATTATTCAATTAGAATTAAATGCAAAAAAAGTGTATTTAATACATCAATAAATCATAAACTAATTGAGTTGTGAATGGCCTGATTATATCATGAAATCTATAATTAAATTGTGAACGAATCAATTTAATCATAAAAAATTTAATAATCAAATAGTGAAATAATAAATGATACAAAATTAAGTCTTGAAATACGTCATGAAATAATTCCATATATAATTAATTAATAATATATTCAAGTAATTAAAATTAAATCAATAATTGAATGAATGATTAAATAAATTAATGTTATTTTACATTAAATAAATTAATGACACATTAAATACCGCTTTGAATATTTTATGCCAATTATAATTGATTGATTACACATTTAAATAATTATTTATAATTACATTAATATATTTAATTGTATTCTATTTGTCCCCCTATGACACACAGGTTCATTAGATATTTTAAATAAATCCTTAAATCGTTAAAGAATACAAATTTTAAAAAAAATCATGAAATATTTAATTAAATCGTGAAATAATTAACTGAATTGTGAACCAATGAAATTAATCACTAAATAATGAAACGAATCGTGAAATAAGGAAATCATTCCTAATATAATTAATTAAATGTATCTATTCAATGTTGTCTAACTCACAGGTTGATGAAATAATTAGATACATCTTTACGACATTAAATAAACAAAATATTAAATTGTTAAATAATGCAATACATTAATAAATCATGTAATAATTAATTACATCGTGAAATAATGAAATCATTCCAATTTTAAATAATTAATGACACATTTAAATAATTATTTGACGATGTATTTATTATTAAAGGTAATCTCAATGAAGTGATTGTGACCCTCCATAACACACAGGTTCATTAAGTAATTAATACAATCATTAAATCGTGATATAAAATAGTCAAACCGTGAAATAATTGATTAAATAATTGCATATATCATTAATTCATGAAATTGTTTATTAAGTTGTGAAATAACTAATCAAATCAAGAAACAAATGAATCATTAAATAATGAAATCCTAATTATTAATTAAATCATTAAATCTTCAGTAATGCGGACGCTGTATCGATCTGTTGTGGTGAAGAAGGAGCTGAGCCGGAAGGCAAAGCTCTCAATTTACTGGTCGATCTACGTTCCCATCCTCACCTATGGTCATGAGCTTTGGGTTATGACCGAAAGGACAAGATCACGGGTACAAGCGGCCGAAATGAGTTTCCTCCGCCGGGTGGCGGGGCTCTCCCTTAGAGATAGGGTGAGAAGCTCTGCAATCCGGGGGGAGCTCAAAGTAAAGCCGCTGCTCCTCCACATCGAGAGGAGTCAGATGCGGTGGTTCGGGCATCTGGTCAGGATGCCACCCGAACGCCTCCCTAGGGAGGTGTTTAGGGCACGTCCGACCGGTAGGAGGCCACGGGGAAGACCCAGGACACGTTGGGAAGACTATGTCTCCCGGCTGGCCTGGGAACGCCTCGGGATCCCCCGGGAGGATCTGGACGAAGTGGCTGTGGAAAGGGAAGTCTGGGCTTCCCTGCTTAGGCTGCTGCCCCCGCGACCCGACCTCGGATAAGCAGAAGAAGATGGATGGATGGATGGATGGAATAATAAATAAAATCTTGAAACAATAAATTCAATCCTGAAAAATAAATATATCATAATTTATTGAATTGGGAAATAATTAAATCATGAAATAAAAATTATTTATAATTTTACTTAAAATAAATTAATGTTACATTAAAGAACACGTTTCTAAATGGTCCCTAGTGTGTGAATGTGAGTGTGTATGGTTGTCTATCTACAAACCCCGTTTCCATATGAGTTGGGAAATTGTGTTAGATGTACATATAAACGGAATACAATGATTTGCAAATCATTTTCAACCCATATTCAGTTTAATATGCTACAAAGACAACATATTTGATGTTCAAACTGATAAACATTTTTTTTTTTGTTGCAAATAATCATTAACTTTAGAATTTGATGCCAGCAACACGTGACAAAGAAGTTGGGAAAGGTGGCAATAAATACTGATAAAGTTGAGGAATGCTCATCAAACACTTATTTGGAACATCCCACAGGTGAACAGGCAAATTGGGAACAGGTGGGTGCCATGATTGGGTATAAAAGTAGATTCCATGAAATGCTCAGTCATTCACAAACAAGGATGGGGCGAGGGTCACCACTTTGTCAACAAATGCGTGAGCAAATTGTTGAACAGTTTAAGAAAAACCTCTCTCAACCAGCTATTGCAAGGAATTTAGGGGTTTCGCCATCTACGGTCCATAATATCATCAAAGGGTTCAGAGAATCTGGAGAAATCACTGCACGTAAGCAGCTAAGCCCGTGACCTTCGATCCCTCAGGCTTTACTGCATCAACAAGCGACATCAGTGTGTGAAGGATATCACCACATGGGCTCAGGAACGCTTCAGAAACCCACTGTCAGTAACTACAGCTGGTCGCTACATCTGTAAGTGCAAGTTAAAACTCTCCTATACAAGGCGAAAACCGTTTATCAACAACACCCAGAAACGCTGTCGGCTTTGCTGGGCCTGAGCTCATCTAAGATGGACTGATACAAAGTGGAAAAGTGTTCTGTGGTCTGACGAGTCCACATTGCAAATTGTTTTTGGAAACTGTGGACGTCGTGTCCTCCGGACCAAAGAGGAAAAGAACCATCTGGATTGTTATAGGCACAAAGTTGAAAAGCCAGCATCTGTGATTGTATGGGAGTGTATTAGTGCCCAAGACATGGATAACTTACACATCTGTGAAGGCACCATTAATGCTGAAAGGTACATACAGGTTTTGGAGCAACATATGTTGCCATCCAAGCAACGTTATCATGGACGCCCCTGCTTATTTCAGCAAGACAATGCCAAGCCACGTGTTACATCAACGTGGCTTCATAGTAAAAGAGTGCGGGTACTAGACTGGCCTGCCTGTAGTCCAGACCTGTCTCCCATTGAAAATGTGTGGCGCATTATGAAGCCTAAAATACCACAACGGTGGCTGTTGAACAACTTAAGCTGTACATCAAGCAAGAATGAGAAATAATTCCACCTGAGAAGCTTAAAAAATGTGTCTCCTCAGTTCCCAAACGTTTACTGAGTGTTGTTAAAAGGAAAGGCCATGTAACACAGTGGTGAACATGCCCTTTCCCAACTACTTTGGCACGTGTTGCAGCCATGAAATTGTAAGTTAATTATTATTTGCAAAAAAATAGTTAAGTTTATGAGTTTGAACATCAAACATTTTGTCTTTGTAGTGCATTCAACTGAATATGGGTTGAAAAGGATTTGCAAATCATTGTATTCCGTTTATATTTACATCCAACACAATTTCCCAACTCATATGGAAACGGGGTTTGTATGTTGGCCCTGCGATGAGGTGGCAACTTGTCCAGGGTGTACCCCAGCTTCCACCCAAGTGCAGCTGAGATAGGCTCTGTTCTGTGATTGGCCAAAGGATGTAGCTTAGCGAGTGTGTCTGGTCCTTACACACAGGCAGCATCCCGCCTCTGTTATGACTTTGATACAACCTCAGATGGCGGAAAATGGCCTGTTTGACTTTGTTCGTCTGTTATACAAGTCAGTGAAAAAAAGGCCTTGAAAAAAAAATCAAACGCATCACCATAGAGATGTCGGCCATGTTCTTCTTCTCGCAGCAGCTTCACGTTTGACGCCGCAAGAGGCGTCCACCTCCTTCCCGCGTGGCTGTTTTCAGGTCACCGCGAGCTAATCCTCTCCCAATCTGCTTTTCTTCTCATTAGCCATCTTACGCTCCCTCGCGCCTTTCTCTTTCTAATTCTGTCCAAGTCCAGTTTGAACGCCTGGTTTCAACGCTGGATCGCACCGACCGTCGGATGAAGACCGAACCATCTGCACCGCGCTCATCCGTACTGCGTTTTAATTGGACCTCATTCTAATTGGACAGGCTGACCTTAATTGTGGAATCAAACATCGGAGGCCTCTGCACAGGAAGATGGAAAACATCTAAAAAAAAAAAAGGTACTTTTACACCCGACTTGCCACTAGAGGCCGCTGTCTCCCAAAATCTGTGGTATCAGCGCTTACTAGAGATGTCCGATAATATCGGGCTGCCGATATTATCGGCCGATAAATGCTTTAAAATGTAACATCGGAAATTATCAGTATTGGTTTCAAAAAGTAAAATGTATGACTACTCGGACGTAGGGAGAAGTACAGAACGCCAATAAACCTTAAAGGCACTGCCTTTGCGTGCCGGCCCAGTCGCATAATACCTACGGCTTTTCACACACACAAGTGAATGCAAGTCATACTTGGTCAACAGCCATACAGGTCACACTGAGGGTGGCCGTGTAAACAACTTTAACACTGTTACAAATATGCGCCACACTGTGAACCCACACCAAACAAGAATGACAAACACATTTCGGGAGAACATCCGCACCGTAACACAACATAAACACAACAGAACAAATACCCAGAACCCCTTGCAGCCCTAACTCTTCCGGGACGCTACAATATACACCCCCCGCTACCCTCTACCCCGTACCCCCCACCCCCAACCCCGCCCACCTCAACCTCCTCATGCTCTCTCAGGGAGAGCATGTCCCAAATTCCAAGCTGCTGTTTTGAGGCATGTTAAAAAAAATAATGCTCTTTGTGGCTAGAAATAATAAATATGGCAGTGCCATTATGGCATTTTTTTCCATAACTTGAGTTGATTTATTTTGGAAAACCTTGTTACATTGTTTAATGCATCCAGCGGGGCATCACAACAAAATTAAGCATAATAACGTGTTAATTCCACGACTGTATATATCTGTATCGGTTGATATCGGAATCGGTAATTAAGAGTTGGACAATATTGGAATATCGGATATCGGCAAAAAAGCCATTATCGGACATCTACATAGTCTTCTCTGGAGTAAGACAGTTGAACCTGAGGCGAGGGAACTTTTTGTGCTTGTCAAAGCTCCCTTCGTATTTTTCTCGTAGGCTTTTACACAATGTGTTTACAACAAAACAATTGAAAGGAAACTTATACCTTAGGATCGTTATTAGCTAGCTAGTTGTTACACGGTGATTAGCCTTGTAACAACTAGCTAGCTAATAACGAAATTCCAGTCGGGGGTGGCCGTCACATTTACTGTATGCTATTTAACTGTCGAACATCACCCAAATAGGTTTGATATTGTAGCGTCCCGGAAGAGTTAGTGCTGCAAGGGGTTCTGGGTATTTGTTCTGTCGTGTTTATGTTGTGTTACGGTGCGGATGTTCTCCCGAAATGTGTTTGTCATTCTTGTTTGGTGTGGGTTCACAGTGTGGCGCATATTTGTAACAGTGTTAAAGTTGTTTATACGGCCACCCTCAGTGTGACCTGTATGGCTGTTGATCAAGTAAGCGTTGCATTCACTTATATGTGTGTAAAAGCCGCATATATTATGTGACTGAGCCGGCACGCTGTTTGTATGGAGGAAAAGCGGACGTGACGACAGGTTGAAAAGGACGCTAAAGTCAGTTGTCTGGGTGGAAATCGGGAGAAATTCGGGAGAATGGTTACCCCGGGAGATTTTCGGGAGGGCCATTGAAATTCGGGAATCTCCTGGGAAAATCGGGAGGTTGAAACCGATACAGATAATTTCTGATATTAAATTTCAAAGTATTTATCGGCCGATAATATTGGTTTCTAGATGAAACCTTTCAAACTAGGGTTGCTCATGTACGCAGTACTACTGCCACCCCGCAGGGGGCAACAGCGAAGCATATGTGTCACAATGAAGCAGCAGAGGGTGAGTAAAAGAAGATGGCACTAGTGACCCTGAAAAAAATTAAAAATTAATCACGAAAATCGGACTTTAACAGCGACTGGACAACAAAGTATGAATGTATGGAAATTGCTGACTTGGATGTCTTTTGTATTCGTGGTCGTGTTTTTTTTTGGCTGTTTACCTATACCTCTGGCGATCAAAACTTGTTAAATACATGTAGCGCTGAATTTGACCAGCAGAGGGCAGTAAAGCTAGACTGTGGGCTAAATCGTGTTAACCCACGTGTGCAATGTTTGCTGTGTGTATTAACACTAAACCTTCCATTTTATTTACGTAGCATACACAATAGTTATTTTATTATTATATGGGGATGGCGTGGCGTGGTTGGGAGAGTGGCTGTGTCAGCAACCTGAGGGTTCCTGGTTCGATCCCCAGCTTCTATCAACCTAATCACATCTGTTGTGTGTACTTGAGCAAGACACTTCACCCTTGCTCCTGATGGGTCGTGGTTAGCCCCTTGCATGGCAGCTACCGCCATCAGTGTGTGAATGTGTGTGTGAATGGGTGAATGTGGAAATAGTGTCAAAGCGCTTTGAGTACTTTGAAGGTAGAAAAGCGCTATACAAGTATAATACATTTACCATTTATGTAAAACACATAATGGACTTTTATAATGTTTACATTTTCAGTCTTACAAACCTAAATAAAGGACATTGTATAAAGAAATACAACTGAGGAAGAAAAATAATTCAAAACAGGGAACATCAATCATTAACTAAACTTGTTAACTATCTGTCTAGCTGCACGCGCTGGAAACGAGTAGCGAGTGCAGAATAATGAATTTATTGACAGTGCAGTGTGGTGACTTTCTAAACAAGTAAACACAGCCTCAAAGGAATGTAACCCGTGGAGGCTCTTTCTAAAGTAACATCCAAATTTCGATGTTCGGCACCTGAGACCTTGAGCTCCTGAAACGGCGGCCCTCTTCATTATCGTATTTTTCGTAATATAAGGCGCACTTTTTTTCATTTTCTCAAAACTCGACAATGAGCCTTATAACCCGGTGGGCCTGATATACAGAATAATTTTGGTTGTGCTGACCGACCTTAAAACCATTTTATTTGGTACATGGTGAAATGATAAGTGTGACCAGTCTCACATAAGAGATACGTGTAGACTGCAATATGACTCAAGTAAACAACACCAAAATTGTTTATGTTCCATTGAAAATATAGAACATTACACACGGCGCTCAAAAATCTATCAAAATGTTTTAGTGCGACTTTGGTAAGCTATGAAGCCGCACTGCTTGATGGATTGTACTGTGCTTCAACGTACGAGTATTATTATGGTGTGTGTACAAGGTAAGACATATTATCTGGCGTTTTGTTTCACAATACAAAAGCAACTTTTCTTACCTTCTGGTACATGCTGAGCTGTATTTGGGATCTGCATAAGTCCTGAAAAGTTGCGCGGGTCCGCCTTTGTAGTCCGTAGTCGATAAGCTTCTTCTTTTTCTCTATCTTCTTGTTATGGGACATTCATCCTCCGCTGTTGCCATTTCTAATATAAAGTAGTGTAAAGTTCTTACTTATATCTGTCAGTAAACTCGCCATTAAAGCGCTAAAACATACCGGTGTAGTGAGTTTACATTATTCACCCAAGGAACTTTAGTTATTAGAGAGTTCCGGTCAGACGGTGTTTCCGGATGAGGAGATGCTGCTCCGTTATTGATTGAAGTAAAGTCTGAATGTCATTAAAACAGTTAGCTCCATCTTTTGACACTTCTTCCACTCCCGTCCTTGCACGCTACACCGCTACAACAAAGATGACGGGGGGAAGACGCTGCCGAAGGTGAGCCACGTAAATAAGACCGCCCACAAAACGGCGCATCCTGAAGCGACTGTCAGAAAGCGGCTTGACGATGATAGCTGGGATAGGCTCCAGCGCCCCCCGCGACCCCAAAGGGAATAAGCGGTAGAAAATGGATGGATGGATGCCCTGCTATACTGTTTTGAAATGCGTCGCTTACTGAGTAGACTGACCTTGGTTGTCACAATGTGTCTTTCAAAGTTTATTACCCATTTGTTACAATGACTTGGAAACTGAGCAATATAAACATTTCAAGCTAACATTTTAGGCTTCAATGTAATTTAGGTATGACTACTGAAATATAATTTGATGATGAACAATTCATAATAGAGCAGTACTTCTCAAATGGCGGGGGTGTGAGAGGCAATATCTTGACACATGCAAATAAATACATAAACACTCGCTACGGGTTAGGGGAGGCGCCAAAAATGATCTCTTATACTGCTTCTTGTATAGTGGGGCGACAACCAACCCACACTCTCCCCTAGAGTGCTGCCCAGGCTCTAGGGATTAAAGACTTCTAGACATTAAATAAACTTTAAGGGATTGAACAGTCTGTACTCACTAAAGCTTTTCTATTCACGCCAACCCTGAACAGGTTTGTTGTGTCTGCTAGGCGCTATCTCAAAAAGCCCAAAACAAACAATACTTCTACCGAGAATACTTCAAGAGGATCTTTCTGCATGTAGGGCCACAATGTTGAATATATTATATTTTCCAAAGCCTTAATTAGTCGAACTATTAGCCCGATAAAATCGGAGCATTCATAAACACCATGAACCAAATGCACAAGAAAAATGCTGCAAATGACAAAACCACACACAAACCCATAAATCAACTGCGTGAGAGTTCCTGGAACAGAAGTTAGTCAGTCGGGATGTCCGATAATATCGGCCGATAAATGCTTTCAAAAGTGACATCGGACATTATCGAAATCGGTTTCAAAATGATCGGTATCGGCTTCAAAAAGTAAAATTCATGACTTTTTAAAACGCCGCTGTGTACACGGACGTAGGGAGATGTACAGAGCGCCAATAAACCTTAAAGGCACTGCCTTTGCGTGCCGGCCCAGTCAAATAATATCTACGGCTTTTCACACACACAAGTGAATGCAAGGCATACTTGGTCAACAGCCATACAGGTCACACTGAGGGTGGCCGTATAAACAACTTTAACACTGTTACAAATAGGCACCACACTGTGAACCCACACCAAACAAGAATGACAAACACATTTCGGGAGAACATCCGCACCGTAACACAACATAAACACAACAGAAGATATACCCAGAACCCCTTGCAGCACTAACTCTTCCGAGACGCTATAATATACACCCCCCGCTACCACCTACCCCCTTGCCGGGACATATGGTATAATACAATCAGCAAGATAGGATGGAGCTAGACCGTGTAGTATTTTATACGTAAGTAGTAAAACCTTAAAGTCACATCTTAAGTACACAGGAAGCCAGTGCAGGTGAGCCAGTATCGGTATGTATATAGGTATATACAGTATAGGTGTAATATGATCAAACGTTCTTGTTCTTGTCAAAAGTCTAGCAGCCGCATTTTGTACCAACTGTAATCTTTTAATGCTAGACATAGGGAGACCCGAAAATAATACGCTACAGTTTCACTCCGAGTCTAAATCGTGGATTCAAAATGTTCAAAAATCAATAAAAAATGTATTTTTTTCCATAAGAATTTCTAAAATACATTTTTAGGCCACCTCCACGCAACCAGGAGCTTTTCTAACTTGTAACCTGTTTTTAAGAAGTTTCATTATAAATATTCCACCAAATAATACATTGCAAGAATCAGTTTCAATTGACAACCGTGTTGAATCGAGAACTGATTGTGAAACGAATCGTCACGCCAGGAAACGGAATCAGAATCGTACCATTAGGCGCCCAAAGATTCTCACCCCTATTATTTAAAGGCAAACATGCATCGTAAGTGACACTTCACAGTCTGTAGTGATGTTTTTGGGGGTGGCGTTGCGCAGTTGGGAGAGTGGCCGTGCCAGCGACCTGAGGGTTCCTGGTTCAATCCCCACCTTCTGCCAACCTCGTCGTGTCCGTTGTGTCCTTGAGCGAGACACTTCACCCTTGCTCCTGATGGGTCGTGGTTAGGGCCTTGCATGGCAGCTCCCGCCCTCAGTGTGTGAATGGGTGAATGTGGAAATTAGTGTCAAAGCGCTTTGAGTACCTTGAAGGTAAAAAAGCGCTATACAAGTATAACCCATTTACATTTTCTAGTGTTAAATCCATCCATCCATTTTCTACCGCTTGTCCCTTTCGGGGTCGCGGCGGGGTGCTGAAGCCTATCTCAGCTGCATTCAGGCGGAAGGCGGGGTACACCCTGGACAATTCGCCACCTCATTACAGTGGCCTAGTGGTTAGAGTGTCCGCCTTGAGATGGGTAGGTTGTGACTATGCCCCCCCCCTATGCAACTGGCTGCTTGACTTCCTCACAGACAGACCCCAATCTGTGAGAGTGGGCAACAACAACTCCAGTGCCATCTCCCTGAGCACCGGCCCCCCCCAAGGCTGCGTCCTGAGTCCGCAGCTGTTCACGTTGATGACTCATGACTGCTGCGCCAGGTCCACTACTAACCACATTGTGAAGTATGCGGACGACACGACAGTAGTGGGCCTCATCCGTGACAACATTGACATGGACTACAGGGAGGAGGTGAAACATCTGGTTGACTGGTGCAGAACCAACAGCCTGGTCCTGAATGTCGACAAGACCAAGGAGATCATCGTTGACTTCAGTAAGCACCAGTCCAGCCACGCTCCACTCTACATCAATGACACAGCGGTGGAGATGGTAAGCAGCACCAAGTTCCTGGGGGTGCAGATAACTGACAATATAACCTGGTCCCTACACACCGGAGCTCTTGTAAAAAGAGCTCAGCAGCGCATGCACCTTTTGCGTCGGATGGAAAGAGCACAGCTCCCTCCCCCCATTCTCACCACATTCTACAGAGGCACTATAGAGAGCCTGCTGACCAACAGCATCTCTGTCTGGACTGGAGCCTGCAATGCCTCAGACTGGAAGTCTCTCCAGAGAGTGGTGAGGATGGCGGAAAAGGTCATCAGGACTCCTCTTCCTCCTATCCAGGAGATCGCAAAAAGCCGCTGCCTGACCAGGGCTCAGAAAATCTGCAAAGACTCCTCCCACCCCCACCAAGGACTGTTTTCACTGCTGGACTCTAGAAAGAGGTTCCGCAGCCTCCGAAGCAGAACCTGTAGGTTCTGTAACAGCTTCTTCCCTCAGACCGTAAGACTCTTGAACGCATCATAATTATCCCCTCAACTCCCCCCAAAATGGATTAACTCGCTGGAATAAAAAAGACAATGTAACATACATCCATAAACGTGGATGCATATGAAAAAGTGCAATATATTTATCTGTACAGTAACCTATTTATTTATTTATATATGCACCTTATTGCTTTTTTATTCTGCACTACCATGAGCTAATGTAACAAAATTTAATTCTTCTTATCTGTACTGTAAAGTTCAAATTTGAATGACAATAAAAAGGAAGTCTAAGTCTAAGTTCAAACCCCGGCCGAGTCATACCAAAGACTATAAAAATGGGACCTATTACCTCCCTCCTTGGCACTCAGCATCAAGGGTTGGAATTGGGGGTTCCCGGGCGCGGCACCGCTGCTGCCCACTGCTCCCCTCACCTCCCAGGGGGTGAAGAAGGGGATGGGTCAAATGCAGAGGACAATTTTCACCACACCTAGTGTGTGTGTGACAATCATTGGTACTTTAACTTAACTTAACTTAATAGACAGACAACATTCACACTCACATTCATCCACTAGAGCCAATCAACCTTAGTGCTAAATATTCCTTTTAAATAAGACAATTTTAGTAGGGATGTCCGATAATGTTTGTTTGCAGATATCCGATATTCCGATAATGTCCAACTCTTTAATTACCGATACCAATATCAACTGATACCGATATCAACTGATACCGATATCAACCGATATATACAGTCGTGGAATTATCACATTATTATGCCTAATTTGGAAACCAGGTACTTTAAAAAAATAAAATAAAATAAAATAAGATAAATAAATTAAAAACATTTTCTTGAATAAAAAGGAAAGTAAAACAATATAAAAACAGTTACATTGAAACTAGTAATTAATGAAAATTAGTAAAATTAACTGTTAAAGGTTAGTACTATTAGTGGACCAGCAGCACGCACAATCATGTGTGCTTACAGACTGTATCCCTTGCAGACTGTATTGATATATATTGATATATAATGTAGGAACCAGAATATTAATAACAGAAAGAAACAACCCTTTTGTGTGAATGAGTGTGAATGAGTGTAAATGGGGGAGGAAGGTTTTTTGGGTTGGTGCACTAATTGCAAGTGTATCTTTTTTATGTTGATTTAATTAAAACAAACAAAAAAACAAACAAAAAAAACAAAACGATACCGATAATAAAAAACTGATACTGATCATTTCAGATATTACATTTTAACGCATTTATCGGCATCTCTACATTTTAGGCATCTGGCATGACAGTTGGGCAACACTGCCCCCCCCCCCCATAATATGTTTTAAATTGCCTTGTTTATGATAAATAAACGTTTCACCAGTTTTGTATGATACATTTGTTTAGGCTTTCAGTTGTAAAGTGGATTAAAAAAAACTTCCAACCACTTTTGTTGACATTAGTTTTGGGGTGAATCAAACAAACCAGACGGGTTGTGTTTAAATCTGGCTCCGCCCCTGCTGCTATGCTAGCTGTTGTCCAGCAGGCGGAGGCCACTCAGGCCAGCTTCAGTCTCATGGTGGGAGGAGGCTCATTGTTGACATTAGTTAAAGACCCCACTCGTTACCCTGTCGTCCACTCTCCGCGGTCAGCGTTTTTACCCCCACGTTTGTGTTCGTCCGGAGAAGAGAAGCCGGGCGGAATAGAGGACGCCAGCGAAGCTAAAAGATGTAAGCTAACTTGAACCGTCAATCAAAAACACGCCGCAATAACGTGTTGCACAAACAAAGACTATCCCTGCTACGAGATGAAACGGCGTTTTGGTTTATTAATACTAATGTTAACTTTTAGTGACGTGTTTTGCTGGGGTTATGTTTATTGTTGCAATTCCTCAACTTTACTCACATTTTTAAATGTTAACCGGCTGGGATGGAAGCTAACTGTTAGCCTTGCTGCGTTTAAGGTGTCCATGTGTGTATCACGTGATGTGTGCGCCATTCAAAAGGTCAACGAGCAGTCAAACATATGCTTGAAGACGATGCTTAGACAAAAACAACTAGATTCCAGGTCAATTGTTTGTTTTGATACCTGTTTATTCATGCTTGGATTAATAATAGTTACCTGTTGCAACAAGACAATAGTGATTAAATAGTGTTTCGATATATTAATTTTGTTGAATTGTCAGAATTTGCACAATTAAAGGATATGGCATGCAGATGATGATGATAATAAGCTATTATAGCTGTTTGCTTTAAGGCAGGGGTGCTCACACTTTTTCTGCAGGCGAGCTACTTTTCAATTGATCAAGTCGTGGGGATCTACCTCATTCATATACCGTATTTTCCGCACTATAAGGCGCACCGGATTATTAGCCGCACCTTCTATGAATTACATATTTCATAATTTTGTCCACCAATAAGCCGCCCCGGACTAAAAGCCGCGCCTACGCTGCGCTAAAGTGAATGTCAAAAAAACAGTCAGATAGTTCAGTCAAACTTTAATAATATATTGAAAACCAGCGTTCTAACAACTCTGTCCCAAAATGTACGCAAATGTGCAATCACAAACATAGTAAAATTCAAAATGGTGTAGAGCAATAAATAGCAACATAATGTTGCTCGAACGTTAATGTCACAACACACAAAATAAACATAGCGCTCACCTTCTGAAGTTATTCTTCATTCGTAAATCCTTTGAATTCTTCGTCTTCGGTGTCCGAATTGAAAAGTTGCGCAAGCGTGGGATCCAAAAATGGCCGGCTCCGCCTCGTCGAAGTCATCGGATTCAGTGTCGCTGTTGTTGTGCAGCAGTTCTGTGAATCCTGCCTTCCCGAAAGCTCGGACCACAGTTGTGACCGAAACTATCTGCCCAGGCATTTACGATCCACTGGCAGATGTTGGCGTATGTCGACCGGCGCTATCTGCCCGTCTTAGTGAAGGTGTGTTCGCCTTCGGAGCCGTGTGAAAAAAGCCACCCGGCCTCTTCGCGTAAACTTCCCTTAACCACTCGCTCATCTTTTCTTCATCCATCCATCCCTTCGAGTTAGCTTTTATGATGACGCCGGCTGGAAAGGTCTCTTTTGGCAAGGTCTTCCTTTTGAATATCACCATGGGAGGAAGTTTCTGGCCATTAGCATGGCAAGCTAGAACCACAGTGAAGGACGACTTCTCATTCCCTGTGGTGCGAATATTCACCGTACGTGCTCCCGTTCCACAGGAATATCAGTTGCTGTGAAATACGGTAGTAATCCGTGTGCGGATGGAGAGATTGCGTCTTTTTATGAACCGGATCCTTGTCCTTTGTAGGAGCCATTTTGTGGTCTTTACAGATGTAAACAGGAAATGAAACGTACGGTGATATCCGCGCGTTTTTTCTTCTTCTTCCGGGGGCGGGTGGTTGCTTAAAGCGCTTCCTGTTCTATGGGGGCGGGTGCTTTCCTTGGCGGTTGCTTGCGTAGAAGAAGAAGCGCTTCCTGTTCTACCGGGAAAAAAGATGGCGGCTGTTTACCGAAGTTGCGAGATCGAAACTTTATGAAAATTAATCGTAATAAAGCGCACCGGGTTATAAGGCGCACTGTTAGCTTTTGAGAAAATTTGTGGTTTTTAGGTGCGCCTTATAGTGCGGAAAATACGGTATATCATTTACATTTACTTATTTATGAAATATATGTTTTTGTTAACAAGTTAAAGGTGTTAATTGATAATACAAGCATGTTTAATACATATTGTTAACTAGTTAAAGGTGTTTAATGATAATACAAGCATGTTTAACACATAGTTAATATTGTTAAAAAAATTAAAGGTGTTTAATGATAATACAAAAATGTTTAATACATATAGTTAATATTGTTAACAAGTTAAAGGTGTTTAACACATATAGTTAATATTGTTAATAAGTTAAAGGTGTTTAAAGATAATACAAGCATGTTTAACACATATAGTTAATATTGTTAACAAGTTAAAGGTGTTTAATGATAATGCAAGCATGTTTAACACATATAGTTAATATTGTTAATAAGTTAAAAGTGTTTAGAGATAATACAAGCATGTTTAACACATATAGATTCCTTTCTTTCATGAAGACAAGAATATAAGTTGGTGTATTACCTGATTCTGATGACTTGCATTGATAGGAATCAGACAGTGGTGCTGATAATGTCCGCATTTTCGAATGGAGGAGAAAAAAAGTCCTCCTTCCTGTCCAATACCACATGAAAGTGGTTGGTTTTTGGCATCTTATTTGTCCAGCTTCCGTACTCCTTTGTATACACTTTACAAGAAATACATTGTCGGCAAACTCCGTAGCTTGCTGGCTTGTGCACGCCAGCTTTCTGAGACTCTTATTTTGTTAGCGCAACTGTGCAACTGTGCAGTCGGTCTTTGGAGTTTTGACGACAGGTACGGCGCCAGTCTGTTGAAATAAAGTGTTTCTCGCCTTTCAGTCGGTAATTTTAATGAGCTGGCAGCAGCCAGCGTCATCTCAGAAGACCCTCGGGTGCCGTGAATGTCAATCAAGTCACGAAAGTGACGTCATAGTGAAGATTTATGATCGCTCATTTTTAGGACTATTTTTTTAATGCCTGGCTGGTGATCGACTGACGCACCCTCCGAGATCGACCGGTAACTCGCGATCGACGTAATGAGCACCCCTGCTTTAAGGAAATGTTTTTTGGAATCTATTTTTTTAATCTTGGTTAACTTCGTAACGAGGGCAGCACGGTGGGACAGGGGTTAGCGCATGTGCCTCACAATATGAAGGTCCTGAGTAGAGATGTCCGATAATGGCTTTTTTGCCGATATTGTCCAACTCTTAACTACTGATTCCAATATCAACCGATACCGATATATACAGTCGTGGAATTAACACGTTATTATGCCTAATTTTGTTGTGATGCCCCGCTGGATGCATTAAACAATGTAACTTTACCATGAGTTGATTAACGTTAAACAAGTTGAAAAACGACCTACTCAGTGGCCTAGTGGTTAGAGTGTCTTCCCTGAGATCGGTAGGTTTTGAGTCATACCAAAGACTATAAAAATGGGACCCATTACCTCCCTGCTTGACACTCAGCATCAAGGGTTGGAATTGGGGGTTAAATCGCCAAAAATTATTCCCGGGCGCGGCCACCGCTGCTGCTCACTGCTCCCCTCACCTCCCAGGGGGTGATCAAGGGTGATGGGTCAAATGCAGAGAATAATTTCGCCACGCCTAGTGTGTGTGTGACAATCATTGGTACTTTAACTTTTTAAGTTATTCGGGTGTTACCATTTAGTGGTCAATTGTACGGAATATGTACTGTACTGTGCAATCTACTAATACAAGTTTCAATCAATCAAAAACAAGGTTTTCCAAAATAAGAGAACAACTTCAACTCAAGTTGTGGAAAAAAGTGCCAACATGGCACTGCCATATTTATTATTGAAGTCACAAAGTGCATTATTTTTTTTAACATGCCTCAAAACAGCTTGGAATTTGGGACATGCTCTCCCTGAGATAATCCTGATACCCATTACAACTGTGGGAAATACTATACTTTGACTTTCACAAAGTGCATTATTTTAGATTTTTTTTTAAACATGTCTCAAAACTACAGCTACAAAAACAATGAAGGCACACAGCTTCAGTCCAGAGTATACTTGAGCAGGGGTAGGGAACCTATGGCTCTCGAGCCAGATGTGGCTCTTTTGATGACTGCATCTGGCTCTCAGATAAATCTTAGTTGACATTGGTAATCACAAGGTTAAAAATAACGTTCAAAATATAAAACATTCTCATGCATTTCAATGCATCCATTTGTTTTCTACTGCACCTGTTGAAGAAGTCGTATTAATGGTAAGAAGTATTTTATTTATTATTGGTTTGTTTCAGAATAACAATGTTATTAAAAATAATAAGAGACTTATTATACTCTAAAAATGTTGGTCTTACTTAAAAATGCACACATTTAGTTGTATTTGTCCATCCATCCATCCATCTTCTTCCGCTTATCCGAGGTCGGGTCGCGGGGGCAGCAGCCTAAGCAGGGAAGCCCAGACTTTCCTCTCCCCAGCCACTTCGTCCAGCTCCTCCCGGGGGATCCCGAGGCGTTCCCAGGCCAGCCGGGAGACATAGTCTTCCCAACGTGTCCTGGGTCTTCCCCGTGGCCTCCTACCGGTTGGACGTGCCCTAAACACCTCCCGAGGGAGGCGTTCGGGTGGCATCCTGACCAGATGCCCGAACCACCTCATCTGGCTCCTCTCGATGTGGAGGAGCAGTGGCTTTACTTTGAGCTCCCCCCGGATGGCAGAGCTTCTCACCCTATCTCTAAGGGAGAGCCCCGCCACCCGGCGGAGGAAACTCATTTCGGCCGCCTGTACCCGTGATCTTGTCCTTTCGGTCATAACCCAAAGCTCATGACCATAGGTAAGGATGGGAACGTAGATCGACCGGTAAATTGAGAGCTTTGCCTTCTGGCTCAGCTCCTTCTTCACCACAACGGATCGATACAGCGTCCGCATTACTGAAGATGCCGCACCGATCCGCCTGTCGATCTCACGATCCACTTTTCCCTCACTCGTGAACAAGACTCCTAGGTACTTGAACTCCTCCACTTGGGGCAGTTGTATTCAGTGTTAAAAAATATTATATGGCTCTCACGGAAATACATTTTAAAATATTTGGCTTTCAAGGCTCTCTAGGCCAAAAAGGTTACCGACCCCTGTACTAGAGCATACTTGCCAACCTTGAGACCTCCGAAGTTCGGGAGATGGGATGGTTGGGGTTTGGTGGTAGCAGGGGTGTATATTGTAGCGTCCCGGAAGAGTTAGTGCTGCAAGGGGTTCTGGGTATTTGTTCTGTTGTGTTTATGTTGTGTTACGGTGCGGATGTTGTCCCGAAATGTGTTTGTCATTCTTGTTTGGTGTGGGTTCACAGTGTGGCGCATATTTGTAACAGTGTTAAAGTTGTTTATACGGCCACCCTCAGTGTGACCTGTATGGCTGTTGACCAAGTATGGCATTCACTTGTGTGTGTGAAAAGCCGTAGATATTATGTGACTGGGCCGGCACGCAAAGGCAGTGCCTTTAAGGTTTATTGGTGCTCTGTACTTCTCCCTACGTCCGAGTACACAGCGGCGTTTTAAAAAGTAATACATTTTACTTTTTGAAACTGATACCAATAATTTTGAAACTGATACCGGTAATTTCTGATATTACATTTTTTAAAGCATTTATCGACCGATAATATCGGCAGTCCGATATTATCGGACATCCCTAATAATAAGCTATTATAGTTGTTCGCTTTAAGGAAATGTTTTTTGGAATGCCTTTTTTTATCTTGGTTAACCTCGTTTTTTTTTTTTTGACTGATTGAAACTTTTATTAGTAGATTGCACAGTACAGTACATATTCCGTACAATTGACCACTAAATTGTAACACCCGAATACGTTTTTCAACTTGTTTAAGTCGGGGTCCACGTTAATCAATTCATGGTAACGTAACAAGCTTGATAGCGAGCAGAGTGAGATTCAACATAACACAACAGTACAGTAGGGAAGGGATTCATATGGCCCAACTCCTTGGTGGATCTCGCATGAGCAGAAGAGAGGGGTGATACATTTTCAGAATCAGAATCAGAAATACTTTATTAATCCCCAAGGGGAAATTGAGATTTTTTAGCACAATCCCATTCAAGAGCAGACAAACATTACAGGGAGACAGAACAGGATCGCTGACGGGTCTGCCAACTTCCGGCGCCCCTTACAAAAAAAGAGGAGAAACAGGTAAACACACAAACAAAAAATCAGTCTATGCCTGGGCACATACCACACATAAACATGTGTGTAAGAGGGAAACATCAAAGGACATTAAAGACATTAAAAGAGCGGAGCTGATGCAACCAGCTGCCACTCCAGCAGTGCCATTTCTACATACAGCTACAAAAGTAAAACAAACAAAAATAATAATTAACCAATAATATATATTGCGCACACACGATTGCACCATGCATAGACAAGCAACCAAACAAAAAAATTATTTCAACACCCATATACACTGTAGTGGCCTTTGCGGTGTTCCACGCCATCGTCTGCTGGGGTCGGGGGAGCATGGCCAGAGACAGGAGCAGACCCAACAAAGCAACTTTGCAATGCCGTCTAATGAAAATGATGGAACACGGCACTCTACATAGCAACTGACGCTGTGGTCCAGGTTGTAATTGCCCACAAGACACATTTTAAGATAGTCAATTCGTCACGTTTGCTGTGTCGGGTAAAATGCAACCAATGTGGCCATATGAATCTCCTTTCTACTGTAGTCTTACTTACAGTAATAGAATAACGCATACAACTACAATTTAATGTGAGCACTAAACATTTACATGAACATCTGTTTACAAAATGCCCGCAAAAACAAGCAGCGCCCTCGGAGACTACCCGGGCAGCCCTCTCAGCTGGCTCAGCAATGGTTGCCTGTGGAAACCAGGGGACGTGGTCCCAGCGAGGGTCGCCGCTCCACCTGGGGATGACCCCTTGACACGGTGGACCCTGTCGACTTCCCGCCGCAATGGAGAGTCGTCGTCACTTGCTGCCCCTCGCGCTGGCTTTACTGGGGTTTTTCAGCCCGTGTGTGACCCCGCTGACTTCCAGGGTCTCCTTCTCCTTAGGTGAGTAGACATCATGACATCACTAACCTGTAGTTGTAAACATTGGCATCACATGTTTTGCATTATGCCTATCATAATATCTCCAACATCCTAATGTGTTGTTGTTGTGTTGTGAGTGAAAGTCCATAATCCCAGTATGACACGACGTGTGGTGACAGGTAGCCCCGGGAGACAACTCACCCGCTTCGGCAGCCCCGACGTGGGCAACACCACCACACTGCTGCTCAGCGACGACGGAGACACGCTCTACGTGGGAGGGAGGGATGCGGTGTTAGCGCTGGATGTTAGGCTCGAGGACACTATGGTACTACGGAACAAGGTTTGTACCTTTTCAAATTTGAACCGAAACGGTACCGACTCCCAGTACATGTAGGGAAGGGATTCATATGGCCCTATTCTTTACAAAAAATATCTGTTTCTCAGCTGTGGTCCATATGAGCCGCAGCGGTGCACAGTTGTATAACACTTTTTCACCACTTGTGACTGTAATGACAATATGAAACAAACAGAAGAAGTCTGGAGCTAAAAGCAATGAGAAGTTTCTTAAGGGCAAAAAATATGACTAAAGTGGTGAAGCTGTATTGTCATTTACACTTAAATTATTATTATTTATTATTCATGTAGCTGGAATGCATTTATTTTAGCACTGTGTTATTGTATGTACATTTATTTTTCATCAGTTTCTTATGTGTCCCTTTTTTTGCAGTAAATTTGATTAGTATTTATTTTTGTAATCCGCCTGACCTAAGCCTTGATGATAATATTTGTGATTGGTTTCATGTCATTTGACAAGGTTCTAAACTGTAAATAGGGTACATATAATTATTGAATACGATTAAAATCAAGTATAAGATCACTAATTCAGTGTTTATATTTGAGTGGGCCCCAGGCCCCTCTTTAATGGAAAAGAGGGGCCCTGAGGTCAAAAAGGTTAAAAACACCTGAACTATGTTGTATTACACCTTAGCTAGGAAGTAGTCTTTGCCATGAAGCGGACTGTGCCAGCCACTTTGAGCACTACAAAGTGTTAATAATGTAAGAATTGTACTTATTACACACCAGCTGCTTGATTGCAACATGTATCTTAGTTGTAGTTTTCCAAATTTGGAGGTATTGAAATTGCCATGTAAAATCGCCAATGTTAATCAGTAGCCTGTATATAGAAAAGCCAATGTAAATTAGCATTGAGCCAGCACATTTTGGAAAAGGTACCGTACCTACAAAAGTGCCCAATATGATATCCGTCCCTGGGTTAGACAGTGTGTCACAAATGTGAGTACATAGCTAATCTATGCTGCTATACAAGCTTAATGATTTGCGTTTTTTCTAATGTACTGTTAAAAAAATGTGAGGGGTCTTTCAACTTTAGTGAAATATTCTACCTCCTCTTCTGTTTCCTCTTTTAGCTGGACTGGAGCCCTTCAGTGAAAGACCTGGACCAATGTTCCATGAAAGGAAAGAAAATGGCAAGTAGCTTTGTTTGCACACAGTTTGAAAATGCCGACGATACTCCAAAGTCCAGAGTAACAAATAATACAAAGCACGTGCCACACTCTCTCACACACACAAACACACAGGTAATTATATTATGATGACAATACAATTGGAATGAATGTATTTAATGTTGAATACTGTACAAATATCATGACACATTGTATCTTCTTTTGGGGATGAAACGAGTATAATTCATTTCATCAATAATAATGAATTGGCTTGCGTACAAGATATTTTTTGTTATAGTATAAAATACACACATTGTTTAAGGCAGGGCTATTCAACTACACAATGAAGTTTCACGAGTCAAAGGGATCGGGGGCCGCACATTGAAATGTAGATGTTTCGTCAGAAAGTGCTTCTGCAGGTTATGTTTCGTCAGAAAGTGCCTCCGCAGGTTATATTCCTTTGAGACTTGGTTTACTTAATTACAAAGTAAACACACTGGCTTTCACACTGCACTGTCATTAAATGCATTATTCTGCCCTCACTACTGAATTCCAGCGTGTGCAGCCAGCTAGTTAACAGTATGAAGAAACAAACGCTCCAGAGATTTTGTTGAGGATTGATGTTCCTTATTTTGAATTATTTTCCTTCCTCAGTTTTGTTTCTTTACGCTTCTTCATTTAGGATTCTAAAAAGGAAAATTTTAACATAAAATAAATATTAGAAACGTATAGCGTCCATTGTGTATTTTACATACCGATACATAATGTCCATTGTGTATTTTACATGAATAAAATAGGTTTAACATTAATACATTCACACAACTACATATGTTTACGCATATAGAAATTAAACAGTACATCAAACATTGCGCACACTGTATGTGACTTATCACAATAAAACCAAAAATGTAGCATTATCGCCCTCTACTGGTCAAATTTAGCGCTACTTGTATTAAACAAACTCTGATCGCCCAGAGTTTTACTCTTGGACAAAAAAACAACACGACCAGGAATACAAAAGACATCACAAAGTCAGCAATTTCAATACAAAAAAACTAAATATATTTATGCACAATATCTACTGACATAGATCACGTTTTGTGATAAAGCTTACACATGTGGATTTTTATCATAGTTGCTGCTTGTCTGGATCAATGTGTCCGTCGCTTAAAAGGTCCCACAAGAAACAATGACTTGAGCACTTGTTTGGGGTAGAACATTCTCGTCGTTGTTGAAAGTCAGATGTTCGCAATTTATTGCTTCATTGTGACACATATGCCTCGCTGTTGCCCCGTACGGGCTGTCGGTAGTACTGCATACATGAGCAACCCTAGTTTAAATGGTTTCATCAAGCCATTGCGTGATGTCCGGCGGGCCAAATGAAAAGCTTTGGCGGACAGAATGTGGCCCGCGGGCCGCTTGTTGAATAGGCCTGGTTTAAGGGCTGCAGCTATCGATCGTTTTAGTAATCTTCCGATTAATTTGTTCGATTGATTGAGTTACTTATTCCTTAGTGCGTCTTTTAGGGAAGTAGTTGAAATGAACACAATTTCTCTGACCTTCATGCTTTCTTCTTGTAAATGCACATAATATGTTTACAATAGGAGCATTTTTAATTTGAAAAAAATAAGTTAAAGAACCCCTGTTAAGCCTAAAACCAGGCAAATAATAAAGAACCAAACTTAAAAAAAAAGTATGATAAATTGAGTGACAATGAATTTAACAAAGTAGCACACACATGGTTTCTCATTGTCATCCCATTGGGTTGAGATTTTTTCTTGCCCTGATGTGGGATCTGAGCCGAGGATATCGTTGTGGCTTGTGCAGCCCTTTGAGACACTCGTGATTTAGGACTATATAAGTAAACATTGATTGATTGATTTATTTGAAAAGGTATTAATTAGAGAATTGGTGTTTTATATTTGAGAAAACAACTCGTTATCAATTAACATACAAACTGTAGACGCTAACATGTCTTCATATAAGATAGATAGGATTTTACCTTGTTTCTGCCTTGCTTGCTGCTATAAACTAAACTTTTTTTTTTACTTACAAATAATCGCAAAACTTTTCAGCGCTTCTTTCATTTTATTTCGGCCCATTGCTCTCTTTCTCCCTCTTCTCACGCACATGCAGACCACATCACCCGCAGCGCGACTTAATCACTTAATCAGCTCTCATGTGCTCTTTGTTTGAGCGATCTGGATTTGATAAATTCTTATCTATTATATTTATTGGAACAAATTATCAAAGCAACAACATACAAATCAACGTTTTTTTCCAGCTAAATTAATCGAGGAATCTTTAAAGGCCTACTAAAACCCACTACTACCGACCACGCAGTCTGATAGTTTATATATCAATGATGAAATCTTAACATTGCAACACATGCCAATACGCCCGGGTTAGCTTACTAAAGTGCAATTTTAAATTTTGCGCGAAATATCCTGCTGAAAACGTCTCGGTATGATGACGTCTGTGCGTGACGTCACGGATTGTAGAGGACATTTTGGGACAGCATGGTGGCCAGCTATTAAAGCCCTACACTGTTAATTGCCACGTTTAATAATGTGTACACTGGTAGAAATAGTAATGAAACAATAACAATTTCCTTTTTAGATAAAAAAATATATATATATGAGAAGTTAAACATTTGAAAAAAATTGCACTCTACATTTAAATTGTGCAGCTAGAAATGTCTAACTTTGTCGTATTTTTGCGTTCTTTTTTCTAGGCGGACTGCCCCAATTTCATCCGCGTGCTGCAGTTCCTGAACGCCACCCACATCTACGCCTGCGGAACATTCGCCTTCAGCCCGCGTTGCATCTACATTGTAAGTTTGTGGGTTCTGTTTGCAAATACACTCTGCCACGCAGACCCGACTCACGTCCCATCGCACGCTTTTAGAACTCTGAGACGTTAACGGTGAGCCTCAAGTCTGACGAGGGACGGGGTCGCTGTCCCTATGACCCCTACCAGCGCAACACAGCTATCATCGTAGGTATGTTGCGTCAAACTGGTCGTGGTGTCGTTTTGAGGCTGTTTCTTGTAACGTGGTGTGATCTGTCCCAGATGGAGAGCTGTACACGGGCACGGTGGCCGACTACAGGGGCAACTGGCCGTTAATCTCCCGCCACCTCAGCGAGGGCACCCGTGTGGACCTAAAGTTGGATGACAGCCTGGGATGGCTGGAGGGTAAGGACACGCTGTCACCATACTGTCTGAAAAACTTAAGTAACTAAACATAGGTGTCATCAATATGTTTCTATAGATCCAACTTTCATCAGCTCCACTTTTATTCCTGATGAGGGCAAAATCTACTTCTTCTTCAGCGAAGTGGGCAGAGAGTACGACTTCATCGACAAGTTTATTGTGTCCCGTGTTTCCCAAATCTGCACGGTAACAACGCTTGCTTTTTCATTTTTATGATGCTGAAAGATTGCATGGTGTCTTTCTCCTCCGACCATCAGAGTGACATCGGGGGCCAGCGGACGCTTCAGCGGCGCTGGACCACCTTTGCCAAAGCTCAGCTGCTGTGCCAGGCGGACAACGAGCTGCCCTACAACGTGATCCAGGACATCGACAGCCTCCCGCCGGCAGAGGGCGCGTCTACGGATGACACGCTCTTTTACGGCATCTTCACCTCTCAGTGGTCAGTAAGCGACACACCTCCAGTACGCCTGAATGACAATTAAATAGGAATGTCTAATAATGGCTTTTTGCCGATAACCGATATTCCGATATTGTCCAACTCTTTAATTACCGATACCGATATCAACCGATATATACAGTTGTGGAATTAACACATTATTATGCCTAATTTGGACAACCAGGTATGGTGAAGATAAGGTACTTTTAAAAAAAGATAAGATAAATAAATTAAAAACATTTTCTTGAATAAAAAATAAAGTAAAACAATATAAAAACAGTTACATTGAAACTAGTAATTAATGAAAATTAGTAAAATTAACTGTTAAAGGTTAGTACTATTAGTGGACCAGCAGCACGCACAATCATGTGTGCTTACGGAATGTATCCCTTGCAGACTGTATTGATATATATTGATATATAATGTAGGATCCAGAATATTAATAACAGAAAGAAACAACCATTTTGTGTGAATGAGTGTAAATGGGGGAGGAAGGTTTTTTGGGTTGGTGCACTAATTGTAAGTGTATGTTGTGTTTTTTATGTTGATT